>NC_135479.1:35920896-36520896 GCF_052094955.1 Ictidomys tridecemlineatus | reverse complement strand
GCTGGGGATGTGGGTCAGTGATTCAGAGTTTGCCTAATATGCATGAGATCCTGGGCTCAATCCCCAACACCATAAAGAAGTTTTTTTAAATGTTATACTCTGAAATTTGTTTTGATATTTAAAAGAAGGATTGGAGCTACAATAGCTGGAGCCTTCTTCATTAAATGGACAGCATTGAGACTCATCTTCGAACCTTTTCTGAGATCAGTATGAAACCTGCTAACTGCCACCCTTTTCTAAAACTCTAGAAAGACATCCAAGTAACCCCCTCTGCGATATTAGTCGATAGTGAGGTGGGTGTCCTACACAGATGAGAGCAGATTGAAACCTCCTCTTGAACATAGAGACAAAGGCTTCCTTGATTTTGGTAGTCATAGGTGAATGTTGACCAAAGTGATACCACACCATCTTTCCAACCTAAGAGCGTAGTGAGTTACTTTGGTTCATTCAGCCTTTACTTCATTAAAATGGTAGTGACAAAGAGCCTGGGTGTAAATCCAGGCTCTGTAGATTTCTGTCTGTGGAAGTTCCCTAACCTCTTGTGCCTTCGTCTTTTATCTATGAAATGGAGATAATGGTATCTTCTTTGTAATGATGTTAAAATGATTAGATTAATTGATACATGGAAGGTTCTTAGAACATCTCTGGCACTCAATAAATATCAAACATTTCTTTCCTTGCATTTTCAGCGTCCTAGGCAGAGATACTGCCAACATTCCAGCAGTCTCTGTGAGGACAACAGCTGGATTCCCTCAGCTGTACTTTTAGGTGAGGCGATAGCTGGGATGTCTCGGGAACCTGGATCCATCAGTAGAGAGGCGCCACCACAGGATTTCCAGTCTGCAAACAAGAGCCTCGGTACTGTCCCCACAAGTTCCTTAAGGAGAAGAAAGGGATAGGCCACATTGACTCTTTTTCTGCTTCTGCCTCTTCACCCATCCCAAGAGCCAGTCTTCAGAATCTACAGATCCAGCTTGTACAAGCTCCAAAATTACACCCAGTTTTAAAGGACAGCTCTGCTACTTAATAACTATGTCCTCTGGCAAGTTATCTCCAAAGTGGGGCTAACAGTTTCTCACAGAGTTGTTCAGAAGCAGGTCCCACAACATGAGAAGCACCCAGCTCAGGCCTGGCAGGGGCCCCTTGCTGCTCTTTCTTTGGCATCCTCCTTGGGCTGGGATGTCTCCATCTGCACAGTGGGGTGGAACCTTGAGTCCTCAAGCCTGAGCTAAAGGGTCCTCAGCTCCACTGGATGACGACATTGTGCCAGGGTTAGTGGGGACCAAGTGTCAGATAATGAGTGTTTGTGCATTTGTCATTTCTGTCCACATCCCTGAGGACCACCACCACCATCAGGAGCAGAGACTTACGGTTGTAATGAATGGGAGAGGAGGACATTGGTGGGATACCCTCTCTGGGGGGTGTCATGAGAACTGTTGCTCTCATCTACCCCATGTCCAGCTAGGATTTACTGTAGAAATGCTGGCAAGTTCTATTAATAAAATGCTATCACATTAATTTAAAAATGTTATCACACCAAATTGAAAAAGCCAAACAGTCATTTTTATGGATGCTATAAGAGTATAAAAAATAATGTCTTTTTTCCAAGCAAAATTCCTTTTAAAACAATAAGGAATTTAAAAGATACCTCACCAATATAATAAAACATTTATCTTAGCGGTGACTTCTCCTTTAAAAAATCAGAATCAAAATAAGCAAACCTAAGTGTCATTACTGTCTCCCGATATTGTACACAATTTAATAGCCAACGTGATTAAATAAGCCAAAAATAAAATTAAAAAATTTTTTTCAAGTAATTCCAAATTATCATTACTCACATAAAACCAGCCTGAGAGCCTGAATTCACAGATGATTATGTGCAGAAATGAAGAAAATAAATCAACTCAGAAAATAATACAATGAATAGAAGTAAACAGTAAAACAACTGCTTTCTGAGGCAGTCAAAGCAGGAAAATCAAAACTGTCTTTCTAGCCAGAAGACTAGTTTTTCTTCTCACTACTGACCCATAGCCAATTTTCCAGGGACAAATAGGACTAAGTGACTAAGAATATTTTGTAATGAATTAAAACCATTTATTAAAAATGAATCACTGGTACTCAAAAGAAGGACTCTAATTTGTGCTTTATTGTGAATGGTCATAACTAACATTTATTGGCTGCTTTTTATTTGCCAAATACTGCAAAATTTTTCTTAGCTGCTTTATCTTAATGTATTTTTAAATATTTATTTTTTACTTATAGGTGGACACATATCTTTATTTTTTTTTATGTGGTACTGAGGATCAAACCCAGGGCCTCGAGTGTGCTAGGCAAGCACTCTACCTCTGAGCCACAATCCCAGCCCTATCTTAATGCATTTAAAACTCTTAGAACATCCTGTGACAGACAAGAATATACTTTATAGCTATTTAGTTCCTTAAAAATTTCAGTCCTCTTTGGTTCTTTTTAATTTTCTTAGCAAATTTTTAAAAGTACCAGCAAGCAACAGTGTCTTGGATACCCAGTGACAGTAAATTACAGCAGTGTGGTAGAAAGGCCAGCAGAGGGAGACAGAGAATACAAAGTAGTTCAGATTCTGCTTTTACAAGCTGTTTATTGGGTTGCTATCATTTAAAATATTAGTTCAAATCCAGATGTATATTGAAATCATCCAAGTGATTTTTTTTTTGTATGAGGATTGAACCGAGGGGCGCTTAACCACTGAGCCACATCCCCAGGCCTTTTTATGTTTTATTTAAAGACAGGGTCTTCCTGAGTTGCTGAGGGCCTTGCTAAATTGCTGAACTTTGAACTCATGATCCTCCTTCCTCAGCCTCCCAAGCTGCTGGAATTACAAGCATGCACCACCTCGCCTGACCTTTAAGGCCCATCGATGGGCAGGTGCCTACAGATTCTGAGTTTAGTGGTCTGAGACATGGCCTTGCCATTGGAAGTTTTTAAAACTGCACAAGTGATTCCAATGGCAGCAAAGTCTGAGAACTGCCACTTTGGAACATGCTACAATGGTGGTTCTCAACCTGTGTGCACAGCGGTGTTGCAGAATCACCTGGGAACTTTGAAACACAGACCTAGGTTGTTGTAGTCTTTATTCTCCTGAAATAGTGTCTGCTGAAATGGTGATACAGAGAACTTAAGATAGTTAAATACATAATCAGTACTAGGTCTGAGTCTTATATGGAGTTCTAACGTATCAGAGTAACTTTAGGTATCATATGTTTTAAAGAAATTTGGGGTGGGTGGGGGGTGGACATCAGCTCCTGCATGCTAGGCATATATTCTACCAGTGAGCTATACTCCCAGCTCCTCAAAAAAATATTATAGGAGAAAAGTCATAATTGAGAGAACAAAAACCATCAGCTTTATTTTTCCTCTGGAAATGGATATAAGACTAGCTTGGCCACCCCTGAGCCATCTTCTGTACCCAGCGGTGGTTTTCCCACAGTGGGCCAGGATTTTCCTCTCCAGAGAAGGCCAGGCATCAGGTGTCAGGTGTCAGGTGCCAGAGCAATTACAAAGTTGTGTTTGGTTGATCCATGGAACCGTCCTGGGAAAAATAGGATGTCTCAATCCAGTGGGTTCCCAGTCTTCATAGGGTCTGCTCCCTGAATTTGTCTTCACTTTCCTTTATCAAAGTGTTTCAATTATTTTAATATTAGAGCTATTATAAAACAATTTTCTAAATAAAATGTATTTTCCAAAAGTAGCTTGTCTTTAATGTGGAATACTTGGGGAAAAACACGTAAGTGTGTGTATGTAAAAATTACCTGCTATCCCCTGTTTTATTATAGACTTTTGTATGTATGTACATGTGGACTTATATACACCTCAAACGTGTGTTTGTGTAAGCACACAATCTCATATATCTCATGGGGAACTGAACTACAAAGCTGTGGTCATAAGACATTTATTTTTTGTAATCTACTATTTTACTTAATGGTAGGTTGTAAGCATTGATGATTCTTCTAAAACATGGCTTTAATAACTACATAATAGTCCATTGTATTAATATACAATAATTTAACCAATTCTCTGTTGTTTGATGCTGTTTTCTAATTTTTAGTTGATTTACATCTAACTCCTTTTTTTTTTTTTTTTTTTTTTTTTGGCTACCAGGAATTGAACCCAGAGGCACTTAACCCCTGGGCTACATCCCCAGCCCTTTTTACTTTTTTATTTTGAAACAGGATCTCACTAAGTTGCTTAGGACTTCACTAAGTTGCTGGGGCTGGCTTTGAACTTTCAATTGTCCTGCCTCAGCCTCCTGTGCCACCATGTAACACTTTAATAGAGATTTGCGTGAGGCCGAGATGTGACTTCATCACTTCCCAAGCACTTGGCTAGCTGTCTGCACTGCTGATCTAATACCCAATTCCTCGTTTCCGCATGGCTTGGGAATGTCTCCCTGCTCATTCCTGCAGGTCTGTGTGGGCCTTCCCCCTCTGTTCATTCCATCGCACTTGTATTCTCATGCAAGCCCCAGACTCCTTTAACAACCTGTCAGAAAGCTCAGTGGCCAGATGACCAATTTATACTAGACTGGTCTTATTTGGTTCCTGGACTGGATAGAGTCTGACCACCTTTTGCTTGAGAACGTGGGCTGTAGCTATTTGTTGCTGAATTTTCTCTCTTTATTTTTGTGGTACTAGGGATCAAACCAAGGGCCTTGTACATGCTTGGCAAGTGACCACCACTGGGCCACATTCCCAGCCCTAGTACTGAATTTTAAAGCAAGCATTTTCTAGCCAAGAAGAAAGAGGGTATTGAAGATTGTAGAACCAAGCCTTCTTAATAATTCCAGTTGTCTTCCTTAAGAACACCAATACTGGGGCTGGGGCTGGAGCTCAGGGGTAGAGCATGCATGAGGCACTGGGTTTGATTCTCAGCACCACCTAAAAATAAACAAAATAAAGGCATTTTGTCCACCTACAACTACAAAAAAATATTTTTAAAGAAATAGAACACTAATACTGCAACAGTACATCACAAATGCCTGTTACCTGGCAGTCTCCTGCCGGACCTCAAGTAGCTCCTCCTGTCCTATTCACCTTCCTATCTCCCCCGAGGCCCAGGCCAGGCACCCCCAAGGCTCTAAGAAGTCTGTTGAATTAATTGGGAAAGTACTAAATCAATCAGCCAGTCTCTCTCTCTCTTTCTCTTCAGTAGTACTGAAGCAGGCTGGTCTTGAACTTGCGATCCTCCTGCCTCAACTTCTGGCTACAGGCATACGCCAATGCCCCACCACTCACAGCTCAAATGTCTCCTTTCAGGAATGAGAAAACTGAGGCCTCTGAGAGAACAGTGGCTTACCCCTGATAACACCGCTCATCGAGGGTGGAGCAGGCATGAATTCGGGTCTTGGAGCTTCCTTTGTCCAGTGCTGTCTCCTGCATGGCTCTGCCACCATGCTATGTCGAGGCCAAACACAGAAGAAATCAAAATACAAAGAGTAGTTATTGCCAGGCTTGTTGGTTTTGGCCATGTTTGACGTTGGTCTTGCCAAACATGGTTCTTCTGCTAGTTCAGACCTGAGAGGAGAACCTTCACCCAGCTGCGCTCTCCACTGGAGCAAAGCCTTCCAGGGCTGTCCAGTCCAGCCCTAGCGCTAAACCTCAAGGGAACGAAGGTCCTAGAGGGGAAATGAGTCAACCAGAGTCACATGGTGGCAGCAGGGCTGGACTCCCTTCACAGTGCTCCTCTGATCTTGGGGAAAGGAGGCCATCAATGTGGGCTGAGCAGCAGGGAGGAACCTAGTAATTTCCAGGACAAAGACCCATGGAGGCCTCCAACACCAGCAACTGGACCCTATAGCCTCCAACTCCCCCAGAGACAGAGAAATCAGCGTGGGGAGCCAGGGGAGAGGAAGCCCCATGGGTAGCGAGCAGGTGGACCTTGCCCCGCCCAGAGGGACAGTCTGCACTCTACCCATGTTCATATCTGCTCTTTACAGCTTTGTCACAAGGAGGGCAATTGCCTTCCTGAGCCTGGAAATTCATGGTGGACGAAGGGACAAGGACGTTCACCTCAGTCTGGCCCTTTGAAGGTAGACTTGTATGCCATATGTCTGGGTTGGGGCCTTTGTCTTTAGCTTCAGGAAGACTGCCCCACCCTGACCCTGCAGTGCCAACACCTCCTGGCACCTGGCTGAGGCTGGGGAATTGCAGGTAGAGGTCGCCCTTGGAGAAGAATGTGCTGGAACTTGTGGTCCAGGGGAAGGGAGGAGATTGGGGCCGGCTGCATCCCCTAGGATTATTTTGGGAGCTCAGAAGAGTGTGAGTGAACCGCTGATAAGGCTGCCTAGGGGGTCCCTGCTCCCAGGTGGACCAGTAGGCATCCATTCCCCCTCCCCCTCCCACTCTCACACACCACCAGTGAACACGAGCACCACCTGCAGGTATGCAGCTAGAAAGATGGATAACACATGGGCCCTGGCCTCGAGAGTGAGGCTGTGAGGCTCAGTGAGGCTGTCCCTGGGGTGGCAGAGAGGCCGGCTCAGGGCTAAGGAGACAGAGGGTCCCACCCAGCCCACCAAGAGAGAGTAGCCAGGAAGACCTCCTAATGGAGGATGAAAAGATGGAGAAAGACACTTCAGGTTGGGGGTGGTCTCCCTAGGCATGGAGTCAGAGACCAGCTGGCACTTGGGAAAGTGGGTGTGGTTAAGCATGGCGGATGAATGGTGGGCACGTGTGGTGAGCATCTGGGAGCTCAGGATGTGTTATGAGGGGTTTCTAGAAGAGGGTGGGGCCACAGTCAGATTTGAGTGGCAGGTGAAGCCTGGACGGAAGGAAGGAAGGAAGGCCCTGTAGGGTTCTCACCCCTGGCTGCACATTATAGTCACCTGGGGAGCATCAGGAAGCACCAGTAACTGGTCCCACCTGCAGAGAGGCTGCTGTAATCAGGTGAGGTGTGGCCTGGGCTCTGGGACATTGATAGTCCCTCCCCTGGAAGCTGAGGGTGCAGCTGAGGGTGACCCACTGGAGAGATCCTCATTAGGAGGCACTGCAGCCTTCCAGGGGAGAACTGCAGAGGAGTCTCTCTGGAGATGGAGCAGGGCACTGATTCAAGGGGGAGAACGCCAGCCGGCTCAAAGAGAGGAGAAAACAGCTGGCATGCTCCTCCTCTCCTCCTGGAAAGGCCTCACACATTTACCACGTGACCAGGAACACCCCAGAGAAATGAGAACGTATGTTCACCCAAAAATTCATGCACAGGTGTTTATGGCAGCCTTGTGCACAAGAGCCCCAAACTAGAAACCACCCAGATGTCCACCAACTGATGAGTGAGTGAACAAAATGTTGTTTACCTATCCAATGGCTGTGGAAATAATGAGCTAGTAATATAGTCCCCAACATGGGTGAGACTTGAAAAGTTATGCCGAGTCAAAGAAGCCAGTCACAAATGTTGGACTCCATGTACATGAGATGTCTGGAAAAGGAAAACCCACAGAGGTGAAGAGCAGATTAGTGGTTGCCAGGGCCTGGGGGAAGGGGGCTGTGTGTTTTGGGGGTGGGATGTCTAAGAAGTGCAGGGCTTCGTTTTGGGACAATGCAAACATTCTGAAAGTGATTGCAGTGATCGTTCCTTAACTGGGAATAAACAGAAAGCCACTGAATTACACTCTCTCCATGGGTGAGTGTATGGTAAGTGAATCACATTTTTCACTGAAGCTGTTAAAAATAGCAAAAGGGAAGATTCAAGCTTAACCTCAGGTTAGATTTTGTACCTGGGTGTCAGACGAGTGGTAGCTTCATAAATTAGCTGGAAAATAGAGGTAAGAGGAACAACCAGGGAACAGAATGATATTGATTTATTCATTGTTCAGTAAATCATTTTTGAGCACCAGGCAGTTGGAAATATCAGTGAACAAGATCAAGAAATGAAAAGAAAAAGAAAAGCTTTTCTTGTCGGTCTTATACTCTAGTATGAAGAGAAAATAATAAAAAAATAATACAATAAATGAATTAGGGTGTAAGGTGATCATCTGCGCCATGGAGAAGCACAGAGCATGCGCCAGGGGGAGAGTGAGGGGTGAGGGCCGTGGCTTTCCATGAGGCCACCAGGAAGGCCTTCCTGGGAAAGAGACCTTTGAGCAGAAACTTCAGGAATGAGGAGTGAATTGAGTGATGTCCAAGGAGGAGCATTCTGGGTACAGGGCACCTGGTGTGCAAGAAGTGTATTGGAGGAACAGCAGGAGGCACAGCAGATCAGTGAAGGACAGAGAGAGAGAGAAGGGCCAGAGAGCAGGGACAGAAAAAGCAGGGGCACAGCAGGTGGGGAGCAAGACTCATCCTCCACCTGAAGACCTTGGATAATCTCACTAGGGCCATGGGAGGGAGGGCTGTGAGCAGAGAAGACCTTGGCCCACCTTGTAGGGTGCCTTGGGGTCAGGGCTTCTCAGCGACAGCACTACTGACACACAGGACAGGGTCATTCCTATGCATTGGGGCACATTTAGCAGTATCTCTGACCTCTGCCTTTGAGATGCCAGTAAGAATCCCTCACTCTAGCCATAATATCCAAGAATATCTCCAGACACTGCTCAATGTCCCTAGGCCTGGTGGGGGGAGGATACCAAAACACCCACAGTTGAGAACCACTGTTCTAACTTGGGGGAGGTGAGGCTCCACAAAGCTCAGGTGGAGATGGGCTGGATTCGGGGTGCCCATGAGGCCTGCAGGGTGAGATGCTGTGAGCTGCCCAGGCACACTCAGAAGCCGTCGGAACAAATATCCCAGAAAACAGGGAGCCACACCCGGAGGGGCTGCTCAGTGTCATTATCTCTATACAGACACCTCTGGTCCAAGGTAATCGTACAGGTAAGGAGACCAGAGACAAGGGAGAGTGAATACAGCTCGTCCAGAAGGAAACCACATGGGTCATGGAGATTTCCACGCCCCCTCTGTCTTTTAGGTACTGAGGATTGAACCCAGGGGAGCTACATCCCCAGCCCTTTCATTTTCTATTTTGAGATAGGATCTCACTAAATTGCTGAGATTAGAATTTGCCATCCTCCTGCCTCTGAATTGCTGGGATCACAGAGCTATTTCCTGATTCTCTTCTATAAACTAGGCAGTTTCACTCCCATGGTCTCATTGAATCTTTGAAAAATAAAACTGTTAGTAAATGTTATAGGATTTATTTCTTTGTTTATTGATTAGGAAACTGGGGCTCAAAAAGTCTGAGTAACATATTACAAGGTCACCCTGTTAGTGACAGAGCTGGCATTTGAACGCAGGCTGCTGGCTTCTAGAAGCTTCTAGGAGGTGAGGCTTGGACTTGGCCTTGAAGACTTCAACGGGCAGTGCAAAGGTGAAGTGGGGCAAGGACACATACCGGGAAAGTGGCTGCTTGGGCAAGGCTTGGCTGGGGAATGAGGTCCAGGGATTTGGGGCAGGGCTATTTCTTGGAACCTAGAGCTTGCTGTGGTGTCCCAGGAGCCATCTGTCCTATGTTGTCATACCTGGGTAGCACCTACACTGTGAATATTTTTATAGGATCAACTCAATTTTTTTTTTAAATTTGAATTTGTGTATTTTAAGAGAATTGTTAAACTACTTAAAAATGGGAAAATAATATTGCTTACCATGGGAAGTAGGCACCAAAAGAAAGACAATAAAACAGAAGGATATATAAGATTTCAGACTCATAAACTCTCTGACCTTGAGCCCCGTTTTCTCTATTTGATACAAAGTGGGGTCTAGGGGAGAGTGCTATTGGAGAAGAAGGGTCAGATTACCAAGTTTAAGTTGTTAAAATGTCCCAGCCTTGCTACAGACCCCTTAAGGA
Organism: Ictidomys tridecemlineatus; assembly: GCF_052094955.1. Taxonomy (NCBI): domain Eukaryota; kingdom Metazoa; phylum Chordata; class Mammalia; order Rodentia; family Sciuridae; genus Ictidomys; species Ictidomys tridecemlineatus. Next base: position 36,511,092 of record NC_135479.1, on the reverse strand, counting down.
TTCAGAAAGACTGAATTTGGTTTCCTCGCTGGAGATTTTGATTTGTTCTTAAAGATTTGCCCACCTGCCACCCCACCGCCCAGAGCACCACGCACTGAGGGAGGTGGCACACAGCTCTCCTAGCACCTGGGTGTCTCCTGTCCGTGGTCACTTGCCCCCTCTCCTCTGGTCTAAAACTCAGGAACAGGTGTTTTCTACCACTCCTCTTACAATTCCAAAGGTCTGTCCTTGCTCAAGACCTTGGGGTTTGCATGCAATACGTTTAATGTCTTCGTCATTTATTTGCAAAGCACGTTTCGGGGTCTGTAAAACCATGAACTCGCTGGTGCTGCGCCAGTTCTGAGTCTGAAACCGGCCAGGCCAGGCAAAGAGGACAGGGAGATGCCACCAGGGCAGGGCAACAGTGGAAGTCAGATAAAAGCTCAGTGAACTTGAGTCCACCCACTAGACAGGAAACTGAGCAAGGGACAACCCACGTCCTACCCCCCACTGCATGGCTCTTTCCATTCAGCCCTCCTGAAGCTTCCGCAGGACCAAAGTTGACTACTCCGAGTGGGAGAGTTTTGCCTCCTTGGGAATCCCTTTCTAGCTGCAGGATCTGAATTTAACCTCAGATACACGAAGTAGAGGCAGATCCTCTTGCAAGCTGTTCTCTTTGGGTCCTTGAAGGGACAGTGACCTCACTGGGCTCTTTCCTAAGTAACACCCAGCCGTGGATGCCCCGGGAAGACTACTGGACCCGTGAATTTCTGCAGAAGGAGGGACCTGGCATCACTCATTCAACCAAATTTACAGTGTCTCTCCATCTCCCAGTGTTTCCAGCCCAGATCTCATTTTACAGAACAGACTAAGCACTTCCATCCAGAGGCTCTCAATTTAAATGCAACCTCGAATTTCAAGCAGGCCCCTTCAGGGCGGAGGGTAATCCTACCACACATCCCCTGTCAAGCCACGTTGGCATATCCCACTCAATATTTGTTGAATGACTGGATTGAACAAATGATTTTTTATTTAGGATTCCATTCATGCTCTAGTTCTGCTTATCCAACTTTGAACAGGTAGCAACATGATTTTTAAAAGCAGGTTTTTGATGTCCCTTCTTGTCGTCTGTGTTTGCAAGTTGTCTTGGGGTGTGCCTGGGCAGCTTCAACAGGTAGGCGGAGGCAGCTCTTCCCTTGACTTGTTATTTGAGCCAGTCCACTGAGAGCCTCAGGATTTTTCCTCCCTGGGAAGGAGCCTTTTGGTGGTCAGTGCAAAGCTCAACAGCTGTGACTCAATCTATAATGCCTTCTCATAGCATCGCTTGCATAAGTAAATAGTTGGCCTCCTATTTTGAGAAAGGATGTGTTTGTTCTCAAAGCTGCCCTGTGTCCTGGGCTCACACAGGAAGGGTGAAAAACACCTGCTCCTCCCTGATATTAGGATTTTGAAATAGCCAGGGAGGTTTGGATTCTTCCGCCACTTTAAAAAAAAAAAAAAAAAAGTGCACACTGAACCTGCAATATCACACAGGCTTCTCCCTAACATCTGCCCCTCTCTACCTCCCACTTCCTAAGAATCTGGCCGCCTATCCACTCATTGTAGGTCCCATGCAGACACTATGCCTTGCTTGTTTTTCACTAATGTCAGCAGCGGTAATGATTAAGTGGGGACACTCCACCCCATTCAGACGGCTTGCTGTCTGTCCCCCACAGCTCCCTATCATGGACCTCGGTGCACTGTGCCAACTTTTTTCTCCCAGAACTTGTCACTCAAGTGCAAGTGAGGTGAAATCAGAAAGTAAACCCGGTTGATCTGCATCAGGCCACCACCCTTCCAGCGCAGGAATGTGGGTGGGCCTCCTTCTGGCTCGGAAGTGTCTGTCCTTGGAAAAACACAGAGCAGACATCTCACTACCAAGGGGCACTAAACAAAAACTCAAGGTGCAAGTGGAGCAGAAGTATATGCATAACACAAATACATATCGAGATAGGAACTTCAGAGCGGTACTCTGTGCATGTATGTATGTAAATTTAATCCATTAGGATTTTTTTTTTTTTTTTTTTTTTTTTTTGCGGTGTTGAGAGTGGAACCCAGGGCCTCTCGGATGCTAGGCAGGTGCTCTACCACTAAGTCACATCCCCAGCCCTTAGATCTTTTTTTTTTTTTTTTTTAAATAAAGCAGAATTCTAGGTCATGTCCTACTTAGCATAGGAGTAGGGGGCAGGGGTTCAAGCCATAATGCTATTATCCATTTTAAGATCCCTAGGGTCTGGCTTGCCTTTGACAAAAGAATATCAAAGAAAAATTGTCAATTGTTGTTTCAAAAAAAAAAGAACAATAAGAAGGTAAAACATCCCACCCCACCCCATCTTACCCTCCCATTCTCAATCCCTCCAAGAGATTTAAAAAAGAAAAGCCCAGGAAATTCCAAGCATGCATGCCTCCCCAGATAAGACAGAAATTGAAGAAAACCAAACTTCTAAAAGCAAGCATTTTGATCTTCATGCAAACATGGAGTTAATCTTGGGACAGCTAAGCACAATTACACAGATGAATTCATTGTGCGAGATGGTCATTGAGCATAGAGAATGTTAGTGCCGGTTCAGAGTCCAAGCTCTGTAGGGGTCATACTGAATCTGCTGAGTTGAGCACATGGAAACCTCCGTGTGCATTCAGCCTTGACCATTCTTTTTAATTTATTTCAGAGCTGCTCACTGAGGTGGCTTCAGAAAATGCAAATTGCTGGTGTTGGAAGACCTGCTGGGTTTTGATGTGTGTTAACCTGAAAATAAAAATAAAAATCTTTGGGCCTCTCTTTACATGTGTTAAAGTTGTTCTTCAGGCATGGCATGCTTTTTATGATCCTTTACCCTTTCAATCAACTCTTATTCGTCTATGAAGCTGCACAGCTGGGAGGCACCAGCATTGGATAGAGTGTGGTGGCAGCCAGGTGCTGACTTGGGCTCTGTGTCAAACTCCCCTGGAATCCTGGGAACCTCCTCTCTTGACTCTGGGCCTCCACGTTGCACATTGAGGAGATTAGAGACTACATGGTCCAGCTCTCCGATTCAGAGGCTCTGCCTCAGTAGAGTTTGGAAACACCTCTTCACTTTTAAGATTTCCTTTTAAGCAAATGGGAAATACTTCTACAGTGTAAAATGTTAATGACTCTAGAGCCTGAGTGACCTACCAAACCCACAGGCTCAGGGGGCGTGGTTAGATAGAACTCAAGTGCTGGGTAAGGTGATGCATGCCTATAATCTCTACTGTCTTGGAGTGAAATACAAACAGACCTGGGTGTAGCCCCAGAACGTCCCTTCATCTTGTGCTTTGAGAAAGGGACTCCCATTTCCAGCATTCTCAAATGCTTCAACAACAAATACATTTGTGTCCCAAAGTCAGACCTTCCTACATGGATGGCCGGCCGGCCCTTCCATTCAAATGCACTGGGGCTCAGGGATTGGCTGTGAGGGAGGGAAACTGAAACAGAGTCTACGAAAAGTCACCATGGCCCAGTGGAAATGACACGGAACCAAAGAGGCCAAGTTTTTGTGGCTTTGGAACTGTGTCACCTTGGACAGGAAATGCACCTTCTCAGTTTGCTCATCTGTAGGAAGGGAAAACCACACTTCCTGAAAGCATCCTTGGAAGGATGGCTATATGCATTTCCCATTCTCTCCCTGTCTTCTTAATAGGATCTCTACTGAGAGAGGCCACCATTTGCTGAGCTCCTTCTCTGTGCCAGCGACTCTGAGCTCAATTTCACCTCACAACTGAAAACGTGCCTTCTGATGTCCAACATGGAAAAGTGTGGTACCCAAGGGAGGGTGCCGTTTGGGCACCGTACCCTCCAACACCCCAAAATCAATTATTGCAATTCCTGGTGGAACAGCGATGAGTGTATTCACCTGTGACTGGGAGATTGACTTCCTTCTTCCTCTTCTGTGGGTCCCAGTGTCCACTGGATTCCTAGTGACATCTCCCAATGAGGCTTAACCCGAATCCCTCTTAACTAGGAAAAGCCACTTTCCACGTCTGGAAGAGGAGGGGCCATGCTGGGCCTAGTGAGCCACCATGTCTTCTGACCCTAGACATCCTCTCCCAGTCACCCATGTGGCTCACACCGTCCCCATAATGTACACTGTTGGCCTCACCCACACCAGACCCAGGTACAGAAGAAAGGCCAGCTCTGTCACTCACCCTGTGGCCTAAGCCAATCCGCTTTCTCTCTCTGAGTCCCAGCTTCCCCATTGGTAGATGAAAGGGTCTGGGCAAGGGGCCTCTCCAGGGCCACTCCAGTTGAAAGCCACTGATGTGGCCAGCGTGGGATGAGATTCATCTTCCACTGCAAAAGGCTTCTCTTTCTAGCTCCCAAACAGAGCAAGGCCTCCTCCATTCTTTCTAGTTAAAGACATTTTGAGCTTTCTTTCCAAAGATGTTGTTTCACCAGGTTTTTGAGACTCACTGCCACTCAGAGAGCCAAATTACCCCAGTGTCAGTGGCTAACAGCAAATCTGATCCAGAAACATCCCTGAGTCTCATCTCAACCCAATTTCTGCTTTGAACCTTATGCCAAGTCTAGGGCTTATTGGCCAGGGTATGTGAATTAATTACCATATGAAAGAACTCTCCTGGACCCCATGTTTCCATTTAGGTAAGAAAAATACCCAATTCTTCAAAAAATGCATATAAATTCCTGTTTAAATCTTTAAACAGATTTATGCCCATAGAAGATATAATTATGTCCTTGTAGGATACAGGAATCTTCTAGCTGTGAGCATGTGCCAAGAAGCCAGAACGTTCTGCTCAAGAGGAGTCTCTAGCAGGATCCCCGCGGATGGTTGTCCAAGTTGCTCACTGTACAAGTACACTTGGCTGAGGGGAGTGGGTTGGAAGGAGTGAATCGGGGCTCAAGTCCAGCCTGTCAGACTGGCCAAGTCATGTGCCAAGGTTTTGTCTGTTCAAATGAAGGTGCACCTCTTCGAAATTCAGTAGGGCACTGTATATGCTAGCAGACAGACCCTGGCATGAACAAAATGGGTCTCTTCTCTGTTTAAAAACATACCATTTCCCAAAGGCTGACACAAAGAGCAGATTCAGGAGACTAGCAGTGGCAGGGGCTGCTGGGGGGCACTGTGAGAAGAAATCTGTCTTAGAAACCATCCTGGGTGTCCTGAGGGACTCAGACCCCTCATTCAGTCCCAGCCTGCCTGACTCAGCCTGCACCAGGATCCCCACCACGGGTTTTCTGAGCACCTTTGTGAGACCCCTGTTGCTCTGTATCATGGAAACAGGAGGAATTTGATGCACCAGGTCTCTCCCACGGGTCTATGTGCCATGTGCAGCCGACGGGATCAGGGATTGCGTTTTGCTCTCGTAACCCAGGACCCAGGATGGTGTCTGGGATATGGAGAGGGAACCATGAACGGATAAAAATGGTGCAAATTAAAAGGGCCTGGGCCTCCTACTCTGCTTCCCTTCTTTGCCAAAGCCTAGGGGGCTGTCTGGGCACAGTGACATGCAGTCACCATGACCTAAGCCCTGTGCCCAGACCCAGAAAAGACATCCCCAATCCTGGCCTGGAATCCAAAGCGTGTGTGAAGATGAAGGAAAACAGGTTCCCAAGCCCCACCCCAAGAGACTGAGAGCCAGGGCTGGGGTTCGCTGGTGGAGAACCCTGTGGAGACATGGTGGAACCCCGCTGGGTCTTGATGGCTGACAGAAGAGAAGGACATGGAGAAAGCCCAGAGGGACAGCTGAGTGGAGGAGCAGCTTATCCCAGGGAGAGGGGACCCTGCATGGGCTGCGTTGACGGGAGCAGGGCAGTGGGGCTGGATCTGAGTGACTAGAGTCAGGCTACAGCAGGAAGAGCAAGCCCAAGTCACTTGCCACTCCACGGGGCTCCCAGTACCCTCTCAGGGTGCCCATCTTTCAGCAGCCCACAGGGGAGCTCCTCTGCACCCCGACTCTCACATGGGCCTTGTTCCTGTCTTCAGTTCCAATCACCTTCCCACTTTCTCTTCTTATGTCTTTAGCTGGATTGTGGACTCATGGAAAGGCCTCCTGAGTCCAGTGGCTTTGGGGCAGTCTCACTGGGGACTTCCTCGATCCACAGGCCTGACTTCAGAATTCCAAACTGTCCTAGCGGGAAACCTAGGGCCACCAAAGCTGGCAGAGTCGCAGCACCCACACCCAAGACCACGGCCTTGGGTCTCTAACGTGGCAGAGGAGAGTCGTTTTATTCCAGATAAAAGCAGCGTCTCAGATACAAAGGTCAGACCCCAGAAGCACCTGCACATCATGCCTCACTCCCATCTTTGGGGGTGCCAGGAGGAGGGGTGTGTGAGAGGGATTATGGTGGGATGGGAGGGAAGAGCCTCACAGGCCTGACTTCCCAGGTCAGGCCACAAGCTGCGTGACTCAGGCTGGTGGAATGACCTCTCACCCTAGGCTCCCACCCCTCCTTCCACACTTGTTACTACCTCCCTTCTCCCCAGCCCTCCCCCGCCCCCTCTGGTCACACTGTTGGCCAAGGGGCCTCAGCTGGGTTAGCCTGCCCATGCTCCCTCCTGACTCGACGTTTCTATCAGGCCTGGCTGTTCCCTGCACAGGTTTTCTGACACATATGCTGAGAGAGGAAGGGCGAGTCCTCAGCACGTGCTCCCATCTCTTTGGCCCAGGTGGCCTCTAAGGAATCAAGGGGGACCTTAAGTTCCCAGCCTCGGCACCAAGCTGCACATCCAGGTGTCTTCTGAGCAATGCCCCGCGCCACAGTTCAGTGCCATCCCGCCAGAGCCTGAACTATCTTGTCTGCTGTCCGGTTATAAATTAAGCTCTTGTCATCAGTGATTAACTCATTCAAGGCACAGGAGCTGCTGAACCAAAACAGCCCCTTGAGGTGAACGAGTCTGCAGCGCGGTGCGGTGCGTGGATCTGCCATGACCCTAGTCATTCTGGCTCTTGTGCTGTGTCAGCGGGGACGGCCAGCACAGGGGTCCTGCTCTGGGCACTGCTGCCCTGGAACGCTCACAGGTCCCTCCAGGTGGGGATCCACACTGCAGAGGTCTAGGGCTTGTTTTCTCTTGTGTGTTTGTCTGCCAGGCCTCTTCCTGGGGTGTATGTCCCTTGAATACAAAAACCTGGTGCTGATACGGAGGCAAAGGAGGGTCCAACTTTGGAATTCACTGAACATTGAGGGGAGCTCTGGGTCCTCTCTTAGAGCATAAACCACACAATGGGAAGAAGGAAGCCTTGAAGGCCATCAGTTCCAACTTCCTAGTTCTACAGAGGCCAAGGAAGAGGGCTTGTCTCGCCCAACACCACCCTGTAGGGCGAATGGGGGAGTTGAATGTCAAGTCATGTTTGTCCCACCAAGTCTCATTGCTTTACCCCCAGGATGATAGGCAACATGCAGCTCTCTTTGGAAAAAGTTCCAAAGAATTTTTCTACATTTTATTCCTACCATTTGAAGACCTCAAAAGCAAGGTTTCTCAGATTCTTCTCTCTTCCGCCAATGCTGAGGGCTGAACCCAGGGCCTCCCACATACCAGGCAAGTGCTCTACCACTGAGCTGCACCCCTAGCTTCTCTTGAGTTCCTTGAACACCCTGGCAGTTTGAGTCTCACTCCTTAATTCGGGACACCTCACAGCAATTTATAAACGGTATCTTTTTTCAACTCTCTGGGCCATCCCCGGAAAAATCATAGCTCCTATCTAACCAGGCGAAAGACAGCAGACTAATCCCACCGGAGAGATATTTATTTGAAAAGAACCTGACCAATACTGCTCAAAACTGCTGTGAAGGTTACCAAGAACAAGGAGAGCCTCTGAAACGGTCACAGAGAAGGGGAGGCTAAGGAGAGGTGGGGACTCAGTGCCTAATGGTGTAAGGGATGAGCCCTGGATTGGGAAAAGGGTCACTAGGGGGAAACTAGTGGAATCTGAATAAAGTATAGAGTGAATAATGTGGTAACAGTGCCGGTTCCTTATTGGAACAAATGTGCTGTGGTAATAGGAGATGTTAGAAGGCAAAATTGGGAATGGGATACAGGAACTCTGTACTAACTCTGCACCATTTCTATAAATCTAAGATTATTTTTAAAGAAAGCAGTTATTTAAAAACTTTAAAAAAATAGTGCCCTTCAATTTCTCTCAGTCTGGAAGCTTAATGTATGTTTCCTTACAATGCCATAGCATGGTGGGTGTGGAATAATAAGTATCTGGATAGGAAAAAAGGAATAAGAGGAGAAGGGAAGGATGGATGGAGAAGAGAGGAAGGTGGGAAAGAAGGGCAAGAAGAAGGGAAGAAAACACTGAGGTACAAAACACAAGAGTCAATGTCACCATCATTTGACTGAAGAATGGATAAACTATGGTACGTCCATTCAATGGGATAGAATTTGGACACAACAAGAAATTAAGTTCTGATGCATACGACGATGTGGAAGAACTTAGGAACAAGCTCAGTGGAGGAAGGGAGATGCGAAAGGCCACATATCGCATGATTCTGTTTATATGAAATGTCCCCATGCAAATAAGAAATGTCCAAAAGGCGAATCTGTACAACAGAAGGTAGGCGAGGAGTTAGCATGGGTGGGGAAGGAGTGACATTCATGGATACCGTGTCTCCTCTGAGGTGATGAAGTGTTGGAATTAGATAGTGGTGATGTGGAACCTCATGAATGCACTGCAACCACAGAACTCTATACATTAAAAGGGTGAATATTAAAGTACATGAATCATAAAAGAAATTTTAAAATAAAACTTTTGAAAAGCAAATGTACCCCAATCTCTACCTTCAGGAAGCTCAGAGTGTACTGGGAAAAATCATTCTGGTCCCATGATTATAAGCCATATCTCTCCTCTGTAAGCTCCATGGGGCCCGGGACCAGGACTGTTCTGTTCACCATTGTGTCTCCAGCACCTGGCACAAGGCTTGGTCCCCAGCAGACTCTCAAGAATTATTCACTACAAGAAGTAGTGAGAGTGTTAAGACCTGAGAGGGGTGTATGGACAGAAGCTCTGGGGTCACCAAGAAGAGATTAACTTTCTGAGTGTTCCTAAAAATCACAGGCTGTTCAGTTCCTTGGTCCATTTATTGATTGGGTTATTTGTTGTTGGGTTTTTTTTTAAATGTGTTTTTTGTTGTGTTTTGTTTTGTTTTTGGTGTTCAGCTTTTTGTGTTCTTTATATACCCTAGAGATTAGTGCTCTATCTGATGTGCAAGTGGTAAAAATTTGCTCACAAGTTGTAGGCTCTCTATTCACCTCATTGATCGTTTCTTTTGCTTGAGAATAAGCTTTTTAGTTTGAATCCATCCCATTTATTAATTCTTGATTTTAATTCTTGCACTACAGGAGTCTTCTTAAGGAAGTAGGAGCCTAATCTGATATGATGGAGATTTGGGCCTACTTTTTCTTCTACTAGACACAGGGTCTCTGGTTTAATTCCTAGTTCCTTGATCCACTTAGAGTTGAGTTTTGTGCATGGTGATTTTATTTCATTTTGTTTCATATGGATTTCCAGTTTTTCCAGCACGATTTGTTGAAGAGGCTATCTTTTCTTTTTTTTTTTTTCTTTAGAGGCTATCTTTTCTTTAATGTGTGTTTTTGGCGCCTTTGTCTAATATAAGCTAACTATAATAATGTGGGTTAGTCTCTGTGTCCTCTATTCTATACCATTAGTCTACCAGCGTATTTTGGTGCCAATACCATGCTGTTTTTGTTACTGTTGCTCTTTTAAGTTCTGGTATAGCGATGCCACCTCCTTTACTCTTCTTGCTAAGGATTGCTTTAGTTATTCTTATTTTTCCAGATAAATTTCATGACTGCTTTTTATATTTCTATGAGGAATGTCATTGGGATTTTGATTGGAATTACATTAAATCTGCATAATGCTTTTGGTAGTATGGTCGTTTTGACAATACTAATTCTGCCTATCCAAGAACTAGGGAGATCTTTCCATCTTCTAAAGTCTTCTTTAATTTCTTTAGCATTCTATAGTTTTCATTGTAGATCTCTTTCATCTTTTGTTAGGTTGATTCCCAAGTGTTTTTTGTTTTGTTTTGTTTTGTTTTTTTGTTTTTTGAGGCTATTTTAAAGGGGGTAGTTTTCCTTGTTTCCCTTTCAGAGGATTTGTAATAAATGGGCCAAGGAATTTAACAGACACTTCTCAGAAGGTGATATACAATCAATAAACAAATATATGAAAAAATGTTTACATCTCTGGCAATTAGAGAAATGTAAACCAAAACTACTCTTAAGATTTCATCTCACTCCAGTTAGAATGGCAGCTATTAAGAATACAAACAACAATAAGTGTTGGTGAGGATGTGGAGGAAAAGGCACTCTCACACACTGCTGGTGGGACTGCAAATTGGTGCAGCCAATATGGAAAGCAGTATGGAGATTCCTTGGAAAACTGGGAATGGAACCACCTTTTGACCAAGATATCCCTCTCCTTGGTCTATACCCAAAGGACTTAAAAACAGCATACTCCTGGGACACAGCCACATCAATGTTTATGGCAGCACTATTCACAATAGCTAAACTGTGGAACCAAACTAGATGTTCTTCAGTAGATGAATAAATAAAGAAAATGTGGTATATATACACAATGGAATTTTACTCAGCAATAAAAGAGAATAAAATCATGGCATTTCTAGGTAAATGGATGGAGTTGGAGAATATAATGCTAAGTGAAGTTTGCCAATTCCAAAAAACCAAATGCCGAATGTTTTCTCTGATATAAGGAGGCTGATTCATAGTGGGGTTGGGAGGAGGAGCATGGGAGGAATAGACTCTAGATAGGGCAGAGGGGAGGGGAAGGAAGGGAGGAGACAAGGAGACAAAAGAGACGGTGGAATGAGATGGAAATCACTACCCCAAGTACATGTATGAAGACACCAATGGTGTGAATATACTTTGTTTACAACCAGAGACATGAAAAATGTTTTCTATATGTGTAATATGAATTGTAATGCATTCTGCTGTCATAAATAACACATTAGAATAAAAAAATTTTTTAAAAATCACAGGCTGTAATGTGGACAAGACCTACCTCATCATGACACCATAAAGGCTTTCAAAGCTCTTCCAAAGCTGGTGACTAATCCCTGTAATCCTGAGTCCCCATGGAAAGCCTACAAGGATGGCTCCTTCCAGCCCACCCAACATGGGCACTTCCTCTTGGATACTCACAAACTCACTGAGGAAGCTTGTTGCAGTCCAGACCCACCCACTCCATGCTCTCCTGGGCGCTTCTGGTCTGGAGAAGGTGACGTGCACACTCACAGATGCCAAGCCCTGCCTTGACACACTGTGCTGAGATGGAGGGCAGAGGTCTATGGCAGGGGAGTGGGAAAGATCTGGGGATGGGGCACATGGTGGAGCACTTGCCTAGCACACTTAAGGTCCCAGATCTCCAGCACAGCAAACAAACAAAATTATGGGAGCCTGGAGTGAGCCATTGATAGGCCAGGGAAGAGGTAGGTCACAGAAGGCCGCCCATAGGAGGTGACCTCATTCAGCCTTAGAGGTCTTAAGACAGGAGGAAGAGATTGATTCTCAAATACAGCGTCTAGGCTGCTATATCTCTGCTCTTCCTCCCATAAACCAGCATCGGTTTGTTTCTCTGTTTAATGGGAGCTGTATAGATCCTGAGAGAGAGCCTTTAATATCATGATCATGATCCCAGCAAGAACCCTCACCAATTGACTCAGCGACTCAAGAGGTAATTGCTATCAAAAAGTAAAAATAAAAACTGACTTTTTACTTCCTAAACTAGATAGAAGGAAGTGAGTGATGTTTTAATCTGGGTTCAAATGCCTCAAAAAACTAGGCAGTAATGGCTGGAACTGGAGTGTCAGTGACATGTATTGAACTTGCCAAAGAACTGTCCATCACAACTATGAGCTTTAAGGAGAAAGAAATCTACAGAATTAAGTAGTAGGGGCAGAACAGGGAGCTGGGAGGACAAAGGGCATGCAATTAGACAAGCCTGGATGTAAAAACAGCCCTGCAATTTGGAACTGTGTCATTTTAGGAAATAAAAATTCTGAGACTCAAGTTTCTTCAATGTGTAACATGGGTCTATAGTCCCCGCTCATCGGGTCACTTTGAAAAGTAAAAATTACAATGTATATAAAGTATTCTGATCAATGCTGGCAAGTCAGAGCTACTTAATAAATAGCAGGCATCACTCTTCCTTATCCTTGTGGTTACTATTATTATTATAATTATGAAGATATCTTTAAATTTTCAGGGTGTTTGGAAATAAATTTTCATCCAAACACCTCCTTCTCACCCTCCAATTGATTAAAAAACCCATTCAAAGAAGAAATTGAGCTCCTGAGTTTCATCCTGGGATAATTTGCAGACGGCATTTCTAGACTGTCTTGTAATGGGCATGTTGTGAGAGGACCCCAGAAGTACCAAAGCTGAATCTCAGGTACAGCAGCAGCTCTGCCTCTCAGACTTGTCTATAAAACAAAACAAAACAAAACAAAAGGAAGAGCCTATTGGCCTCAGCAGCCATGCAGAGATGGTGAGATTTTGATTTACAAAAATCTCAAGCTTCAAAGTGAAATCTCTTCTCCATATTGATTTCTCATAAGTCTTCAGCATTGTACATTGCAATACTTTCAATGAACACTTTAATATGCCATAGTGCACATGGTCTAAATAGGAGGAGGATGAGGAGGAAGCAACAGCAATGTTCAATGCTCTGTACCAAGCCCTGATCCTGACTAGACCTTGACTTTGGTAAATAGGGGTCTATCCTCAAGATGAGCATCTAGTCTACATTGAGTTTTCTCTGGAAAAGCAAGGGCAACGCTTCATGTGCAATGTTCTAGAAACTAGGCCTCCCAAGTCTCTTTTGTCTAACTCTCTACCAATTAGCATCTGCTTCTCTACTACCCTCCGCTACTGACCAAAAAGTATTTGGAGATCATCTTCTCCTTTGCCTTCTAAACCCTAGGAACCAACCTCCTCCCCCATGAGGCCTCCAGAGACCACTCTCCATTCTTTAGATTTGCTGAACTCAAATTCACAAACCTTAAGGTTCACCCTCCCTCAAATTCTGCAGGATTCCCAAGCCATCACCAGCCTGCCACTGAAATATCTCTGGTGACAAAGAGTGCATTACGGAATGTGGCATTCACAGATTCCCCTCTTGACTGACAAGACACGTGGCCAAACTCACTTTCCCTGCTGCTTCCAGGCCGAGGGTCCAACTCAGCCTCAGGGGCTATAGAGGGCAAATCTAACTCCTCCTCCTCAGCAGGGCTGACCTCATGGCCTGCAACCTATGCAGTTGCCCAGGACCTAGGAAGGCCTCTTTAGGATAGGCTCTGCTTTAACTGCACAGTGTTCAGGGGTGTGGAAATCACAGTGGCTGCCCCCTGTCTGGAAGGGGTGGCAGACAAATAATCAGATACATCATAAACAAGAGGTTCTCAAAGTGCAATCCTTGGACCAGCAGCAGCACCTGGGAACTTTTCAGAGAAAGAAAAATCTCCGGGCTCCACCCCAGACTTGCTGAACTGGAAATGCTGGAAGTGGGCTCCAATCTAGTCTTAACAGGCTCACCAGCTGATTCTCGCGCACTGCTCAAGTTTGAGAACGCCTCCTGATTCTATGCAAAACTTTGCAGTCATTTAAATGATATTTCAAAACATATTTAGTAACATTGGAGAACAATCCACTTCGGGGCTAATCAGTTTACAAAATAATATACAAAATTATGCCAGTGGGGTGGTGGGCAGAAACTGCAGAGAAAGACTAGAAATAACTGCTATAACATACGAATACTGATGCTCTCTGGGATGAAAGTGGTTTTTATTTTATTTTTCGTATGTTGCTTCATATTATCAATATTTTCCACTTTTATGGGCAAAGCTTTATGATAGATAATTATAATTCACCAGGGTCCTGCCTTTCAGGTCAAGGCCATGAAGATCCATGCACACCAGGTCAAGTATCTGGCATGTCCCTTTCCTCTCCTAAGGATAAGACTTTGGTACATGTGTCTTGATGATGGAGCTTATCCCAGATCTGAATTCTCTCCTCCAGAATGGAATAAATCTACCCCTTTAGCCTCCTTTTTAGAGAAAGAAAGCAATAGCATTTACCTCCCAGGTGCTAACTATGGCTAAATGCTCTGTACACATTATCACATTAAATTGCCTTGAGGATCCTAGCAAGTTGAATAAATCCATCCTTATTTAACAAATGAGAAAACCGAAAATCAAAAGAATTGAGCAACTTGTCCAAAGATCACACTTTTTTCCATATATAGCACTTCAACTAGTAGTTTTCAACCCTGGCCTCATTTTAGTGCCTTCTGGGGGAACTTGAGGAGGAGGAAGAGGAGGAGGAGGAGGAGGAGGAGGAGGAGGAGGAGGAGGAGGAGGAGGAGGAGGAGGAGGAGGAGGAGGAGGAGGAGAGGAGCAGGAGGAGGAGGAGGAGGAGAGGAGCAAGTCTTATCGCCTCTGCAAATCAATCATAATCACTGGGGCTAAGGCTCAGGCATGGTACATTTAACACCTCAGGTAATTCCAATGAGTAGCCAGAGATGGATGGTGTGAATTCCTTTGGCATTTTACCCCACAAAACCCCAAGTGAGATAGTAAACAGAATTGTCTCCCACCAGGCCACATATTATACTTAATATACTTGATAGATACTGTGGGGTGCCACATGCGTATTGTAAAATAATCAGCAGGAACACAAGGAACCACAATAGTTCAAGGGCGAGGTTGTATATTAGCATTTATGTGTTGACAGAGCAGTCCCAGGCCTCAGCCATGTCTGTAGATGTCCCTGTTCAAACACCTGATGATTCACAAGGGATTTCAAATAGTCACTGGACAATCTAAATTTTTGCTTCAATGGCAGATGCTACACTCAAAGAAGACAGTAAAAGAATAAAAAAAAAATTAACTAAAGAACTTTTAAGAACTGAAGCATAATTGTTTTAGGGTGCTTCTCAGAGGCTTTTTGGTTCCCCCTTTCCGGTGTAACCACTAGGTGGTGCCCAGTACAAAACATTAACCCCAAGCCCGCTGATTTTGTCACTTTGCAATGACTAAAAGTAAATCAGAGGGCGAGCTGCCAGATTGAGCAAAATAAAAACATATAACTCGCAGTTAAACTTGAACTTCAGATAAAATATTGCATGGGACACACCTCTACTAAAAAATAATTGCTCTTCATTTATCTAAAATTCTCTATTTTATCTGGCAACTCTGATCAGAGAGAATTTTAGAGTATACGGTCGGTAGCCATCAGCTTTTTCAAATACTAGAATGTTGGGTGTCATCAGAAGACGCAAGCCAACACGAACGAAGCTGGAAATTTATTATGATTATTCCACAAAAAGGAAACTATTGCAATGATGCCTTCAGGGTCCAAAAATTCTGAGTACCCTCTAACCTCTGCACCCGGGTTTGCCCACGTCATTGTGTTCCCGCCCTGATTGCATGGCTTGTGTAATCAAGACAAAGTTTTTGAATGCTCCAGCAAGCTCCCTTGCTTTCTTTGGCAATG
Organism: Ictidomys tridecemlineatus; assembly: GCF_052094955.1. Classification (NCBI taxonomy): domain Eukaryota; kingdom Metazoa; phylum Chordata; class Mammalia; order Rodentia; family Sciuridae; genus Ictidomys; species Ictidomys tridecemlineatus. The sequence goes on along the minus strand of NC_135479.1, from coordinate 36,495,562 downwards.
GATTGATGCCTCCTAGCTCTTACAGAAAGTTGGAGCCACTCTGCTTTGAGGTATACAACCTCAGTGTTCAATCTGACAGTAAACAGTATAGTCAGGCAGGTGGAAGAAGAAGGTTTACAAGTGATCAAAATTTAATGGCCTCTCTGTAAAGCTTGGTGTCACGCCTCCTAACCCTAGCTGACATCCCTTAGCCAGTCTCAAGTTTAATATTTACTGGAGAAAAAAAAATTAAAGATAAATCTAATCTGCCTTTAGAGCTCTTTTTGGCCAAGCACTGGCCAATTTCTCTGCTTGACTGCAAGCTCTGGACAGGACCATCTTTACTGCACCTTGAATAGAGAAAATCTATGGCACAACCTGGAATCCATGGCACCACACCCAAATCTAGACAACCAGTTGTCCTGGTTTTGTAACCCAAGCTGTGGTCCATGGATCTACTTGTGTGACAATAGGGGTCCCTGAGGCTAGGATGGGGAGAAGACAGAGAAGGGAATTGAAAAATCTCAGTTTGGAAAAGTTAGCCTTGAAGGCCACTCAGAGCCCACTCTGATATCTGATTGCTCCGTTCTGAGGGGAGAGGAAGGACTGAGGGTCAGAAATCTCAAGTCTCGAATCCACGGTTAGGATTCTGTTTCCTTCTCCTCACCGTAGATACATGGCAGGGGCAGAACCCTTACCTGGTTCCATCCATTTCTTACTCTAATTCAGAGCTTGTGATCATTTAGGAAGGCTCAACCCTTTCTTGCTTCCTGAAAGCCCTCCAAAGTAGAACAACTCCATGAGATGTGAGCTCCATCATAAGAACAAAAACAGAATATTCACCTAGCAGAGGAGGAAGAAGAGTGGGGTGGGGGACCAGGGACCTCTTCCTGCTAGATTCCTGACAAACTATGTAAATTCCTGGGCTTTGGGGCATTTGGAAAAGATCATGAGATTTCCATCTACAGAATGGGTACATATGTGATCCCTTTGCTTTGGCTCAGTAATTCTTTTTTTTTTCTTTTTCCTTTTGTATGCTGGGGATCAAACCCAGGGCCTTACATATGCTAGGAAAGCATTCTTCCACCAAGTTGGACCTTCCATCTCCTTTTAGCATCTTAATTAATATGCCCATTGCCTAGAAAAATGCAGGCCCTAAATTAATACCCTGTTTGACAGCCCCATAAAAAAAATGTCAAGAAGCTGGGCATGAGGGCACATGTTCATAATCCCAGCCACTTGGGAGGCTGAGGCAGGAGATCACAAGTTGGAGACCAGCCTCAGTCATTTAGCAAGAACCAACCAACTTAGCAAGACCCTGTTTCAAAATGAAAAAAAATGAAAATGACTAGGGATGTAGCTTAGTGGAAGAGCACCCTTGGTTCAATTCCCAGTACCATAAAAAAAAGAGGGTCTGGCAATGACATGATTTGGACATTTTCATTCTGTGAGATATCCTGAATTCCTTAGGTCAACACATGGATAAACACAAGAAGGCAAAGAGCCTGCATTTTTCAGCTCTTCCTCACAACCCTCAAGGCATAACGGTTCTAGAGGAAGCTGAGCACCCCTACTTGGGAAGGGAGGGTAGGTATCAAAATGGGTTAAAGTGAATCACCTTTACTCTCCTGCTGAGAAGTTCCTCTCTCTGGGAAAGCTGCCAATCTGCATGGATTCATTCTCATGGGTTAATTATTGAGCATGTTTTTGATGCCAGGTGTGGCAGATAAAAACATCATATCATTTTGCAAGTGAGAAAACTGAGATTCAGAGTTCCCAAGATAACCAGCCAATGATGCAGCTGCGACGCGAACCTAATAGTCAGATGGCAGAGAAGCTGGAGGGTTTAACCCTCATAGGAACTTCAACAACAACTGAAATAACAACTGTTCTGAAGGAGATGGTAACCAAATGAGGAAAAGCAGATAAATAAAGTCATAATTAGGTAGAGATGTATCAGAACTAGAGATGAGTAACACAGGAAATCTGTGGAGTTACAACCAGTGACAGATAGGAGGTGAGTACCAGGTGGTCAAGTGAGGTCTCCTGAGATAATGAAGTCTGTAAGACAAGGAAGGATCCACCAGGGAAGGAGAGGAAGGAATGTTTCCTTGCCAAGATGAGCGGGTACAAAATTTCTGGGTGGTAAGTAGCTTTAAGAAGTCTGTAAGGGCTGGAGAGGTAGCTCAGAGACAGAAAGCTTGTTTAGAATCTGTAAGGCCTGGATTCCATCCCCATCCCTGGAAAAAAAAATGTCTATAGAAGATCAATGATTGGAGCAGATCATTTAAGTGGGCCACAAAAGAGAGGTAAAGCTGATGAGGTAGGCAGGGACCAGTGACAAAGAGCCTTTTATAACACGCTGAAGGTTTAGATTTTATTCTGCAACCAATAAGGAGCCACTTAAGGGTTCTAAACTGAGTAAGCAAAGTGTTCTAAAACTTTACCAAGTTCCCTTCAGCAACACTGTGGAAAATGGATTGGAGGAGATATGCATAGAGCCAAAAATTCTCAAAAATATCTTCCAAACCTCCTCCAGTCTAAATCAGTTGTTCTCCAGGGAAACACCCATGTAAAAGTCCTAAGAAAAGTTGCTTTATAGGTAAAATTTTGAGGTAGTCAACTGTCTATTCTGCCCTCACTCTTGGTGGATAGTTTGGCTGGGTATAGAATTCTATCTTGGAAAACCATCTTCCCTCTGAGCACTGAAGTCTAGTTCTTTGTCCTTGATTGCACATTTATAAGAATTAGTTTTTACCTTGCATCACTTTGGGCATTGCACTTTATCTATACTGGATTTTTTGTTGTTTTCTGAACATGTCAAACTTTACCACCTACCTACTTATTGCCTTTTCCTGGACTGTTTATCCCCCAAATCCTCTTATGGCCAGCTTCCTTTCCAAAATTAGAACTGAGTTAAAATATTAGGTCTCTGAGAGGCCTTCCCTTGCCAACTTATCTAAACTAGCAAATACTAAATGTGTGAAAATTTTTTCTAAATTAATTGAAGATAGTAAGTTAATTAGTTAAATCCAATTGAGATTCTGTGGGAAATTTTTTAAATAGAATTTGGACTGGGCCAAATTCACAATCTGATTTATTTTTCAATTGGCAATTTATGTGAAAAAAAACTCAAATGCCTACTTCATATTACCCATAAAAATCAATTTATGTGCCTTACAGACCTAAATATAAAAGAAAAACTAGAACCAAATATAAGATCTCATCATGACATTGTAGGATGCTATACTATTAAGCTTGGTTAATATTGTGTCTTGACACAATATTAACCATCAGTCAAAACTTAATTGGACTAGATTAAAATTTTAAAATTCTGTTGATCAAAAGACATTGTTAAGTGAATAAAAGGCAAGTGATAAAATACATTTGCAATGTACAATGCACAAAGTTTGCATTTTTAGAGTGAGTCATTTTCATAATTAATAAGAAAAAGAAATACAACCAAAATGTCCCAGTAGAAAAGAGAGCAAAATACTTGAACAGACACTGTACAAGAGACCATATTCAGTGGCCAAGAAATGTGAAAATAGTGCTCCATTTCACTATACATCAAAGAGATGCAAGTTGAAATTTCAATCATTACACGCATTACACATTACACATATTATTACAAATTCACTAAAATGGCTAAAAAGAAAAGTAACCGCAAACATCAGCAAGTTCTTGGAGCTTCTAGGACTCTCATATTTTGTGGTATGAAAAATATATATATATATGGGGGTGTTATACACATCCTTTTGGGAGTAGCCATTTAATCTAAATATATGCATATCCTATGACTTCAGGAATTTCACTCCTATATAACTACCCACTAGAATGGTGTACATCCACAGATTTACCAAAAGATTGTTCACAGGTGTACTATGAATAATAGTCTAAAATGGGATACTACCCAAATATCCCTCAATAGTAGAATGGATAAATAAACTGCAGTGCCAGGCTCTGTGGCACATGCCTATAATCCCAGCAACTCGGGAGGCTGAGACAGGAGGATCACAAGTTCAAAGCTTGCCTCAGCAACTTAGTAAAACCCTGTCTCAAAATAAAACATAAAAAGTGATTGGGGGGCTGGGGATGTGGCTCAGGCGGTGGCGTGCCCTGATTGGATCCTCAGCACCACATACAGGCAAAAATGTTGTGTCCGCCGAAAACTGAAAAATAAATGTTGGAATTCTCTCTCTCTCTCTCTCTCTCTCTCTCTCTCTCTCTCTCTCTCTCTCTCTCTCTCTCTCTCTTAAAAAAAAGTGACTGGGATGTGGCTCATGGTTAAGATCCCTGGGCTCAATCCCCAGTACCAAAAAATAAAAATAAATAAATAGGGCTGTGGATATAGCTTGGTTGGTAGAGCGCTTGCCTCACAGGCACAAGGCCCTGGATTCAATCCCCAGCACCACCAAAAAATAAATAAATAAACAGTGTGGTATAGTCATAAAATGGAATAGTATTTGTCAATGAGGATGAATGAATTATTATTACATGAAACAACATAAATATATTCTCAGTAAAAGAAGCAAGACACAAAATATTTTCTATTCCATGATTCCATTTATGTAAAAGTAAAATCAGTCAAAAACAATCTGTGTTTAGAATTAAGATATTATCTTTGCTTTCTATTGGGGTGGGTGGGTAGTAAGGAACTGAGGAGAACCAGGAGAGCACAATAGGAAATTTCTGAAGGGGCAATAATGTTTTAGCTTTTTTTTTTTTTTTTTTTTGTACTGGGGATTGAACCCAGAGGTGCTTAACACTGAGCTACATCCCCAGTACTTTTTTTTTTTTTTTTTTTTTTGAGACAGGGTCTGGGTATGTTGCTGAGGCTTGAGATTACCATCCTGCCTCAGTCTCCTGAGTACCTGGGATGACAGGCCTGGTGGTACCACCAGGCATGGTTCTATTTTAGCTTGATCTGGGTGCTAGTTACATGAGTAAATTCACATTGTGAGAAGTCCTCAATCTAAAACATGTGTAACTTGTGTGCTTCTCTGTATATATGTATGTTATACTTCAATTTAAAAAATTGCCAAAAATTGTGTTGTGAAGATTAAACAAAATAATAAATTGAAGAACTCAGTCCAGTACCTAGCTAGCACAAGGCAAGCACCTATCAAATGCTAATTGTTAAGCTTCATAGTATTGATAGTGATAAGTGACCATAATGAGCCAAAGTGAAAAATGCTCATTTAGAAGCACAAAACATAAATTTTAAAAACCCAAGTCATACCCATTGGGATGGCTATTATAAAAGGAAAGAATGAAGAGAAAAATCACTGGCAAGGATGTGGATATTAGAAACCTGCACATTGCTGATGGGAAAATAAAATGGCATTGCCTCTGCAGAAAAAGGGCATGTCATTCCTTTAATAAAATTAACATGGAATGACCACATGATCCAGCAATCCCTTTTCCGTATATGTAACCAGAGGAATTTAAAGCAGGAGCTTAAAGAGATATTTGCACACCCACATTTGTAGCAATAGCATTTCACTATAGCCAGAGCATGAGAACAGCCCAAATGTGCATCAACAAATGAACTTATAACAAAAATATGGTACATTTCATACAGCAGAATATTGCTCAGTCTTAAAAAGGCATGAGATTTTGACACTTGCTATAACTTCTACGAACCTTGAGGACAAGATGCTAAGTACAATAGGTCAGGCCCAAAAGGACAAATATTGTTGAAAAAATCCTTTCCCCCATTGCTCTGCAGTATTGTCTTTGCCATAAATCAAGTGAGTACATAGAAGTTGGCCTGCTTCTAGACTCACTATCCTATTAATCTATTTGTTTACCCTTAGGCCAAAATACCATGCGATCTTATTTCCTGTAGCGATACAGTAAGGCATGACATATGGTAGTGTGACCTTTCCAGTTCTGCTTCAAGATTGCTGTGGTAATTTGCCTTTCTATGTATATTTTAGACTCTCTGTGCCTATTGGCTTCTGTTTAAAATAACATCCTGGGATTCTGATTGGAAATAAACTGGCTCTGCAAATTAATTTGAGAAGAGTTATTATGCTTCAAATCCGGAATTATCTCTATTATAGGAAAGAGAAAACTGAGGTTCGGAGAGATTAAGGAACTTGTCCAAGGCCACAGAGCCAGGATCGGAACCCACACTACACTCTTCACTTCATGTCTGATTTCAGAGGCTTCTTATTGAATGATTCCTTCCAGGAAGACTGAAATAGTTCTAGAGGTACTGTCACCCCTTGCTACCTAGGGACAAGTATCATCCTAGACAATGCCCAGGATTAGAAAACAACTCAAAGCTTGAGAGATTGGTTAAATGGTTGAATTGGTGAATGATGAGCTTCTGAGGACATAATCCACACTGGCAGCTCAAGGCACCTGTATGTGTGTCTGAGATATGAAAACCCAAACAACAAAGCCAACATTATGGTCAGACTTTGTTTTGTTAGATTTAAACCCCTCAGCACCTCAATATTACCACCCAATTAACATCTGATTTCCTCTAGGCCTCTGTCCAACTCACCTTCTGTCACCACTGACTTGGAACAGCAACCACAGTGCCATATGACCAGAGCCATGACACAATTTCACTGGATTTAGACTGTCTTGGGTCCACTTTTGTCTCGACACACGATTAAATCATTCAGGGTCACTCCAGGTAAATTGAGTTTGGCACAAAATAATCACACACACAGACTGAAAGTACCTTTTTCTTAGGGTTCGGTGACAGCTCTTGACCTTAGAGGTCTATTGGAAACAGAGAGAGCCACCTGAATTCTTTATTCTTATATGGGGGGACACACAAAGGAAGCTTCGATGGAGTATTTTTTTCCAAATAAGGCACAGGGTCAGGTTTCAGGGAGTTGAGACTAGCTTCCTGATGTCTTGTGGTCAGTAGATTGATTGACATCTTGGCAAGTCACACCCATCTCAGGTTGCTGTGTGGAAACACGGACAGAGCAAGAGGAAAGTGCACACGTGTGTTGCATGGCCCAAAGAGCATGTGACATCAGGCTAGTCCTCTCACATGCTCAAATGCTCATAGCTCCCACACACAGCCCATGGCTGGCCCGCGACACACTTTCTCTCTCTGACGGCATCCTAGTTTCCTGTTTTGGAAAGACGTTTTCTAAACCAGGCATGTAGTCTGACGGGTCCTACCTGCTCCTAGCTGAGATGTGGCAGGTGACCCAAGGTTGGCCAATCTGAGGTTCCTTCCTTAGTACTGGAATCTTGAGGAGAGAGCAAATAGGCAGGAACTGACTGCAGCACTATCCCACCGTGTCCAGCACTGACGATGTAGTGCCTCCTGGGAGTCACCCTTCAGGTTTCCCAGTCATGCCCTTCAACTTCCAGTTGATTCTTTGAACCCCTGGTAGTTTCTAACAAATTTTCTTCCTTCCTTCCTTCCTTCCTTCCTTCCTTCCTTCCTTCCTTCCTTCCTTCCTTCCTTCCTTCCTTTCTTCCTTCCTTCCTTCCTTCCTTCCACTCAAGCCGCCTCCCTACTTCTGCCTCTCAAGTAGCTGGATTATAGGTGTGCACCACAACACCTGGCTATTTTAAATATTTATTTATTTGCCTAAGTTAGAACAGAAAAAGATTCTCACTGATACAGAATCTCTTACCAGAAGTGAGATGTTGCAAGGCTAGCCATGGAAGCACTTGAGTGAAGGGAAAGAATTGATATCTGAGAATTTTGTCAGCTTTTGTCACAGTGTGGTCAACAGAGAGTTAAACTGTTGGTTACAGATTCCCCTTGTGATTCGTGCTGTGTGCTTCCTGAGGCTTGAACGGGAAAGGATACTGCAGGGAACGTTTGGGGTTTAGGGTTTGGGAATGCGCTGACAACTTCTCGGTATGTTCTTCCAAGGAAGGAAAAAGCATAGATTGAAACCAGCTCACCCAAAGCAAAGGCCGAAGATGGACCATTGACCTATAGCTACAGTTGTCTGGGAATATGGGAAAAGTTCCATTCTCCACCCTCAAATTCCAGTGAGCAGAAGAAAGAAGGGAACATGGGGCCCAAGCAGGAAATCAGTGTAAAGCCTGGGAGAGACCCCTCCTGGCACTTCCTCTTAGGCCTTGAACAGAGAAGTCCTGAATGTGGCCCGAGAGCCATGTGTCATGGTGGTTGGGGCTCCACAGAGACTGTGGGTCCAGGCTGCCAGGGTTTGACTCCTGCTCTGTCACCTCAGAGCAAATTTCTTTATTGCTCCATTCCCAAAGTGCCAAGGCCAACGGTTCCTGTCTCATAGGTTGCTATGAGGGTTAAGTAAGCTAATACACACAACCTTTAGTAGAGTCCCTGCCCCGTTAATAAATGTTACCTGCAATATTTCGTGGTAGTTTGGTGAGCCACCCCGACTCAGCCTGTTGTTTGGGATGTTTCTGAGTAGATAGAGGCCATGACAGAAACTGAACAGATAAGGACATGGTCAGAGTACCTGGGCCCAAAGTGAGGAGGGCAATCGTCTCAGGCAGGTTCTTGTTTTAAAGAATAGGCCATGATAAGATCTGCAGCTCCGGGTACGATCCATGAGGTCAGTCAGAACCAGAGCAGAATCTTATTAACTGTTCAAGGGTGTCATTTTTCCCCTGAGAGATCTCAAGTCTGGTCCACAGTGTTCTGGGACAGTAATTTCCAGGCCCCCAAACTCTCATCAGCAGAAAGAGAGTGGCCCAATTGGTACAGCTCCCAGAAGGGATGTATGCATTGTATAGTCCCAGCAAGGACAACACCCAGGGGAGATTCTCCCAGAGAGAAAAGCAGGGGCCACAGAAGGAAATGGGCAAGGGGAGCCTAGCCTCTCAAGGGGTCGAACTAGGGGAGGCCCCATACTCACTACCACATGACATCCATGTGATTTCTGGTAATGTATGAAGGGGACAGTGAACCAGTGACCAGTGTGAGTTGTTTCACTTTCCAAAGGAGAGTTCTTACAGTCATTACTTTGTTCTCTCTGCGCTATTGTTTTCTGAGTGTCTCGGGGCTATTAAATTTACCATTTAGCCTCCATGGTCCACACCATGTGTGAAGCCTGCACATCCACCCAGAGAACCCCAGCCGCATGACATGGTGGATTGTCTCTGGGGGAAAGGAGTCGACTGAGTTTTCTATAGAAGGTGGATTTTTTTTTTGAAGGAATATTTATAGGAATGTAGGTAAGTGTGGATACTGGGCAGCTCAAGGGGTGGACTGTACTGAATATGTGTTGTTCTGTGTAACCCAGCATCCACACGTTCTTCCCATAAAATAATCTTCATATATGGTTTGGTTGGCATCCCAGTCCTGCCTGCAAATCTAGAGGTGGGTTTTGATTCTCTTAAGCCAATGAACACATCATATCCCCAATTATGTAACGAGAACTGGTGAAATTTGGTACATATGTGCTAAGTCTGGGGAAAGAAGATTTCCTCGCTTCTCTCTTCAATGGAAGGGACAGGGAATTAGATTTCTCTCTCCCTGAATGGCATCATGTGAAGACACGAGACTTGCCATCACCATGGGCATTTGTGACTATAATGATTTCATAAAACCAGGGGATGAAGCCGAACCTGACACCACAGAAGACAGAACAAGGATGTGGGGAGAAGCCCTTAGTGACATTGAGTCTAGACTTCACCTGAATGGGTCCTACTTCTGCCCTTCTCAATTACAGAAGTCAAAAATAATCCCCCAGGGCTGGAGTTGTGGTTCAGTGATAGAGTACTCGCCTAGCATGCATGAGGCCCTGGGTTCGATCCTCAGCACCACATAAATGTAAAATAAAGATATTATGTCTACTTAGAACTAAAAAATAAACAAAAAAATCCCATGTTTAAGCCAATTTGAGTCAGGGTCCCTATCACTTACTAAGGAGTTCCAACAGGTACATTAACACTACTGGTGCTTTTTATCTTGTAATAATAAAACCTGTTGTTTATCAAGAGTTTTATGGTTTATAAAACATTTGCATGGACAGATCTCTTTTGATCTTGTCACCAATAGGGCAGGCAGAGTTTACATCATTATTCTCCTTTTACTAGATGAGGAAACCAGGCTCTGAAAGGGTCTTTGCCTACGGACACTCAACCAGAGGGACTGGAGCCTGAGCCCAGGACCCCTGACTCCCAGCCAGTCTGGAGCTTCAGTAGCTGCCAAGACTCACCCATCATAGACCGTAGCTTCTGCTCTAAATTCTGCCAGTAAAATGAGAGCCACACATCTCCCATTTGATGTCCTCTTTAGCCTCCAATTCTCAGCCGCAGTGCTTGGCTTTTGCATTGCGAGCCCCAGGACCGGTGGCTTCTGCGGGAGGGGAAAGGACTGTTGGAGATATCTGGGAGGCAGTCATGCAGGAGATCATTTTCCCTTGTGGTTTCATTGATTTTTATGGCGAGGGAGTCTGTGATCTTAGATGGAATTATTTATGCTCTAAGGAGAGAACCTCGGGAGTCTCGGTCGTGTCCGTAGGCCACTGACTCCCACGGACCTTCTTGATTCAGCGATGCCTCCCTCTGGCCCCCCTTTCCTCTGTCAGTCTTCCTTTCTGCAGGGCGGGGCTGAGTGGGTGATGTATTTATGAGAGCCAAGCTCCGGGACCCACGTGGAGGAGTCAATTACAAGTGAAAGAGCCTCCAGGATGGGGCAGCCTCCCTTGTCCTGGCGGTACTTCAAAGCTTCCTGAAAATTCTCCAAGGAGAGTGACCAGTCACAGTGGGGCTCCCTCAAACCCTCTGATGGCTTTGCCAGACACCTGTCCATATATTCGCCAAGATTTGCAGATTTTTTTTAACTTGTTGGTCTCCATGTCCTTTGCGAAAGGAGACACTGAGGCTCAGAGAGGCCCAGGTTGTAAACTCAACAGGCTCGGGAGCTGAAGCCATCCCCCAAATGGTTCCATCTGCGAGAGCTACCATCCCCGAAGGGACAGGACTGTGTCCTATCGACCTTTGAATCCCCACCTCTAATGCCAATCACGGCAAAGGACTTGAGCTCAATAGGTTTTTGTGGAAATCATGGGACTATTTTTGCTATCTGGATTTTTAGGCCAAATTTGATTCAAGTCCAATTTAAATTTGCAATTCCTTCAGGCTACATAGACCAAAGAACACAAGATGCTCATAGATACTGGATAGTGTCCAATCTGATCCCTTGGTAACTCTGCCAGTAACTAAAATAAAAATACTTCACTTTAGTAATATTGCTTGACATTTACAAAGCCCTTGTTCTTATATCCTGCCATTCATCTCTATGACTATGAAATGAGCTAGGCCCATTTCAGAGTTAAGGAAACTGAGATACAGAAGGGTTGGGTAATTTGCCCAAAGTCACACAGCTAAGTGACAAAAGCCTCAAACCCAGGTCTTTTTACTCTAAGTCCAGAGCTCTTTGCGCTGCATATAACAAGGGGTGTATTTTGCCACTGCCCTCTCAGGAACCCTGAAGGAGATGAAATTAGGGATAGGAAATCCCTGAGTCTGCCTGAGGCAATGGAGCAGGAAGAGGAGGGTCATCTCCATGCTTCTCCCATTTCCTTAGCATCTACTATATGCTGGGCCAGTGCTGTACCTTACCTCCTTTCAGAGGAGAATTTGCAAGAGAGCTGGGTCTTAAAACTCCTCTCCTACCTAGGTCCCTCCGATGGACCTGGATAATAGATATCACTACCTGATAAAGGTGTTCTCAAATTTGACAACCCTCAAGGTGTGCATGACATTGTGAACAATGAGTTGTGAAGCCGAACAAGCAGCTCTCGATGATCAAAACCGAAATTGGAGCCAGGTGCGGTGGCACACACCTGTAATCCCAGCAGCTCAGGAGGCTAAGGCAGGAGGATTGCAAGTTCAAAGCCAGCCTCAGCAAAAGCGAGGCACTAAGCAACTCAGAACCTGTCTCTAAATAAAAATTTTTTTTAAAAAATAGGGCTGGGGATGTGGATCCTTGGTCAAGTGCCCTTGAGTTCAATTCCCTGGTACCCCCTTTCACCACCAAAAGTATGTAGTCAAAGGAAAGAAAAGAATGTATCTTAAAGTGATAGGCTCAAGTGGCTAATGTTTAAAGCTTGTCACTTCTCTGGACTTTGTGGTATTCGTGGCATTTGTTTTTAACAGGTATTATTTTTGCCATTTCTAATTATAAATAAATATTTATTTTGTGCCTAACCTGTACTTTAGTGTTCCTTATTTTAAAAGAAAGCTTGGTCCAATTGTAAAAGCATCAGGCCCCATACAAGTTGGACCTGACCCTGTATAGGTCATCTCATTTAACTATTATAATAACTCTGTGAAAGAACTGCTATTATCATCTTCATTTTAGAGAGATGATCATTTTTGCTCCAGATTCCATAAACTGGTAAAGAGTAAAACTTGATTTTCAAATTCAGATTTGACCCAAAGTCTAGGCTTTTCCTGCTATGCTATTATTACCATGAACTTTTGTGGAAATGCATCTCAGGTTCAACCACTTAATCTGCTGGGAAACTGGTTTTAAAACATTTCCACAAACCCTTTGACACTCTTCCTCCCAGAAGGCAGACTCTAACTCATGGCCTTCCATGCAGGCTGAATGATTCACTCCCAACAAGCAGAACATGAAGACAATGGCAGCAACTGCACTGTGGCTTCATTTTTGCTCTTTTCTTGGATCACTCACTTTGGGGGAAGCTGTCTAACATGCCATGAGGGTGCTCAGGCAGCCTGGAGAGAGGCCCTCATTGTGAGGAACTGAGGCCTCCAGCCAACAGCCATGTAAGAAGCCATCACAACCTGCCAGGCTTAGTTGGGCCTTCCAATGCCTGCAGCCCTAACACCTTACCAGCAACCTCGTGAGGGAGTCTGAGCCCAAACCACCCTGCACTGACCTGTTCCTGGATTCCTGACCCTTGAATGGTATAAATGTTGGTTGTTTTCAACTGCGATCATTTGTGACGCAGCAACAGAAGACTAGTATGGGAACTGCTTAGTGCTTTTGAAGTGGAGACTGGTCAGCTGTTTCCACTAGAAGTTGGGTAGAAGGATGTCACAGTCTGGCTGGGCACAAATCATGAGCCACTGAAGCAGGAACAAACTTTATTTCTGAACTCCACCAGAACACTCCACACACGCTCCCCGGGAACTATCCCGAACGCCACGGGGCTCCTCTAGGAACCAACAACCGGAAATCCCTCCTCCCGCACTTCCCCAACCAATGGGAACTCTCAGGGAATCCCCACAAGAACTCCAAAGTAGCAGGCCGAGGAGGACAGTATACCTCTAATATACAACCGAATCAATCCAGCATCATTTTAATGGCTTGCCTCTCAACCAATACTATTGGCAAAATGCCAGGGGCCATTCCGACTCGGCTGTGGCTCTCAGCAGAAGAGAGTGCTCAAATCCACAAAACACTGTCACCCCTGGAAACCAGCCTCACACACATTTACTACCAGTGGATCAATCATGTACTTCATACTGCATTTTCAAACATTCAGTGCAACAGAGGAGCCGTGGAGTGCACGTACTCTGGCTGTACTAGCGTCACCGAAAAAGATCTGTTTCAATTGAGGATCAAAGTCAGGGTTTAGAAGAAAATATTTTCTTTCTTAAGTTGTAACCTGCCTCATTTGACAAAATATTTATACTATTTATTTGAAGCTATTTATAATATTTCAGTCTGCCCTCCCTTTGATTCTGTATATGAGGATTCAACCAACCATGGGTTGAAAATACTTGGAAAAAATGCCAGAAAGTTCCACAAAGCAAAACTTGAACTTGCTGCATTCCAAGTACTATCCATTTGAATGATGCACTGTGTCAGGTATTATAAGCACTCTAGGGACAATTTAAAAGATATGAAAGGATGTACACATGTGATTTGCAAACATCATCCCATTTTATATAAGGGACTTAAGCATTGCAGATTTTTATATCCTTGGAGAAGACTGGAATCAGTCCCTGCTGATACCAAGGGACAACTGAATATACTTATAGCATATGAAAATGGGAAGGAGAAGTCAAAACTAGCAAAATGTTGAGAGAGCTGAAGATCAAGAGTAAAATTGACACGTGCCACACAAATCTCAGGTCTTCCATAGTGATTAAAAACAAGCCATTTCCTGTAATCCCAGTGTCTGGGGAGGCTGAGGCAGGAGGATGGCAAGTTCAAAGCCAGCCTCAGCAAAAGTGAGGCACTAAGCAACTCAGTGAGACCCTGTCTATAAATAAAATATAAAATAGGGCTGGGGATGTGGCTCAATGGACAAGCGCCCCTGAGTTCAATCCCTGCACCCACCCCCTGCTCCCTGCAAAACAAAACAAAACAACAACAACAACATCAAAAAAGCCCAGGCCATTGACTTTGGCTCTGAGCTTGCCAGAGGTAAAAGAGAATGCAGAAGCATAGTTAGCTGCACATTCCCATTGTCAGGGCTAGCTTCTTGTGTCTGTAGTTGGCACCCTCATACAAGGCTCTGTGCTTAGAAGTCCCAATACTATGAGTCTGCCATTCAAAATGCTTAATATTTTTCTGAATTTGTTTTGTAAGTGGCATCTGACAGATCAACGGAGCATGCTCCAGGAGCTTAGAGATCATTTCACTGGAGGTTCTGCTTCCTGCTGCCTCCTCACCTCCTTGGGACAGGTTCTTGGTTGCCTGTTCCTCTGACCCCTGGTGGCCTTCTCCTGTCCAGGCTTCCCTTTCTTAGCCCACCCTGGCTCCGGGGGTGACTGGATCCCATTAGCAGAGGGATGGCAGAATTTTTCCTTCCCTCTCTGCAGGAACAGGGGTAGAGACACAGGTGGGGTAGAGGTCAGGTACAAATACCACGGTGTCTAGGGGCAAGGTGGTAGCTGTCCTTAACCCTGGCTGGCACTTTTGACTACAGACTTGGCAGGGGGCCTTCCACCCACCCCTGATTCAGGTGCCAAGCACATCCTGTCACAGAGCTCGCAATCCCTGGGGTCTACCCATCTACCGTAGGCTGGTACAGTGGGTCTGTGGGAAGAGACACTGACTTCCCTAGCCCCGGCCAAGACCCTAGATTTTCATTTTACACTCAGCTCCACAAATGATTTGACCAAGGCCTGTTTATTGTGCCTTCCTATGGGCTAAGGACATTTTTCTGACCCCTAGGTCTGAATGGAACCCCTACTGTGGCTTTCAGAAAAAGAGAGGCTAAGGAGCTTTCTTCTCTGCTATGGACACACTGAGGCCCAGGGACAGAAGTGAGGATGTGGTGGAGAGACTCCTCCCAGCCTCAATGGGTCCCAGTCCACAGCCCAGCTGGGCCCTCCCACTCACCCAAGAGGTGTAGAACAGGCCATGCCGCATTCTCAGTGACCAGAAACTCCTTTTGTGAGCAGCAAGCCAATTTGCGAGGTCTGAGGACACCACAAAGCGTCAGGACACTGAAGGAAAGGGGCACACAGGTTTGAACGGCCATGTGTCCAGAGGAGAACTTCTTTGCAAGGGGACAAATCCCAGGGCTCTGTGCAGGCAGGCAGGCGGGGTGAAGTGAAGGCCTGGTGCATCCGACTGGGGCTTGTGGGGTTCAACGAAACTGACTGCAAAGCAAGAGACCTCTTGGGACGGATGTGATAGGTTTATCACGCGACCCTCCTTGACCCCGTCCTCCCATTTCCTCATTGTCAAGTAAGGCATTTCCTGGCAGTGGGTATGGTCCCATGCAGGGGCTTCAGAGCCAGGCCGGCCAATCAGTGCAGAGTGGGACAGGCATTGAGAGGAACCCTTGAGTCCTTCCTCCCTAACTGGTGAGCTTTTCTGATTTCCAAGGAATAAATTTCATTTTCCATCAAAAAACTCCCAGTGAGCCCTTGGACTGAGGAGTCTACGGGATTTGTCCTTGGCATTTTAGGGTTTATCCAGGACCCCTGGGGCATGTTTTGTTTGTCCAGGAACAACAGGTTTCCCAGGATGTGGAGTTTTTGAGTGTTTACATGGGGTCAATCCCAGGCAAATAGGTTAGCTGGTTGTCCAATTGGCATTTAGATAAGTGGGAAGCCAGGTAAATCCAGATGGTCATTTAACAACAACAACTATAACAAGAGAATATATAAACATTATCACTCACCTTCAGGAGAGCAAATCCTAACAAGAAATCAAACTCTTTGTACTGAACTTCCTCAGGACAGCCCAGAAGTCTTTGTGGGGGAGGGAGTAAGGGAAGGGGGAAGGACAGAGATCTGCTTACTTCCTCCTTCTTCACCTTAAAGTGGAGTTCTATTAGAAGACTTGCAAGTGATAACTCACCTGGAGGAATGTGGTTTTCTAGAAAGACAAGCATGGTGAGAAACAAGTTGTTCTGTGTGTGAGTATGCCTGCTAGGGACAAAGCTCTTTCACTTAAAATGCTAGAAAGGCTCTCCTGGGGACACCCGATTTCCCTGGTACTGTGCTCAAAAATGGATATCAGCAAACAAAATTGATTTTGCAAGAAAAGTAAATGTTTCTTTTTAAAAAGCTCTTAGCATATTCTGTTAGGAGTCTCCACTGTACTGAGGTGATACGAAGTTGATCTTAATCAATTCTGGAGTCTCCACCCCCCCCCATATTTTCTTCAGGGTTAATAGCTAGTTTTAGAGGGATTGAGGAGGGATTACTTAATGCAAATGGGGTGCAGGGTCAGGGTCTGGGCAGTGTCACCTCCTACTGCTAAAAGCAAATATTTATGGAGAACTTCTGCTGGGCCAGATACAAAGTACTACGTCTGTATTTGCTCTCTCTCTCTCTCTCTCTCTCTCTCTCTCTCTCTCTCTCTCTTTAACTCAGATCAGTATTGATCTGTACTATTTTAATTCCTACTTTATAGATGAGGCATAGAAAAGGTGAGAGATTTACCCAAGCATTATATAGCTAAGAAGAGGCAGAGCTGAGATCTGAAACCAAAGACCTCGTTCTAGAGCTGCCCACCTGATGGCGTTCATTTACCAACCGTTGATTAACTGCCCATCTCCTGACCTAGCTGCAGGATGGAGCAGTGAATGAAGCAGAGTTTCCATTCTGGCCACTTGCCACCACTTCCTGCCTCAAGACCTCCACTCTGCATCCTGGTCCTGGGGTACTACCTCCTCCTGGTTGCATTTCCCCTTGCTCCCAATCTTTTTTTTTTTTTCTTTTTTTTGGTATCGGAGATTGAACTCAGATGAGCTTAACCACTGAGGCCATCCCCAGCCCTCTTTTTTTATTTTTTATTTTGAGACAGAATCTTCCTGAGTTGCTTAGGGCCTTGCTAATTTGCTGAGGCTGGCTTTGAACTCTCAATCCTCCTGCCTCAGCCTCCTGAGCCACTGGAATTACGGGCATATGTCACTGTACCCAGCCCCCTTGCTCCAATTTTAGGGCACCCTTCAGGTCTGGTGACTCTACTCCCACATCTTCCTAGGAAGGTGGACATTCATTCTACTACCTGCACCATATTGCCAGAGGGAAACTTCATGTCCAACACTTTCCTACTTCTATCTGCTCTCAAGCCTAGAGCCCTGCTGTCTCGTCCTGTGCAAGACCAGGCACGGTGGCACATGCCTATAATCCCAGCGGCTTGGGAGGCTGAGGCAGGAAGATCACGAGTTCAAAGCCAGCCTCAGCAAAAGCGAGATGCTAAGCAACTCAATGAGACCCTGTCTCCAAATAAAATACAAAATAGGGTTAGGAATGTGGCCCAATAGTTGAGTGCCCTTGAGTTCAATCCCTGGCACCTGCCCCCCCCCAAAAAAAAAGGACACAAATTTGAGTTCATCCTCAGAAATTTAGTGAGATCCTTATCAATTTAGGAAGACCCTTTAAAAAATTTTTTTTTAGTTGCAGATGGACACAATACCTTTATTTTTATTTATTTTTTATGTGGTGCTATGGATTAAACCCAGGGCCTCACATGTGAGAGGCAAGCGCTGTACCGCTGAGCTACAACCTCAGCCCAGTAAGACCTTATCTTAAAATAAAAAATAAAAGGGCTTGGGGATATAGATCAGTGGTAGAGTGCCCCTGGGTTTAATCCTTAGTACAAAAAAAAAAATCAGATTTAGACCTTTGATGCAGGAAAATTACTTTGCCACCCACTTCTAAACTTAGCAGATTATATTCCTTGGAATGTCAGGAAAGAGCTGAGAGACCATCTGTTCTAACCTTGGTTTACAAACAGGGATGATGAGCCCCAGGAAGGGGGGAGTGAAGTGCCTATGATCACCTGGTTAGTACAAGGAAAGGATTTATAATCCAGCAAGGGGGTGGGTATTTTTTTTGAGTGGAGATACTGGGGATTGCACTCAGGAGCACTCAAACCCTGAGCCACATTCCTAGCCTTATTTTGTATTTTATTTAGAGACAGGGTCTCACTGAGTTGCTTAGTGCCTGAATTTTGCTGGAGGCTGGCTTTGAACCCATGATCCTCCTGCCTCAGCCTCCCGAACCCCTGGGATTACAAGGATGTGCCACCGCGTCCAGCTGGAGGGGGTAGTTTAACCACTTCTTTTGCATGGTTGTCCCCTGAGAAACAGAGCTCATCTCTTCCTCATACTCATTATACATTGACAACTTTAATGTACGCTCACCTGTGGGAAAAGTACAGGCTCTGAAGCCAAATAGACCAGGGTTCAAATCCCAGTTCCGCCACTTCACACTGCATACCCCTGGCTAAATTGAGCCTCACGTCGCTCATTTACAAAATGGGACAATAATACAGAATCTGCAGCAGTTTGGGGGGGATTGAATGGAGTAGCGTGTCATGTTTCTAGCACAGAAGAAATGCTGTTCCCTTCCCCTCCACTCTGGAGGCAAACCAGAGAAGCAGAGGATGGGCCCTAGTCCTCAAGGAGATCAGAATGAAAGACATGATTGTTTATTTTTGTAAAATGGAGATTAAGCAGAGATGAACTGAAGGGAACATCAAAGACAAGGTGTAAGTAGTGGGAGATGTTTAGTGGAAGAGGCAGCCCCATTTCTGAAGGAGAGGAGGAGGACAGACTGCCATGGCAGATTGGAAAAGAGGCAGCCCAGCCTCCACCATCACTCCCTGCCACCATGTCCAGCTGTGTTGGTTCACTGCATCAGGTCCCGAGCATACTGGCCTACTCCTCATTTGTCTTGCTGTCTTCTGTGTCCCCGGTGTTCACTCCATGAGAACAGAAGCTTCATCTGCTTTTCATTTGATGCCCCTGTTCCTAGAACAACATCTTGAGCACATAATAGTTGCTCGAAAAATTTTATTGGGGCTGGGCTTGTGGCTCAGCGGCAGAGCGCTCACCTAGCATGTGTGAGGCTCTGGGTTCGATCCTTAGCACCGCATATGAAAATAAATAAAATAAAGACATGATGTCCATCTACCACTATGAAAAATAAATCTAAAAAAAAAAACTTTTTGTTGAGTGAATAACGAATGCCAAGCTGCAAAGCTAGAAACAGAATTATCCTGGGAAGAAAACAATGATGAGAACGGAGAGATTATATATTTAAAGGTGGTAAAGTATCAAGAGCTGGGATTTGATCATTTCAGATGGAGCTGTGGAGGAGCAGCAACCCACATTCCTGACCTTTGTTGGGTCCTATTACTCTCATCCCAGCTGGGGAGCCCAGGGAGACAAGTGCCACCCACTCAAGACTTTGGGTGACTTGAGCTCAGCCCCTGCCATCTGAAGCCACAAGTGATTCTCAAGAGCATCCAACTTTTGAGTGTTGGTCCAGCAAAGTGTTAGAGAGCAGTATGGGTGAATCACCAAGCATCTTGTTTGTGTTGGAGGGTGAGGTAAACTCTAGGAGTCTTCACCCATGAAACCTTCTGCAGCATTGAAAACATGCTTCATAAATACCTCCCTGGTGATCAGGAATGTACCCTTCTAATGTGGGAGGTGACTGAAAACACTTCTGAAAACCCCCGACTACAGGGTGCCCTGTTTTGCTCATGTGCGGTAGGGGGCGCTGTTGATATAAATTATTTTAGTAATACATTGACCCGGGGACATTAACCACGGTCTCACTGTATTTGCAGTATGGCACAGGTGTTTGGCCCTCATTCTTACACAGCAGGTGTGCCAGAAGAAGAACGATGACTCAGTCGGAAGGATAACATTTTCCTGGTTGGCATCCTATTGACAATAACTAGCTCTCTTCCTCCAAAAAGATTTTTTTCCCCATTTTTCAATTCTTGCCATAGAAGATTGTTTTTCTCTTAAAGAGATTATTGATGCAGTTTATCCAAGGATTAATGTTTGGTGTCCTGAGCATCTCTGTATGAGAGAAGGTTGAGCTCTCTGAAATAAGGGAACCCAAATCCCTCCTGCTGGCTTGAAGGAAATCCAATCAAAGTAGGGTGAAGCTCAACTCTCCCCAAAGATAAACTTACTAGGACTTCAAAGGTAATTGGGAAACTGCTCTTGGTTCCCCTATGAGTAATTCAAGGGAAGAAAGTTACTCCGTGAAGACCCATAGCTGGGTACATGAGAGTATTCAAAAGTCCTATGTTGTAGGAATGCTCACCCACGTAGGCATTGGGCAGTAGATTTGCATTTCTGGAAGCTCAGAGCCTAACAGAATAAGGGATAGATAAAGGGAACCCTGGACCATAAATGCCTTCCTTATCCCCAACCCTTTACCCTCTCTTAAGCAACAAACCCACACTTCTGGCTTAACTTGACTAGATCCTAAGTGGACACTCTCAGATGCCCAAGTCACCACAAGAGTCAAGAAGGAACCAAGATGGCTGGGGGTATACAGATACTTTGATCTTTTCTGAAGTCTAGAGCCTTCTCTATCCTCAACAAGTTTGTTTCTAGTTCTTCTAGCAAAAAAAAAGGACAATGAATTCCCAGGAAGTTCCCGTGCTCCTCGTGGCTCAGAGGCTTTGAGGCTGGGCATCCAGGCTGACTCCGTGTCTTAGGACCAAGCAAGGGGGCAGCCCCTTGACTCTCTCAACTTTCTTCCACATGACAGCCATGGGTAGAGGTGGCAGAGGGAGGCTGGGAAACAAAGGTGGCTTTCACCCAGAGTCTGCAGAGAGGGGACAACTGTGGCGCAGACTGTAGCCCCGAAGCAGGGTGCCGTCCTGTGACTCTGAGCTCAAAAATGTGTGAAATTTCTTTTTGCTGGGTATTCTACATCAAGCGGAACCTGTTCTCAGAGAAACATTCCATTTCACAGACCCTAATGGCTTTCCTCTGTGCCAGCGCATTAATGAGGCTCCGGCTCGTTCTAATCAGAAGGAAGCCATGCAGATAATTGCCTGAATTTTTAATTCAGGGTTATGATAGGGGAATCAAAGTCACACTGCAGTTGCTGAGCTGCCTCTCGTTCCAGGCCATTGACTTTTGCAATTTTCTTTGATTTCCCCCTCCCCATCTCTTTCTCCCACTCTCTCTCTTTCTCTCTGGCTTGGTGGAGAAGACAGTTTCGGGTTTGGGTGGGGTGGAGGAAGAGGGAAAGCTCTTGGGTTCCCTTACATGGTCTTTCTTCTTCTTCCTCCTCCTCCTCCTCCTCCTCTTCTTTTCATTCCCTGCCCCCACCCATGCACAAATCCATCCTGCCTGCACCTGTCACCCCAGGGCTGGTTCTGGGAGAGTGCCCTGCAACTGGCCTCTCCCTTCAGGGTCTCCGTGCCCGTAAGCAAAGACAGGAAATTTGCCCCAGGAGAGGATCTCCCTTGGCAATTGACTTCTCATTTCATCTTAGTTTTTAGGGCAGGGGAGAGAGATTAAAAAGGAAAAGGGAAAGAAATCACATGTCCAGAACAGCTCAGTCTTCTGGTCCTTCGCAAAAGCAATTTGCTCTAAATTGGTGCTGAGACTGACAGTGGGTGGGTAGCTAGAGGAATCCAAGCCTGGGATCCTCCCTGGAGTGATACATCTCCTAACATAATAAACACCAAGTGCCAGGACCTTAAAGAACGTACAGAACTCTGGGAGCTACAGGTGTTAAAATGAGATGAATGCAAACTGGTTGACCTGCAAATGAAAATTCCCCAGAAACTGGTACAAAAGGAGGCTCCCTGACATGAGCCAGTTTCCCTGATGTTTGGGACCATGGGATGATGTAGAATTTGCCAGGGTGAGAGTCGACCATTTTGGCTCAGCTCCAACCAGGCACGCTGGCTTTTCCAGGAGAGCAGCTATTCCTGCAAGGGAAGTTTGTTCTGCCGGCATCCCCCAGCACCAGCTATACCAACACTATAAGCAAATGTTCACATTTTAAATCAGTATGGATAGAGTGATTCTTTCCCTTCCAGATGGGGCTCTGAATCTCTGGGCACCACTCATGTGACGTCTAAGAGCAGAATATATCTCCACATCTCTGGCTCTTCAGAGGCTCAGGATTCCTACTTTTGAGAAAGAGAAGATATTTGCATTGTGATAGAGCATCTCCTAGCTGCTTTACGCCGTCATGCCGAATCCTTACAAGTACCTGTCTCGACAGATTAGAAAATGGGCTCACCAGCAAGAGGCAGAGGCATTGATGCCCCCTGTCCATCTGCTCCTCCTCATCTTCCAAGTAGAAGTTTTCTGTTTTCTTTTCTTTTCTCCTTCTCCTTCTTTTTCTTTTGTGTGTGAGGTACTAGAGATTGAATCCAGGGGCACTTACCACTGAGCTCCATCCCCAGGTGTTACTTTTATTTTGAGACGGGATCTCACTAATCTTTCCTGGCTGGCCTCAAACTTGCAATCCTCCAGCCTCAGACTCCCAGGTCGCTGGGATGATAGGCATGTGCCACCACACTCAGCTCCAATTTGAAGTTTTCTTCTATGGAATCCAGAAGTCTATTTTAAGATGCATTCCCAAACTTACCACCACTATTGCTAACAGTCTTTCCAGTTGCAGGCTACAGATTTCAGAAATTATAAGGGGCAGTGACCTTTATTATGCCGGTGGAATTTGCCCTCTGTGGGGCTTGGGTTTCCTCAATAAAATGTTGCCTCATGCTTGAATGGTAACTCTCTCCTGGGAATGCCAAGGCCACCTTAAATAAGCTCTGTGGGCATCCAAAGGTGTGTGTGGTGGGGGGGATAAAGTAGAGAATAGTATACTCTTTAAGAATATTCCACCTCTTTTAGATCAGGGGACCTCATCATGACTCTATATTTTATGATACCACAGAGTATCTCAAGAGGTTTATGAACTTCTATTGAGCTTTTAAAACACAATCAGTGGGGTTGGAGCTGTAGCTTAGAGGTAGAGCACTTGCCTTGCAGGTGTGAGGCCCTGGGTTCAATCCTCGGCACCACACAAAAATAAATGAATAAATAAGTAAATAAATTTTAAAAACCATAATTATTTTACATTTCTTTACATTAAAAAAAGGGTGTGTGTGTGTGTGACATGTGCTTTAGGATACCTTCAGACAAAGTTAGGATCTCATTTACTCAATGAGCACCAACCATGTTTCAGGCTTCAGGGAACAAGGATGACAGAATGAAAACCAGAGTCCTTCCCTCCCTGGGAAGCAGGGTAAGTTCGTTGGATGAGTTTAGTAGGATCAATCGATGGACAGCTACTTACCCTACAGAGAGAGGGCTATAGCAGATCACAATCTGCTCTGGACATCGAAGGGAAGTCCTGAAATCAAGCTAGCAAAATGTTGTGTGAACCCCAACAAAATTGAGAGCAACAACAAGAGCCCTTATTCCTGAATCCAGAGTATAGATGCATTCAGAAACAAACAAACCAAAAAAAAAGCCCATTCTAAACTTTGGTTCCTTCCCACCTCTACCATCATCGTTTTCTTGGCTCCCTGGCTCCTGTGCATTCCAGCTCCAGCCCTGTGAACTTGGAGTTAATGATTAAACCCAGCGCCGGTGCTGAGGCTGGAGGCCGAGGCTTCCTTGGGGTGAGCTGGGCAGCTCAGTCCTGGAAACTGCCCCGCTCCTGGCTCTGCTCCAGCCTGGGAGAGGCCAGAGGCAGATCCCACCCCCGCACCCTATTTTCAAAGGCTGGAGTCTCACCGCACCTCCTGTTGCAAACCGAGGGCCCTGTGGTCCAGAGTAAGAAGCAGGATGTGAAGGAGATGAGAGTCTTGGGCACAGATCGTGGCTCTGCTACTAATTAGCCAGGTGACCTTACAACGGTCTCCTTTCCTTTTCTGAACTTCGAGTCCCTCATCCGTAACAAAAGAAGATTGGGACCAGGATGTGCCATGTTCCATGCGTGTGCACAAGCTGTCACCCTTGTCTGGGACACCCTTCCTATCATTTTTTTGTCTTCTTGCCCATCCCTCAGGATGCACAGTTGGAAATCCATGTCTGACCCTCCATGGGCTGTTAGATGTCCCTCACAGTGTTGTCATGACACTTGGCCATCATCATCATTGCCTTGCTTGTCCCTATCCCCACCCCGACCTACCCCCTACTAGACGGTGAACTTCCTGAAGACAGAAGTTATCATTCATCTATTTTTGTATCCTCAGTACATAGTACAGTGACTGGTATCAAGTGTGAGCTCTGAAATTTAGTTTCATCCAATTAGATCATTGCAGTTAGTGATATTTGTGGACTTGTTTCTATAATTTTATTCTGTGCCTCTTCCCCTCCTCCTCCTCCTCCTCCTCCTCCTCCTCCTCCTCCTCCTCCTCCTCCTCCTCCTCTTCCTCCTCCTCCTCCTCCTCCTCTTTCCTCTTCCTTTTTCTCTCCCTCCTCCTCCCTTCCATTCTAACAAATTGATCTATTTTATTTTCCTTCCACTTGGAAGTCTTACATTCTATTTCTATTCTTTTAATAGGAGCCCTTGACATTTTAATATAAATATCTGTCTTGATGAATCTAAAGTTAATCAGTATCTTCAGCCTCTTTCCTCAGAATATAAAAACCTTAGAATACTTGATTCCTTCCCAAATCCCTATTGTATCCTAGAACTTTTAGTTCCATCTTGTTTTTAAACCTGCTAAATTGTAAAATTTTATAGTCAATGATGACTTAGATAGAGCAGGATTTTTTTTCCTGTTGCTGTTGTTGTTTGCTTTTTTGTTATTTGGGGAAGTATCTTTTGTTTCATTTTGTTGTTTTTTTGTCTTTTGTGTGTGTGTGTTGTGTGGCGCTGGAAATAGAACCAGGTCCTGGCACAAGCTAGGCAGATACTCTACCACTGAGCCATACCCCTACCCACTAGCATATACATTTAATAAAATGCTTTATTTTATTTTATTTTTGCATCTTGCTTCTTGCAAAACCATTCCTTCCCTCTAAGTTTAATACCCTTCTTCCTGAAGTGCATCTTTCACTAGATGTATCTTTCATTAGTGCATCTTTCATTAGATCATTCATTGAGAGTTTGTAACAAACACTTTGCATGAAAATATCATTATTTCCCCATGGCTCTACAATAATATCTTAGCTGGGTACAAATTTCTACATTGATGATTATTCTTTTGCACTTTAAAGATTACTTCCACTGTGTTCTGGAACTTTGGGTTGTTGATAAGAGATCTTCTGTCGGTCTAACAGATTCCTGTATAACCAATGTGTTTGTATTTATCTGTGGTAGCTTCTTTCTCTCTCTCTCAGTTGTTTCATCAGCTTTATTATGATATATTTAAGTGTATGGCTTAATGGGTCTTGATATACTACTTTCACCTAAGGTCTCATAATTTTTTTCAATTTTGGAAGCCAGGATATTTTTTTTCAATATTGCACTCTGTACATTTTCTATAGGCAATCTCTAAGGATATCTATTAGAAGTATGTTGGAATCTGGGTGTAGTGGTGCTTGCCACTTGAGTGGGGGCAGGGATGAGGCAGGGGGATCAAGTTTAAGGCCAGCCTCAGCAACTCGATCTCAAAATAAGATTTTTTTTCCTTAAAAAAAAAAAAAAAGCTTGTAATTCAGTGGTAGAGTACTTGCCTGGCATGCATGAGACCCTGGGTTCAATCCCTAACACCACCAACACAAAAATTCACCTTTGTGATATATTTATTCTTATTTACTATTTCATTTTTGGCCTGTTTTTACCTCTCTAAATATTTTAAACATGCGCTTTGTAATCTCTTTCAGAATGTTCTATTATCTGCAGTTTGTGGACACTAATACTATTTGTTGTTTCTGTTAACTCTCCTTTGGGTGCTTGTTTCTCAGTATAGTTTGTCACTTTTTATTTTCTTTTGTGGTGCTGGGCATTGAATCCAGACCTTGCTAAGAATTTGCTCTACCACTAAGCTACACCCAGCCCAGTTTGTAACTTATTGTGGGCTCATCTTTCATAGGGATTATCTTTTGTGCAGTTTCACACAGTCCCCTTGAATGGTATTAGTGATTTTGTTAATTTAAACTAGTTCCATAAACAGCCCCATCTGAGGATATCTTCATCCAGACTTCACACTTACATGTTATAGGTGGGTGGGGCTTACAGTTTTGCATGAGTGTCTATTTTTCCACCCAGAATCCCAGTGGGTATTGTGCTCTTTGTAAATTCCCTAGGCTGGTAGACAATTTTCCAGTTACCATTCTTTAGCAGGGTAACCCCTGGAACTCACTCCATATTCCCATTTCTCTCTGCTCTCAAAGTTTCCTTGTATGCCTTCACTGGGTACCAAAAATTTACTTTCCAGCACCCAGATCAAATCTGAAACTGAGACCTCCTCTTTCTTTTTTTCTTTCAAGTTCAATGATGTATTTGGAAAAAAGAAAACAAGTTGTTGTTTTACTTAATCTATATTTTTATATCAGCTCATGTCAGTTTGTCTCATTAACCGGAAGATTCCAGAACAATGCTATTTCTGCATCCTCAAGGCAGTCTCCTGCAGTCATGGGCTGGGGGATTCCATCCTCTCATGTACCCACAAATGATGCTACAGCATTTGGGGCCATAACTGGACCAGATCACTTAATCAGATTACATTGGCCCAGGCTTCAGTTTCCCCGGCCCCTCCATGCCCACCTGCCCTGGGGAATCTATCCTGGAAAGGCTGTGAATGCCTGAGTTCTTGGAGTGGTGTTGGGAGAGGGGGAATTACCAGGACAAGGGCTGGCCATCTGCCTAGGGATCTTCCTGCCTGTGGCTGGCCCTGCTTAGTGTCAGACCTTCACTGTGCTACTCTGAAACCACGCACCTGGTGGTGGTGTTACTTTTTCTTAATGAGGAAAAACAAATACTAACTTTTCGTACATTTAAGTAGATCGCCCTGGGTATTTTTCTCTTACGGGCAATGAACGTGACCTAGAAACAGTATCTAGGGCCTTTAGATCACAGTCACTTCCTACGAGAGAAACTCAGATGGAGTCCCCTGAGAGCCCAGAGCTGCACAGGTGCTGGGACCTGCACCGGTCCCCAGTGGGATGCACACACCCAGTTTGACCATGAGCTCCCCAAATGGCTCTTTGAAATAGACTGAGAAAGAGAATGAACATGAGAAAGAAGTCCTCCTGAAGGCCATACAAATGGTGTTGATGGGGGCCCAGCTCTCCAACTCTGAATATCTAATCTTTTCTTTCTAGAAGATGGACAGAGGAAAGCAGCTAAGCTGAGTGGAAGACAGTAAAATCCACAAGTACCCAAGTGCAAGGTCAGAGCAGAACAGTGGTCAGGGCAGCAGAATTATAACAACCCTTGACTTTAGCATGAGGTGAGGGCAAGGGAGGGCTTTTCATAGGGCAAGGGACCCGAGCAGTTGTCTAAATCAACTCAGGCCCCGCAAGGGGAAGGGATGCCTTACCTGCAATTACCCATAGGGTATTTTAGAAGCATTTTTTTTTTAATGTGGAGATGGATTCTTTCATTAAAATCCCCTTGGCCTATGGTCACCAGAACTTCAGAACAGATTCATCAGAGCTCAAGAGCTGCAAACCAACAATCACCAACCACATGGTCACCACGGCTGATGGAAGGCGTCAGAATTTGGGAAAGGAGTAGGGATTTGCCACCCTCACATTGTGAGGTTATGAGAGATCCAGTCCCTGCATCCCAGGTCAGGCCATTCCTAACTCAGTGTTTGCTTCACTCCACTGCCCAGATGTGAGATGAAACATACAGCATAGCCAGGCACAGCGGCACATGCCTGTAATCCCAGTGGCTCTGGAGGCTGAGGCAGGAAGATCGTGAGTTCAAAGCCAGCCTCAGCAACTTAGACAATAAGCAACTCACTCAGTGAGACCCTGTCTCTGAATAAAATATAAAATAGGGCTGGGGATGCAGCTCAGTGGTCGAGTGTCCCTGAGTTGTTCAATCCTGGAAACAAACAAACAAACAAAACCCCACACAGTATACATGAAAATACCACAGCACTGACCTCCACAGCCTCCCAAATAAGAAAATGGAACCTATGCTCCAGAGTTTACTGATTGGCTAAATGAGATATACAAACCAATCATGTGTTATAAAAAGCAAGCTTCAATGTGTTTAAAAAGCAAGATTAGATGAGTAGAGGAACTGTTTTTAACAATTTAATAAATTCCCAAGGCAGGTGGTGGAGAAGCAGTGAATAAAGAGAAAGAGTTGACTATAAATGCAAGTTCTAGGCAGAAATTTCATTTTAGTCTTTAAGCCAGAAATAAATCTGGGAAGAGTCATGTTTTCCCATCAAGTACTTGAGCCCCGATGGAGTATACCCAGGGGGTGAATGTCTTCCTTTAGCTGCTCTGTAAGTCTACCCCGCCTCAGTTCCTTTATTTCCATAATGTCTTCAAATCCCTGACTCTGCAAACTGCTGGATCTTGGATCCTAAAGAACATGCTTAATAGTGAACTATAGTGCTAGCATTACTAGTCCCACACTTTCCTTGGCTGTGAGCTTAGGATCACATATCAGTTACATTGGCAATAACTAGGTGAATTTGCATTCTTTTTCCAGAAAGCAAATTGGCAATGCACATTAAAGCCCACAGAAATGTCTGTATCCAAGAACAAAGTAATTCAGACACCAGAAGGAATGGCACCAGGGATCTAAGAAATGACTATCCCCCAAATTAACAAGTGAACATAACTCCAGACAGAGAACACCTAGGATGTAGCTTTTGAAGCATCTTTAAACAACAAAACAAAACAAAAACAAAAAAACACCCTGTTCCCCCTGATGGGCAGATCAGCATCTCTGGACTCTAGTCTCCTGTGTTTCTCTTTTGCTAACAAAGCAATAAAACTTCTTTCTCCTTTTCCTTAAAAAAAAAAAAAAGTCCATCTCCTTGGACTAAATAATCTCATTCCTGGGAAGTTATTATTAAACAAAAGGAGAAGAAACGTTGTAAAAGATGTTCACCATGGTACTCCTGAGAACTACCCTACAATCCATCAACACGGTGACTGCTACCACATCTCTATAACAGCCACCATTTGCTGGAGAAATTCTAGGCCAGTTCTTTATATACTTCACCTCTCAACCTCCCAGCAGCTCTGCCACCTCGCTTTACCCGGGGTTCACAGACGTGCATACTGAGGCTTGAAGCACAAGGCAGTAACCATGTCAAAGTCACATGTGTAGTCAGTGGCAAAAGCAAGGCTGGAACCTGAGGCTTTGTGACTGTGACATCCCTGCATACCTGCCTATTCCACTCACGTCAGTGGTTGCTTGGGACCAAGACCCTGGAAAAGCGAGTCTGAGGAATGGACCATGATGCAGTAGCTTCCAAGACGAGCATGCAGAAGGTACAGCAATGTCTAAACAGCCTTCCTGAAATATCATTTGGGAAGAGGGAAGGAGCCCAAATCTAATCTATGATTCAATTGCCATTAAAGTATCTTTAAAAGCCAGGCATGGTGGTGCACACCTATAATCCCAGTGGTTGGGAGGCTGAGGCAGGAAAATTGCAAGTTCAATGTTAGCCTTAGCAACTTAGCAAGGCTCTAAGCAACATATCAAGACCTTGTCTCAAAAAAAGAAATAAAAAGGGCTGGGAATGTGGATCAATTGTAAAGCACCCCTGGATTCAATCTCTGATATCTATTAAAAACAATATATATATATATATATATATATATATTTTTTTTTTTTTTGAAGATGATCACAGAGGAAAATCATAGAGAAACATTTGGTGGCCAGGGAAGGAGAAGGGGATTTATTCTATTTGTATTTCCTTAAATGTTGTTACACCACTGTTTTAAGAACAAGTGTTAAAAAGAAAGAGAGGCCAGGTGCAAGTCTGTAATCTCAGCAGTTCAGGAAGCTGAGGCAGTAGGATCATGAGTTCAAAGGCAGCCTCAGCAACTTAGTGAGACCCTGCCTCTAAATAAAATATAAAAAAGGGCTGCAGATGTGGCTCAGTGGTTGAGTGCCCTGAGTTCAATCCCCAGTACCAAAAAAAAACAGAGAGAAAGAAGAAAACAGATCGATCTGCCCACTGACTTGAGCTTAACACAAGCACGTGAATGTTTCTCTCTCTCCTACCTTTGAGTAACTTCTCCACCCTGCTGGTTCTTCTCTCTCGGTTTCGGTTTCGTGATGTCTGCACCTTGCTGAAACCACAAGTTCCCCTGGGAGTTGCTGAGCACCCAGGAGGGAATCCCTGGTAGGTCTTTTTCAGTCGAGGTAGGAGGATGTTAGAATAATTGCATCACAAGGCAAATGGCGGAGGAGAGTGGGAGAGAACCAAACCACCTCAACCCTCAGGAGAAAACCAACCGGTGACTAGGGGAAGTGCCTGGCCAGCTGACAGGTCAGAAGCTGACACTTCCAAGGCATTGAAGCACTGCATGAAATTGCAAAAATAGAACCTTATAAAGATTCATAAGCTCATGAAACACCCACTTGACTGTACAGCTTAGGGGCACCATGGCCAAGATTCTGTCAGACTCTAGAAGAATAAAGAACCTGAAATGCCTTAGACCCTTCTCCTAGCAAAAAAGATATTGATAGTTATCAACATGCATTGAGTGCTTACTGTATATCTGTCCCTAGGGGAGCTCCTCCTGTACTAACTGATTTAAGATAACCCTATGGATTTAGTATACAGCCTGATGATAGATGCTACTGGTTTACAGATGAGGAAACTGAGGCTCAAAGAGGATTAAAAACTTGCCCAACAGAGATCCAGGCTCCGATCCGCCTATGCTCTGCCCGATCCCACATTGCTATATTTGGTCTGTTTCTCTCAATATTAGGTGAAATTAGGTGCTGCCTCCTTCACCTGGAGGATGCAGCCCCCACCCTCGTGATCAGGCCTGAGTGGAAGTTCACTGGGCCTCCTGCCTTTTCAGTATAAGAAAGAGGTAACATGGCCTGTGATCAACGCAGCCTTTGGGACACAGTGAATCCAGTTTTGCATTTAGATTTCTGCGTTCAGTAACTGAGGAAATCACTGAGTGTCCTTGAACTTCAACATTTTTGTCTTGTGAAATGGGGACCTCACTCTCAGTGGTGAGAACTGGAGTCCAGCACAGCCTCTGGCTAACCTGGGAGCTCTTTTACTTGGTTACCAGTTCTAGAGGAAACCAAAATCCAGGGCTCGCCCTCTCTCATGAAGCTTCTTTGAGAAAATAACTAGTTATCAGAGGTACTAAGTTGTAAAGAACGAGCAGGAGGGTCAATGGCTTCCCACCGATGAGGCACCACCACACTTTGCTTGATCTGTCTACCAATGGGGTTTCTCTTTCTTTTGATGGGAGCTTTCTCTCTTTGGACTATCCATTCCTCTATCTCTTGGACATTTATTTTTAAATAATTTTTTTATACTTTTGAGACAGGATGCCAGGGGTGATGGCGCATGCCTGTAATCCCAACAGCTTGGGAGGCTGAGGCAGAAGGATCAAAGGTTCAAAGTCAGCCTCAACTTAGCGAGGCTTGTAAGCAACCTCATGAGACCCTGTCTCAAAATAAAACATAAAAAAAAAAAATGGTTGAAGATGTGGCTTAGAAGTTAAGCTCCCTTTGGTTTCATCCCAGGAATCCAAATACTACTACTAATAATAATAGTTGAGACAGGGTGTCTCTAAATTGCCTAGCCTGGCCTGGACCCTCCATTCCTCCTGCCTCAGCCTCCTCAGTGGCTGGGATCACAGTACTCACCACCTGTCCGATCTTCGTTGGGGTCTAGTCATTGATGTCCTTGTTTCACCTCCCTTTCCAAATGCACCAGGTGCCGTGTGCTTTGACTGCCCATTTCTTCCTGAAGAAAACTCCAGGAGGGTCCCCTCCACAAGGACAGTGACCAAATCTGCTTTCCTTATCCCCAGGCCCAAGCACTATGCTTAACATATAATAGGTGCTCAATCAGTGATTGTATGAATAAATACTTGAGTGATTAATGAGGAGTTTTTGTGGCCTCAGTGGGGAGTGGCTCATCCTTCAAGGCCGCATTATTGGCTGGGGAAGGAGAGTCACAAGGTAGAATGTCCCTTCGGCTCCACAGGAGCCAGGGTAGACTGTGTGTCGTCTTTCTGTTCTATGTTTGCTTGGTTTGGGGCTTTGATTTATTTTGGTTTAGTTTCTGTTTTGATTTGGTTTGGTTTTGCTTTGTTTGCTATGCTGGGGATTGAACCCAGCTATTACATGTTTTATAGACATCCTATCATTTAATCCTCAAAAGAACCTGTACATGCAAGCGGAAAAACCCAGATAAGACGAACACTAACTTGCCTGATGACCTTGCTAGGTGTGGATTCCAAGTCTGGTTTCCCTTACACCAAAGCCATTGTCAGTTCTCCCACGGGAAGGCCGTTTGGCATTGTGGTGAAGTGCACGGGCCTCTGGCACCCGACAGTTTGGATTCCTATCCCACTTCACCTCTTACCAGCAGTGTGAACCCTGACAATTCACAGGATTTTCCAAGTCTTCATTTTCTTATCTTAAAGACAGGGATAGTATTCTTTCTAACTTCAAGGATGGTTGTAGGGATTAAATGAGATAATATGCGTAAAATACCCTGAGCCAGGCACACAGTAAGTCTCTGGTAGTAGTTGTTAGTGGTAGCAGGAATGATACCAGGGTGATCTTATTTTCATTGGATGGTGCTGACTTGAGGGAATCAAGTTGCCGTGTCAGTTTACATTCTTCCACTCTGGGAGACCACTGGAATGAGAAGAGAAGTGGGACCTGGCTTAGAATCCATCCCCATGGAGCACGATAAAATTGCAACTTCTATGCTGGGAGCCCTGCAGTGGTTTTGAACAGGAAAGCTGCAATTCCCCGGCAGGGCCACAAGGAGGAGCAGTGATGTCTAACCAGGCCTGGGGGGGGAAAAATGATTCTTTCTGGAACTGGGAGTCTCCTGATCAATCAAGGAGAGTTGGCAACCTGAGCTTCAGAAATGATTTATCCCTAGCGCTTAAGACAGATGTCAGGAGAGCAAGGTCAGCCACGGGAAAGCATGTGTGACATATGCAAAGTGGGAATAGCAGGTTCTCAAGTTTTCCAACTCACTGATGATGGTGGGGCAGGCTTCACTGGTGTCCTTCATTTGCAGTGGGGTGGAAGCAAGCCGGCCCAGAGACTGAGGGATTCCACTTTCTCTTCCATTCATCTGGACTCTGTTCTGTGGAGGCCGTTCCTGAAAACTCCTGACCTGGTCCAGAACGTGGTGACCAGAGCATGAGGGGAGAAAACTTAATAGATAGAGTCATAAATTGAAGAAACCAGGTACCCACAGAGGCCGGGGGGGTGGGGCAGAGGCTGAGCATGGGCTGGGGATCAACACTCAGCACACAGCTTTGGAGTAAGAAGAGCCTGGGTTCAAATTCTGGCTCTTTGCCGAGAGGTATATGACCTTGGGCAAGGAGATCATATTGGTGCCAACCTGGCAGGGTCATTTTGAAGATTAAATGAGACAATACCTGTGACGTGCTTAGCATGTTCCCAGGAGTAACCACAGTAACTGCTCAAGGAAAGGCAGTTGTTGTTGTTATATTGTTGTTATTACATTGTCATGATGATGAAGAGAGGCTGCTTCTACGTCCCCTCCCTGCAATCCTATTAATGTGACAGAGTCTTACAGGGAAGGGTCTTGAATTTTGTCCATTTTGTGTCCTATGTGATAGATTTGGCTTCCCGGTGAGATGTCGAGGCCCTTCAGGGTAAGAGTAAAAATCTCAGGCATGAGCCGGGTGCTGTGGCACCCAGCGGCTTGGGAGGCTGAGGCAGGAGGATGGCGAGTTCAAAGCCAGTCTCAGCAGTGGTGAGGCTAAGCGACTCAGTGAGACCCTGTCTCTAAATAAAATACAAAATAGGGAATGTGGGGAATATGGCTCAGTGGTTGAGCAGCCCTGAGTTCAACCCCTGAAAAAAATCACAGGCATATGTCTTGACTTTTGCACAATTTCAAGCATAACTCTATATGACATTCCCAGGGTGGCAGCTAAGGGAGGGGTCCCACACAGGATTGCTGAGTACCTGCTATGTGTCAAGGTCACTGGGATAGTCTGCTTTGGGGAGGCTGTCCTGGGTCAGAGGGTCCTCTTTTCTTCACTCTAAGCTGTGGCTCTGGGGGAGTTCATCGCACCTCTGTCCCCCACTGAGCCTCATTCTGCACAGAAACACTGGCATGGAACAGAAGGGATAGTACAAGAAACTTACTTGGTTCAGTGAATTAGGCATTTGTTTGTTCAAGTTCACAAGGGCCACTTCCTGAGGGACTAGACGAAATCAATGTATAAGTTCCTCCAAGAAAAAGAACCAAAGGCCCTGCTTAAGTAAACTCAAGAGAAGCCAAAGGGGCGAAGGTCCATTTTTAAGTATATTCTTTGGCCTCCTAAGTCTTCCTTGGCCTCGCTGCTCTTTCTACCTTCTGAGTCTCTGTCTTCTCATCTGGAACACGAGGGTGTGATACCAGCATGTCACTGAGGGCTTTTTTTGTGTTGCTGCTGTCATTGTTTTTCTTTCAGTGTGGGGGATTGAACCCAGGGTCACACCACTGAGCCACATCCTAGGCTCTTTCATTTTATTCTGAGACAGGGTCTCTCTAAGTTGCCCACGCTGGCCTTGGACTGGTGATCCTCCTGCCTTGGCCTCCAAGTAGGTGGGATTACAGGTGGGATTACACCTCCCCCAGCTTTACTGAGGGCCCTGGACATACCACCTTGTGGAGACTCCAACTGGGAGAGTTCTGGCTCCTTCCCGGTCACTAGCTCCCGATGTGTCTGGGGCTCCAGAGTCAGGTGTCCTGTCTACCCCTCAAACTACCCAAGTGCAGATGACCTCAGAGGTTGCTCTGGATGACCTCTAAGACCATTCCAGCTGGGGCACCAATGTCACTTCTGAACTTCTTCCCAGTTCTGTGTGCTCTGCTCTCACCTTGACTCAACACTGTTTGGGGTTGGAGCAGAGTGGGTGAGTTTCACTTCTCTTTCTTGTTCTCAGTGGTGGGAACTTCCATGATGACATACCCCATTGCAGACTATCTGAGACATTTCAGGTAGACACAGGTGAACGTTCCTTGATACAAAGGGAAGAACTGATTATGATGCCACTGTCTCTGGACAATCACCAACCCTCTCCATGGGGCTATTTCCTCCACTGCGAGATCTCGCTTCTTTTTTTTTTTATATTTATTTTTTAGTTGTAGTTGGACACAACACCTTTATTTCACTTATTTAATTTTATGTGGTGCTGAGGATCGAACCCAGGGCCTCGCACATGCTAGGCAAGCGCTCCACCGCTGAGCCACAACCCCAGCCCCACCACGCTTCTTTTTGGATCAACAACATTTTCCCTAAAGAAATTGTGAAGGACAACTCAATTATTCAATAGGTCATGAAGAAACTTGGATACATGACTTCTTTGCAAATTGCACATTGTGCTTCTGTGCTCTCTTCAACCCAGAAACTTGGGGGATCTTTTGAGGTCATTTGCCCCATTAGGTCATTTGCAGGCTTTCTGTTCATCCCAATTCACCTTCATTTCATTGCTGGTTGAAAATTCCCCATACGACAAGATGCATTTGAATAATTAATATTCAATAAACTGAACGGTTGACCTCCACTGCTGACGAACTCCTAAGGCTGAGTGTGGGTGGTCTATGAAGGCAGGAGCTTAAGGGGGAGTGGGGGTAGTGCCTGCATGAAAGTCCCTGTTAATTCATAGATTACAGGATGAGCTCAACCGCAGCTCATCGCACAAGCTTTTGGCTGTGGGGGGAACTTCTTAGGTGGAAACTGGGCTCAGGTGAAGAGCTGTGATGAATGAGGGGTGGTACCACCCTTGGGAAGAGTGATCATGTGACTGAGATAAAAATGATCTGCTCTGCAGATCAGGAAGAGATGAGGCACTTCAGGGCTGAGACAGGCACCTGTCAGGGAACAAGGTAGTTTCATTCATCATTCATTCATAAAATTCACTTGTGGCCAGGCCTGGTGGTGCACGCCTATAATCCCAGCAGCTCTGGAGGCCAAGGCAGGAGGACCATGAGTTCAAAGCTAGCCTCAGCAACTTAGCAAGGCCCTAAGGAACTTAGTGAGACCCAGTTTCAAAATAATTTTTTTTTTTAAAGGGCTGGGGATATAGCTCAGTTGGTAGAGTACTTGCCTCACATGCACAAGGGCCTGGGTTCGATCCCCAGCACCACCAAAAAAAGGGGAGGGGCTGGGATGTGGGTCAGTGATTAAGTGCCCCTGGGTTCAATCCTCAGTACCAAAAAAAAAAAAAAAAAATTGTGGAGAGCTACTAAGCACCAGGTATTAGAGTTACAGCAGTGAGTGAACTGGAGGCTCTTCTCCCCCAAAATAACCCCTGCCTTTGTGGAGCTTACATTCCAGTTGGGGAGACAAATGACAAAAATGCATAGTTTGTCAAGTGGTGACAAAAAAAAAAAAAAGTAGAGAAGAGAGTTCCAGGGTAGGGAAACAGCAAGTGCAAAGGCCTTGGGGCAGGAATGGGTCTGGAGTGGTCTAAGAATATCAAGAAGGCCATGTGGCTGAAGTCAGTGAAGCCCCCACGTAGGGCTTTTGCGCTGAGTGAGGTGGGAAGCCATTGGAGTATTTATCAGCAGAGAAGAGCATGATCCGAGTTTTGAATTAACAGGATCCCTCTGGCTACTGTGGGGAGAAGAGACTGTGGAGGGGGGGGGTGGCTAGGGAAGAAACTGAGGGACAAGATGTGAAGACAGGAAAGACGGGTCTGAGGGGACGCCAATGGAAGGGCCAAGAAGTGGGCAGATCCTGCGTTAATATTGAAGAAGGCGCCAACAGAAGTTGATGAAGGTAGAAGACAAAAGCATGAGTCCTGTTTGGAGGCATGAACATGTGGAAAGATGTAGTTGCCCCTTACAGGAGAGATGGCAGGAGAAGCAGGAATGTGAAGAAGAAAATAGAAAGCTGTATATAAAGAACGGGCCAGGAGTGGGTCGGCCCGTCTGCCCCATGGGGCATCCAGACATCTTACAAACCAGGTCAGCAGGGCTGAGGATGTGACAGAGTCCCTGGGTTGGATCCCCAGCACCACAAACAAACAAAACCTGTGTCAGCCAAAGCAGCGTGAGGCATGAGCATGGTGGCAAAATCAGGAAAAGCCCTGGTGTTCCGATGGGACGCCTGGCTTCAAGTCCCACGCCTCCTTCTTCAGCCCTTACACCCTCTGTGCATCTACCTACTCAACTTCAAACTCTGGGTGTAGTAACAGGCTTTGGAAAAATGCAGACCATCACACCCAGAGGCGGGATGTCCAGGGAAAGACCAGGCTCCGGAAAAAAACAAAGTTGAAAACAAAAAAAGCTGAGTTTGGAAACTCTCAAGAGCTTCCTGATATTGAGCAGGTTTCTCAGCCTCTTGGAATCGGGTTCCTTCATGTGTCAAATGGAGACACCACTGTCTACCTCACAAGATTGCCCTGGGGCTTCTCAAGGTTTTTAGATCATCTAGCAAAGGTTTCAGTATACAGTAGGAGCTCAAGATGTTAGAGTTCTTATCAGACATAAAAGTAACTGGTTTATTATGGTGTATTTATTTGAAGTGTGGGGTCACCTATACAGAAACTTAGGGTGGCCTCCAAGTCTGGAGACACAGGTGATGTTATTTCATCCTGGGCTATAATGTATTATCCATAAAGGATTTATCACCCATTTGCCTGCAGTCATCCTACATACTCCAAGAGATTATGAACTCCTGGGAGACTTCCAGGAGCTGGAAATACACTGAGGTTTAAACATGCCATCGAGCTTTCCTGAAACGAGACTCTTCATCTTAACTTTTCTTTGGTGCCTTCTGCTGCAGACTTGATTCCACAACTACCTGAGATTCACTTAAGGGACAGACAAACTATCCAAGAAAGGGATCTCAGAGATCATGTTGCTCAACCACCTTCAATTAAAACTAAGAAAACCAGAGCCCAGAGAGAACCCTACACATGCCAGAGTGACCCAGCCAGTAGCAGATCCAGGGTTGGTATTAAAGCCCTAGACTCTTGGGTCAATGGCTTTCCGTCTACCTCTCGGAGACACAGAATGAAGGAACGGATCTTAGTGAGATCAAGATCTTTTATGGACTTGGACCCCTGGATGGGTTCATCTAGCCTGACAAAAGTCCAGAGGGTTTCCTTGTGATGACCACAGGATAGAGCAGGGTTCTTGAATGGTAGCTTGAGCTCCAGGGATCCCTCTGGGGCCTGCAGTGTTTACCCTGGTCTAGACATTTTCCACCAAACCTCCCGGCAAATATTTGAAGGCCTTGATACAATGCCATACAAATAACCATATCTAAAGCTCTCCCGTGTAAACAGCTTGAAGGCCTTGGTCAGTCAGCAGGGATCG
The DNA here is from genome assembly GCF_052094955.1 of Ictidomys tridecemlineatus. Taxonomy (NCBI): domain Eukaryota; kingdom Metazoa; phylum Chordata; class Mammalia; order Rodentia; family Sciuridae; genus Ictidomys; species Ictidomys tridecemlineatus. The sequence continues at coordinate 36,457,047 of NC_135479.1, read as the reverse complement.
GGAGGAAAAACAAAACCAAAACTGGCCTCCCGGAGATAGTTTTTTAGGAAAAAAAAAAAAAAAAAAAAAACCTTAAAGACAACCTAAAAAGTGGCCCACTTTCAGGATTAAAGTCACACTTGTTATTTATACAATTCATTGAAAGTTGGGAAGGGGTGTGTGTGTGTGTGTGTGTGTGTGTGTGTGTGTGTGTGTGTGAACAACTTTTCCAAGACACAGAAGAAATTCTCCCCAGTAGTAAGTGTTGTCTTAAAAATAACTTTTAAACTTCAAAAAAAATTGTGTGCCTCTTGTTCGGGCCCAGGTTGCATGGACGACATTGTAATTTTAGTAAGGGGCAGGAGAAAGACTTTGGAATTGGATTAAATGGAAAAAGTTTTTTTTTTTTTTTTTTTGCTGCAGAATTATGAGATGGTTTATATAAGTTTCCCAACCGTGGCAGAGAAAAAAAGGAAAGCATGCTCTACCCACACATCTGGCAGGAGCACTAAAGATTTCTTCGAGGCAAGGAAGAAAGGCATATGAAATCTTGGCAATAGTCATTCAAGTTTATACCAAAAAAAAAAAAAAAAAACGTAGCCAGGAACCAGAGATTAGAAACTCGGGGAGCTTTGCCTTGCCTTACCCCAATCTGAGTAGGATCTTAGAATGTTTGTCCTTTTGGATTTTATTTCACTTAGCATAATGTTCTTACGGTGCATCTGTGTTGTAGCATGTGTCGGAATTTCACTCCCTATAAAGCTGAGTAATATTCCAATGCGTGTATAGGCCACATCTTGTTCATCCTTTCGTCAGAAAATGAACATCAGGGTGGCTTCCACATTTTGGCTATTGTGGATAAAGTTGCTATAAACAAGGATGTGTCAGCATCTCTTCTATGTTTGTTAGTTTTGTGACTTAAAAAAAAAAACAAATGTCTTTTTTCTTTAGGTGAATGCTTACATAGATTAGAAAAACATTCAATAAGGAGACAAGGAAACAAATGATAAAAAAACAACTGGCTTGCAGGTCACTGCAGCTGTCACCATTCTGGAGGGTGCCTGTCAGGTTGTGCATTTCCAGAGGCAGGGGCCAGCTTTGTGATTTGCAACCCACCTCACACCTGACACCGGGCCTATCTTCTTGCGGGTGCTCAGGGTGCTTGAACTAAACCCTGATGTTCTAAAGGAATGACTTCACCAGAACACCTAGGCAAGTGACAGATCTTCCCGCAGGAAACCAAAGGACTCATGGAAGCAGTGCCCGGATGACCACAGGGGACAGGAGTTAGTGCCACTCACTCTCTGCATGACCTTCAGCCCTTCACTTCTTGGTGTCCTTAGTTCCATGAAGTCCCTGCCCACTTTTCTTTTCTTTTTTTTTTTTAATATTTATTTTTTTGGTGTAGAGGGACACAACACAATGAATGCCTTTATTTTTATGTGGTGCTGAGGATCAAACCCGGGTCCCGCCCGTGCTAGGCGAGCGCTCTACCGCTGAGCCACAATCCCAGCCCCCTGCCCACTTTTCATGAGATCCTTGTGAAAAGTCATCATTCATTCATCCAATAACAACCAATATCACCGTGCCTCTTGGTCCAGGTCCCGTTCAAATGCAAAATGAAAATTTTGTAAGTGTTAAGTATCGCTTGCGTTTTTATTTTGTGTTGTTTTGTATTCGTATTTGGATGTTATTTTATTTTGCCACCTTTGACTTGTTCTACACTGAAGCCCCTAGCCTCAGCGCTCAGTCTTTTCCTTTAATATAGCAAGGATCTAAAAAGAAAATAGTGCTCAGGGTTCTCTAAGAGCTTGGAACACGATTTTCTCCACTTCCTCTGAAGGCTCTGTAAACCAGGTCACCTCCCATGCCCTGCAGGGGAGAACTCTGGGTCAGGAGCTTCTGGGAAACCGGGCACAGCTCCGCTCTCTGAAGAACTTGGCAGTTCTTCTGCTCCATCATGGCCACCTCCAGCTGCAAGGAAAAGTTAATGAGGTGTGCAGGACGGTGATGGGAAAAGGTCAAGCTCTACATCACTCGGGACACCACGGGAAGGGAGGCCTCGGAGGGGAACCCGCTATAGGCTAAGAGACACGGACCAGAAAGCCACAGCCACTTCATTAGCTGCTGGTTCTGAACGTGTGGAAAGAGGCCAAGGTCCAGCCTATAGACTGTGACAGAACATTCCTCCAGCGCACAGGGGTCCAGAGCAAAGGCCGGCTGGACGCACAGGCACCACCAGACTCAGTGGCACCTGGAGACACTTCACTCTCACCTTCTGCCTCTATCTCCCTCTCTCCCTCCCTCCGTCCCTCCCCCTCCTGTCTTTCTTCTTTCCTTTTACTGATTTCTTTTTCCTTTCTTCTCTCCCTCCCTTTTATCTCTCACCTTTTACAAAAGCTTGTTTCTCTTATCTCTCTCATTCTCTTCCTCTTCTTGTCTTCCTTTTCCCCTTGTCCTCATCCTACACCTCTAATCAATTTCCCCTTATTTTTTTTTCCTGAACCTTAAAAAATTCCTGAGAGACAGCTATCTGCTAACTTCTAACCAGGTTTTTGTTTATCTAAAAATAAAATAAAATGCAGTACTTTTCTCCTTGAGAATAGGGGTCTCCGGGTGGGGGTGCACAAGATGATACATGGAAAGGAAGAAGGAAAACCTTAGGTCTAGTTTTCATATCTATTTGAATGCCCTCTTTTTATTCGTTTTTATTAGTTTTATAATGCACATAGAATATTACTACGAGGGTACATGCATGTCATAATTAATGCAAATCATAGAAATGAGGTGCTCAAACTTCTTTTCTTTTTAAACTGCTCCTGACCTACTAACAGACCTTCTCCCACATCCTGCCTGCAGAACACAAGAGTCTCCACCAGTGGGGTCTCCACCAAAAAAACCCACTGGGTCATTTTCTCTCTAACTATGCCCCTTGGGGAAATCACCATCCTCATAGCTAGAAATCATGAAGAGCTTATTGTCAGCCTATCTTCTAATTGCTTTTCATATTCACTCATTTATTCTTTACAATTTCCCCTGTTAGATAGATGCGATTTCTATTCCCATTTTAAAGATCGGAACACGGAGACACAGAAAGTTTTAATCAATTGCCTACACACAATCTGAATGCAGACATCCCAAAGATGAAAAGCCTGGCAGCGTTTAACCAGTTAATCATTTCACTCTGTGTTGTAAAATGCAGACAATAAGAGTAACTTCAGGTAATTTAAGGATCAAATAAAATGCGGTGAATCTTAGCAGTGGATAGAAGCACCCAATAAACAGTCACCACTATAGTCATTGACGTTATAAGTATTCTTTTGAAAAATTAAGTTAGATAATGGTATACACCTCCTTGAAAACTTTCAGAGATGATTCCTCCTGACCTAAGGAGACAAGTTCAGAGCTCTAGGCCTGGCATTGAACATCTGTCGCCATCAGCCCCGACTCTGCTTTTCTAACGTCATTGCCAGTAAAATCCCTCAATGGTCCACACAGCCCAGCTTGCCCTCCACCCACATGGAATAGCTTTTGCTCAGCTATTCTTTCAGTCTAAAATGCTCTCTGATTTTTCCTCAACAAAAAATTTCTACTTGCCCTTCAAGGGCCCTGGGCTCCCAAAGACCTTGGTTGGTCCCTCTATTTCTATTAAGATTTGCTCCTATTTATTAAGTGTGCCAGGGGCCTTGCATATGTTATCTGTCCTGCCAATTTCTAGACAGTCTTCCTTTTTACAGATGAAGAAACCATGGTTCAGAGCAGCAACTTGCCTGAGGTTCCATTTAGGAAGTAGCAGAGACAGATTTCAGATGCAGATCAGACTCCTGACATCCCTGTGGCACCTCTCTCTTGGCTGGTATAGAAAATATTTGCATTTGAATCTCAACTCAGGATGAGCAGCAGCAAGCTCTCTGAGCATCAGCTATGAAAACTAGAATGTTGGGGAAAAAAATCCTGTCTCATGGACAATCACGAGGAGCGAATGAGATGCTATGTAAGGCAATTAGCACACCACTTACTACAAAGCCTACTCGGTTCTGTCTAGCAAGAGAGGTAAGTGCACACGTGTCTGCATCTCCCCTCATCTAACCAACTCCTTTAGAGCAGGAATTGAGCTTGTTCATCCCAGCAGGGCCAGAAACCCGCCACAGGGCCCAGCACACAGTGCATGCTCAATAAATCTTGGCTGTTGCCTCAGCATCCCTGTATGCAGCCTGTGTCTGGTCACCAGGGCATAAAAGGATACCTTGGTCATCTCTTAGTGTGAAACTGAGGGGCTACTCTTGTTGCCCAAGGCCTGGACAGCACTCCTGACCAGGCACACCACACAGAGTTAGGGCAGGGTCTACTGTTCTAACCCTTGGATTGGAGGAGAGGAGACATCGGTGGTGGGGGAGACACAAGGTAACGTTAAGTGGGTGGAGGTTCCTAACTTAGAGTGGGCTCTTTCTGGGCAACCTTTTCATAAGGAGGAGTGAGGTGACAGGGACGAGGTCCAAGAGAAAAGAGCTTCTTTATCACCCAAGCATGACCTGGGGAGTGGAAATTAGAGGGTCTTATTGTGTCTTAGGCCTGTACCTGGGCTGTTGCTTTGTGCCAATCTTACCATGATCCAACCAACATCGTGGGGAAAACACAGATTTTAGATGAAGAAGGTCAGGAGGTGGTGGTCCTGGAACCATCATTCTTCCTCTCTGAGCCTCGGTTTTCTCATCTGTTAATTGTGGATAGTAATACCTGCCTTACCTTCTTCATGGGACTCTTTGGAGGATTCAATGAGAGGAGAAAGCTCTTTATATGTCACAAACCACTGTGTAAATATTAGGATCCTCCACATGTCAGGTGCCTCCTTTGATGGGAAAGACCTTGAGGTCTCTCTGTCTGTACCAGATTCCTCTCTGTGCTGACCAAGGAGGGTACTTATGGGTGTCCCCTCTGTTTGACTAGGTAGAAGGCTCGAAAGGTATGAAAATGCAGATGTGAGGCACTTGACAAGAGATTGGGGGCCCTCAGCCCAAGTTGGCTCCAATCCCAACCATTTGTGTTTTTGTGCCAGTCCTTACTCTCCTGGAACTTCTATTTCCTCATATGACACTTCCTACCCTGAAGGTTTGTGAGGAGGGAAAGGGGCAAGAATGCAAGAAAGCACATCAGTTACACAATATTCCTATGGAAACAGATTCCAAATTAGGTGTAATCCCAGTGTCTTCGAAGGCTGAGGCAGGAGGATTGCGAGTTCAAAGCCAGCCTCAGCAACTTAGTGAGGCCCTAAGCAACTCAGGGAGACGCTAACTCAAAATATTAAAAAAGTGCTGGGGATGTGCCTCAGTGGAAAGCATCCCTGGGCTCAATCCCTGGTTTAAAAAAAACAAAAACAAAAACAGATTCCAAGAACTTTTAATAAAGATTATGGCTTCCCCCCCACCCCGCCGCCAATCGCTACACCCTAGCCCATATCGTCTATCTAATAAAAATTCATAAAATTCCTACTATGTGCTGGACCCACATTTATTCACAGAGCCCCTACTGTGTGTGCTGGGCCCACTGCCAACCTTGTTTTTCAAGGGTATTGCAGAATGAAAAGGAGGAGGAGTAGATTATTGTTCTGGAATGAAGCCTCTTGACATTAAGTGTAGTATTTATTAGTTTAATATCATACCAGCTCACTGGTTTTTAATTTAATCTTTTACAAGCTCCTGGGAACACCTTATTTCTAAAAAATGACCCAGCAGAAATATGTGCATTGTTGAATCAAAAAAAGATAAATTGCCTCTACCCTTAGGAGTTTCCCTGGCAAGGCTGACCTATTCACAGCATGTTTGGGAAGTAAAAGCCCAGGCCTGGAAGGAATTTCTAAAAAGAAAACCAGTGACTGGGATTGGTGGGATCTGGAAACTTCCTGCACCTATTTGTTATTCTCTTACAGCACTCTCCAGCGTTACCCACACTGAACACTTGGTAGTGTTACCCTTGCATTTGCCCTGTCTGTCCGCTGTGCATTTTAGAAGGAAGGGAGGGAGAAGGGTGGAAAGGAGGGGGCCCCTGAGCCGGGCACTGTAACTGAGCAAGCACTTGATTTGTGCTCTGCAGTGCCAGCCCCATACAAAGTGTTTCTCTGTGTCACTTCAGTTCATTCTTCCAACCACCACATAAATTCCACTGTTGTCAAGATTTGTACATGGTCATAATATAAAGAATGAAAGAAAGAAAGTACACGCCCAAAGTCATGCTTCTCATCCCTAGAGAGCAACTGGTCTACCTGACTAAAGCCAGGATTTCCTTAGTGCTCCATGCCATATTTCTTTTCTTTTTTTTTTTTTTCTGGTACCAGGGATTGAATCCAGGGACGCTTAACCCCTGAGTCACACCCTCAGCCCTTTTCTATATTTTACTAGAGGAGACAAGGTCTCGCTGAGTTGCTTAGGGCGGAACTCATGATGGTCCTGCCTCCTTCGCCTCCTCCCGAGTCACTGAGATTACAAGCAGGTGTCACCATGCTGGGCTCCAGGTCATATTTCTTGAGAAAGTAATTTCTCCTTCCAAATGAGAAATCTGCTTCCTCATCATGAAGAATTCAAGTGAGATGACTTCTAAGGTTGCTTTCAGCTCAACAGATTTTGACCTGCATGAGTTGATGAACTGTGGTCCATGGGTCAAATCCAGCCAGCCAAATATTTTTTTTCAAATAAAGTTTTATTAGAACATAGTCGCACATATTCTTCTTTGTATTGTCTATAGCAGCAGAGTTCAGTAGTTGTGACAAAGATTGCGTGGCTCACAAAACCTAAAATATTTACTATCTATTCCTTTATGGAAGAAGTTTGCCCACTCCTAGAATATATTTGTCTATATATTTTAAAGGTGAGGGACTATACTTGGTGAACAGAAGAGATCCTGGAGGGGCCACACATTACCTGTAAACACGTGAAGGGGATAAGGAGGTGACTTCCACTGTTTACATTTTATACTTTGAAATTGTTTTATTTTTTTACTGAGTTATAATTTACATATTGCAAACATACATAATGGTAATATGCACAAATCCTGCAGTTGTAACCTGATGATGTACCCACCATCCTGATCAAAACACAGAATCTTGGGCTGAGGTTGTGGCTCAAGTGGTACAGCACTTGCCTAGCACATGTGAGGCACTGGGTTCCATCCTCAGCACCACATACAAATAAAATAAAGATGTTGTGTTCACCTAAAAAACTAAAAAATGAATCTTTGTACCACCCCAGAAACTTCTACCTCTATGGGTTAATGTTCCTACTTTTTAAATTCATATAAATGGAATCATGTAGCATAGACACTTTTGTGTCTGGGAAAGTTATTTCTAGACTATAATTTCCTTGCTGACAGTTGGGAAAAATCTGAATAAATAAGGAACAAAAGTCGTCCTTAGCAGGATCATTCAGAGACAATCACCTGTTCATTTAGTCAAAAATTTCATAGAATAACCCACTAACTAGATTTTAAATTATTTTACACTAGGAATTCCATCTCCCATAGAAAACCTTGGGATTTGAACTACAAATTTATTATTTGGTAAAAGAACCTCATATGGTTCCTCAAAATTTGGTAACTCTTAAAAAAACAATCTGGGAGGCATGGCACAGTAGCACACCGTGCTGAAATCCCAGCAACTTGAAAGGCTGAGACAGGATGATTGCAAGTTCAAGGCCAGCCTTAGTAACTTAGCAAAGCCCTAAGCAAGCAAGCAAGACCCTATCTCAAAATAAAAATTAAAAAGGGATGGGGATGTGGCTCAGAAGTTCATCATCTCTGGGTTCAATCCCTAGTACCAAAAACAAACAAAAAGAAAAAAAGAAAGAAATCTGGAACCAAAGAGGTCAGTTGCCTCACTTAGCATGTCTTCATGGTATATCTCTTTTTTCTGAATATGTGAAAGCCTGCCATAATCCAGGAGCATGCAGTTGTTAATTCATTTCATCTTTAAAAAAACACAACACAGGGCTGGGGTTGTGGCTCAGCAGTGCGAGGCGCTGGGTTCAATCCTCAGCACCACATATAAATAAATAAATAAAATAAAGGCATATTGAAAAACATAATACAGAATCATTATCCTTTTGCATGTGTAGGTCTCTTTGACTCCAAAGTTCTTTCTGTGTATCCTCCACCTCACTCCCATAGAATCTCCCTTTCAACTATCCATCTTCCAAAACAATGAAAGCTATAGACCCTCCTCTTTCACCCTAAAGTCCTGCACTGAAGTCCTGAGCCCCAGTCCCAGCCCTTCCACTAACTTACTCCAGGGCTATAAGCAACCTCCTTAGACTCTCCCATGTCTTATCTTGGAGTCACTATCTGAGTCTATCACTACTTTATACCATGTGAAACATAAGCAGAGATTATTCAATTCATACTGTGTCTTCCTCTATAGGAGGGAAGTTTCACTGAAGGGTTTCAGGAGATAGCTCATTTAATTAGCACCTACAACCTGAATCCTGAAGAACTATTTGCTGTCCTATTTATACTTTTCTTTTTAAATCTCCATAGGAAGGGATAGGTATTGAATCTTCACAAATCTCCGGTCGTGATGCCTTGGTGAGCACCTACACTGCACCAAGGGGCATATACAAGGTGGATGTGGGCAAGAGGACTGCAGGAAGTTGCTGGATATGAGTAGCCAGATTACCTGGAAGATAGACCTGGAAGTTCTCCCTGTACTCTGTGTGCAACTCCCTGTGCACCCAGCTAAGGTGACTAGGGTTCGGGTTTGCAGGCACCTGAATTTTGAGAGAGAAGGAGGCCTGGCTGGCAGTCTGATGGAGCACACAGCAGTTGGAAATACAAAGCTGTGCTGTCAAATGGAAGTGATGACTGGCTTTTCAATGGGGTTTCCCAGGTTAACACAAAAACTTGATGATTCTGTCATGATTGTGACAAACAGAAAAAAAAGATTGCTCTCCAGGGACATTTACTTTGACCACTTCATTATCCCGCTTAAAGGGAGTTGGGGAGGCAGAGAAAGTTTTACTGTGTGGAAAGAATTTCAAGAATATGCCATATGTCACAACAAACTAGAAGACAAGGAGGTGACATGAAAGGCCCTTATGTCTATAAATTTCTTACCCCTTTCTCAGGGAAAGGTCAGAGATAGGGATAAACCTTCTGCAGGGCTCCATGTATACAAGCTTTTCTCTTCTTTCTGACTCCCAGTACAGAAACCCAAGCACCTGTAGCCCAGCCTGCGTTTGAAAGTGGCATCCTAGTTCCCTAGTAGCTTGTCCTTGGTCACTCACATCACCAGCCTTCCCAGATCTGAGCCTGCACCTAGCAGATGAAAGCGGGTGGACCCTTCCCCTCATCCTGAAATTCTTCTCTATCCCCAACCCTAACCCTAATTTCCTCCTACTTGTCTTCAAAGGAGGGAGAGGTAGGAGACTGTATGTAGAAGTTCCTTTGCAAATTTCTTGCTGATTCTGAATTTTTGTCCCTAATGTCCTTGCTGCTCCAAACCCAGCACTGCAAGTCCCTGATTCTGAGAACTCTAAGCTTCCAGAAGGGCTAGATTTTACTACTGGGAACAGGCCTCCTGCCTTCCCAGTCAGGAAAGTGTGAGCACCATTGTTAGACTAAGGGTTTACACAGGTGGTCTCATTCAATGGTACAGTTGCCCTGCACCTTAGCTATTGGTATCCCTTTTCACAGAGACAGGAAACTGAAGCTCAAAGAGGGGAAGGGTGTCCTCTACCCCAGAGTAGGTGGGATTATAAGAAGCCCCTCCCCTATTCTTCTGCAAGTCAGGTCCCAGCCTGTAGGTTTGGGAGCCCTTACTTTGGCCCTCTTTTCCCCCTCAGCCTTTTCAGGGAGATGTGGCAGAAACTCCCGTAATAATGAAAGGCCGTTGGCTTCCTTCCTGGCCAGGCCTGGGTGGAAAAAAACTTCTTTCAGTGGCTTGTGGGTGCCTTCTCTACTTGGCATGCTGCCACAATGACCTTGCATTTGCAGAGTCTCTGGCCCCGGGCACCGAGGTTGTCCTGGAACAGAACAAACCAGAAATGAGTGGATGGGGAGAAAACGCTGCTCCATCTGTCCATCCAGCGTCAGGCCGAGCTTTGCTTTCACTACTAGAAAGGAGTCCCTACAGTCCTAGTTTTGCCTCCAAGCCGAGGCACTTTGATATTTCGCTTTTAAACAGACAGCACCACCCACGCATCCAGCTCCCCCGAGGCCTGACCAGGCTGGGCGCCTGCTGCTGGGGAAGCTCCATTTTGGCTACTCCCTCTTAGCCATAAATTAGTCCGTGCCGCTTTCCAAGCCTCCTCCGGGCTTCCTTCACCCCTTCTCTACGTTGTCCTGGCCCGCAGTCCTACAAATCCAAACGGCCAAACCTGGCCGGTGAGGGCCTGGGGCCTGGAGAGCAGTAACAGAGGTAGAAATAAATGGGGTCGCTCCGGGGCACGCTCCCCCGACCCAACGCCACTCCACTTTCCCCGGGTCTCTGCGCCCATTCCCAAGGGGTCGGTTCCTCCTCCACCAGCTGGCTCTCCCGGTAAACCACCAGAGATCGCGGAGGCTGGGTACTCTTGGCATCCTCTCCATCCACTTCTTCCAAGGGTCCCCCAACTTTATCCAGCTCTCACCTGAAACCCCCGAAGCTCATTTTCTTCTTTCTGGGCTGAAGCCGCGCCTGCCGCCTGTGGAAAAGCCCCCGCGCCTAGGTTGCAGGCCACTTGTTTAACAAGTCCAAAGGTCAACTAAAGTCTGGCTGATAAACAGAACCAGTAAAAGAAGGTCTTCAGACCCCCAGCGTGAGTACAATGGGCTCTGGCAAAGCGAGCTCCTGGTCCAGGTCTCCGGCTCCCCACGACTGCCCCTGAGTCTCTCCCTCTCTCTCGGTTCCCCCCCTCCCCACCACCACCATTTGCATCTTGCCGAAAGCTGGGCCCTTCCCACTAATTTGCATATCTTATATGGCCTAATGGTGGCGATCATGGCAAGTTAGAAGTTTTCTGACTCCTCTCAGAGGAGACTCCCGGACCCCGGGGGAGTAACAGGTGTCTGGAGGCTGAAGGGTGGAGGGGTTCCAGAACTTGGGGCTTGCTGGTGGAACTCCCCTCCACCCTCCTCACTTGCACCCACCCACCCCCTAACCCCCTTCTTTTCCGTCCTTGGAAAATGGTGTCCAAGCTCACATCGCTCCAGCAAGAACTCCTGAACGCCCTGCTGAGCTCCGGGGTCACCAAGGAGGTGCTGATCCAGGCCTTGGAGGAGTTGCTGCCATCTCCGAGCTTTGGGGTGAAACTGGAGACGTTGCCCCTGTCCCCTGGAAGCGGGACAGATCCCGACACCAAGCCGGTCTTCCATACCCTCACCAACGGTCACACCAAGGGCCGCTTGTCCGGGGACGAGGGCTCCGAAGACGGTGACGACTATGACACCCCTCCCATCCTTAAGGAGCTGCAGGCTCTCAACACCGAGGAAGCCGCGGAGCAGCGGGCGGAGGTGGACCGAATGCTCAGGTAGGCAGCAAGCTAGGTGCAGAGTACCTGCCGGCGTCCCCGGCGTCCCCGGCTCCTGGTTTTGAAGGAGCCTGGGTCGACCACTCTCTGGGTCGGTTTTCTACCAGAGAAATCGCCCGCACCCCGGGATGCTCTGCTTCTCTTCCAACACCTGGACCCTTCCCAGTCCCTTAGCCAGGTGACCCTAGGGCCAAAGGCTTCATCTCTCTTGGCCCCCAGGCTAGAGTGGAAAGACCCATGGGCCTTCCCAGTGGGACTGGGACTCGGCCTGAAAGAACCCAAGGTATGAAACCTTTTGACTGGAGGTTTGACCCTGAAGCTGAAGGTGCAGGTAGATGCAGTGATTTTCTCAGGAGCCGAGGCTTGCGACCCCACAAACTTCAGGCCACTCATTTTTCCCCGGCTCGGCCAGGCGTGCCTCTGGAAGAGCAGCGATCTGCCATTCTTTACCAAAGGACTGGCAGCACTGGAACTAGGATCTGGGAGGCCAGCTCTCTGGTGGGCAGTCCCCTCCACAGCAACTATGCAAGGGTCGGGATTTTCTCGAATCCCCACGCCTGTTTAGATTTGTAAAGGGGAACTTTTGCTTGTAGAGTGAGAGTGGACCCGCACGGGGCATAAGAAACCACAAATCTAAGCAAGCCGAGATGGGGTGGGGTAAATTCGGATAAGACCCCTTTCACAAAGATTTGGTCTCAATCTGAGAAAGCAGGGCTTGCACACATCTCGCCACCAGTTCTGCCCCTAGGAGAAGTCAGGCAGGTTGGATGGAGGTCTCTCCGGAGGCCCGGGGTCGTTTGCTGGTCTTCCCCAACCGGCCTACGCTTTGACAGCTAGTTACTAATTATCCAAGGAGCCAAGCGGTTCCCTTAGATTGCACGTCGCTCCCGGGCCACTCAGCTTTGGGAAGGAACCCCTTGCTTGGCCTCAGACACTTAACTGCCACGGCGGGTTCCAAGGTTTCAGGGGCCAGTGCAGAAATCGCGCCGGACTCAAGCGGCCTCGGTCGCACTCCCGCAACGCCAGTTTGGGGTGGGATGTGAACTTGCATTTGAATTTGTGCTCTGAGAATCCGGCGACTTGGATAGCCTCTGGCCAAGGCTATCCAGGGGGACTTCCAGATCCCCCTCCAAAAAAAAAAAAAAGTGTTTTGCTATAATTTGTAGACTGGAGGTTCTTCCCTCGCCTTTTCCCCGCTTGGTGGTGATTTCTCCCCGACCCGGGTTAGGGAGCAGGAAGGTGTGGAGTCGAGAAGGCTGAGTCGGGTCGAAGGAGGAGACCCTTGGAGAGAGTCTGGGGCTCCAGAGCGATCAGAAGGTGTTTAGGGCCTGGTGGACCAACCGGGCTGCCGCCGCCTGCCCTCCCGGCCTAGGCCGTTTGTGCCCGGCCTCAGGCGGCCGCTGCTTATCGTGGCTCCTGGAGGAACAGGGGAAACCAGAGGAGAACTGGGGCGCCCCTCCGCACGCGGTCTCTTTTGGGGCTGGACGCGGCTGAGATGTAACATAAACTGTAGCACGTGGAGTTGGGGTGTTATTAATTTATTTCTATAAATCATCAACAGAAAGATACACAAAGAGCCGTGATTAGGTTGAAACGAGAGGCGGGTTATTCATTGGTGAAGTTGTAAACGCGGCTTAGAAAGGGAAGGAAATAAAAACGCCGACGCGGGCTTGCTCCCCAGGACACACGCACAGCGCTGCGGGGCGCGTCCCCCCCAGGCCTCGGCGCCGCCCCAGGGCCCGCCGCAGCAGCGCGGCTTGATCTCTGCAGCAGCCCGCGGAACTCCAAGGCCGCGGACACCCGCAGGGCCCGGCTGACCGCGAGCCAAGGCCCGGCCCCGGGGTCTTGGGACTCAGCCCGCTTTCCTCCCCAAAGTGGGTTGGGGAGGAGGGCTAGGGGAGGCCGAGATTCTCGCTGAGGTAGGGACGCAGGACAGACCCCGAGGCTGGCCTCCCTTTCCCAGGCGAGCGCTGCCTTCTCTCCACCGCCCCCCGGGAGTGGCCGACTTTATTAAAGCAATTTTTCAAGAAATTGCTAGCGGTTCCCAGGTGATTGCAGAGTTGGCTCCAGAGCGCCAGGCGAATGCATTTTTCCTCCCACCCTGTTATCTAAGGCGGGGGAAAAAAAAAAAGAAGAAGGAAAAGAAAAGATCACTTTGGGGGAGCGGTTGGGTGCTTGGGGAGCTTGGACGCTCCACAAAGGAGATCAGCCAGAAAGGAAAGGTTGGGGACTGCGCGCTTCCCCCGTCCCCGGGTCCCAGCCGAGCGGGCTGCGTTAGGGAAATCGGGTGCTGGCTAGGAAATGGAGTCGGGGCTTCTTCACGAAAGCTTGGCGACCAGGAGTGGGGCCCTCCAGGTCTTTTCTGCTCCTGGGCCACAAAGTCATTGTTTGAGAAGTTGTGTCGCGCGGACAATGCGGGCGCCGAGTCTGGCGTTTGACACCTGCGCTTGGAACACAATGGCTGCGAGCGAGCGCTCCTAGGGAACAGAGCCTTTATCCGCGTGCGGAACACCTGAAAGTGAGCTCTGTTTTTCAAATAAAATTAAAAAAATGTAACCAGCTCTCTGAGCTCTTCCCAGGGAATGCACGTGAATTCTAGGCTCAGAGAGGTATAAAGGTATAATAACTACGCCATCTTACCCCCCAACTCTAGTCTTTTAATTTGTGCTTAAAGGTTGGGCCTCAGTTTATGGGGTTTATTGTGAGCTTTGAAATATTATTATTTATCTAATCATCTCGATCGTTGAGCTAATTCCCTCTTTTCACAGAAACATTCGCACTTGGTAGAACGTTAGGCTATTTCGATAGATTTCTTAGGCACGCAAAAATGAGCACAGGTAAAGAAATTTAAACAAAAGGAAAACAGCCAAAAGAATCTGTTAAAGCGATACAGTATTAACTTTTAAAACCCAAATATTTTTCCCCCTAAGTTTTGAAGCTATTGTTCCTATCTGCTGAAAGTGTTTTCCACCCTAAAAATATCTGTGGAAATAACCGCAAGAAAAAAGTTTTTAAGTGATCTCTGATGTTTACATGAATGTCCATAATTTTGCTTATTACCTTGTTTTTCTCTTACTCGAAGTGAATTCTCCACGTTTGAAACTGGAACTCATTTTATTTGTTTTTGTTCTTGTTTCTTCATTATGTTGTAGTCTTTGGAAATTCTTTTGTAAATACTTGAGAAATTCGTTATTAACTAATATATAATTAATCTGAAAGTTTGCATTCCTCAGAAACATCTCTTTCAAAGCCTGGATTCTCATATATTTAATATCAAGGTCTTGCTAAAATAATCACAACTATGCAAATGCTTATAAAATATCTCCGTTTGATTACTGGAGATCTTTTAATTCATTAAACAAGATTTATTTGACATAGAGGCACCAATTAGAAATAAATGATTATGCATTACAGTAGGGTATCTATTTTGGCCTCTGCTTTAACTCCTGTTTTTATAGATTCATCTGAAACTAATTTTTCCCTTTATTTTTACGTCTTCTCAAAAGGATATGTATGTATGCATGTATGTATATATATATATATATATATATATATATATATATATATATCAACAACATATACTAAAGGAATTTTTAAGTTAACTGTGTAGCTGCATTTTTTAAAATTACCTATGTGAATTAGTTGCTCCTTGAATAATTTTATTCTGTACTATGCATTATCTTCTCTTTTTACATCTTCTATTCAATAAACAAGAGAATATATTAGAAAAGTTGAAAATATTTTAAATAAATAAACCTCAAAGTCAAATACGTGTTTTTTGCACACTTATGTTTATGAGAAATGAAATGTATGACTACATTCCTAGCTCATGCTTGAAATTTGTAAGAAACATTACCTTCCAGGTTCCCTTCCCCTCTCAGAAGAGAAATATAAAAATACAGGAAAGCAAGGCACTTGGGATCATTAATGTTTTACTCCAAAATTGAAATAATTCCTCCTCATTAAGTTTTATTTGGGAAGTGCAGCTGTGGATAATTTTTTTTTTAACTTTACTTGCCTTGCAAGTGGTGTGATTCTTCAATCATGTTATTTTGTGAAAATTTTTCCAAAACACTGAAAGTTATTTGATATTTGGCTAAGAAGTCCTCCTTGCTTCTCAGGAGCTGGAAACATACAATCCACGCCTATTTCATAAGAGACCAAGACCGACTTCTAGAAGGAAATCTGTGCAAGGGAGGTTTAGACAGAAATTAAGTGAATTTAGAAACTGACATGATCTCCTATCATTGTAGGATCAGCCCGCCCCATCTCAAGCTTCCTAGTGGGCCTCTCACTTTTTAAGTCTCTTGAATTACAGGAAAATGAGAGAAAGCACAATAAAACATGGATTTGCTTTCTGCTTCATGAGAGAGAGTGCTGGTGGTCCTTGCTCATTCCTGAAAATGAGCAGTCATCTGTTCTCTGCTGACATCAGAAGGAAAAGAGTGTACTTACTGTTCCAGGGCCTGTAGCTCCTCTTCTGATTAGATTTGACTTTAACCTCACACCTCTCTCAAGGTTGTAGCTTGAACAGGTGGAGAAGGCCATGAAGATGGGTTTTGTATAGAGTATAGGTAGAGCCCTAGCAAGAGCATATTTCTCCCCAGACATCTCCCACCAGCACCCTCACCATCTGCTTCTCTGTCTAGTGAGGACCCTTGGAGGGCTGCCAAAATGATCAAAGGCTACATGCAGCAACACAACATCCCCCAGAGGGAAGTGGTTGACGTCACCGGTCTGAACCAATCACACCTCTCTCAGCACCTCAACAAGGGCACCCCTATGAAGACCCAGAAGCGTGCCGCCCTGTATACCTGGTACGTCAGGAAGCAACGGGAGATCCTCCGACGTAAGTGTTCTTTGCCTGCCTCTGCCTCAATCTGGAGTGATCTGTGTCCTCACTCTGACTTCTGTGGGCTGCCTCGGTTTCCCCTTCATCACGAGATCCATCGTGAGCACTTGGCAAATATAAGGAAGATGGCAGGTGCATTCGACCTTCATAGTTGATATACAGTGGGTTCACTTGTATCATTTTCATCTCTCCCAGCCCCTTACCATCCAGTTAGTTGCTCTGACAGGTCCTTTACCGTGTGCCATGTACCTTGAATATTTTGGTCCTTCTTTCCAATTTCCTTTTCTTTGACACCAAATGATAAAAGAGTGGAATATCTTCCACCAAGTACACCCAGCATCCCCCCATTGATACATGGCCCCAGGCCAGAGTTTCCAGAGAAGTTATTTCATAGCTGTCAATAACTTCCAATCATTCATAATAACTATTCTTTTCCTCCCTGCTGGAAAAAGTATTTAAAAGTAAAGGTGTTTGTGTAGATAAATATATTGCAGAACCTGACCCTGTTCTTTAGAAGGGGAAGTGGTAGGATTGAATCCTGAAGCAATTTAAAGTACTGATGCACATTGACAAACATCAGTAGTTTGGGGATCTCAGCTGGTGACTATCTAATGAAGATTATACTTATGACTGAGGAAGGGCACAATAAAAGTTTCTATGCTTGGAACTTTGACCCATCCATTCATGTTATTCCCACCCTTATCCCCAGTTTTTCTTTCTGTCTCAAGATTTCTTTTATGGAATGATACTGGAAGGAAGGTCTTTGGTTTGAATTCTAGGGAAGCTTGCACTGCGTTGGAATAACAGGGGTACAAATAGCACATTGTCTTTTAATTTTAGGACAGTAACCTTGATATCACACTTTCATAGAGTTTGACCTGGACTACTTCCTAGGAAAATTTTTTTGTCACTTATCTCTCGCAGCACACCATTCTCTGGGCCATGGCTGTATCTCCTTGTCAAGATGTTTATTTCCACCGCTTTCTGGGTAGGGCATTCTCCCCCGCCCCCTTGCTGGATAGTCACTTTGAAAAATCACTAGTTGTTTTATGCTACACACTGCTCTGAAGCAATGGTGACCGTCTTTGTGATCTCAGTGTCTGGTGGAAAGCCCTTCACTGTGGAATGAAAGGTTCTAGGTATTTATCTCATGTGCATGGTGGTTTGCTCTCTGGTTGGAAGCATTACATGGAGTGATGGGAAGAAGCCAATCGAGAACCATTTGTGGCTTGGCAGGGGAGGCCTTTTAAACTATGGGTTGACTTCCATCCACGATGACTAGCTCTGGAAGAATTTGTGTTCCTGACATGAACCAACTCAATAGTTCTTACAAAGTCCAAGAAAAATCTCAGGAGCCACAGTCTCCAGAGGCCCGAGAACTGTTGGGGGCTCACTCTGCACCATCTCTGGTTTGCTGCCTCTCTGTGTTCACTGGGAGTCCCTTCAGAAAGGACAAGGGGGCAGGAAAAGGGTGGCTGGACCTTCTAAAATGGCAGACGTTCCAGATTCTTAAGATGCTCAAGAAGGAGTGATTTACAAAAGATGATGGTAGTGTTTGCAAGGGACTTTCTGTTGTCATTGTTATTGTTTTTAAGTCACAGGAGACATAAAGCTTAAGAAACTTTCCTTTCCTCTGTGAATATCATACACACACCTAATATGAGCCCAACACTATGCCAGGCTGTGGACACACAGGTCCTTTTCTGCAGGGACTTACAATCCACTGAGGGAGTTGAGGTGTTTGGGTAAATAATGACAGCTGCTCTCTAAGAGCTTTTATAAAGGTGTACACAGGGGGCAGCAGGGAAATTACTAAATCACCTGGAGACATCAGGGAGGGCTTCCTAGTGGAGGTGACATTTGAATCAAATCTTGAAGGATGAAGACAAGACACATAGCATGGGATCAGAATTAGGAAGGGAGATGAATAAAAGAAGAACACAAGTGAATGGAGTGAGTGGAAAGAGAAAGAGAGAGGGAAAATTTTTTTTAAAAAGATGATACATGAGAACAGATTTTCATAAAAAACCAAAACTAATAAATGATAATATTCATGGGTCTGTCTGCACACAGAGTCTCCTTGTCTAAACTACCCCCCAAGCCTATAAAGAGATTGTTTAAACCAACCTCTCTAAGTTAATTTTATGGGCAAAGAACATTTCCTACCTCCCTCCCCCTCCCAATGAATCCAAAAGGAAGTGGAGGATTGGAGGTGGCTGGAAGGCAATCTAGTGGGAATCTAGTTCCTCAAGCCCCTGAGGTCAGTAGACCTTGCACCTGCAGGCAAATCCCCCTAGCTGATCCAGGCATGCTCTGGGCCAAACACCATTCAGGCTGCAGCCTCTTGAGGGCAGGTGACTGAGGCAGCCCCCACACTAGGGGAGACTGTGTTTCCCCGACCACAGACAAAGCTTCAGGAGTCAGTTTTATCACCTCCACAGAAGTCAGACTTGAGGAGTTTGGGGGTGTAATTTTTAGGTTTTCTTTTTAGCCATATGTGATTCATAAACTGGTGGTTAGAAGCCCTAGAGTCTCCAGGCTGAGTTTGCATCTTGATTCTTAACCCTCGTCCATGTAATTTGGGACAAGTTGTTTACCCACTCTGAACCTCAATTTCTTCATCTGTAAAATGGAAAGAGTAAGACTTCTCACAGAGAGAGAGTTCTGTGACAATGGGTGGGATGAAAGGATACATTGAGAAGACCTGGTACCAAACTTCACCATAGAAATAGCTCACTACATGTCAACCATGACAACATCTGTTCGTTTCAAATGAAAAAATCTTACATTGATCCCAGGTCCTTGGGATTATCTACATGGGCTTTGGCTATGTCTCAAGAGTGACTCAACAGGTGCCTTGCCAGACCACAGAAAGGAGAGAAAACATGGAGCAGACACCCTGGTCTTGGGCAGGCAACTTCTCTTTCCCCTTTTTGATCATCCCTTAGGTAATTGCACACAGAGAGCGCCATGAAGACCAAATAACACAAGGAGCGTGAAAGCACTTTGGAAAATATGACCACCATAGGAATTTGGGTCATCATCGTTGTCCTGACCAGGGGTTAATGTTCTTAAAGACTGTTTAGTGCCCCTTTGGCTTTCAGCCCAGTCCCATTCCAGAAGTGGGGAGGCCGAGTGACCAGGAAGTTAAGCAACTCATCTGGCACACCACATTATCGCAAGGAGTCAGTGACTTCTTCCTTCTAAATTTACCAGAGACTATTTTAGATCTCTGAAGGCATTGTTGGGCACCAGAGGAAACCGTCCTAAGAAGGCCTGAGAATCATCCAAAAGTGGGTGAGCCCCAAATCAAAGGCACCAGTGACAGTTCAGTCCATCTGCCAGGGAGAGAGTTCATGATCTGGCCGCTGCTTAAGCCAAGGCCCACCCACCTGCAGCTGGGATACTGGGTCCAGGTTGGTTTCCCTGTGATGGAAATGAGATTCTCACAACTGCTGGAGGAAAGTGGACTGAAGGACCACACTGGGAGGGGGTCCTCCCAGTAGAGGGGGTTCAGCTATGAAGTAGTGACTTTTTTGAACCTTAAGCATCTGGGGTCCAGTTGTCCAGAGGAACAGGAAAGAGTACATTTTAAAATGATGGCACAGCCAGGTGTGGTAGCACAAGCCTGTCATCCCAGCGACTCAGGAGAGTGAGACAGAAGGACCACAAGTTCAAGGCTGGTCAGCGCAGCCTAGTGAGATCCTGTCTCAAAATAAAATTTACAAAGGGCTGAGGGTGTAGTTCAGTGGCAGAAGGCCTCTAGGTTCATTCCCCGGTACTGAGAAAAGAAATGATGGTACGTTGAGTCATTATCATAGGGCTCTGGAGGTTGTGGCCACCAATGCTCTGAGACCTGCAGGAGTTACTTGGAATTGAGAAAGAAAAACATCAAGGTCCAGAACCTGGGGACCAGGAGCTAGTAAATGAATTTATTCTATGTCCTTGCTCAACAGAGTGCTTGGCCTCTATGTCTATTCATCTGTAAAAAAGGAATCAATGACCCCTGATGAACTCTGCTTCATGCAGAAGCGAGGAAGAGGACACCATAAATCTCTTTAATAAAGTAGATATCGAATCTTATTTAAGCTGTCATAAAGGGAATATAAAATTTCATAATCTGGACCAAGTTGCCATCTTTTTCCATTCACTCAACAAAAATATGTTTGCCTGGGCCCTGGAAGCAGACAGGGAACACCATTCCATCTATGTAGATCTTTCTCCAACTCGTTGAACCTCATTCCTAGAAAGGGCCTGTGTTTTGGTCTCTGCACTTGCCATCTTTTAGATTTATTAGCAAATCTGTAAGACTTTTCCATCTCGGTTTGTCTTAAATTGACCCCTGGCACCCACATGTACACATACATGCACACACGTACTCTTGCTTTTGAAATTACACTTGAAATCTAAAGTGCATCTTCTCTTCTTAATACAAAGCTCCAGGAATGTTTATTTCAAAGCATCATTTAAAAGGTCTGGGGCTTGGTATTTTTCCAAGAGCTTAGAGAATGCAGATGCCTAGGATATGTGAGGAGACAGGAAAAGTGGGGAGAGGCTATCTGCTGTCTCTGAATGTGTTATGTCAGTGTAAATTGCACCTTTGAGCAGTTTCCCCCTGGGCCTGAGACTGGGCTGGGTTCAACCCCTTGCCATCCATATACAAGAGTTCAGGATGCAGAGTGTTGCTTCCTGTCGGAGGGCCAGGGAACCAAAGGAAAAAAAAAATTAATCTCAAAACAATGGCTGGCTACGTTTGAGCTCCTTCAGGGAAAGAAGGAACCAAGTGGCTTTGCTGGAGCCACTGAGGTGGGGAGTGAGCGGCCTGGCTCGAGGCCTCCCCTCAGGGGCCCCACGTGGAGTCACAGCAGCTTGCAAAGCAGAAGGGAGAGGAATTATGGGGAGGTCTTTGTCCGTCCGTCCGTCCGTCCGTCCGTCCGTCTGTCTGTCTGCTGGGTGAAGGCTACCGGCCCTATCAAATCTACTCCTTTCTCTTTTCAGAGTTCAACCAGGCAGTCCAGAGCTCTGGAAATATGACAGACAAAAGCAGTCAGGATCAGCTGCTGTTTCTCTTTCCAGAGTTCAGTCAACAGAGCCAGGGGCCTGGGCAGTCCGACGACGCCTGCTCTGAGCCCACCAACAAGAAGATGCGACGCAACCGGTTCAAATGGGGGCCCGCGTCCCAGCAAATCTTGTACCAGGCCTACGACCGGCAAAAGAACCCCAGCAAGGAAGAGAGGGAGGCCTTAGTGGAGGAGTGCAACAGGTAACCCCACCAGAAGCCCACCTGTGGACCCAAGATCCATCCCCCCAGTCCCAGGATATTGAGACCCTGATGGTCCAGAGAAGAGTTGACTAAGCGGGATTTCCCAGAACCCCCATTTCAATGTATTGAGAAATAAGTTTGAGAAACATCAGCTGGATACTTAGAGAGTCACAACATATGTTCATAGATGAATAGCTCTGAGAAGTCCTCCAGCCAAGAAACCCATGGAGGGTTGTTGGTGGTTAACCGTGGCATCTTTCTTCTATGGAATACTGTCCAACACTCCCATCAATTCTTATTCTAGAAGATACTCTGGAGAATTTTGGTATAAAATAGGATGCCAGCCAGTGAAGAGAAAAAAAAAAAATTGTTTCTTTGACCTTTTTACAGGCCAGGGCAAAATTATATCTGAGTCACAGATTCTGGCTCTCACCTCTACCAATCGTTGTATACCCATTGGTCCAAAAGGAAACTTGACTGGAGCCTAAGAATTAGTCGGACGTGTTCTTTCCACTCTGCCCACATTGACTCTAATAGAGTTCTTTTTTGTGTTTTAATAACTATGTGTATTTTTAAGAAAGAATTTTTGGAAATCCTCGGAATATCTTTTTGTTTCATCCCTGCCCTAGTCTACCTGGCTCCAGTACTGACTTTCTAAAAAAACCTTCTCTTGACTCTGGCCAGGGCCTGTGGACCCTTTCTTTGTCCCTGGGCTGGGTTGGCTTTGGCAATAGTAGAATGAGGCCAGGAAGCCCAGGCTTGAAGCAGGGAGGCAGAGAAATGGACCTGTGCATGCCACTGGTTCCTCGGGTGTACTGCTGAGAATTCTCGCCACATCTAGTGGTATATAAAAATATTACTCACACCTGGGTTTGGGGTTTAATCATCACTAATAAAACTAGAGACTGGCCATCTCCAGCTGCCCTCCTTTATATCCCACCCAATCTTCCCTCTGCAGGAAGTTCTTGGGTATGAATAAGGAATCTGACTTTCCTGACACCCTTTTGGGGTGTCCAAACCCTAAAAGCCCAGAGGTTCTCTCCTAGTTCTAGGAAGAGACTTAGTCAGAGCCACCAAGGGACTTTGCCTTTTGTGTCATGGGAAGAATGGCAGAACAAGGAGGTGTCAGGAAACCTTACATGGCCCCCTCCCTGAACTAGCTCTCTTCTCATTAGGAGCCACACCAGAGACCCAAGCCCCTGCCTTCCGGGGCAGCACAGCCTACTGTGTGTGTGCCAAGGCCTCCCCCTGGTCATCCTATCAGATAACTACATGGATTGACCTTTTTTCAGGACAGGGTTTTCCCAGCTCCCCATTCAGCCATCCACCTCTGCACACTCCTAACCGACTCCTACAGTTGTATGTCTGGCAAACACTAGGAACTCTCCTTCCTCCCATCCCCTGCCATTCTCACCATCCCCACTCTGTCCATTCCAGGGCAGAATGTTTGCAGCGAGGCGTATCCCCCTCTAAAGCCCATGGCCTGGGCTCCAACTTGGTCACTGAGGTCCGTGTCTACAACTGGTTTGCAAACCGTAGGAAGGAGGAGGCATTCCGGCAGAAGCTGGCCATGGATGCCTATAGCTCCAACCAGACGCACAGCCTGAACCCCCTGCTCACGCACAGCTCCCCCCACCACCAGCCCAGCACGTCTCCTCCAAACAAGCTGCCAGGTAAGCAGGGTTTGGGCCTCACTACACCGGACCTCACCATCCTGGTCCTCCCCGCTGGTCTTATCTGGTTCAAGATTTTTTCCCAAGAAGTAAAATTTGAGGATGGCCTTTGGACTCCCATTGCTGGAATATTCTTGTGAAAAGGGTATGTGGCTCTGATTGGATTTCTTCCAAACCCTTATCAAGCTTTGGGTGTAAGGGATAGCTTGGTCTCCAGGGAGTCCTTTGCTCGATTTAGCCACTCCCGTTCTTCTCCCTGTGTGGCCGCTGACTCAGCTGGTCAGATTCTGCCCCGCAAAGGCTGCATTGTTGGTATCAGGTCCAAGCTGCAGGCAGAGGATTTGCAGACGTGCATCACCAATCCCTGTGATGGAGAATGGCATCCTAGATACCCTCTGCCATCTCCGGTCATGCCCTACACTGGAACTCTCTCTAGCTCCAGCAGGAGAAGCCCAGTGGCCTTTAGGGAAGGATCTGTTAGTGGCAGCCTCTGCTTATAGGCTTTTACTCTCCATCATGGTTAGGGCAAGATCGGTCAATTGAAATCTGTTCAGTGATGAGTTGGCCAAAACTGGCAGACTTCCTACCGTGTGCCAGGCCGAGGCCTGGATTAGGATGTCCGTGCTGTGGGGTTTGGATTTGTCAGAATGGAACCTTACAGCCTCCCTATGGTAAACACCCCTATACTGTGAGTGCTATCTTGGACACAAGCTGGGGCGTCCAGCACTTCTTCACTTTAATTCTTCCAGGAAAGCTGGCTTCCCAGAATTGATGTGCTTATTTGGGTCTGTTTGGTATGCATGTTGACCAAGTGTGGCACAGCCTCCTACTCTTGGTGAAGGCTTGTGAAGGGAAGCCAGCAACGGATTGTAACTCAGGTGGTTCTGAAACCTTTTCCTTCTCTTGCTTGCTAGTTGCCCTTCTGATGGGAAAGGCCTAAGAACTGAGATCTGACCCAAGTGTTGGGGTGACCTTGTTACCGGGACAGGTTCAGAGTCACCCCCTGGGCAGTATATGCAGTATGCAAACATTTGTTCTGAGTGTGCCACACCCATAGCATGGACTCTTCAGTGGTCTCTGGGAACCTGATCGTTCCCAGTGTGAAATAGGAGCCTCATCTGGAGTTTCTCTGGCTCCTGCTTCCACAGAAAGGAAGGGCTCGGGTATACAGAAGAAGAAAATGGGTTATTCTTGAGAGGCAGGGAAGCCCTCAGGAAAACGCTAGCCTCATGGCAAAGAAACTTAGCCTCTTTAAGGCAGTTTAAAGCAGGGTTCAAAGGGCAGGTAGATGGCGTGTGGCCTGCCTGGAGAGGGATGGGAGTACTTGCCCACTGTGGTGATCCACAGGGCTGCCTGGGAGCTGCAGGGGGCGTGGCTGGGGCGAGGAGCATTGTTGAGAAGACAATGGCCATTGTGCTGGGACCTGTGATCTCCACACCAAAGTCAGGGAGCCTGCAAGCCAAACAAAGGCCAGCAGCTTTTTGACAAGCTGGGGTTGTGCTGAGGTCACCATAGGGTCGTTAGCTTAGGCTTTCTGTATCCTGAGGAGAGATACGGAGAACTAGGGCTGCAGGGGCAGGGAGCAGGTACTGGAAACAGAATGGGGGGATGGAGGTGCACAGGAAACACAGCTTGGATACCTCATGGATGAGAATCTGATTCTCTGGAATGTCCCAGAAGTCTGAACCTTTTATATAAGTCATGGAATGATAGAAGCAAGAGGGACTTAAAAGAGAGAAACCGAGGCCCAGAAAGAGGTAGTGATTTGACAAGCCACCAAGCAATGAGAGCAAACAAGGACTGGATCTCAGGTCTGCGGACCCTCATGCTATACTTTCCCCTTAACACACACGTTACCATGTCCCCACAACAGTGCCAGGAACTCACAGCCCTGCCCTCTCAGAACTTGTTCATAGGAAAGATATCACACCAGCATGGCACCCTCACAACCAGCTGGGGATCAGTGTTATCTTTGGTGGCTTCCTGGTTCATTCTAGGGAGGGAAAATCCTACTGCTATTTATTTTATTTTCCTTTCTTTTGGATACCATGGATTGAATTCAGGGGCACTCAACCACTGAGCCACCTCCCCAGCCCTATTTTGTATTTTATTTAGAGACAGGGTCTCACTGAGTTGCTTAGCACCTTGCTTTTGCTGAGGCTGGCTTTGAACTCACAGACCTCCTGCCTCAACCTCCCAAACCGCTGGGATTATAGGCTTGTGAGACCCTACCTAGCCTCCAGCTATTTCTGGAGCAACATTTTTGGGATTTTGTTCCTATTTTCAATGGCTGCTTCTCCTCTGCCATAATTAGGGGCTTATCACAGGAGTCATTTTCCCCAGTCCAGGGACTGGATTCTGTAGGTATAATTTTGAATCTCAGGTTATGAATGTGGCTAATTCACGTAACTTCTCTGAGTTTCCTCTCTTTAAAATAGAGAAGTAGTACTTCACAGTCCGCATGAGGATTAAATGTTTTCAAGTGTGTGAACGCCACTTCCCCAAAAGACCACACAATTTTTATCATCACTCCTATTAGGTTAAATAAGCAGTCGTAGAAAGAATGCCAAGCAGCAGAACACTATGTTTTTTTTTGTTGTTGTTTTTTTTTGTTGTTGTTTTGTTTTGTTTTGTTTTTTACTTTCACACGCTGGGACATTATTTCTAATAATGAGATATATGAGATATATCCTGCCCCTGGACTGGAAGCAGAGGCAGCTGCCATGCTAGTGCTTATGGTGCAGGATCAGAGCACTGTGTCCCCATCTCAGGCTGCCGGGATGGCACATGAGCTTCAATGGGGCTCCTGGGTAATAGGCCCAGGGTAGGTGGACAGCAGGTTGGAGCCCAGTGCTCAGAGAAGGCTTTGGCTGTAGCCACAGCTAAGGTGTGATCTCTAACTAAGCCCAAAACATAAAACTGAATGCAGAATACCAAAAGAACTCTGTGATCCTGAGGCAAGACCAATACCCAGAGTCAGTGTTAGCAACCTCTAAGTCTCATACCCCCGACTCCCCACCCTGTCTCCTCTGCAAACACCAGCACCTGAGCTGGGAGACAAACCTTTCCCCTAGGGAGGCAGAGCATCCTTTCCCTTACTGAGTCCTTCTCTCCCAGCCACGCTTACTGCCTTGTGGCCCGCTTGCCCAAGATGACCACAGTGTGACCCTGGTCCTGGAATGTCCGGCACAATAGGGGTGGCAGGAGGAGCACTTTGCCTCTGTCAGCGGCTGATTGGTTACAAGGTGCCCTACAAACACATTGTCAGCAGAATCAGCTGTTTTCAGCGTTGGCCCTCCTCGGCTTTACAATCGCACACCAGCATGCAGCCAGGGGTTGTCATGGCTTTGTCTCCCTTATGCATGCTTAATTGACAATTAAGTTGGGGCTTTGAACCAGCCTGGCTGCTTCTGATGGGCCTTCATCTTTCCAGGGAGTGTCACAGGGGCACCCTTTGTCTACTCTTCTTGGGGGCCTGAAGTTACTGTAGCAGGCTGCAGGCAGCCATTTATCTTGAGCCTAGAAGGCCTTTATCTGCTCCCCCCTCATCCCAGCTCTCGCCAGCAGGAGCTGTCCCTGGTTATAGGCCCCATGACAGCCTATTCTGAGGCCATTGAGCAGGCTCGGAGTGATGGCCTCCACCTCCATTCTGGAGCTGAATCAAGAGAAAGGCCCCTAAAAGGTCAGAGGGCAGGGCGGCGGCAAGAAAAAGGACTGGTTGGAGACTGGTGCTGGTATTGATTGGCTTGAGGAGAAGGAGGAGGAGGAGGAGGAAGTTGGAGTGGGATGGAGGCTGGGCTAGCCTTGGCCCAAACCGCAATATCTGCTGCATGATCTGGGGTGTCCTTGCTCACTGTACATTTCGCTCCAGTCCCCAGATAAGTCACCTGGCCACTGCCTCAAGGAGACAAGGGTGGGACAAATCATCATCCTTCACTCACCCATACATCCTATCCTCACCTTTGGGTTGAGAGGTGGGAGCCCATTGTCCTGGAAAGAAAATGAGGCACAGGGAAAAGACAGAACCTCTCCAGGGTAGCTCTGAGGTATCCTGAACCTCAGCCTCTTTCCCTTAAAGGAGACGGTGTTTCTGCAGCTGCTTCTCCCTCCCTTTGACCTCTATTTGTCCCATTCCCAGCCCAACCAACTTGACTTCCCTGACTTGAAATCAGAACTTGCAAAACAGTGCCTGCCTCCCCTCGTCCTCCTTCATACCTCCTCTCAAGTGACCTGCAGGAATCTGACCTTGGGTCTTAGACAACCCTGACTCTGGGCCAGGTTGCCTGTGAGGATGCTGTTGTTCTCTCTGACACAGAAATATACAAGACTTAGGGAAACCTCAAAAGTACCCAATGGCAAGATGGTAAAGAATTCCATCAGCTAGTGTTGATTGAGTGCTTCCTGGGTACCAAGCCCTGGCTGAGCACCTACATGCATCATCTTATGTAAGCTTCACACAGCCTTGCAGGGCAGAGACCATCTGCACTGGTATCCCTATTTCGCACTCAAGGGAAGTAAGATGATTAGGGTGTAATTCCCCAAGTTCAGAGAGTTAGTAAGTGGTGGAGGCAGGTGTTGAGCTGTTATACGCCGCCCATCTCTCTTTGCTTTGAATGACAGGGGCTGTGGGAGAATATGACCAAAGAGATGGTAAGGATCCCCAGCCTGGCTAGTTTACTATTTCCTCCCCAACTGTTCCCCCAGGGGGATTCTGTGGGAAGAAATTGAAGCCCCCTCTTCCACAGCTCATCCCCACATGTGTGGAGAGTTGAACTGCCCTTGCATTCGGGCCTGTCTGGGGCACTAAATGCCTTAACAACTTAATGGGGGCCTCTGAGACAGTGCGGGCACCTCAGCTCACCTCTGGGAGCTCCGCCCCCTCCCTGGACAGCAGACAAGGGGAGGGAGTTTATGAGGGTAGTTGTAAAAATATTCATTCAGCAGCAAAGGTTCTCAGGGTAAATGAGACCCATTGTCCCTAAGTTGCAGATTATTTCAGTTTGGAAGAGGGACACATCCTGTCATGGGTTGTGCTGCTGTAGGAGACACTTTCATATTGACTTGGGGTTCCATGGTGGACATGGCTTCAGTGTTTTCCGGCTAAGGGACTTTATCTGATTGCCATTTTATCTCTTGAATTCCAAGGTCATTTTATCTTGCGGGTGCCACCCCATTGGCTCCCACTAGATTGGAGAAGACAATCGGGATATTAATGAGATTAAGAGGCCCAGCCTTCAATGTATTCTGCTGTCAGCCTCCCCTGATAGGGGACTATCCCTGGTCTGCATACAAAGAAGCCAGGCTGCCGGGCTGGTGGAGCTCTGACCTCTGTACAGATACCGGACTCCTGTCACTGAAGGCAACCCCTGGCCATGTCTAATCCCTCTGAAGGATCCTTAGAGGATTCAAGGACTTCTCACCAACCCCAGTCTGCTCTGAGGAGGAAGGAAACTTCCTGCAAGCACAGAGCTCCAGCCTGCAGCTTATGGCAGAAGTGCTCTTAGGACCTGTTTGTAAAAGGTGTGATGGGAAGTGACAGGAACTTAGAGAGAATTAAGCACTAGAGGTGCAGAGAGAGGCAGAGATCTGTGCAAGCCTTTGAAGCCACCTGCTTAATGGGAAGGCACAAGATCTGGCCTTTTGCCTCCACTCACTTTTCAAAGGGAAGTAAAAACACAAATGAGGAAGGAGAGGGAATATGTGTGTGTGTGTGTACATATATGTATATAAATGTGTACATAATGTACACACATGCATGTGTGTGTGTGTAAATATATAGTTACATATAAAACATATCCCCCAAATAAAATAAAGTCCTGTGAAGCTCTCAGTCCTGGTAATTATCCTGGCTGTTCACAAGTACTCTAGAATAGGGATCAGCAAACTTCTTTGGAAAGAGCCAGAAAGTAAATATTTTAGACTTTTCAAGCCATGCTATCTCTGTCACAGCCATTCAACTGACTTTGTGGCACAAAAGCAGCCACAGACTGTATGTAAACAAATGAGTGTGGCTGTCTTCTAGTACAACTTTGTGGAGCTGAAGTTTGAATTACATGTAGTTTTCATCTATCATGATATATTCTTCTTTGATTTTTTTTTCATCCATTTAAAAATGGAAAAACCATTCTTAGCTTATGCATCATATAAAAACAGGCTGCTTTGACCAGCAGACTACAGTTTGCTGACACCCTCCTCCCCCAGCACATGCCCACTTTGGGACAATGGTTCATACACTTTGACAATCTTTAGAACCACTTGGGGACCTTCTAAAAGTCCCAGTGCCTAGGTTGCAACCCAGCCCTGTGAAATCAGAGTCTCTGGGAGTAGGACTAGGCATCAGTAGTTGTTGAAATTTTCCAGGTGAGCCCAATGTGCAGTCAAGTGTAACCCACAGTGTTACAATGCATTGCTTATCAACTGGGCATGTGTTCAAATGCAGATTTTGATTCTGTAGGTATTGGGTGAGGTCTGAGTTTCTGCATCTTGGTGCTGTTGAAGAGGGGTGTTCCAGGGTCCACACTTTGAGTAGTGAGTATCTTGGAGGTACGCAATTAACAACTAAGCTCCCTTTGTCTCCCAGTCTACCATTGCCAAATGATCACCAACTCTGACATTTAATATGCACTGAAGATACTCTGGGGAAAGACTCTTAAAAAATACAGTAGGCATGGCAAAATCAGAAATCCAACCTTACTTTGGCCACTTCTGTGTGACCCTGGACAAGTCTCCAAAATCTCTGTGCCTCAGTTTATTGATGTATACAGTGGGAATACCTACTTGGGCACATGCTGAAAGGATTAATAGGATGAAGTATGTGTATATGTATATGTAAGTTACCCCAGACATAGCAGACCATCATAGATGATAGCTATTATCATTTCTTGCTGAGGCTCATGTTTTGTTTTGTTCTTTGGGGTTTTTCCCTTTCCCCATCTCTCTTCAAGATTTCATTCAATCCTTTTTGTTTTGTTTGTTTGTTTCTTTTTTGATAATGCTGAGGATTGAAGCCACAGCCTTGAACATAGCAGGCCAGCGCCTCACACAGAGCTGCATCCCTAGTTTTCAATCTGGATTTTTATGGAACTTGAGTATTTCCAACTAGATACTCATCTTGGTGTTTGCAACAGACTGTGCCTCGCTTCTTGTAGCATCTTGGCATTTTCCCACTCCTCCTGAGAGAACTGCTCTGTGATACCAAAAGGCATATCCAGGGTCATGAGGCCTTTAGTACAAATATAAGACAGAGTAAGAGGAAGTTGGAAAGGGTCATGAATTGGCATTGGGGGTGAGGGCTCACGAACATGGAGCAGGAGGTCAGGTTCATAAGATGACCATGAATTTCCTATACCTAATAGGGAATTTTCCTCTGTGAATTGATGGAGGTGTGAGTACCCCCACTTGTGTGTATTGCTTGTTAGTAATTAGCCCTGGGAACCTGCCAATTAGAGGGGGTGTGGTTCTTTCCTGGTGGAGGCCACCTCTGAAGAGCTTAGTGCTCTTTGTTCTTGGAAGGGAAGTTCCCTCAAACTTCAGGCAAAGGAGCTGTAAGAAGAGGAGGTGAATACAGACCTGCAATGAGCCCAGGAAACCTCAGAAGCTCCTGAGGGCTCATGTTCTGGAAGCCACTTGCCTCACCCCATAGCATGCTTTGCCTTACCCTCTGCACTGACTCAGCAGCCTCAGCAATAGCACACTTGTGTGACTTCAGCCATCAAGCAGTCAATCAGCAAGGGAGGCTGCCACCTTTCTAACACTTTTGGGAGGTCAAGAGCTAAGTCCTCTCAGGAGTCATACTCTGCATGTTGGGGGAACACGATGGACATGGTCTTTAGCATTTAGTGACCTGGGATGTCTGCATGCCCTGGGATGAGCTGCTCACAGTTTGCCTCTTTCAAGATCACACTGAGCATGTGCATCCAGGAAGTCAGGTGTAGCATTCAAAACAGACATGGCTTGAATTGTGCTTCTGCTGTTATCTGACAGTGTCATCTTGAACAAATTCTTTAGCATTTTTGAGCCTCAGTTTCTTTGTCTAGGAAATGGGAATCATGACACCTATCTTCTAAGGGTTGTTGTAAGGCTTAAATATGATAAAACACACCTAGAGCCAAGCACAGTGCCTGACAAGGAAGGTTGGATGCCCTTGGTGAGCAGTAAGGCTGACTCAGGAACCTTTAGGGTGTTGAGAGCAGGGAGGGGCTGTGGATAGCACTGGGTTCTTGGCAAGGATGTGGTTTTGCAGTTTCAACTCTGGAAGGATTTTCCTTCCCATGTACTTTGTCATTTGAGATATCAGAAACCATGAAAACCAAGCATTGTCAAGATCTGTGATTCTCAAGTCTCTCCCAGACCACATAAAGGTCATCCAGGGAGCTGTTTAAAAGTCCCACCCACCTACTTTAGGATCAGAATTGGTTGTTTCAGCATAGGAAGTTGCAACAAATGTCTTGAGAGTTGGACGCACAGCCAGGATTACTAGTCTAGAGAGAGCAGGAAAGTTCTGGAAGGAGTTGACAATAACCCTCATGGTGCCTTGCTCAAGCGGGAGAGGAGAGGCAGCTGGAATCAAAAGCCCTGCATGAGGATTCAGGAGACCAGAGCCACTAATGAGCAGGGGGTGACCTTGGGCAAATCCTCTGACTTCTTGAGGATTCTGGCAAATGAAGGTGTTGCACGAGGACCTTTCCTCTCTGGCGGGTTATTTTGGAGATTGTGTGTAGCTTCCAGACTTGGGGCCCACAGCTCTGATGCATGAAGTACAGAGGGAGGTTTGCCATTGTGGTATTTTAGAATTGAGCTCATCATCTGCCTCCCTCCTCCTTCTCTCCCTCACTCTCTCATTCTGTCCCCAGTTCAGGAACTGTGTGCTGTTAGAAGCCTTCCACCTTTATTAGGGATCATTAGAGCTTTACAAGCACCAGCAGATCGGGTGGGGCCAGTCACAATAAACAGATTTATACTGGGTATAAATGAGACATCTATAACTGCTGGAGGTTAACACTTTCAGGGCCCCTGAGTAGCAGCCTGTGTATCCGTGCTTTTTGGCCCTGTCCACCACAAGGTCAACATCTGCTGAACTGGGTTGATAGTGAAATCCAAGCAAGTCCTTGTTCAGCAAGGGTGGAAGCCCTCTAAACAGCATCTCCTTTTTGTGTGACATCAGTTTACACACTGGACACCAAGTTAGTGCTTTATTTATCTCTAGGTGTTTTATAGATGGAAATAGAAATGAACAGCCCATCCTCTTTGCTGTCTAGAATCCTACTGCCAGGTGAATTATAGGGTTTGCATTCCTACCTGCCAAAGAAAACCCAAAACAAATAAGCCTTATTCTTACCATGAAGAAAGCCCCTGGAGTTTGTAAACACCTACCTCACTGTGTGCTTTCTGGGTGGGAGAATTGAGGGTTATACTGACATCAAAGCCAAAGCTGGATTTCTTCAGCCAGGCCTGGCACATAGCAGATGCTCCACATATTTGTGGAATGAAGGTATCTGTCAGAGAGCTTTCTGTCCAAAAGCATGATGCATAAATGCCCTATTTTGCAAGTTTAGTGTTCAGTTTTAAACTGAGCATAAAATTCAGTGTGTTTGATATAACATCTCTGTGTCTTGTTTAAAGCATCTCTTCCCTTTTCGAAAAACAGTGTCAACCAGCTCCACCTCTGTTAACACTGTTTACCTAAAGTATACAGTTCACAAAATAATATCACCATTAATGCTACCAGGAAGTTTTCAAAGAATATAATATGACTTTCTCCCTAATGTTCCAGAAAGCTTAATTTCCTCTAGTCTAGTTTGCTTAGTTTAGTCAATCCATTTAGTTTCATTCTACTAGTTAGTTTAATGTTCTTCCAGTTAAGTTCCTTTGATAATCTGTTACCAGTAGCCCCAGGGCAAGAAGAGACTGAGAACTAATCTTTCTGAGTTTCCACTGAGTGAGGTGAGTTCTAGACGCACTGCAAATCCAAGCCATCTGGAGAGACAGAAGCCAAAGTGCCTGGCTCTGGGCAGACATCAGTTCTCTGAAGGTGCTCCCTGAGCACTTGACTGGTGCTTCTGTTCTCCCAGCTGAAGGAAAGCTAGTTATTATCCACCTTCCAAAGTCTCTGCACCCAACACCTGGTGCTCCTTGGGGCCAGCATCCACAAGCCTGCTGGGTGATCAGTGGCTATCTATCATGATGATGATGCTGATGATGATGCTGATGGTGATGGTAATGAAGAGGCTGGGGTCTGGCCAGGCAAACCCACATAATGAGGCATCTCTGAAACTTGCCAGGCCTCAAAAGACCTTCTCTCTGGGTATCACCTCCCAGTAGGATATTGCTTCTGAATGGGTTGCAGTGGAAAATCTCTCTTTTCTAAGGCAATTTTATTAGCCCTTCAGTCACAATACAGATGTCTGTTTATAGGACCTTACTTTGTATGGACACCCAGTGGCTCAGTCTGCTGATGGCTTTATAGCCTTTCTCCCATTGCCCACTCCCACTAGGAGCATCACCATTCTCCTCAACAGCCAAGCCTAGGGGCCTTTGTTGCAGCCATATTATCCCTGCCTGCAAAGGCAGCCTCAGAAAAGACCAGACCCCAGGAGCCAGACTGCAGCAGGTCACTGTCTGTCCCCACAATCTTTACACCTAACAACACCCATGGTTAACCCTTCTTAATTTTGCCCCAGTTTTTTTGCAGAAAAAGGCATTTAAGTTACTTATGTTGCCATAATAAATCCCCATTAGATGACTTTACTCCTTACTTCTGAAATCAACCTAATGGATCCCCAGAATGGGTTCTAACACATCACACTCACCCTTGATGGACCTGTCTTGTGCCTTCAGACATGAAATCACTCAAAACTGGCAGTACTATTTCTCCAATTTTGATTGTATTTTAATCTCTCCTTTCTTTCTCCTATTTTTCCTCCTCAAAAAAAAAAAATTGCCTCCTTTTATCACAGAAAACCCAGGAGATTTAGAGGACAGATGTATACCATTCAACTCCACCAAGCCAAGTTGAGGGAGGTGGGAGCCCTCCATCAGAGTTGAAGCACAGGTCATTCATTCCTAATTTGTTCATTTAATACATATTTGAGTGCCTGGCACAGGCTGGGCAAGGTGCTAAGGAGAAAACAGACAAGGTCCTACCCTCATGGGGCCTACATTCCCCTGAAAGGTGCAGCTCAAGGAACAAATCTTTAAAATCAGTTCAAATTATTCGTGGGTCATCATGGGTGGTTCCACTTATCTAAAGCTGTTGTGGGGCTTATGGGGAAGAGGAGAAAGTGTCAAGTTCAAAATAACAGACTTGCTAAATGTTCCCTGAGAAAAGGCAGTGGAAATGACCTTGTCTTCTCTGAGCCTCAGCTTTTCACTCTGCCAAGTGGGCATCTGTGACACATTGAGAAGCAGACAGTGGGAGATACTCACAAGGGTGAGGACTGCTCAAATTCTCAAAGGCTTGGAGCGGCCATCTCCAGGCTGAAGTGATCATTACAAGCTGCCTGATGTTTGCCTGCCAAATGCGGCAAGGACAAGGTGGGGCACCTCAGACCCAGTGGGAAGACACTCGAGGTTTCTGTTGTTCTTCTGCCTCCTCCCTGTGTGATGTTTTCAGGTGCATGGGGGCACTTCTAGCTCCTGATCTCAGCCCAGATGCTTTTAATGGAAGATTTTTTTTTTCTTGGTTACATTTGCTTTGATTTTTTTTATAAGAAAACCAGTTTGTGGGCTTCCCTGAAGTGTCACTCAACTTTTTACTCCTTGAGTCAAGAATGTTTACCGTCCCCACGGGTCTGTCTGTGTTTCTTCTCTTATGAATTGGGCTCCTACCTGAGCCACCTTAGGATCTGGAATGGAGACTAGCCCAGTGTTTAAATTGCTTTCATCTCGCACCAGCTTTTCTCCTCCTAGGCTCTCAGATTTTTAATCTCCTAAACTCTTTGCAAACATTAATCTTTTTTCCTTAGGAGGAAATATTATGAAGAATCGGCAAAAAGTACTGTTACAAAGGAGGAAACCGAGGCAGCAATGCAAATTCATTTGAAAGCTTTCATTTCTAGGGTTCCTGGGTTTCAAGCCAGGGAATTTGTTCACATTCTTCTAACCTCAGATGAGTGTCTCACAAGTTCACCAGACTGGATCATTTGTCTCCCTGCCTCTGCCCTCAAGAGAAGCAACTCGTGCTTGGAATAGAGGGAGGTTAGAGTTATCCGCACATAGTAAAAGGCCATCAAGACTAGCCTAACCCCTGTCCACCCCCTTCTCTCCCCTACACAAAGTTGTGGTTTCGTGGGAAAGACAGCTGTCTGCCCATAATTTATGGACATGGACATTTCCTTTTGGGAGAGTTTCTCTCTTTCACATGCTCCCTCCTGCCTGAGTTTAAATTCCCAGTTTCCAGACCCAATGGAGCTGGGCCACACTCTGCATGAGGTTAGGAACACAGGGGAAGAATGTGTGTGACAGAGCCCTGGCCAGTTGAGTAATGTTTACTCTGTTGGTGGCGGGGACGCTCACTTGTTGGCAGAGGTCCACCAGCCAGAGGAACATTCCTGCATTATCAGGGATGGGAGGTTGGCTTGAAATGTCAAGGGGGAAAGGCATCCCACCAGGTTCTGGGTGCAGCTGGCGGACTTCAGTGAAGGCAACCCCCAGGCTTCAGTGCCAAGGACCACTTGAGGACAATCCGAGCCCCCACATTGCAAGAGAGTCCGCACTTCCTCCTCTCTTCTTATACAATAACAATTCTGGATGTGAGATCCTGGCTGATGTTGCTCTTTGATTCGCCTAACATTTTGTCTCTCAGCAGAATCCAGAGCTTCTCTGATATTATTCATCATTCTAGTATCTGAGGAGAGGAAATCTGTAGGCCCATTTTACAGATTGGCTGACCCAGAATCATCACATCTTAGAGAGAGAGCTGATTTAAAGTATCAAGAGATGTCTTGTTGATCTCTGGAATTATGGAATAGGGATTGCAACCATTTTTCCAAGATCTTAGAGAATCAGATATCTAGGGCTCTATGAGCTACAGTTATAAACCCTGAAGCACAGGTTTCTATGGTTAATGACACCCTCTGAGCATCTGCTCCCTGGGGTCCTCCTGTAAGACAGTTGTGTCTGTCTTTGAATACATTTGCACAGTCGGTTCTATATAACCTAAAAACCACCATGCTTTGCTAGGGAAAATCACAGCACTGTTGGGAAAATCAAGTTTAAAGGCACAATTCTTTTTTTTTTTTTTTTTTTTTTTTTTTTTTTTTAAAGAGAGGGGAGAGAGAGAGAGAGAGAGAGAGAGAGAGAGAGAGAGAGAGAGAAAGAGAGAGAGAATTTTTAATATTTTTTTTTATTTTTTAGTTATTGGCGGACACAACATCTTTGTTGGTATGTGGTGCTGGGGATCGAACCCGGGCCGCACGCATGCCAGGCGAGCGCGCTACCGCTTGAGCCACATCCCCAGCCCCAATTCTTGAAAACCTTATCAGTGACACATTTTAAAAAGATAAGAATCCAATAAAAACTTTAGTAGAGTTTTACACTTGATAGTTAAGAAGTACATAAATGCTATGCAGTCATAAATATGTACTTGAGCTTGAAAAACTCCTGACGTTTGCTTAAGGAAATGGGTGTCAGAGACAGAGGGATGTCTGAAATCAGAAGAACATTGTTACCTTTTTTTTGGGGGGGGAGGGTGCTGGGTATTGAATCCGGGGCCTTGTGCATGTGAGGCAAGCACTCTACCAACTGAGCTATATCCCTAGCCCCATGTTGTTACTCTTGATGGTCATGAATGTAGCTTGCGGCAACAGAGCGACTGAGATGGCTGGCAGATGTTCAGGATGTGTGTGTGCGTGTGTGTGCGTGTGTGTGTTTGCACACGCATGCACACAAGGTGGATTTGGTTTAGTCCTGCACCGCCCCATTCATCTGGATGCAAATTTCTGAATTCACTTGGTGTTTTTCGAATGAATTTCACATGACTCTCAAAGTATTCCTTAAAACAGCAATGGATTGAAACAGACTCACACTTTTAATACAATTGCTACATTAGAACTGATCATATTTTCTCCTGCTAGAAGCGATGCCCCTTGTTCTGGGACCTGGGTTCTCAAAGCAGCTGGGGTCTCATTCCTTCATTCAGTAGATAATCACAGTGCAGGTGCTGTGTGAGGCTGAGGATGTGGCAAGGAGTAAAAGCCATTCTCCTCCTTTAAGGAAAGGGGAATAGGGCTGGGGATGTGGCTCAAGCCGTAGCGCGCTCGCCTGGCATGCGTACGGCCCGGGTTCGATCCTCAGCACCACATACCAACAAAGATGTTGTGTCCGCCAAATACTAAAAAATAAATATTAAAAAAAAAAAAAAAGGAAAGGGGAATAAACACATCAGGGTTCAGGATAACACAGTCCTGGGGGACGAATCGCCAGCACAAGTAAATACAAAGGATGGAGCAGACAACCACCAGGACCAATCAAGAAGGGCTTCCCAGAGAGCCGACAGTTAGTCCTCTCTGGGATGAGATGTGGAGAAGGGAAGAGCTTTTCAGGCAGAGCAAAGAGTGTAAGCAAAGCACAGAGGCAGGGCAGGCAGGGCTATTTGAAGTGGGGCCGGTGATCTCTCTTGGCTGTATGGGATGTGGCAAGAGATGATGCACATAAGACAAGTTGTGAAGTCCCGATTTTACCAGTTTTAGATTTCTAAGCAGAGCAGCGACTTGGTATGGTTTTGTTTTAGAAAGAAATCCCAGGCCATAGTGGGGTGAAGGGCATCCTGGAGATGTGTACTGGCCCAGGAGGGCAATGCAGGGAAAGCTGGCTCTTTGGAACCATAGGCTTGGTCTGTGCTTTTGACACTTCTGATCAGTCATATTGGATAGAAACTGGACAATTTGGGTCTGTCCCCTATGCTATTAGGAATTTAGCAACCACCCAACCCCCATGGAGCTGAGGCCCAGGAATAGAGGAAAGTGGATGACCTCAGCAGGGCCTCAGGAAAGTCTCTCTGCTCCACCCAGGATGCTTTTTCCTTCTGGACATACTTGCTGTGGTTCACTGGGGACATGGTCAATTAGAGGCTTGAGTGAAGGAGTGGAGGGTGTGGGCCACCCTCTGGCATGGTCATTTTTCCTTCGGGTGCTCTGTGGCTGATTACCTGGCATTTTTGGCAAGTCGAGGCTGGTCCAGAGCCCTGTCATGTCTTCAATTTCGGAGCTTGCCATGGTGAAGGGAAGAGTCATTCCCCTTCTTAGCAATGTGCCTGCATGACAGGCACTCAGTAAGCTTTTGTGATCCCAGCTTTCCAAAAAGTGTCTTAAAGACAATCTGACAGTAGGAGGATCTGTTGTGTTTTCAGCAACAATCATATGCCAAGTATGGCCTGGGTGCTTTCACATCCATTAATTCTGTCTTCTTCCCAGTTGATCTCACGGGTGGATGTTGTAGACAGTAACGAAACTGAAGCTCAGGGAGGCTAAATAACCTTCCCAAGGTCACGCAGCTATTACATGATGGAGCCAGGATTTAAACCCAGGTCACCTGGCTCCACTGTGCACTACATTTTTATTCTCATTTCAAGTGTTCTTCTGAATTTGTGAATTTTTTTTTTTTAAAGAGAGTGAGAGGAGAGAGAGAGAATTTTTTTTAATTTTTATTTTTTAGTTCTCGGCGGACACAACATCTTTGTTGGTATGTGGTGCTGAGGATCGAACCCGGGCCACACGCATGCCAGGCGAGCGCGCTACCGCTTGAGCCACATCCCCAGCCCCGAATTTGTGAAATTTTACTTGGCTTCTCCTTCCTCTAACAAGAACACCTATTTCTATTACGTCACCCTACTAAAAAAGATGGCTGGCTGGGTGCAGCAGCATTCTCAGGGTCCAGTGAGGGTCCAAATCCCTGTAAGAGGAGCATCAGTAGAAAAGGATGCAGGTAGATCTGGAGTTGAGGAGCAGCCCCTCTACTCCCGCCACCACCTATTTCCCACCATACTGCAGTGACAGTGGCCCCCTTCCTGCAGTGGGCATTCCCTTGATTGTAGGTGAGGAAGCTGGAGCTTACCCACAGAACAAGTGGCAAAGCTGTGATCCAAACAGGGATCCCCCTAACTCCCAGCCAAGAATCTATCCCTGAGCCAGAAATTTTCAAAGGAAGGTTCAGAGGCACATCAGTCTCCCAGAGCCGCTCCCAGGTTGTGTAGCTTTGTGTAACAAAATTCCACTGGGGAAGGAAAAAGTATGTAGCCTGAAGCAGCCTTGGCGGAGCTGCCTGGACTCTTAACAAATGGCTCTGGACTCTCTCCTGCCATACTCCCTTCTAAAGAAGGCCTTTGTTTCCTCTAGATATCCTTGGTTAATTATTTTTAAATAAATAATTGTGTAGATGGTGGCAGGGGAGAAGCCTCACTCTGACCCATATTTGATCATCAGAGGACTGGCCATTTTCCTTCAGCCAAATTAAATAGGCTGAATCCAGAGACTGTTTGACTTGAGACCAAATCGATGTTGGGGACAGGCTGGGAGGTGAACGCACACCTGACTCCCAGCGTTATCACCATTCTCTCTGGAGCAGAGCATCTTGGGGAGGTAAATAGCTGGTCAGGGAGTCAGGAGAGAAACACAGTGAATTCCAGTTCCTCTGAGAGAAAAGAACAACAGGGCAGAGGCCAGGCCTCCTCCCAAGTTGCTTCCGGGGCAGGACATCAGTGGTTCTGCCTAAGCACGATCCTTGGGGGAGACAGTTGCATTCACTACTTAGAATCTGCCCCCATGTTGTCTAGAATTCTAGTTTCATAGGACAAATGTCAGGTTCATCCTGATACCAGCTACCTCCCCCCAGCGTCCCCACCCCCAGTTGCCATGAATTGGAGATTAAGCTAGGAGCTGTAGAAATGTTATCTCTAATCCCAAAATATCCCTGTTCATGGGTGGGGGGGGCGGTGTTGTGGCTCAGTGGTAGAGCACTTGCCTAGCCTATGAGAGGCACTGGGTTCGATTCTCAGCACCACATGTAAAAGAAAGAAAGAAAACAAAAGTCCATCAACATCTAAAAAAAAATAATTTTAATAGTTCTGTTAAGGCAGTATTCTCTTCATTTTAGGAAAGGCAGCTAAGACACGGAGAGGGAAAGCAATGTTCCTATGATCACACACATGTGTGATTAAGAGCAAAAGCAAGATTTGAACCTGAGTTGGTCTAGTTCCAGAACCTACAGTCTTCCCACTGACCCTTCTTGCCAGAAAATCTGTCTTTTTATGGAGTGGAAATCTTCAGTGTTCACGAGGTTCACATTTCTTTCTTTTTCTATCTATGACTCTTTGAACTGTTGGCAAATCCTGCTGTAACTGGATGGCCAGTGTAAGTGGAGAAAAAGGACCCAATTTAATCCAATGGGATGGAGTCGAAGGTGGTGAGTCCTTAGAAGACTGCAGACAGGTACAGAAGAAGACAGACAGGACTGGGCAGGGTCTGTTGATGTGGAGAGATAGAGGCCTTTCCTCTTTTAACTTCAGGGCTCCTGTTCTCAGGGGGATAAAAAAGTGTAGTGCCCTGGACCAGAAGCCATTCCAGTGCCAAACTCACCCCCATAGCGGCCTTTTAATTGAAGGATGAGGGGGAAAAAAAAAATAGGAAAAGCCTGCAGAGCAAAGCATCAAGCCACTTCCTAGCCAAACAAGTTGCTTTGGAAGGTTAGAACCTGCTTTAGCATTTGTTTTTGTTTTTTTCCCCTAGTCCTCTTAAACTCTAGGTCAAACTAGCCTTGGGTCATATCCTTAGGAGGATCCAGGGAAAACTGGCTTGAGTCTCTTCTTAAGTTTTAGATTAGTGAATTCAAGGCTACTGGCTATGACAGCTTGCCAGAGGGGACTCAGTAGCCTCCCCTGGAAGGTGGGACTCTGCTTGGGACAGGAGGCAGGGCAGGGTCAACAGCCACAGAATTTGTATACAGGGATGGTTCATCTTGGAACACTGGGCAAGGAAAAGGATGGCCCAAGAGTTGGCCCGCTTCTTCAAATGATTCCAAGCCTAAAGCATTTGGTCTCCCTCCCTTGCAAGACAGGACCCCCTCCCTCCCAAACCTTTTCGTCAAATCGAAAAACAAAATACAAAGTACATTGTCTAGGAGGGAGACATTGGAGGAGAGATGCCCTCAAGGACCCCCAACCTTGTCCTTGACTCTTTTATGGAGACTTCAAGCAGGACTTGCTTCTGCAAACTGGCCCCGGGTTCTTTGCCCTTCTGCTTCCTTCAGTTGCCTGGTCTCTGTCCAGCACTTGCCCTTTCCTGAGAGCAGACCTCCTTTTTGATTCCTAAGGAGGGTCAGAGCAGTGAGGGTTAGATACACTTGACTCTCCAGTGGTTTACTAAGCGTTCACCTCCTGCCCACGTGTGTTGCCTGCCTCACCTCTGCAGACACACCTTTCCCTGGGCCCTGGAAGTCAGACATAGGGGACCCATCAAAGGAATGTGGGATCCAGGACCAAAGACGACTAATTATAACCCCATCCATGCCCTGCTCTTCCTGTGTCCCCTGGTCTCTAGGGCTCAGCCAAAAAGTGGAAGACAGAGACCAATACCTGAGCTGTGGCTCCTATAGAGGTCACTGGACAAGTGCCTCTTCTTTGTCAAATGGTCTACTCATACTTTGTAATTCCATATAGCCAAGAGACACCAGGAAAGCATTTCTAGAAGGTATATTGAAGAATAGAAGAAATACTCCAGCCAGGATGAGAAGGCTGATCTCAGCCTCCAAATCCAAACAAAACAAAAACAAAAAAGCCAAAAAACTATGCTAAAGCAATAACAAGCAGGATTCATTCAGTCTTTGATTCATTCAGCAGAAGTTTAGAGATGGCTACCAAGTAGCAAGACTCTGGATATATATCCTATTCTCATGGAGCTTACATTCTAGAATTAAAGTAGAGGCATGCTATTCTTGTTCCAAAGACAACTGGTAGATGTGTGTGTGTGTGTGTCCTCAGGGGAGGAGAAGGCAAGTTTGACTTCTTGTCATCCACCCCTGAAAACAAAGGGAGCTGAGTCAGTATTCTGGGGCCCCTGGTGACACTAATGTTCCCTATTGGGTCTGTTGTTGTTTTGCAGGAGTACGCTACAGCCAGCAGGGAAGCAATGAGGTCACTTCCTCTTCAACAATCAGTCACCATGGCAACAGTGCCATGGTGACCAGCCAGTCAGTTTTACAGCAAGTCTCCCCAGCCAGCCTGGACCCCGGCCACAATCTCCTCTCACCTGATGGTAAAATGGTGAGTACACCTGGGCCATTGTAGCTCTGGAGCTGATAAGATAAGAGGCAAAACAAACACAACTTCTCACAAGGCCTGCCTCAAACAATGAACCATTGTAACCCCACAGGGGAAAATGGGGGCTGTCCAGAGCTGGAACGGAAAGGTAGAGCTGGTGACCTAGCCTTTGGCGGGGAGAAGAGGTGTTCGGTTTGAACCCAGCCAATAAATCTGACAGAGCTCTGCTCTCATTTTATTGATTGAATGCCTCATAAAGGAGCAAGCCGGGTGGGACGCTGTTTGTTTTGGGGCTGCCAATGACATTTGTGTTGATAAAATGTTCATTCATTCCTCCCCTCCAAGGCCTCCAAAGCCAGTGTTTTAACCCAGAAAGCACCTCACTTTGAAACAAGCCCTCTCTTTACCATCCTCCTTGGTACTGGTGAGGAGAGTCGTTAGCAAGTCAGGATTTAGTGAATAGCAGGAGATGGAAGAAGTTTCTGGAACTGAGATTCTGAAGGACACGCTTGTCGTATCTGTGAAGATGGAAGCACAAAATGGCAGGTGGGGTGGGGCGGTCACTTGGAGCAAGAAAGGCGGACTTTGAAGTTACAATTACCTGCATTCAGTTCCAGCGCTTCATAGTGGCATAGCCTTGGGCAGGTTAACTGAATCATACCTTCAGTCTCTTTTCCTCATCTATAAAATGGGGGCAATAGCAATAGGGTGGTTGTGGGGAGCATAACAACACGTGCAATATTTAGCAACGGCATTCAACACAGTCTAGATTTAATACTTGGCAGTGTTTCTGTTATGTTAAGGTTGATGTTATTCTCATTAAATGAAATTTTCTATAACTAGACCCAGAGCCCCACACCCAGATGTGAGTTCAGCCAGCCTACTTGGTAAAGGAATGGATAATTTGAATTTTTCAAGGTTCTGATCCTGTGGCAACACAGGGCAGGGGAGAGCA
The DNA here is from genome assembly GCF_052094955.1 of Ictidomys tridecemlineatus. NCBI lineage: Eukaryota > Metazoa > Chordata > Mammalia > Rodentia > Sciuridae > Ictidomys > Ictidomys tridecemlineatus. The sequence goes on along the minus strand of NC_135479.1, from coordinate 36,413,587 downwards.
ACTTGTGAGACAACAGAGGTATTTCGACACTAGTGAGGGTAGGAAGTGGAAAACTCTATTCTTTGGGTCATGCTGTGTGTTTCTTGGGGAGGGAGGAGCTGCAGGTTCCTGACTTCCCTGGGGGAGGTGGAGCTGCACACATTCCCGCAAGGCATCTGACCTGGAGGCCAGTGGGGGCCTGAATGGGGAGAGGGCAACAGGGAGCAGATGCCATTTTAGACCTTGACGTGGGCGCTGTGTAGGCAACACAGGAATAGTGAGTCACAGGTGATCAAGTCCCAGCTCCCTGGAGGAAAAACAAAGTGTAGTTTCTGGGGGGGGAGCTGGCCCAGCCAACTCCAGTTTCAGGGGACCTGAGCTGGTCTCCCTGGTGAAGGGCCTTGGGGAGGGGAGGGGATCTTTGCAAACCAAAAAAAAAAAAAAAACGGACACCCAAGTGGGAGGCATTTTGCAGCCCTCTTGCCCTTCCCCCATCCCTTAAGAAAGATCCTTCTTCCTGAAGAACAATTTGTGTTTAGCCACCTCATGAGAGACACGGGAAAGTCTTTATGATTTCTCAAGAGGCACGTCAAGACCCAAACAAATTAGAGTTAAGCATTACCCAGGCTTCCCTAGAAAAAGGAAGAGGTCTTCACTTTTCAATGGATAAACTCTTCCAAGGCCCAGGCCCGGGATGCAGTTCTGGGGTATAGCGCTTGCTTGGTGGTGAGGAGCCCGGGGCTCCATCAATCCCCAGCACCACCAAAAGAAAAGAAAAACCAAGTCTCGGCTCTTACAGATTAAAAGTCCTTGGGGTTTCCCTTGGAGCTCTCCCACTCTCCACTCTTCCTTCTAAGAGGCCAGCTGCCTCGCCCAGGTCTAGGCTGCTCCAAATGCAGCCTGCAGACACTTTTTCTTCCCTTCCTGTTCCATGGTGCCCCACTGGGCAGCGATCATTGGATTGATGATTGACCAAGATAGCGCTCCACACTGTTAGCAAACATCTGGAAGCTTGTTGGCAGGGACCAGATTTTCCCGTCTCCAGCACTCTGGCTCTTATGCTATGTCACTATCACTGGACACCCCAAATCAAGAGCCTGTTCCCTGTTAATATATAACAAGTCCATCACAGATCTTGGCCCACCAAAGCAAGAGTAGAATATGGTTCAAAAGGAACACAGGTAAGGGGACCCACATGTCCAAGTCTTGTCTCTCATGTACCAGCAGAAGGATGGAAGAGTGCTTAACCTCAGTTTCTTCATCTGTTAAATGTGGGATAAAAGGGCCTACGTCATAGGGTTGGTGCAAAGATTGCTTACAGCTCTGTTCTAGGAATGACAGTTTCTGTGTCTAACTTTCAATAGGACACGCCTTTCAAATCTGCCTCCAGGGATCGGTTTTAGAAATAATGCGATCTATTTGAGCTTTCTTTTGCATTGTTGGCCCCCCACACCTTCTTACTAAAATGATATGCACTGACAAAAAGCTGGCCAGGTTTAGGGTTGAAATCTGTGTGTGTTGAACTTAAAAAAAAAAAAAAAAAAAAGCACATACTGGATACTTTCACAGTTATCAGGCAATATGGCCCAAGGTTGAAAAGGTCAGGCCTGAGAGGCTGATTATCTGCTTTCAACCCCATTCTACCCACTTGGACACATTTCTTAACTTCTCTAAACCTCAATTTCCTTGTCTACAAAATAGGGGTAATAATACCACCCACATAGGTGGTAGGCATGTGAAGAAATTGGCTCAGGGAAAGGACTGTCAATGGCAGCATTGTATAACTCAGCTCTCCAAATTGTCATGTTAGGGTCACCATGATATCCTTGGCAGTTCTCTGGCTTCTCTCAGTCTTTGAGCAAATGAAAAGTAGTAGTCACCTTTTAGAGTAAGAAGTAACTTGACCAAGGTTACTCAAACAATAGTGAGTGGAAAGGATTCAAACTCCAGCAAAACTAGGTTTGAATTCTGGCTTCCTCTCTTACTTATCAGGTGACATAGAATTAGTCTCAACTCTTCTGAGGATCTGTTTCTTGATCTGTAAGGCAGGGACAATAATAATAATGCCTGGGTCACTATTGAGAACAACAAGTAAAAGCAATTAACAAGCTCTAAAGCTATACATATTTAAATTGTTTTTAATCTTTGGCATCCACTCGACTGTTGCACCATCTAAACCAAATGTTGAAATGGCAGTAAGATGACTGTCACTTCATTGACTTTCTCCAATGGACTATATTACCCAAGGGATTGAGTCTGAGAGCAGGTTACCAATTTTTTTTTTTTTTTTTTTTTATGACTCTGACATTTTGAAAAACAAGTCCAGCAAACAGGCTGGTTCTCTCTTGTTTGATGTGGTTGGAATTCCTTCTTGGTCATGTGACTTCTAACTCATTTATTGATGCTCATTTTAAAAACACAAACAAACCTGTTTGGGTTTTTTCATTCTTTTTTAAAATTAACCTTGGAAACTATGGATTTGACCAGAAGGGCAGGGCCAGAGATCGAGTCTTACCTGAGCACTGATTTGAGACCCATAATCTGGAAGAGCTCTGGGTAGAAAAAGAAGGAAGAAGGGAAGCTAAATTGCTCAGACACATGATGTATCCTAACCCTAAAGCATCTCCCAGGGTTCCTGACGCTCTTCACAACATCTGAGCTTGTTCAGAATGAGGGGATACAGTCCTTTCCTAATAACAAATTTAGAAATTATTTTTAAACTATAAATAGCAAACTAAAGTGAAAAAAAGTGTGTGTATTAAACTGATAACTCCATTCTAATCAATAATAATTAATGGGAACATTAAAAACATATCTGATAACATCAGGATCAAAACAAGCACACCTATTACAGTTGTTTTTGTTTAATACTTTTCAGGAAGTTCTAACCGACAGACATGTAGAAGCGTTTGTTCTAGCAAGGAAGAGCCTCTGTTAACATTTTTTATTGCTTTTTTCTTTTTGTTGTTGTTGTTTTACTTGTAGATGAAACAATGCCTTTCTTTCTTTCTTTCTTTCTTTACTTATTTATTTTTATATGGTGCTGAGAACTGAACTCAGTGCCTCACAGATGCTAGGCAAATGCTCTACCACTAGAGCTACAACCCCAGCCCTCTCTGTTAACATTTTATGCTTGTGATGCAATTATACACTTGGAAAAAAAATATATGAGGGAAAAATATTGGTAGGAACAAGTAAAAGGATTCAATTAAGTGGCTGAGATTAAAGTAAACAAGCAAGAATCAGAGTAGATTTTCCTTACTGTCATCAGAATATAATGGAGAAACAAAATGGGGAGCTTGCTTAGTAGCTTGTCATTACAATATTAGCCGCTTGACAGGAGGGAAGGGAGAAAGGAAGGAAGAAAAAAAAATGTATAGTGAAGAGTTGGGAGGAAAAAAAAAACAGAATTATCCAATAATGTTTTAGCTCCCCCAATCCTTAGTAACAATTATGGGGGGAGGGGGAGGGGTGCCCCACATAACAGATAAGAACTTGGGTTTTAGGGTCAGACAGACCTGGGCTTGAATAAAAGGGGTGCCGTTTACTAGTTACAGAATCTTAACAAGATACATATCTACTCTGAGTCTCGATTTTTCATCCATGAAATGGGAAGGACAGAAGTATCCTCCTGGGATTGTAGTGGGGTCTGGACTCAGGGACAGTTTCCCTGTGCTCCTGCCTGTTTCCTGAACACTCTCTCCAGGAAACCCCAGGGCATTTCTTGAGCTGTATTTGGCGTTGTGTCTCTACACCCATAATATAGAAGGCAGAAGGCAGAACAGAGGGTGCACACAAAGTGAGCTGGGGACACATAAGCAGGATTTCTGAAGCAAAAGTAACGTGCAAAGACGATCAACAAATGCAAACCCCACGAGGGCAGCAGCCTTGCCTGTTTTACTTGCTGCCCTATTCTCAGCCCCTAGAGTATCTGTCCCACAGCAGGTGCTTCATACTCATTGAGTGAATGGATGAATGAGCGAGTTAGCTGTGCCAAGGAATTGCTAAGTCCTGTCATTCTGGAAACTGCCCTCAGTATTTCCAGTTGCACTCATGCTACTCTTGTTTATCCTCTCCAGCAGATAGCAGTCTCAGGAGGAGGTTTGCCCCCGGTCAGCACCTTGACGAACATCCACAGCCTGTCCCACCACAATCCCCAGCAATCTCAAAACCTCATCATGACCCCACTGTCTGGAGTCATGGCCATTGCACAAAGTAAGTTCTCTTCTTGGTCAGAAAACTTGGGGCCAGGGAGAAGAAGAATGGGAAGCAAAGCAACATGATTTTTAAAAAGGATCATAGGCACTCCCCTTTGTATCTAACTTCTTTAGTTCCTTTTCTCTCTCCTTAACAATATTCATATTGTTTAGTTCAAAGCGAGAGGAAAATTTTGGAATGGATTTGAATCTCTGATCACTAGCTGGACGGCACAGGTCAAATCATTGCACTTTATGAGGTTCAATTTCCTCATCTATAAAGTGAGTTGTTGAAGCCATCAAATGGTAGTGAATGCTGACGTGCTTGTAAATCTATAAAGCATGAATATGTATAATGTCACAGCTTATGTCTGTGGCATATTTTTCATGCAGTTCTTTGTGTTGGTGGGGATGGAGCAAGACATATTGGGTTTCCTTCTGAATAGGAAATTTTATGTGGAGCCAAGACCTCTTTATAACTAAAGATGAAAATACATGGGGAGGATCCAGAGGGACACTGTCACATTTACGTGTCTGAGCTTTGGAAACTTTAAGGAGAAATAGGTAATTTAGGCACATGCCTAAAGACAGAGAAATGTACCAGTTCCTTTCAGCACCAAGAGGCTCCCGTTCTAATACAGGCTGCTTCCCATCACAGACCGGCCATTCTTGTCCATAGGGAGCCAGAAGCAGGCTGTGGCTGTGGATATCTCTGAGGAGTTTTCATGGTGACAAGTGTTCTGTGTATTCGTAGACTCACTGGGACAGCCCAGGGCAAGTCACTGATTCTCAAAACCACCATGGTGACCCTTAGAAGTATTCTGAGATGACTCGGGAGAGATCTAAGGGTGACACATTGGTCATCTTTTACTTCACTCTGTATTGCCCTGTGTCCTCTTGGCCATTCTTATGTCTATTGTCCATGTGAACCACCTCTTTGTTTGCTTCCTGAATTTTTCTTTCCTTCCCTCATCTCTCCCAAAACTGGCTCTCAGATTTTAGGATCACTCGGAACTGGGATCACTTCCTAAGGGAATGACTTACATGTCCTTTGAGGGCAGAACAGGGCCCTCAGGAGGCACATAGGTTTATTGACTGAGTTTGACTGCTGGGAAATCAATACATTCTGTGTTGATTTATGCAGAAGGAGAATGGGAATGGAGAAGCCTTTAGAAAACTTGCAAACTAAAAAGTTATTTAAAAATTTACTCTCTTTTCACAAACCCTCTGGTATGTACGTGGACAATGATAACCAAATTAACACCAGGGTTTGGATTGAGAATGAGATAGGATACCTGAAACCAGCTTGCTTGCCTTCTAAAAGATTTAACTAAAAAAAACCCATGGGTAAGATACGCACTTCCATACTTCTGTAACCAAAATAATACACCAGTGTTCCACTTGCCTTCCTTCTTCCCATGTCAAACTTTGGCTGACATACACAGTTGTATATATTATTTGGGGTACAATCTGAACTAAAGTTTTCTACAGAGCCATTGCATATTTTTCATTTTTGTTCTTCTAAATCTCCTCTGCCATACTTCTCTGTCTTCTCACAATGTTCTCTGATAGCAGGTGGGCAGCACTGGAAGGTACATTAGATGGGTGGGTGTGCATGTGTACTCGGGGCACTCAGTGTGAAGATTGGCGAGGATCAGCAGAAGACTTCTGCAGAGACACAATGGTCCCACCCCAAGGAGTATCAGATGAAGAGCCAATTGCAGAAATTCTCATTGAGCCAACATTCAAATGTTGTTGAGTAGGGAGGCTGTGTCTGGGGATAAGAGGACTCAGGATACAGGATCTGTCCATGCCAACTCCTCATTCTCTATTGTCCACTGGACTGCTTCCAGCAGAAGCTGCTTAAGCAGGAATCTGTGCCCAGAAAATGGATGAAAATATCAAGAGTCACACTGCAGGAACTAGAATGACATCAGAGGCTCTCCATCCTGGAACTGAGGCACATCAGGATCACAGACTCTGTGGAAAATAAGATTCCTAGGCCCCACCTCTGAAGGTTCTGAGTCATTAAGCTTGGGCAGGGCTCAGGAATGTATATTTCTTTTTTTTTTCCCCATTTTTTTTCTTTTTTCCTTTTGCAGTTCTGGCAGCGGGGGAGGGGGGGCACCTCACACATGCTAAGCAAGTGCTGTACCATTGACCTACTTCTCCAACTCCTGGAAGGTATATTTCTTAAAACAGAGCCCCCAAAAGGCTCTGAAGCTCAGGAAAGTTTTAGAACTATGCCCTCAAATATCAACCATAGTAAACAGATGAATTTGCTTTTTCTGGCCAGAGATTTCCTCCCACAAGAGCAGTGGCCATGGACTCCTGGAAAAATAGCCAATCCGTAGGGCTTCCTAGGAGACTGAGACCACAAGTAGGGGTTGGCATAGTGAAAAAAGATATCCGAGTTTCAGGTGATAGGCTGGCTTGGGGACAAACCGACCCCGCCCCAGTCAATTGGAGACGGTGCTATTCTGATGATGATCAGAGGTCCCACCCCCACCTCCACCCAGGAGAGTCAAGAGGAAGATTACTCCCCCTTCCTTTCTGTTCAGGGGTCTTAGCTTTTAGGTTTCTGATAACAATATCAGCTAAAGCTCTGAGTAAGCAATTGTTGAGGACTTTGTGCTATCTCCACGGAGGACTTCACACAAGGTTACTTATGAAACCATCTCGGATTCAGGAAAGGCTCTCTAGGTGTCCTTTCTGAATCTAGACCTTTTTTCTGGATTTCTTTCTTCAATCCCATTCTTCCCCTTACTTCACTGAAAGCATGAACAAAGGAACTTTAATCCAAGAAAGAGGTTTGTGTGTCTTCTCTTGTCCCCACTCTAGCCCTGCCTCAGCTGTCTTCCCCAGAGTCTTGTCCAGGGAGTAGCTACAGAGTGCATACCAGGGGACCCAGTCCTGCTCCAGGTCCTAAAGAGGTCTCAGGATATAGACACAGTCCCAAGCCACAGAGGCCCTCATACCCCCAGAACAGAAAGATGGCAAGACCCACTGCCACTGTGAGGGCTGACCTTTGACTTACTACTTCCTCCTTCCCAAACCTGGAACTTTTGATACCCACAAGCCCCGTGCAGACAGTTAGGATATACCTATTTCATAGACCCACTGTGTTCCAGTGCTTTCCTCCGGCTCTGCTATAGTCAAGAGAGTTGTCACTTGACTTCCCTCTGGGTCTTTGCATAGTCTGCTATATAGGGTCTTCAGACCTTTATTTTGTTTTGAATCAAAATGTGGGTCCCTACACACCACTGCCCTCTACTGGAAAGACAAATCTGGGCAATAATCCATGACCTAAAATGAACACCTATAACTCTGCCAAGGGCACCAAGACAAGCATTTTTTTTCACAGTCCAGCATGGGTGGAGCAGGCAAGTAGAGTCAGCTTTCCCGGGTTTCTGGTAACCTCAAGGGAGCTGAGTTGGGGAGTTTCACAGGATTTTGGGAGTTTCTCCAGCTCCAGTCAGGTTGGTTTCATGCTTGTCTTCATTCCACAACCCACTGTGGAATTTGAACAAGGAAAATCATCTCTCCAAGTCTCAGTTTCCTTGTCCACAAAGTTGCCTCCCATGCAGTCTCTTACCTAACAGGCTCATCCTGCATACATTGAGCAGGAGTTCCGTCAGTCAATGATGGTTGTCATGTGGTCACCTCTTCTCATCCCTGAAGCCATCTCTGACCTTTCTCTCTTGCCCCCACAGGCCTCAACACCTCCCAAGCACAGAGCGTCCCAGTCATCAACAGTGTGGCCAGCAGCCTGGCAGCCCTGCAGCCCGTCCAGTTCTCCCAGCAGCTGCACAGCCCTCACCAGCAGCCCCTCATGCAGCAGAGCCCCGGCAGCCACATGGCCCAGCAACCTTTCATGGCTGCTGTGACTCAGCTGCAGAACTCACACAGTAAGGACACAAGAGTGATGGGGGAGGAGGCACCCCGATCACTTTCCTCTTTGGGTCGTGACTTTCTTGGAAGGTTTTTGGCTTGGTCACTTTTCCTTACCCATAATCAATCAAAATGATTTATCAAGCAGAACTCTTTGTCATGTCTTGCTCTTCCTTTTTCACCTCTTACCTATCCACAAGATTCCCAGGGGCAGGTGTATGAAGAACGGCTTAGGCCTCCATGTAAAGGGGAGTTGGAGATGGGATGTGGAGCACACAGCACAATTTCCCATTCCAGCACCTGTGGGAAAGGTACCACTGATTAGCTGTGGCCCTTTCCCAGGAAGGCTCAACTTAGGCTCTTCAATCCAAGATTCCAAGAAGCCATTACCAAATAACTCGAGGAGGCATATAATGTGTATCTTGTTTGTCTCTCTGAAATAAAAGAATCTTCTGGAGTCCCTACACCCTCAATTTATAGGCCCTAGATTTTTCTAATAAAAAAAAAAACAAACATAGGTGGAAACTAATACCTGCACACTAATCCAAATGAGTGTCAGAGTTTATACCCTTCACACAGAGGAGACCCCACATCCAGTTTCTATACCTCCCCTAAGTTTGCCTATCTCTGTCTTCCATCCTGAGACAGACCTTCAGGCCTCTAGGCCTCTGGCCAGGTCTGCCTATGGCTCCTGGACTCTGAGTTTGGGAGGAGTCATGAAAGAATGGATGGTGTCCCTGCTTCAGAAACACCAGGAAAGTGTCCAGTGTAGACTCATCCTAAATCAGACAGACCTGGATTTGAATCCTGGCTCTGACTCTTAACAGCTATGCAGCAACTGGCAGATTACTTACCTATGCCCATTCTGTTTCTCCCTGGATAAAATGGGAATAGTATGCTTTCTAGGGTGGTTATGAAAATTAAATAAAAAATAGGGATGAATTGCATAAAGAGTCTACTAAGCATAAAGAGTATTAGAACTGCAAGTGATTGCTTACTAAGGGACTCTCAGAGGGCAAGGATGGAAAAGGGGATTTGAGTTTCTCCCCTGGAAACTCCTGAACAAAGCTGTAGGTCTGAAAGAGAACAGCCAAGTTCAGCCTTCTATCCTCAGGGGCTCAGTCCCTACTCGGGCCGGCAGAGCTGGTTTCTGGGCACCATCTCACATTCCAATCACATATTCGTGACTTCTAAAAATCTGCCACATCCTGGAGCAGAGTCTCAGACCACAAGTGGCTCACTTCTCTCCCCCAGAGCTAGGTGATATGCTCCTTCTTTGCTCCTACCCCCTTCCTTGTCTGGGCAGGCTCCTTTCATGGCCAAGCCTGGGACAGTCAGAGTGGTCATCAGTGACCTGTGGGTTGCTAAGGCCCAGCAGGCCTGGCTAGCCCCAAAGAGAGAACCCATCAACCTCCCTGTATAAGAAGGGCAAATTGAGGCAGCATGTGACCTTCACCCCCATTCCCCACTGGAGGACTCCTTGGTAGGCTCCGTGTTCTGACAACAGGCTTGTCCCTCCCTCCCTTATAGCCAATCATCTGCATGTTTTCATTAGTTGATCATGTGACCTGGAATTTAGATTATTCTTTTTTTAAAAAACTTGTATTTGTTATTTTTAGATATTCATGACAGTAGAGTGTATTTTGACATATTATACCGACGGGGAGTATAACTTATTCTAACTAGTATCCCATTCTTGCAGTTGTACGTGGTATAGTTTTACTGGTCCTCTATGAACATAGGAAAGTTATGTCTGATTCATTCTACTGTCTTTCCTATTCTAATCCTCCTCCCTTCCCTTCATCCCCCTTTGTCTAATCCAATGAACTTCTATTCTTCCCTCCCCCCTAGATTATTTTTATTGATAACTAACCTGAATCAAAATGTTCCAGATGTGGTAGACAAGTACTGGTAAAACAGAACGTTGAGTCACGTGCTCCTGAAAGTTTTATTTGAATCTGGTCTCCTTTGGTTTATCCTTTCCATGTCTATGATGTCATACATCATTTCAGTGCCAACTAGAATAGCCCAGAATAATACAATTAATTGTACATGTGTCTAATTGCAGTTGTCAATCAGTCTACAACTCTGGCAGAAGACCTGATGTTTTGAGTCATGGCTGAAAGAACAAACCTGTGCTTGGCCATGTACTTCATGTTGGCTGGCTACTTAGAATTTTTTTTTCTTTTTTGAGAACTGAGCTACATTGCCAGGCCTTTTTATTATTTTATTTTGAGACAGAGTTTCACTGAGTTGCTGAGGCTGGACTCAAACTTGTGATCCTCCTGCCAATGTACCTGGCTAGAACATTTTTTGACTTAAAAATCTTAGTTGTGCCACAAATAATTTAGGATCACTTGCTGATAGCCAGGCACCTATTATTTTATCGAAAGTCAGAGGAACAGAAGTGTTCCAAAGTACTACTGTATACAAGACACTGTGCAAGGCTGTTCGTGATATCTCCTCACCTACAATAGCTATCAGCCCCATTTTACAGGTGAGGAAACTGAGGTTATATAATTCAATGAAGGAGCCAGGTCTTTGCCACATTGCATTCTTTCCAAACATAACCACAACCCTCTTTTATCTGCCCAGGGAAATAGGAGCTATACCATAGAATGTGGAGGTCTGTAGCTGCACACGTTGATTTTGTCTTCCCTCTCTCTGCAGTGTATGCACACAAGCAGGAGCCCCCCCAGTATTCCCACACCTCCCGGTTTCCATCTGCGATGGTGGTCACAGACACCAGCAGCATCAGTACACTCACCAACATGTCTTCCAGTAAACAGGTAATGCCTGCAGGATGGGGCGGGCATGAGGCGGTGCGCATTCAGCCACTTCCGAGGCTCCTTTAGTTACTTGCTAAAAGAATTTCTGAGGTCACAGGCCAAAGGGGCTTATGCTCCCCCAGCATCCCTAACAAGAGCACTAAATGAGGACTGAAGTTTGCCAGGTCACTGGAGCCTGAATCACACAGAGCCATTAGGCCTTGAGATTGAGCACTCTGCAGTGGAATGGCAGAGGGTCATAGAAAAGATGTTTCCATGCAGGACTCCGGAGATGATAAGATCCTTTGTTAAGTTCCTTGCTTTGCAAAAGTGGTCAGTGGGGAAGGTGTGTGGTGCGTCAGGAATCCTGAAGCTCATCCCCCGAGGCCAGGATCCACGTTAGACACAGACACTGGAAGCTCCAGGGAATGACTCGATTCTGCCATCCCATGGAGACTCTCCCAGTAGACAGTGTGGCCATTTCAGGGGTCTGCATTCAGTTGGTGTTTTATTGAGAAACTTAGAATCTACTTCCTGGTGTGCTACAAGTGGGGAATCCAGAGGCTTAGTCACTGCTCCAGTTGATGAGTAATTGCCACTTCCCCACAGAGGAGACGGACTAGTAAAGACAAGCAACCAACAGCAAGGCTCATGGCTGCAGCTCAGAGAGCTGGACTGCAGCAGGGCCCTGTGGGTTAAAAAACAAGACACCATGTCTGCACACAGATGATGAGTCCAGAGTAACACAATAAGGCCTTTTAGTACCTGGGGTCTGAGCAGTGTGGGAACTGTTTGGCCTTTATTGATTACTAGATAAGGAGGCGACAACCTTGAACTTCATGTCAGAGGGACTCTGCAGGATTCTGTCTAGTTGATGGTCTTTTTCCATCTGAGCCCTGCAGATCATACCTCATCCACTACCTTGTGCTTCTCAGATTCTTTCATGGGCTCAGCAGTCCTTGCTCTTTACAGTGCCCCCATCTTCTAGGCCTAGAGTGAAGTGGAGCAGATGGGTTCTATTTCTCATTCTGCCATTAACTACTCCTGTGAACTTGACCTCCCTGAGCCTTCAGTCTTCATGTTTAAAATGATGATGATTGTAACATCCTCTTGTTCCAAGGATTCAGTGAGGTCTCGTAGATTAAGTGCCTGGCACATTTTAAGTGCTAAAATAGACACATGGCCTGGGCAGCTGGGCTCTGGCATTGGGGGTGGAGGAAGAGGGGTGTGGGACCTGCTTTGCCACTCTTCTCTCACCCAATAGAAGATGAAAGGACAACCCCCACCCCACCCCGTTGCCCTGCCCTTCGACTCCCGTGCGATTTCCCACTCTTTGTAGTGAGCAGGGAAAACATTTATCTGTGCTCACAAATCTCAATCAGGAGGGCAGCCAGGCACAGCAGCCCTCCTTGGGAATACCTTCCCCTTTGAAAGGTTTATCAATCCATCTACCGCTTGGTCAGCCCTAGACAGGACTGTGATTAATTATTCCTGTCTTTCCCAAGTTGACTTTGATGCTTGCTTGTTGAAACGAGTCCTATGAATCCAGGAAATGGTCTCTTAATCAGAATGCTTTAAGATGCTCCCCAACATGCTGCTACCAGCGCCCAAGTGGCTTCTCTCCTCTATTGGACACGGTAGCCAGCCAACCTTGACACTGCGTGAGCTGCCTGTTAATGTACTATGAACTTGTCTCTGCATCCTCAGACAGTTCAGGAGTCTGGCAAGAGACTTGTTTTTTAATTATGAAGATGATTATTATACTCAGTAAAGAGGAAAAAAACCCTCATGTAGAACTTTATATTTCTCATGACCACTATATCATTATTTTCTTTTTATTGCAATCTAAGTACAAAGAAACTGAAGCTCAGAGATAGACCTGCCCAAGGTCACACACAGATTGTAAATTCTAGAGCTTGACCTCTGGACTTTGGTCTTTGACTCCAAATCCTGGACTCCTTCCATTTAAACAATATTTTGCCTTCCAATACTCATCTTTTCCTTTTTTTTTTTTTAACCTGCCCTGTTGAACCCAGTGCAGCTCTTCCACTGAGCCATATCCCTAGCCCTTTTAATGTTTTATTTTGAAACAGGGTTTCTCCAAGATGCTTAATGGGGGCTTGCTAAATTGCTGAGACTGGCCTCGAATTTGCAATCCTCCTGCCTCAGCCTCCCAAGTCATTGGCATTACAGGTGTGTGCCACCACACCCAACCCAATATCCCTTTAAAATTCCCATGGTAATTGTTACTTGCTCTGTTGTCTGTGGTGGTCAGGATCCAAAGTAAAAAATTAAGCTAAGTTCCAATCAGATAAATTTCTTCTTTCAAACCAAAGGACAAGGAAGAATGGAAAAGCAGAATGAAATAAAATGAGGTTCAAGTGCTACCTCCTGACAGCACAAAATATCCAAGGTGAAGACAGTTTTTACAAACTCTGTTCCTACGGCAAAAACGTCACAAGTGAGTTGCCAAAGAGTCCTGGTAGCAATTTTTATTTTTTTTTAAACTATTTTTTCCAAGAGGGATTTTAAAACCATTGCTAGGTGTCAGGAGGCATATGAGGTGAGGGGAGAGAGTTTTTCTTGTTAAAATGTGTTGGGAGAACTTCTGGATTAAACATAGTTAAACACCTCAGGCAGGGCTTCTTGGAACATTTCGCTTGAATGTAGAAGTGGGTCATTAGTGTGCCCTGCACTCAGGTCACAGGGACACACTCTGGGCAATGCTATTTTAGAGGCATGTGCAGTGGTAGGAAAAGCTGAGAGACCTAAATTAATCCCAGCTTCGTCCCCCTCTGCTATGTGACCTTGGGCAGTTAATTGCCCAGTGTAAGACTCAATTTCCTCATGTATAAATGGGAGGAAATCCTACCCCCATCTCACAAAATATTCAAAGTGGAGCTCCTTCCCAATTCCTCTCCTGTCTGTCTGTGATGCTTTCTGAAGACTGGTGTCTTTCCTTGCGCTGTTTCTTCAATATTGCACTCAGTGCTTGGTCTATGTGGTCAGAGGAGTTCTGACAGTAACAACCCAGATCCTGGACCTGGGCTCCTGATCCCTGTTTCCCATTCTGCTGACACACAGGTCCCCTCTCCACCAGCTCCTGGGAAAACAGCAAGTAGTCCAAGGGCTACTCAAAGCACCCAAGCCCTTTGTGTTCACCTAACTGCCTGGGCTAAAGTAGATATTCAGTAAATATGGATGGATGATGGATGATGAATGGATGGATGGATGGGTGGATGGATTCTGAATTAGTATATTTTGAATACCTTCCACTTTTCAAGCATCCCTTCCAGGTACTTTTCTATCTTACCTTGTCTGGCTCACCCCCTACTCATCCTGCAAAGTAAATATTTGTATGCCTGATTTACAGAGCAGAAAATTGAGGTTCTGAGATGGGGAGGGTTCTGGACAAGTTTACACAGATGATAAATTCCAGAGTTGGACTTTTCATTCCAAATCCATTAACAACATTCACTTTCCAATGTCCATTTTTAAGCACCCATACTCAAGACCCAAGATTATGCAAGTATAAGTCTAAAACCAGTCTGTGAACTTTTGTCTGTCTGACCCCCAGTACTTCCTGTTGTGAAGACAGGCATGCCCCAGGGGCCTTGGGGATCACGTTTCAGGAACCCCAGGCTGGCACTTTCTTCTGCCAAGAATCCTTCTGCAGCTCCTGCCATCTGTCCTTCCCAGAACATATGTCTCCCCCTCCTCCTCAAGTGGTGGGTGCTGGCAAGTTGCTTTCTGAGTGGGTTTGTGCCTGAGCTCTTGCATAACAATGCCCCACTGGTCTGGAAATAAGACCGCAGCAAGCACTGACCTTGGTTAGGACAAGTGTGGGCAGGCTGTAAGCCGACTCTTGTTTCCACAACTTTCTCTACCCACTACTTCGCTTCCTACTTTATAGAGAGGGCAAGAGAGGCCCCCAGAGCAGGCACTAGTCAGGGGTGCTGACAAGAAAGAGGTGGGCAGCCTCACCATAAAACCTCTGTGGCTGTACCCTCCCTCCCAACTCTCTTCACTGCGGTGGGGCAGGGCACAATGGTCTGAGGGCTAGGCACCAGCCCCAGAGTTAAGCAGATCCAGGCTCCAAATTCTATCACTTTCTACTTGTGTGACCTCAGGGAAATGGGTTAGCCTCTCTGAACCTCACCTATAAAATGAAGGGAATGACACCTCTCTCACGGGATCATTGAAAGGACTGATTGTAAGAGGACTTATAACGCATGTCACTTGGTGCCTGGCCCAAAGGAAACAGACAGCTCATGGAAGCTGGGTCACACTAGGATTCCCCCCATGGTGACCCTGAGGATTTCCAGAGCTTGGGAAGGAGGTTTTTAAATGGCAAAGGGCATTTTTGTCCCTGTTGTCACATGGAAGATAGAAGGAGATGGTCTTATATAATGGTTAGGAGCACAAGCTTGGCTGTCGTGAGAATCTGGGTACAGGTATTTAAGATCTCTTTGGGCTATACTTCTGTAAAATTGGAATTATAGTTTTTATTTTCAATTAATAGAGCAACACTTATAAGTTAATAATGATAGAAGTGGGTTATCTGTGTTAGCCTTCTCTCCTTCCTCGCCCTCCATTCTCTCTAGAGCCCATTGCAGACTGGCTTTTGACCCCATGTTCCCCTGTGTACTGCTCGCTCACACCGCCATGTTGCTAAGTCCAGCAGTTACTTTTCCGTACCATTGACACAGCTAATCACTCCCCTCCTTTTCCCTGGATTTTAGGATGCCATCTTTCTGGTTCTCCTCCTACAGCTCCTTCTCATCTCCTAAACTAGCAACTCATGTGTTGGAGAGAACAGGGCTCTTTCTTCAGCCTCTTCTTGTCTATGCTCACACCTGATTGTCCTCCAATCCCAGAACTTTGGAACAAGTGCATACACTGACAGTTCCTTAACTCAGTTCTGCCCACAGAGGGCCCCTTGACAAATGCAATACCTTTGACGGGGACACGAACATGCCAAATATATCTGATATGCCTCTCAAACTGAACATACCTAAAATGTTTTTACCCCTATTGGTCCCCACCCAAATTTCTTCCTCCTTGGGCTTCTCCATTTCCAAAAATTGTACCATTTGTTTATGTAAGATACCTGAGAATACTGTTGATACTTTTCTCCATGCCACACACCTGATCCATCAACAAGTGTTGCTGGGAATCCTTCAGAATGCATCCTAAATCTGGCCACTTCCCGCCACTCCCATTGGTACCATTCTAGTCCTAGTTCAGGCACTCCTTGTCTCCAACTAATCCCCTCAGAGGCCCCATCAATAGCCAGAGTGATCTCTGTCTTTTTTGGGGGGCGGGGAGGGTACCAGGGATTGAACTCAGAGGCACTCAACCACTGAGCCACCTCCCCAGCCCTATTTTATGTTCTTTTTAGAGACAGGGTCTCACTAAGTTGCTTAAGGCCTTGCTTTTGTGGAGGCTGGCTTTGAACTTATGATCCTCCTGCCTCTGCCTCCCAAATCACTGGGATTACAGGCATGTGCCACTGCACCCAGCTCAGAGTGGTCTCTTAAAAAGAGAAATCAATCATGTCCCTCCCCTGTCAAAGCTCCCCAATAGCTTTCCATTACAACACAAACTAAAATGAAGACTTACAAGGCTCTGCATGGTCAGACCACTGCTGGTATCCCCATTCTCTCTCCCTCCGCTTCAAGGGTCCCAGGCTGAAGTGATCCCACTCTTTAATGTGCATCTTTATGTGCTTGCTCCTCCATTCAGCTCAAATGTCATCAACTTGAAGAGGCCTTTCCTAACCCCCTCCCCTAAATTATTCCCTTTTCCCTCAACTCACCTTAACCTCCCACCACGCTTATTTTCCAACAAAGCACTTATCTCCACTTAAAGTTGATTGTATAGAAAGATGTGTATATGCATTTACTTGTTTGTCACTCAAAACTCCCATTAGCATAGAAACTCTATGAGGTTATGGGCAGACCTTGTCCACAGCTGCATCGCCTGACCCCTAAAAGTGCAAGTCCATGGCGGGCACCCAACAATGTGTCTAGTGAATGAATGGCAACCACCTACTTCAGACGGTTGATGGGAGAGCTACTTTGCAATGTTGGGAATCAAGCCTAGGGCTCAATCATCCTGGACTAGTATTCTACCCTTGGGCTACACCCCCAGCCCCCGATGGAAGAAATAATTGCAAGGATGTGTATGAAGCCCTGAGTGTGGCTCCCAGCCCAAGGAAGGACCACAGTCTGTGTAGCTGTTACCATCATGCAATGAACCCTCTCAAGATGAGGGCCACTGCTACCCCATCCCAGGTGGATGGTCACTTAGGGATCTTATGGGGAGGCTCCTGGGGGGCTGGGTATGCTGGGCCTCTAAGGGACCACAGTGCACCCCTTATCAGATGTTTGTGTTTAGACTCTGAAGGGGGCAAATAACTCTAGTTCCTTTGACAACATTTAGGGCTCTGCCACCATTTTATTATGTGAGCAAACATTTGATATCTGGGAAGCCCATCCCTAATGACAGGTCATAGAATCTCACTGGCGTCTCCTTATCTGCCCTTCTTGTTTGCTCTTCTATTGAAACCTGCAGGGTCACAAGCCATTTTCCCTCTCCTCTACCTGAAATCTGAAAATTGGAAAAAGGCTGATAGTGGGAAGTAAAGAAACTCAAGAGTGGGGGTGGGCAGAGGGAGAAAGAGAAGGCAAAGGGTATGAAGAGAACCCTGACCACGCCCTCAAGAATGTAGGAGGGACAGAAACCTGTCTCCTTACATGAATGCACAGCTCAGGCCCATTCTAAGAGCCCTCAAGAGCCGCATGGAGAGAAGCCCCCTGTGCAGGATTGTGCCAAGCACCATTTAGAGGACTTCAGCTATATCAACCCATCCAAACCCACCACAGCCTTCATTTATATGGGAAGAAATTGAGGCAGAGAGGGAGTCATTTGACCAAAGCACGGCATAAGTAAGTAAAAGACTCCTAGTCCCATAAAGATCTCACACTGGGACTAGAGGTATAGTTCAGTAAAGTGCTTGCCTTGCATACAAAGGCCCTGGGTTCAATCCCCAGCACAAAAAAATAAAAATAAAAATCTCACATTGGGAGATCATCCCGAACCCATTTGAGTCTCTGCACACTCTCTAATTTTCATAATCATTAGCTCTCTTTAAACCTTGTTTTTCTAATCTGTAAAGTAGACAAAAATGGTAACCCCATATGGGGTTGTGGTTAGGAACACTGATTTATGAGATAATAATGGAATGATAGGCCTCTGGTAGTCGTGGTAGATGTGTGTGTGTGTGTGTGTGTGTGTATGTGTGTGTGTGTGTGTGTGTGTGTGTGTGTGTATGCACATGTGCGCTGTGGGCAGGGAGTCTTGAGAGAATAAGCCACTAAGCCAAAAGGCAGAACCCTGGATGCGGAAAAAAAAGTGAAAGAGGAGGAAGAAATAGAAAAGGAAAAGGAGAGGAGGATGTTGCCAAACAGTTTAATTAAAGGAGGTCCAGTGCTCTGGAAGGGGGAGCTGCCCCACACAGGCAGAGTAACTCCTCTCAGAGGGCTGCTCCAACCATTCTGGGGTCTCCTTTTCTAGCCCCCAAGAAGCATAGCATCAGAGGCTTCATCCCTTGAATCCTTTCCCTAGTCCTTCGAGTTTCTTGTCCTAATAGTAACAAATCTTGAGAAAGCACCTTGCAATTTCTAAAGTTCCTTCCTGGATGGAAAGTTTGAGTAAGGGGTCATTTTCTCACATGCCTTATGGCCTCGCTGCTCCATGTAGATCAGCGCATGGGAACAGCCTGGGAAATTCTTAGAAATGCAGATTCCTAGGCCCACCCGGTCTGAGAATCAGAATAGAACCAGAGTCTATGTTCTAATGGGCTTTCTGTACTGGTAGGGCCATTAAAGTTTGAGAAGCAGTGATCTAGGGCACCCCTGTGCTTAGAGATCTTAGGAAGAAACACTTCCATTAAGAGGCAGCCCACCCAATTGCCTTTGCCACTGGCCTGAGTGCTGTATAAATACCACTCTCACAAAAAGAGGAGCTCAATTTCAGGGTTAGGGTCAGCATGTTAGGACTATTACAGGGTCCCCAGCAATTCACTTTTCTCCACTGAAGTGGCCAGAAAAGCCAGCTCCAAGAAAGTGTGCTTCAGAACCAACACTGTAGAACTGCCTAGCCCTAGATGCCCAGTCCCCCACCCCCAGCTCTCTCCAGCTGAGCCAGGTGTCAGCTCCCTTGGAGAAGCCAAACTAATGTCCCTGCCTAATGCACACAGCTGAGCTCTCTCTCCTCTCTCTCTGCAGTGTCCACTGCAAGCCTGGTGATGCCCACCTATCACTTACTTGGTGCACAGCAACAAGGACTCTGTTTTCTACACCGTCACCCTTTGGGCAGCTGTCATGGAAAAGCCCAGTGACCTGACAAGCACCTGTGAGAGGTCCCTGCTTAGCTGACATCCTGCTGGCACCTCAGACAATCCGCTCTCGGGAGGCGCAGCCTGAAGCCCAGCTTCCCTTCTATGCAGTATTGTCATGATGCCTCTCCCAAGTTGTCGAGTGCTCCTGTCCATCCTAGAGGTGGGCCACACGAAACCGTGCAGGAGGCAGAGGGAAAACGGTAGAGCCCGTGTTGTGACCCTTCATCGAACAAACTGATGTGAAAACTTGAATCTGTTACTGAAACAAGGAGAGGAGGACACGCACTGTTGAACTGAGCCAAACCCACTGTAAATATCGGCAAATCCCTCTCCCCACCCCCAGCCCAAATGATCTTGAGATTTCTTTTAAAGAAGTAAATTTGTCCAATGGGTGTAAACTATAAACTACTGTAATTAAGTGCAATTTCCCCTCCGCATCGTCTCCCTCTACCCTGTATATAATACTAAAGTGCCTGTTAGTTTTCTTTGTAAAGGTCAGAGTTGAACTTTCAAAAGTGATTTGCCACCTCTTTCTTCCCCATGGAGAAATACCCCAAATGGGAAGTGAAGCCCTTCACCCACCTCCCTTTGGCCTGGACACACAGAAGGACAACATCCTTTGGACTGACTACCAGCTAACACCCATCTCCCAATGTTAAGACACACACCTCTGGATGCCTGGAGGGGCTGGAGATGTCAGAGTGACATCCTGGCTTCCAGTGGGGCCAGGAGTTCAGCCAGGGCACACCCAAGAAACCTCAGGGCAGGGACACTGACTGGCTGATAGCAAAAAAAAAAAAAAAAAAAAGAAGAAGAAGAAGAAGAAGAAGAAGAAAGAAAAAAAAGTGGCCATCTCAGGAAGCCTCCTATTAAAACAGTTTATTTTATCACTGCCCAGAGTCTTATATTTCTGTCTCAGACACCTCCCCTGCCATGGTTCCACCCAGAGCCTCTGGCCCTGGTCTCCTTGGGGTTTTCCACATACCCTAGGGATTGAAGCCTGTGTCCCCTGGGATGTGGAGGAGCCTGCACTTGCTGTCCTATTCCTGGAGTCTTTGCGTCAGCTTGCCTGTTATTCAAAGAAGGGGAGCTTTGGTCCCCCCAGTCCGCCTCCTGTGAAGGGGTCTGGCTGGAGCAGGAGCCAGCATGGCCGCCTTCCCTGCAGCTCACAGAGGCAAAGCTGTGGAGCCGGTTCTCGAGGGCATAGAAACAGGCAAAAGGCAGGAAGACTGAAAATGCAGTGGGTAACTTGTTCCAGCCTCCTTTTAAGCATTCATTCCAGCCAGCCTTCCCACCTTCTCTTCCTTCTGTAGGGCTGCCAGGAACTAGGAGAACGGGCTCCTGTGGATGTCACCACTTACTCAGATCCTCTCCCCAAGTGAGGATGCTGATGAACCCAAATAGTCCAAAAGGTGAAAAGCCAAAGGGCTGGAGACGCTCAGCAAGGACTTGACTACCAAGAACCCAACTCCAAGATAAGGGGGAGGGGCGCGTTCCTTTGCTGTCTCCTTTTCTGCATAACTGGGCCTGCTGGCCTGTGCTTTCTCTACTTCTAAGGGTGCATTTCCCAAGAAGGTATGAGCAAGGAGACTGTGCTGACCAGGCCTGACCAGGCACTGAAGGACAAGTTTTTCAAAATCCCAATGGAGCCAGACATGGTGGCACACTCCTATAATCCCAGCGACTCAAGAGGCTGAGGTAGGAGGATCGCAGATACAAAGCCAACCTCAGCATCTTAGTGAGGCCCTAGGTAACTTAGCCATCCTGTCTCAAAATAAAAAATAAAAAGGGCTAGGATGTGGCTCAGTGGTGGATTGCCCCTGGGTTTAATTCTGGGTACCAGAAAAAAAAAAAATCCAGTGAAGTGAAATACCTACAGCAGGCAGGCAGGCAGGCAGACTACCTTTGAACATCCATGAATAGAAAATGAAATCAGTAATGAAAACCTACCTTAAATCCTATTAAATTGTTTCATGCCAAACAGTTGTGAGGTATTCCCTCCAAAGGCACAGATAAACACCCTGTTCACTGCTGAATTCAGGTAGATAAGAATACAATGCAGACAGTCAAGGAGTCTGAGCTCCTGGCCCACAGTTGGAGGCAGTCCTTTGATATTCCATACTTACGGGGTACGGAATACTGGCCTCCATTGGTTCCTCGGTCCCCTGGGATGAAGTGATTGAGAGAAAGTTCATGGGTGGGGTTGAAAAGCGTTAAGGACATGGCCAAGCACAGCACCAAGCACTCTATGTGGCCCCTTTTACGAACTGAGATGATCCAAAAAACGTCTCAAGTTCCAGGAAGAGGAAGGGAATATAGGCATCAGCCCTAGCCTAGAACTCCACATCTGGATCACATTGTTGCAGGAACAACAAGTGTCTACATTTAGCAGATTTTAGAACTAGAACTTTCATTGGTGTAATAATCTTCAGAGCCCAGAAGGTCATAGAAGTCTGTGGGGATTTTTCCTAACCAGACCCTATTTGAACCAAGACATGTAAAAAGATGACCCTGGCAACTGAGAATCCCTAGAAAATTCAGCCAGGTTTTTGTTTTGGTTTTTTGTGGTGCTGAGGTTTGAACCCAGAGCCTTACACTAAGCAGCACCCCTGCCTCAACCTGGAGCCTCATAGCAGCAGCTTTCTAAACTAATCAGGAACCTCCCTCAATTAACTGAAAGAGAGGAAAGGGTATCCACTCTGTCCAGACATGGGGGGTCCTGTGTCTGTCTGTACACACTGAGTCCAGGCTAACAGACGGATAGATGTTCCAGGACCCGCTGTCATGTTCTAGGGTGAGCACTGGGGGAGTCAGACTTCCTTCGAACATCCATGGATAGGAAATGAAATCAGTAATGAAAAACTTACTTTAAATCATATTAAATTGTTTCATGCCAAACAGTCGTGGAGTATTCCCTCCAAAGACACAGAAAAACACCCTGTTCACTGCTGAATTCAGATAGATAAGAATACAATGCAGACAGTCAAGGAGTCTGAGCTCCTGGCCCACAGTTGGGGGCAGTCCTTTGATACTCTTTTTGAAGCCAGAATGCCTTGATTAGAATCAACAACCCTACCACTTAACCTCTCTGGTCCCTGTGTACAATTGGGATGGTAATACTAGTACCTACTTCATAAAGTCCCTTGAAGTGGGCTGGGGTCTTAGAACAATGGTAGAGCACTTGCCTAGCATGTATGAGGCACTGGGTTCAATTCTTAGCACCACATATAAATAAATAAAAACAAACATCTATTGACAACTTAAAATTTTTTTAAAAAAAAGACCATTGAGGAGTTAAAAAGTGAATACATGTTAAGTACTTAGAACTCTGGCTGTACCATGAGTACCATGTGTTAGTGAGGACTCTCTCATCCCACCCCTTCAGGGAGTCTTCTGGGCTTGGGCAATATTTCCAGATAACTTCATCACCAGTTTGATGCTTTGGTAAAGAAAACTGCCAATAATTGGTAAAATGCTTTTGTTTGTTTCTATGGCAAACAAAGCTGAATCAGAGAGGCCCAAGGATAGGGGAGAGGCTTGACTGGGGTGAGGCCTTGTCTTCCTCAGGGAAAGAAGAAGACACAGCATGAGAAGTGTACTCATACTGTATGGGGAGAAGACACAGTAAGAGGAAGGCCACAGAGCTTACCCTGAAGCTGGGGCTAAAACTAGCTTCGTGCTCCTACAAAGGTTGGTTTTAGAATATGGGGAGCCAGGAAGGTTAAGTTCTGGAAAAGACAGAAGCTAATTTTTGCCCAAGGATAAACAGGGCCCTTGGGTCCCGTTTGAATTAGGAATGAATTCAAACAAATGCCATCAATAACTACTCTGGAAAAATGGCAATTGTCAGAAATGGATGGTGCAATGGAATATGACATGTGTTTATACTTCTTACCCAATCATGTATTTATACCTCTTACCTATCACATAGGCTGAATACCTATGAGAAATTGCAATGAGCTGAACCAAGTGCCTACAAGATTCCGCCTTCCCTCCCTCCCTTCCTCTCTCCTGCTCCCTTCCCCTCCCTCCTTCCCTCTTAGGTGCAGAGGTCATTGTGGCTAGGCAAATACTGGATTGCCTGCTGAGATTTACAACATGACTATTTTATAAATGAATCTCGGGTGTGCAGGACTTTGCACACACTGGGATGAACTTTCTTTTTCCTGGGTGTATGTATACAGAAGAAACACTTTCTAATGGAGACCAAGCAAAGCAAACATGGAGCAAGCAATATCAAAGGCAGGAATCATCAAAGCAAGTTTCATGTGGCCTTATGTGTACATTTATGTCAACAGATCACACAACACAAATACGAGATATTTCCTTTGCACCTATTTTATTTTCTCATCAGATATATACTGTTGTAATCCCAAAAGGAAGATTTCTTTCCTGTACTCTATTGTCTTGACATCCTTAATAAACTGATAGATTGTTAATCCAAATAAATTATGAAAGGGATAAACAGATAAAGCTGTTTTTTTAAGGTTTTGTTTTGTTTTGTCTTGGTACTAGGGATTGAACCCAGGGCAATGTAACACTGAGCTACATCCCCAGACCTAGGTAACAGAGGTGATAAGAATATTTGAAGATAGCAGGATTTCCTGATGGCTTAAACATGAAGAAAGAGAGGAAGGTTAATTTTCATTGCTGTGACCAAAACACTCAACAAGAACAATAAGGTAAGTTTTCATTACTCCCCTCTCTTTGGTTCACAGTTTCACAGATTTAGTTCATGGTTGGCCAAGTCCATTGCTCTGGGCCCATCCAAGATGAAGCAGAGCATCATGGTGGAAGGGTATAGCAGAGGGAAGCTGCTCACCTTGTGGCAGCCAGAAAGCAGAAAAAGGAGAGGGAAGATAAACCATTCCAGGGACCCCCATGATCCACCTCCTCTGACCCCACCCTGCTGGCCCAGAGTAACCACCCAGCCCAGTAGTCCATTCAAACTGGAATGGACTGATTGGGTTCCAGTTCCCATAGTCTAATCATTTTACCTCTGAACATTCCTGCATTAACAGGAGATTTGGGGAATATCTCATATCCCGAGTCATAACAAAAGGCATCAAAACTAATTTCAGGGTTGGTTTGGGCTGTAAACAAAGCAGGAAATAGAAAGTAGGAAATGAAAAACTGTTAACTGAGCATGGGCTCTAGCTTGGTCATTCTCTAGAGTGGCACCTTAGGGAATGGCCTACAGCATGTCGTGCCGTGATGACTGATTACTGAATCTATAATAAGATGTCAGGTTCTCCAGTAACATGACATTCCCTCAACAAATGTTTACTGAAGCTCTGTGCTACTTCATCTTCTAAGCATGGGAAGAAATGCAGCTTTTGAAAGGTCACTTCTTCATGGAGCTTACATTCTACTGGGAAGGAGTCAGCAATAACTGAATAGCAATATACTAAATATGTACTAAATAAACAAAGGTGCTGACTGCTAATACATACTAGGGGGGAAAAAAGCAGAGAAAGAAGAGAGAGGAGGTGGGGGTGCACTGGTAGTTGAGGACTTATTTCCCCTGCTGCCACTTCCGCTAAGAGACTCCATTAGGGACTGGGGTTGTGGCTCAGCGGTAGAGCGCTTGCCTAGCACTGGTGAGGCCCTGGGTTTGGTCCTCAGCACCACATAAAAATAAATAAATAAAGATATTGTGTCCAACTACAACTAAAAAATAAATATATTTTAAAAAGAGAGAGAGATTCCATTATTTCCCTTTAGCTGCTTTAACAAATGACCAAATGAGTGCCGAGGTGCCCACCTGTAATACCAATGCCTCAGAAGGCTGAGGCCAGAGGATTGCAAGTTCAAGGCCAACCTCAGCAACTTAGTGAGGCCTAAGGATTTAATGAGACCCTGTCACAAAATAAAACATAAAAAGGAGTGGAGAGGACTCAGTGGTTAAGCAGCCCTGGGTTCAATCCCTGGTACCAAAAACAAAACAAATGACCAAAAATTTGGTGTCTTACAACAATATATGTGTTTTCTCCCAGTTCTGGAAGCCACAAATCCAAAATCATCATTGCTGGACCCAAATCAGGTTGGCAGTTGGATTATACTTCCTCCCAAGGCTCAAAAGGAGAATATTTTTAGTAGCTGTCAGCGTTCCTTGGCCTTTGGCCACATAATTCCAAACTCTGCCTGTGTGGTCATTTTGCCTTCTCTTCTGTGTCAAACCTTTCTCTTCCACCCTTTTATAAGAATACATGAGATTGTATTTAGTTCTCGCCTGTGTTCTGTGGAATTCTCTTCCTTAAACACCTCTGCAAAGGCCCTTTTTCCTTTTAAGGTAACGCTTGCAGGTTCAAGGGAGTAGGACCTGATAATTCTAGGGGGTCATTGCTCAGCCTAGTACAGAGACTTTACAGCCAACTCAGAAATTCAAACCCAGAAAGACAAGGTGATCATTTATTTTTTTACAGCCCTTTCCATTCTAAGTCATCATTATTTTTATAAAACAGCTTGTCTTGTCCAGGAAACATAGCTAGTAATGAGAAAGATACTTGTTCCTTAATCTTTATAAAAAATCTTAACAGGAGCCATGATTTGGGGCAACTCGAATCAATAAGTAAATGATAAACTTAAACATGTTGCTCATGTTTGTATCGCGGTGACAAAACAACAGGCTGCCACCGTAATTAGGGTTAACCATTCATCTACTCATTTGTCCATTTAGTAAATATTTACTGCTGCCATCAAGAGTTGTGGTTAAGAGCTCAGCTAGGGAGTCATTCAAATCTGAGTTCAAATCCTGACTCTACCACTTACAAGCCATATGATAGTTGACTTTTTTTTTTTTTTTTTTTTTTTTTGGTACTAGGGATTAAACTCAGGGCACTCAACCACTGAGCCACTTCCCCAGACCTTTTTGTGTTTTATTTAGAGACAGGGTCTCACAAAGTTGCTTAGGGCCTTGCTAAATTGCTGAGGCTGACTTTGAAGTTGTGATCCTCCTGCCTCAACCTCTTGAGTTGCTGGGATTACAGGTGTGCACCACCACGCCCAGCTGGAAGCCATCTTAACATCTCTGAAAATGGGGTTGGCTGGGGATTAAATGAGAAAAAATGCATAAAGTCCTTGAAAGTGCCTGGTAAATGTGATCTAGCCCTACGAGAAGGACAACATGATATAGCAAGATGGGCTCCCTTCTTTGGTCATCAAATGTCTCCCTCTTCTAGAATGTAAGTTCTGTTAGAGCAGGGAAACACAGCATTTTATTCGCTGGTCTGTCCCCATCTGGCACTTGGCGCATATGAAGCACCCAGTAATTGTTTTTCTTAATGAGTATATGTATGCATGTTATGGACTTCACCAGTTTATGTTTGGACAATGACCCAAGTACGCACCTATCCCCACCACTACCCGCACCGTTCTCTGAGCACCCCTGAGATTCAAAGAAACGAGTGAGTCATTGGTGCTACTTTTATAGATGGGGATGAAGAGAAAGCAGAGAGAAAAAAAAAAAAAACGACTGTTCAGGGTGGAACTTTATAGCTCATGAGGACTGGCGAGTTAGACCTACAGCTTGTTTAATGCTTTCCTACGAGTGAAAGTTAAAAGAACTGAAAGAGCTAAATGAGAAACAGGCCTCTTCTCTAATTCATTTCAGCTTCTAAGTTGACACCCAAAGAAAGGGGGAAAAATTAAAAACCACTTCCATGTCTATCCATGGGTCCAATCTCTATACTCCATTTGCAAATATGCCTACCATTCATCAGATTTCAGATTACAGCTACTTTAAGGCAGAGATCTTCTGTTATGCCTTATTTACCAGCTTAACTAGATCTTCAGACTTCGGTCTACAGTATATTCCCCATTCACTTTCAATAAGCAAAGCACCTAGTGTGGAAGGGGAAAGTTTTTCTTATTCAAAAGTACCTCTTTTACACACCAACTTTGGGCCAGGAACTGTGTGGGTAGCTGGAGATTCTAAAGTGCCCTGAAGAGGATCCCAGCCCAGCTGGGGAGACAAACAAATTAGCAAGTGATTTCAATACAATATGTATGTGTTAGAAAGTATAGTGGTGGAACAACAGAGGGAATTCTGATTGGGTGGAAGTCAGAGAAGCTTCCTTGGTAGATACATGAATGCTGTTGTGAAGAAGGAGTGACAGTTAACCACGCAGATTAGGGCTTGGGGGTGGGTGGAGGAGGCATTCCAGATGAAAGAACCACAAATTCAAAATGACTGTCTAAATCAAAGAGTTCCTGGAATTGTTTTCGTCCAATTTTTTCTTCTGTCCTCACTGATTTTGTCCACCAGGTCTGCATGCCTGGGACCATCTGAACTTCCCTTGCCCTGGCCCTATAAATCAGTATCTGACACAGTGAAAAATATTCTTTGGGCTGTAGGGTCCCCAGGTCAAGGTAATGGGTCACTAGCCAGCCAGTACCTGGACAGAGAGAACCAGGGACTGAGAATCAAGTCTGTGGGCCCCACATCTCCCATGAGCAGAGGTAGGCCATGGGGTAAGGCACGTGATATTTACATTCAGAAACTGCAAAGCCACTAGCTTGCAAAGTGTCTGCAGGTGGAGGGTAATTTTCCTGTTACTCAAGGACTTCTGCCCAGGCTCTGATTGGCTTGGGGTGAATTGCTTTATGACCCAGAGCCAGGCAGTGATAGATAGGAGATGTGGTTTGGTAGGCAGAAGTTTAGAAGGCAGGAAATTGCTTCACTGGGCACAACCATTCATAAGAAACACCTCTGGGAAAAGGAGACCCAGGCTCCTGGCAGCTCTGCCCTGGCTATTTGTTTACATCAGCAACAACCCGTGTTCCTGGTTACACAATGTAGCAGCGTCACTTTGAGTGGGGGATCTTTGCCCCTTGGAAGAATAAACACATTCCTCACTTGCAGTGGAATTAGCCGGCCTCACAGACTTTCCAGTGACTCTCCTCGAGATCTTAATGTCATAGAAAGGTGACTCTAAACATGACTAGCTGAACAATCCCACTCACTCCAAATGCAGCCAACTTTTCCTTTATGGCAGTAAAGGCTTAGATGAAGATATTCGAAAGATGAATGGTGGCAAAGAGCTGTAATCCTTTGTCAGGCAATTGCCAAAGCCATGCCAGGTTTCTCAGGAACAATCCAGTCCTGGTTTTGGGGTCATTGGTCAGTTTTGGCAGAGGAGGGTGCAGGGTGTGGTTTGTTTGAACATGTTTCAAAGCCCGTATTTCCATTGTCCCACTTAGCTGTGTTCTAGAGTCCAGGGATCTTGCTGCCTAGAGCCATCCAATCTGTGTGCACCATCCAGAGGAGAGATAAAGGGCAGCGGGTTAGAGTCTCCAGATCCATGGGGGTCTGTCTAGCAAGTCATTGGCGGCTGCCTGCCCAGCACTGTTGAGAAGAATCAAGAGTCACACCCTGGCCAGGTGTGATGGCCCACACTTGTAATCCCAGCAACTCCTGAGGCTGAGGAAAGAGGATCGCAAGTTCAAGCCCAGCCGCAGCAATTTAGTGAGGACCCGAGCAACTCAGTGAAACCCTGTCTCTAATAAAACATTTTTTAAAAAGAGCTAGGGATACTCTGGTTTCTCTTCAGATCGTATAACTCTTTCGCCTTTTACCGTGGGGAAACAATTTCTGTGGGGAACAATTCTGAGACTTAACCCAAATTTTTGAGGCCTTGCATTTGCAGGGCTGATAAAGGTGTGCAAAGATTAAAAAATAAAATAACAAAGTGCTGGGGAGGCAGGCGCAGTGGTGAATACCTGTAATCCCAGCAGCTCAGGAGGCTGAGACAGGAGGATTATAAATTCAAAGCCAGCCTCAGCAAAAACAAGGCACTAAGCAACTCAGTGAGACCCTGTCTCTAAATAAAACACAAAAAAATAGAGCGGGGAATGTGGCTCAGTGGGCAAGTGCCCCTGAATCCAATCCCCAGTACATTAAAAAAAAATGGGGGGATGGGGTGGGGCTGGGGATGTGGCTCAATACCCTTGGGTTCAATCTCTGGTAGCAAAAAAAAAAAAAAAAAAAAGTCACGCCCTGGGCCCACTCCCTCCCGTCTCATTCGTAAACCTCATCTCAATCCTGGCCTGGCCCTGGGCTTTGGCAGGCTGCCTCACTTCTCTAAGATCTTGGGTTCTCAATGGGCAGCACCAGGTCACTAACCTCCCAGTTCTAAGGTGAGAATGAAATGAAGCAATGGATTTCCTCATTCTCAAGTGTTTATGCGCAGGATTTGATGCATAGTCTCTGGGGCCGTGGAGCAGGTGGAGGGGCTTGGAGGAGAATTTCATTTTATGATTTTTCAACCTTCATATGAGAGATCACAGACAATTCCTCATTACCTCTGATTTAGTCTGAGACCTACCAGCTGTATCTTTACACAGGCAGAACACCCAGAGGCAGGAAAATTGGTGACAGAAAACCCTGGGCTTACCCCACCTAGGCTTGTTTGGTTTGATTCCCTAGAGGCTGTTTGATTCGATGTCCATTTGCCAGCTCTAAGGGCACTCAGACTACGCCATTCTCGCTCCCCACCCTCTCATCAGCACCTCACACAGTGTCCACTACATAGTAAGTTCTCTAAAAAGAGTTGCTGAGTGAATAAGCATGGGCATGAGGACATCAATCAATCAATAACTGGGTTGCACTTCTTTTAAAATGTGAAAAATGCTGATACAGTGACTCCATAACAAACCTACTATGGACTTTGGAAGGCCTTACTTCTACATCATCAGATAAGCAGGCAGTCTGGATTTCTAGTTTCCTTGAACAGATAAAGCAGTCCTGTCAGGAAAATCAAAGTGGGGCATTATCCCAAAGGTCATACAAGGACAATCCCTAGTCCAGATTATTAGTTTTAAACTCCCCTCGGGGTCCCAGACTCACTGCTACCCCTGCCCTGCTCTTTTTCTCTGAAAAACTGTAAAGACAGGATCTTCCTGTGTTACTCAGACTGGCCTCAATCTCTTACCTCAAGTGATCTTCCTGCTCGGCCTCCTTAGAAGCTGGGATTGCAGGTGGGCACCACTACACTTGGCTTGGAAAAATGTTTAGAGCCACTGACCCAGATACTTGGGGAATAGGATTGCAGGATCCATAAACCCCAAACCCTTCTAGAGGGACCAGGATAAGCCCAGAGGTAAAGGGATAATCATTCAGTTATCAGACTGGAGGAGTGTGTGGCCAGGGTGGCATAGGACAAATTTGGAGGAGTAATTTGGGATCAAGGGCAAGAACTGTGCTACTGTATTAGAGGCCCACATTGGGGTGGCTCTCTGAAATGTGGTACATGTATCTGGGCCCTCTATCCTAAAAGGCAAGTTTATTAAGCCACAGGAGAAACAGCTCAGCTTCTGGTACCTGGAATGGAACCCAGGGGTGCCTAACCACTGAACCACATCCTCAGTTCTTTTTATTTTTTTAATTTTGAAACAAGATCTCACTAAAAGAGAAGGGCTTAGGGTCTTCCTAAGTTGCCAAGGCTGGCCTTGAACTCACTATCCTCCTGCCTCAGCCTCTAAATCACTGGGATTATAGGTACGCACCACCAACACCTGGCTTAACTGCATTTATATATAAAAGCAAGTTCATACATTGCGGTAGGAAACATAATTTAAATGCATTTTAAGATAAAATATGAAGCTTCAAAGAAATTTCCTGTTTGCAGTGCTCTGAAATCCAGACCCCTTTGAGAAACACTCATCCCTGCTTCTCTGCCACTAGTGGTACTTCAGTCAAGAAATTCCAGAGGGAGCCAAGCAGGAAATACTGTGCATACAGGACACTGTCCATGCATGTTGCTGGACCCTCATCCCATGCAGTAAAGGTCCCCTTCATGCAACAATGACATTGGTACTGCAACAACTTCTCTATCACCTGGTCTGACCCTTGGTTCCAAGAGATCAATTTGTTCTTCTCCCAAGTTCTCAGATACAAGTCCCGTGTATGCCCCTGTTATTATTCTCTCTGCTTCAGTTGGCCATGACAGCATTTGGCACAGGTGAGACACTCCATAAACATGTATGGGGATGAACTGAGTTCTGGGCAGATGCGACAGTCTCCTCCTTCCTTCCTCCTGAGGTCAGAGGCAGCTCTGCATACTGAATCCACAGGGAGCCTACAGGGCAGCATGGGCACAGCTCTCAAATGTTGCTCCAGCTGGGGCCCAGTGGGGACAAATTTCACTTCTTTTTGTCCCAGGGCTAAAGGGGTGAAAAAAAATCTTCCAAGTAGAGACACAAGAAAAAACTTTGATCCACATTTTTGAGAGGATACTAAAATCACAGGGAGCAGCTGGACCTGCAGCAGGTTGATGAGTTAACAGGGCAATTCTGGAATGTACTGAGGTTGAGGGTGAATGGGTATCTACCTGGGTCTGGGGCATCTGGTAATCTCTAAGTTCCTTCTGGGCAAACTTTCTTTTTTTTAAAAAAAGTTTTTTTTTAATTTTTTTTTTTTTTTTAGTTTTTCGGCGGACACAACATCTTTGTTTGTGTGTAGTGCTGAGGCTCGAACCCGGGCTGCACGCATGCCAGGCGAGCACGCTACTGTTTGAGGCACATCCCCAGCCTCTGGGCAAACTTTCTTAAGACCGCAGATTTCCAATTTGTCAAAGCAGGTTTCCTAGGGTCCCCATAGCCTATCTCCCTCCTCTGGCCCCCAGGGCCCTCAGGGCCCCCAGGCAAGAGAAATTTCCCTACACCTTCTTGACTCCAGCACAAGCCCCTTAGAGTGGGAACAGTGTCTCATTAATCACTGTGCCCCTACTGCTTAGTGAAGTCACTACACATAAGATGCCCTCAATAAATATTTGCTGGTACTGAGACAACTACATTCACCTAGTCGTAACAAATATTTATATTCTGTGCTGTCTACACTGGGCATAAGAATAGGAAATAGTTTTGGGCTGGGGATGTGGCTCAGTGGTAGAGCACTTGCCTTGTGTGTATGATGTTCTGGGTCTAATCCCCAGAGCTGCCAAAAATTTAAAAAAAAAAATGAAAGCAAGGAAGAAAATATTCCTTCCCTTAAGAAACTCATAGCTTAGTAGAGAAGGCTAATGCAGAAAATGCCCAGTGTAGTGGACATGACCCAGTGCCCATTGTATAAGTACTACAACAGAGGCATGTCCAAAAATAAAAGGGATAACACCAGGGCCTTCCAAACAGTACAGGTCCTGCCTCCTAATAGTGGGTGGACCCAGAAGCCATCAAGGTGGCTGAAGTCATGGGGGGCAGAGGAAGGGTCAACTTTGAAGGTGGGTTTTCACAATCATAGGAATGCCCAGAGTGGGTGGGCTGAGGGTGACCTCCCCATCACCCTGTAGGAAAGTGAGGCCCAGCTAACACCTGTTGAGACAGGTAACTCTTATTTGCCCATTGTCCTGTATTTGCAGAGGAGGAGCGAGGAGCTCCAGGCAGTAAGAGTGAATGGGTCACAACCAGGTGAGCCTCCTTTTGGCACCACAAGCATTAGCACAGAGATAGGCAGTCATCCTAGGCAGGATTTATAACTCCAGATTTCAAGGTCTTATCATAAACAAGCTCTTTCTCAATTGTAACATGTCTGGGTAAGGGGAATAAACAGGGAAAGCTGGAGAGAGGGGATGGGGGTGGGGGTGAGAATCTAGTAACCATGTGCAGGGTAGGATATGGCAGAAGAGAGAGGAGAGAGAGAGAGAGAGAGAGAGAGAGAGAGAGAGAGAGGAGAAGAAAGAGAGGTAGAGCTGTTCATAGCTCACTGTCGTATGGGACATTGAACTGGTTAATAATAAGGTTTTACTTGTCCCATTCCTGTGTCCAGTCACCATGCTTTGGAACATGATGAATTCCTGGAGCAAGCCCAAGGAGCCAGCCTCATGAGAACACGATCTCACTCAGGTCCCTGCTCTCACAGAATTTCTCCCCAGCCCCTACAGGACTTCTCTCCAGTTCATTTTATTGGTTGTGGGTAGAAGGCAGGTGGCAGTATCTCTGGTCATAATCTAAAGCTTTGGGGACAGGAATTCAGCAGAGCTGTCCCTGGGAAATGGCAAGTTGTTTGCCCATGCTGCTTTGGCTTGGAAGAAAAGGGGTGGGGCCTCATGCTGGAGTCAGGGAGGCAATGAAGGAGGGTAAGAAGGGAGAAGAGAGTGAGTCAACCTCAAGGCAAATCATATATACTTGTCCTTGGCTCCTGAAGGCCCCAGTGCTGCCTCTGGATGCCTCTTTCTTCCTTCAAGTCTTCCCCTGACTCTCACTGGATGCTGCCTAAATAAAAGCAGTATCCAAGGCAAGCAGCAAACCCCCCTTGTGCCCTGGATCATACCCTGTAGACCACCTTGAAGGAAGGGATCAAGTATTCTTTCCACAGCAGGCCTGTCATCAGCCCTTCAGGATGTGGACCTAGTCTATGTCCTGCTCCTGGGTGGGACTGCAGGCTCAGCAGGATTTGGGAGATGTCCCTTGGAGGACCCCCAGGGTGT
Source organism: Ictidomys tridecemlineatus (assembly GCF_052094955.1). Lineage (NCBI taxonomy): Eukaryota > Metazoa > Chordata > Mammalia > Rodentia > Sciuridae > Ictidomys > Ictidomys tridecemlineatus. Next base: position 36,379,926 of record NC_135479.1, on the reverse strand, counting down.
GCCTCTCACCTCCTACTTCTCCAGAGACATCAAACGCACCAGGCCTGGGCAGGCAGGGTGGAGTTAACAAACACAGCAAGGCTGGGGGAGGTTCCCAGTCCTCTCCCTCAGACTCCCAACTCCAGCCTGAGCAAATTCCCGCTGTGACTTCAAAGCCAGAAGCTTGTTTGCCAGAGGAACAACAATGCTTAGGGAACACAGAGCAGCAACAATGTTTTCCCTTTTGACCTAAGAAAGCATCCCTGGCATCATTGCTAGACAACTACTGGCCAGGAGACCTACCTATGCATGGAATCCTGCTCAGACTCTGATGTGGGTATTCCTGCCAGCCTGCATGGTTGATCTAAGACCAGGGGAATGTGTTGAGCAGGCCTAATAGGAATTGTGTCCCCACAACTCTATAAAGACTTTCTCAACTGGGTGCAGTGGCACACACCTGAAATTCCAGTGACCCTAGAGGCTGAGGCAGGAGGATCACAAGTTTGAGGTCAGCTTCAAAACTTAGTGATACCTTAAGCAACTTAGTGATACCCTGTTTAAAACAAAACAACAACAACAACAACAACAAAAACATTAAAAAGGACTGGGGATGTAGCTCAGTGGTAAAGTATTGCTGGGTTCAATTCCTAGTACCAAAAAAAAAAGACTGATCAGGTCTCAGGATAGAGAAGATAGGCTCCTCCACAGTCCCACCCCAAAGCAGGGCATGACTGGCCACATCCATGCACTAGGAATGGAGACCACAACACCAGGCACTTTTTGCTCTTCTTTGTGTGCAGGGACCTCTCATCACAAATGTGATGGTGTGATGCTTGTCTATGCCAGAAATATGTGTATCATATTTGTGTGTGTGCACAGGAGTGTGCATATCCCAGTGATCCCTAGCACCACCACTTGGAGCTCTCAGAACTACACCCTTGACTCATATTCTGAAAGCAAATATTTATGCTTGATCTAAAAGCAAGGGCCAAAGAACAGTATAGGAAAGCAGTACAACCTGTCAGCTCAAGAGTCAGAGGAACCTCTCTCAGGGCTGGAGCCTTAGTTTCCCTTTAGCTTACTTCTGCAACACACATCCTTTTGGGACTCACTTTGAGATTTGAAAAGTGCTCCCAATTGCAGCATCCTGCAACCAATCAGACCTTCCACAAGATTTGGGAGTAATAGTTACAATAAAGATTTTTCCGTATAGAAGAGCCCCTGTGCATTCTCCACCCCATGCAGGAAACAGTATGGAGAGTGTCCCTGCTCTTTATGAAGACAAGGCCCTGCAACAGATGCAGTGTAAGGTAAGGAGAGGTATATGGACCCAAAGATCACCCAAAGCTGCCACTTATTCTCTATATGACCCCGAGAACATTATTTTCCTGAGAATATTGTATGTCTTCATCTATAAAGGTTTAAAATCTTCTGGAAGATCCTGCCTTAAGAAAGTAAAGTTCTTTATCAGGCATACTGGCACACATCTGTGATTCCATCTATTTGGGAGGCTGAAACAGGATGATCATGAGTTTGAGGCCAGGCTGGGTAACTTAGTGAGACTTAAAAAAAGAAAGAAAGCTGAGCATAATGTTCAATTTTCTAGTCCTGAAAACAAAACAACAATGAAAGAAAGTAATACTCTTGGTGATTATAAGGTGAAATAATTTGTAAAAAAAAAAAATAGCTCTTAGGCAGTAACCCAGGTCCAGGGCTGCAGACTGCACATGCCCAATGCTATTCCCTTTCCAGCATAGAAAGTGTAGCACAGCGGTTAAGAGCCCAGATGGTAGAGCTGGACTATCAGGGGTCCAATCACACTCTGTCACTTGTAACTTTCAGTAAGCATTAATCTCTGTGCCTTGGTTTCTTAATTATCTGTAAAACAAATATTACAATAGTATCTACCCGGGCTGGGGATGTGGCTCAAGCGGTAGCGCGCTCGCCTGGCATGTGTGCGGCCCAGGTTCGATCCTCAGCACCACATACCAACAAAGATGTTGTGTCCACCGAGAACTAAAAAAAAAAAAAAAATTAAAAATTCTCTCTCTCTCTCTCTTTCTCTCTCTCTCTCTCTCTCTCTCTCTCTCTCTCTCTCTCTCTCCTCTCTCACTCTCTCTTTAAAACAAACAAACAAACAATAGTATCTACCCAAAGAACTGTGGATAGAATGAAATGAATGAATGTATATAAAGTACCTAGAACAATAGGCAGCACACAGTAGCACATGCATGTTTGTAACTTATTACATTTCCAGTACTAGACACACCCAACACTGTCCTTGTAGATACTATACAGAGTGAATATGAGGACTTGTTGGGATGAGGGCATCTTGATGCATCTGCAAGTGTGGATTTGTGAGAAGGGCAGGGGCGAGGGAGATTGGGTAACTAGAATTTCAGTCTCAAAGACATCCCCCTGAAGTTGATTTGTGCTAGTCCAGTGAAGGGCAAAAGGAAATCCTACTAAATTCCTAAACGAGGGGGTCTAGAGCTAAGCTGAACAGAGCTTTTTTCTCCTGATGCTCCTTCCCTACCTGTGACTCTTCCATCATCAATTAAGGTTTAAAAAGAAATCATGACATTTTTGGTTCCATGTAAAACATTTAATTTCAACTCTACAGCAAAAATTCCAGAGTACCAGTGTTCTAAAATTAGAGGACAGTATTTCATCCTGTCTTGGAACAGCAATCCTACTAACTTCATCCCTGCCCCCTGACCAAGCAGATATTTCCTGTAACCTGTTGGCAGCCACCAAACTATAGACACTACCCCAGAATAGATGCTCCCACTGTTCTGGTTGCTTCCCCACAGACCTCATCCTGACCTAGAGAGCTCCCAAGCACTACAGTAAAAGCTGGTAAAAGGAATGGAATTTTTTTGTTTTATAATCGATATTTTATTGGTCGCATTGAGGATCGGTACACAGACATTTCACTTTATAAACAATTCTTAATGCATGTACCAAAAATCTAAACAATCTTATAGTGTGATTCTTTTTCAGTTATTTCAGTGACTTTCCAGGTTCAAATTTGAAGGCAATTTTTCTCCTTAAGAGAATATCAAGAGCCAGTATCTTCCAATGCTGCTACACTGTCACATAGGTCCCATTCATTCACAATGTGGTCATTCATATAAACTACATACTCAAATTTTCCATCACAGCACATTAAAAAAATTATTAGGGGTTTGGATTGGGGCTCAGTGGTAGAGCGCTTGCCTAGCATGTGTGAGACATTGGGTTAAATCCTCAGCACCACATAAAAATATATTTTTTAAATAATATATTTATAATTATTGAATTTTTGCCACTAAAGATGTTACAGAGTATACATGGTTCTGCCTGGGCAATAATCCAGGAGTGGTCTTCTTTTGAAAATAATTTTACTAGAAAACATAGGAATAGAAGTAATTTAAAACATTCAACACAATAAATGCAGGACTATGACTCTAAACTGTCATTTAAGATGCTTTGTATTGTGGGACATAAAACTAATCCCCGCTTATGAAATGTTTAAGCTGACACCTAGGACAGTGGAAGTCTCCCACAATACAATATCCCACTATTTTCTAGTTGTACCCCCAAAATAGATAACTTCACTTCTTTTGGAGGGGCATGGTGGTTACTGGGGATTGAACCCAGGGGCACTTAACCACATCCCCAGCCCTCAGCCCTTTTTATTTTTTATTTTGAGACAGGGTCTCACTAAATTGTTTAGGGCCTCTAATTTTCTGAGACTGGCTGTGAAGTTGTGATCCTCCTGGCCTCAGCCTCCAGAGTTGCTAGGATTTCACTTCTTTTTAAAACAAAATCATTTACACTTAAAAAAATGGAATAAGGGAGGATTTCCTCCTTTTAAAAAATGTTTCTAGGGCTGGGGCTGGGACTCAGTGGTGGAGCACTCGCCCAGCATGTGTGAGGCACTGGGATCAATCCTCAGCATCACATAAAAAGTAAATGAAATAAAGGTAATGTGTCCATCTACAACTTTTTCAAAAATCAAAAAAATAAATAAATACAAGTTTCTAGCTAGGAGTGGTGGCACACCTATCCTCCCACTGGCTGGAGAGGCTGAGGCAGGAGGATCACGAATTCAAAGCCAGCCTCAGCAACTTTGTAAGGTCCTAAGCAACTCAATGAGATACTTACTGTCTTTTATAAAATACAAAAAGCGGGGGGGGGGGGGGGGGGGGGGGGGGGGGCGCTGGAAATGTGGCTCAGTGGATAATACGCAGTACCCACCCCGCCCTCCCCCAAAAAGTAAGTTTCTAGAGCTAGGAATATTTAAAAAAAAAAAAAAACTTGCATTTACAAAATAGTTGATAAAAGTGTTCCTCTGAGTTGTAGAAAGGAGACGGGACCACTGCTGAGTCGCGGGGAATGATTAATCTCACAGCTTCTTCTACTTCATCAGAGGCTGGACGAGCTTCGTTTCTAGTTTCCCCTTTTCTGCAGGTAAGCCTTCAGCTTCTTGGCTAGCCACTTCAGCCTATTTTCCCTCTGCTCTCCTTTCCCGCTTTGTTTGCAATATTTTGTCTGAAAATTTCTCCTTTCCCTCCGCCTGCCTGGGCTTGGTGTCCACTTTCGCAGGAGCCGACAACCTCCTCTCGGGCCCCTCCTTTGCCGCTCCTGCGGCCAAGCTGAAGGTCTCTTTGGGGCGTCCTCGTTGGGGACGCCTGCGGGGTGCTGCAGGTTGAGGTGGCGGGAGCTTTCCAAAGCTGTGAGAAATTTTAAAAGAAAAACAAAACAAAACCAATATGCCACCGTAGCTTCTGGCTTTAGTGATTAGGCAATGCAGGACAATCTCCTCTTGCATTCTCCAAGCCCAACTCCCTCCACAAAGGCAGGCTTTATGGCACATATAGAGGTGGGAACACAAATTATCAAATCGTGTGTGTGTGTGTGTGTGTGTGTGTGTGTGTGTGTGTGTTCGCGTGCGCTTTCTTGTCTTCGTGGTCCCCCCCCCATTTATTTATTTATTTATTTATTTATTTATTTATACTAGGGATTGAACCCAGGGGTGCTTCACCACTGAGCCACATCCCTGCCCTTTTTTATTTTTTATTTTGAGACAGGGTCTAATTAAGTTGCTTAGGGTCTCACTAAGTTGCTGAGGCTGGCTTTGAACTTTTGATCCTCCTGCCCCAGCCTCCCGAGTCACTGGGATTATAGGCATGCTCCATCATGCCTGGCATCTTCTCTGTTCTTAAAGACAAATATTACATTTTCAGCACTGCAGTTCAAGTGGAAAATATGTGGGGAACATAGTTAACCCTAAACACAAGTCAGCAATGTCTTGCTAAAAAGACAAAAATACAAGTAACTGTATCCAGGTCATGTGACATCAGAGTCTCATTTTGTTTGCAATCAGACCATAACTTAAAATCTGGGCATCATTTTCTAAAGGCTCTCTGATCAATCAGAGACTACTGACAGGAGAATGACCAAAATAGCAAGAAGTCTGGGACTCACTTCATTCAACAGTGACCAAATACTCTAGAGATAGGTGGTCTCAGAAGGGAGGGCCGAAGGAGAAGGAGAAATGAAGGCAGAGCAGCTATGCCAGGGAAAGGACATACCAGACTCTGGACCAGTGGGCAGACAACTGGATCCACAGGAAAATTTACTGGACTTCTTGTGAATGAATTTAACCCATCCCTGGTAGCTGGTAGATACTGGGGGATGATCCGAAAGGCATGCTGTTACATAGATAACTACCTCAAATATCGCGTTGGATAAGATTCCATTCAACTATAAGAGTCTATGAATTGATAAAAGAATTTATAAATAGGCAGAGTCTTCTGTTTATGCCTGCCTAAAACTGCCACTGTTGGAATCATTTAAATTGGTTAAAATAATTGTTTTTTCTAGTCTCTCTTTTCAAATGCAGTAAGTTATCTGGGAAGGGTAGCACTTTAGCACAAATAGGTAATTTATTAAAAAACTAACTGGAAGAAAGTGTGGAATCATGGGAATGGCAATTAACTGGGAATAAGATTTGGATTTGAATCTTCCACTTACTGTGTGGTCTTGGCAAGTTATTTAGCTCTTTGAGTTTCTTCATTATTAAATAAGAATAAAAATATCTATTCTCTGGGGGCTGGAGTTGTGGCTCAGTGGTAGAGCACTTGCCTAGCAAGTGTGAGGCACTGGGTTCAATTCTCAGCACCACATATAAATAAATTAGTAAAATAAAGGTCCATCAACAACTAAAAATTTTTTTTAATATCTATTCTTAAACACTGAAGGCCTATACATTTTGTTGGCACAGATCTGGTAGGTAAGGCACAGTGCAGCTCTAGACCCAACAGTTCTGGAAATATCATAATTAGGATGGCATGTCCCTTTAACTAACAGCTATGAGCTTTCATCACTTCCATTCAGCATTTTACTGGTTTCTCTAACCAATGCAATAAGGCCAGGAAGGAAACAAAAGGTGTAGGACGGGAGGCTGAGGTAGGAGGATTGCAAGTTCAAAGTCAGCCTCAGCAAAAGTGAGGCATTAAACAACTCAGTGAGACCATCTCTAAATAAAATACAAAAAAGGGCTCGGGATGTGGCTCAATGGCCAAGTGGCCCTGAGTTCAATCCCTGGTCCCATCCCCCAAAAAAAGAAAGAAAATAAAAAAAAGTATAGGGGTTGAAAATGGAAAAATATTGCTACTATTTGTTGACAATATGATTATATGCATAGAGAATCTAAGAGGATGTATAGGGTAGACTATCAATTCTATTATAAGAAGAACACAAGGTTGCTACATTAAGAATCAACTTACAAAAAAATCAAAGGCATTCCTATACAGCTGCAAAACTAAGTAGAAAATGTAATTGTTAGGAATTGCTGTCACCATATATACAAAAATTTCGATTTGAATCTTCCACTTATTGTTTGGTCTTAATTAAAATAGTTTTTTTTATGTGTGTGTGCGTGGTGCTGGGTGGGGATTGAACCCAGGGCCTTGTACATATGAGGCAAGCACTCTACCAACTGAGCTATATTTCCAGCCTAAAACAAATTAAGATATTAACAATGGATCTACTAAAAGAAGTGTTAACCCAAATGGAAAGAATTATAGAACTTTATTGAAGGACATTAAAAAGTTCTAAATAAATGGAGCAATATACCATTTGTGTGGAAGGGAATACTCAATATTATAAAAATAGTCAATTTTCCCCCAAATGAATCTATAAGTTCAATATAATCCCAATAAAAATCCTGAGTTAGTTATATCCATGTATAAAGAAACTTGTTGATCTTAAAAAAATGAAGTAGAAAATATCCAAGAATAACCAAGACGGCTTTGAAAAAGAAGAGAAGGAGGCCTTCATCTAACTGTATGTCAAAATTTATGATACAACTATATTAATTACAACAGTATGGTATTGGCAGATACAGCAATAAATAACTCTAACAGAATGAAGAAGCAAGCTCTCAAACAGGCCCCAAAATAAAGTAACTTGGTATATTAAAAATAGAACTACCAGATTCCAGCAATTTCACTGCTGTATATTTATCCAAATGAATTTAAATCAGGATCTCAAAGAGTATTAAACACTATGTTCATTGCAGAACTAGTCACAAGAACCAAAATGTGGAAACAACCTAAATGTCCATCAGTGGATGGATGAATGGATCAAGACAATGTGGCATATGTATACAATAGAATACTATACAACTTTTTTTTTTTTTAAAAAAAAAAAAAAGGAAATTCTGCAATGTATGACAATATGGATGAACCTTGAGGACATTATGCTAAGTGAAATAAGCCAGTCAAAGAAAGTTATCGTAAGATTTCACTTATATAAGTGCCAAGGCCAATGTCTCGGCTTGGCACCAGAATCACGAGGCACTCACAGCTTTGTAGGTTCAAACAGCAATTCTTTATTCCAGCTCTCACACCGCCTCCACACAGGTCCAGGGGCAAACACGTTCTTCTGTCTCCCGCACAAACCACCTACTCCACCAGGCTATCTCCAAATCCCATTTTAATCTCACGAGAACTCAACGGGAACAAGCAGCAGGAACACCCTAATCCCAGCAATAATCTTCAACTTCCAACTTCCCTAAAACCCATTATCTTAAACTGGCAACGCCTTAAACTCAAGGAGCCGGTTACTTCCTCAAACCTGATCAGCTCTAAACCCGGATCTGCCTTGGTCCTTGAGCAAGGTCACCTCATTAAAGCATGCATGCAATGTTCCATCAAATGTCCTCTAAGCAGCATGGGGTACGCTTGGCAAGGAAATTTCGATGCGTCATTCCTACTTGGTAATGGCCCTCAGCATCTCCCCCCTTCTGATTAATTAAACAACAAGCAATGCGGCTTAGGACCGTGCCTGGTAGGTTGTCCAATTCAACATATGGTTCTTACCCGTCATCGGATGAACTGACCTCTAGGCGTCAGTCCCCTGTCTTAGGTTGAATCCACTGCAATCAGATCAACCCGTCGCTGACTACCGGTCCAGCATTCAGCCATGCTTGTGGATAGGCCTAAGCACCAGTGGGGGGGTGAGGTTCTTGCCTCACCTCTGTTGGCCCCCAAATTTAACCTTGGTGCCAGTGGGGGGGTGAGGTTCTTGCCTCACCTCTGTTGGCCCCCAAATTTTAGACCATCACTAGTAGAAGGGAGGAAGATACAGAAATGCCACGACACCAAGCCAATTGACGGCTCCTTTGGAAAAATTGCATCACTGGTGACACCATCAGCAAAGATGTCAGCATTACCACAATTAACATGGGGTGCGCTGGCAAGGAAATTGCATCACTGGTGACACCATCAGCAAAAATATGCCAGCAGTACCACAATTCGCTGCACCAGACGATAGTTCACAATGCATGCAACTGATATATAGTCCAGGCAAGTTCTGCAGGCAGTTCAAATCGGAGGAGTCTATCAATATGTCCATTTCCTCCCAAAGTAAATCAAGTCCTTGATTGAGCATTACTTGTTGAGTTATATTCATTGATGCATCAGTTTATACAGTTTACTGTGGTAGTTATCATAGAAGCTGTAGTTTGGTTTTCTTAGTCTTCACCGGCACTGGGATGGAGATGGGAATTCTGGTAATGATGTTAAAGAGACATTATCCTGAACAGAATTATTAAATATAATGAAAAGGAAAAGTGAAAGTAAACAAACAGATCTGTTAATCACCTTTAAAAACAATAGTAAGCAAACAGATCTGTTAATCACCTTTGAAAGCAATCATTAACAGCTGTTTAACTAATTTAAATTAAACCACTTAAATCACGTGAATAAAAAAAAATTCGGATCCATTTTTTCATGAACGCTCCTCGTATAAAAATATGGACATACACACATACTGACATGCAACACAAAACAGTGCAGACATAACATACAACACATAAGACAATAACGGCCTTGTAGCTTTACCTAGGTAAAATCTCCATTGCAATGTTTAAAAACTCCACAGTCAAAAAATTAAAAACAGTCAAAAAACAAAACTGATCAGAAAAACATTAACCTAGGTTTGTATGAGCTCAAAAATTAAAATAGAACTTTATGATGTGGGAAAAATGCAATAATAAAATAGATATTGAAAAAAGGCACCGTGGTTAATCACTGTCGCAGATGTAAGAATAGCCAAGCTGGAGCTCTGGATTTCAGCTGTTATGGATTTCAGTCAAATCATCTTTTTCTGTAGAAATTGTTTTGGTTAACCTCTCTGGAATCCAAATCGGCTGCTGTTCTCCCTGTGGGAACACACAAACGGAACCCCGACTCCAGACAATAACTGGGTCGGGACCTTTCCATTGTCCTGTTAGAATATCTTTCCAAAGTACCTTAGGCTTATGTACATTTTTCGGATACATATGTCTTTCCGCAGCACTAAGTCCTGATGAATCCAAATTTAGAAAGTTTAGAGTAAAAAAAAAAAAGGGTTATTTTAAGTTTATCTTTGGGGGATATATACCCCTTTAAGATCCTTTTAAATTTAAGTCTTTCAAAAGCATTCTGCCTTACTTTTTAGAATTATTTTAGTCCTTATAATTTTTAGATGTGGTTTTAAACCATAGTTGTCTTAGCCTTTTGCATTTTCTATCTGAAATACCTTTACTTGACATTTTCAACCATTTTTTATCTTATTTCTATCTTCTACTTTTCTTCTAAGGTTTTTATATTTACCCTTAGTTGCTTTCTTTTCTCCTAGTTTTCTTTTGTTTCCTATTTTGTGGGTATAAAATTCTTGTCTTTCTACATCTTTTTATCTTCCTATATCTTTTTTAATCTTTCTATATCTTCTCTCTTTTTTTTTTACCTTTCTGTACTTCTGTTTTTGAAGTTTTCCACTTCAAATTTTTAATCTTCTTTATCTAAATCTTTTATCTTATTATCTTCCCATTTTCATGGGTTATTTTTTTTTTCGTCATGAAGGCATCTTAACCACCTTCAATTTAATCTTTTAAAGCCTTTTGCAATGTACTTAGACATTTTACAACTTTTTACTTTACCACACAAAGATTATCTCATCTCCCTCTTTTTAGTTTAATTTTTAAAGTACATTTTAATAGTTTGATGAGTAAAGCAATCTTTTTTCCCGCCATGAAGGTATCTCAACAACCTTCAATTTAACCTTTTAAAGCATTTCATTTATCATCTATACTGTACTTTTAAATGTACCTTTTCTCCACCTACAGCTTCACTCTTTTAAACAAGGCTTAGATTCTGTATAAATCACTTAATATTAGTTTACATGGCTGCCCTTCAACCAAAGGCTTTTTTTTTTTAACTCCATTAAGAAGCTTTGTCTCAATCTGCCATGTACAAATACCTTTTTTCTTCTTTCTTCCTTTCTCAAGCTTTTAAAGTAAGTCTAGTTTTCTCAAAATCTTTTAAAATGGCCTTTACAACTTTTTACCACACAGAGATTATCTCATCTAGAGACATTTATTTAACCTTTAACCTTTTATATTAAAATATATTTCCATATCTTGAACCTTTTTATATCTCTTTTTTTAACCATTAACCCTTTTTATAAATTCACATTCTGAAACAACCCTTAAAAAATTTCTGATTTAGACAAATTACTCCACTTTAATAAGATGAAATACTTTCATGTTTTTTAAGGTACTATTATACTGTAATTGAAACCCAACTGAAACTTCTTATACTCTTTGTATATAAATTACACATGATAGAATCTTAACACTTAGTAACCTTGTTTCAGCAAAGACACAGACCAAAGCAATATTAAACCTTTTTCCATTCACCAATTTATGAAAACACACATAATGTTTAAATATATTACCTTATGGAACTTAATAAGTAAAGAGTACTTGATTTCATATTTAGTGGTTGATATTTTAACACTTTAGCTTTGTAAATTAATCAGATGTCTGTAAAAACCAAGATCTTAGACAAGTATAGTAAACAGAACTAGCCATCTCTTTCTTGTTAAAGAAAAATCCTTCTACAGGATACCATGATGGTCCCATTGATATACTTAATAACCCGTCTTTAAAAAGCCATGGGCTACATTTTTGTATTGAATCAACATATGCCCTAGCTGTTCTTGGTCTCACTGGGGTGCCTCCTTCCTCTAACAGTTTCTCTTCCTTGGAGGCAAACAACTTCAAACCTTGAGTCAACCATTTTCCCCAGTTTGCCTGAGAAAGTTCTAGGAACAGGCAACTTGAAATAAAAACAAAATAAATCAAAACAAGAACACGTTGTTTTTTGAAATGGTCACCCATTTTTTTGCTCTCCTTCAGGATCGAGCAAATTCACTTACCCCCAAGCTTCAGACATCCCAAGTACGGGCCACCAAAATGCCAAGGCCAATGTCTCGGCTTGGCACAAGATTCAGGAGGCACTCACAGCTTTGTAGGTTCAAACAGCAATTCTTTATTCCAGCTCTCACACGACCTCCACACAGGTCCAGGGCAAACGCGTTCTGCCGTCTCCCGCACCAACCATCTACTCCACGAGGCTCTCTCCACATCCCATTTTAATCTCACGAGAACTCAACGGGAACAAGCAGCAGGAACACCCTAATCCCAGCAATAATCTTCAACTTCCAACTTCCCTAAAACCCATTATCTTAAACTGGCAACGCCTTAAACTCAAGGAGCCGGTTACTTCCTCAAACCTGATCAGCTCTAAACCCGGATCTGCCTTGGTCCTTGAGCAAGGTCACCTCATTAAAGCATGCATGCAATGTTCCATCAAATGTCCTCTAAGCAGCATGGGGTACGCTTGGCAAGGAAATTTCGATGCGTCATTCCTACTTGGTAATGGCCCTCAGCATATAAGGTATTTAAAATAGTCACCATATATAGACTTTAAGGGTAGAATGGTGGTTAACAGGGCCAGGGGAAGTGGGAAACGGGTAGTCATAATCAACAGGCATACAGTTTCATTCACTCAAGCAAGATGAATAAGCCCTTGATATCTGCATTACAACATTGTACCTACAGTCAATATAATATATTGTACACTTAAAATTTTGTTCAAAAGGTAGATCTCATGTTACGTGTTCTTACCCCAATAAAATAAAATACAAATTAATGTTATTACAGAGATGGCATCACAGATCACCAGAGAAAGGATGGACAGTTTAATAAATGGTGCTAGAACTCCTGATTATCAATATAAGAAAATAAAAATTAGAATCCTTCTTCATATGGCTTATACGTACAGATAGCATGGCATGAAAAATTTCGTGCTCTAAAAGAAAAATTTGAAGAAGTTTTGTTTCCCTCAGGTAGGGTAGGATTTCTTAGACAGGATCCAAAAAGTACAATATCAGAAAGAAAAAATGTCACTGTATTTAAACAAAAATTCAATACATTATTAAATATGCTAACTACATTAAAATGGAAAAAAGTCACCACAAACAAACTTAAAAGTCAAACCACCAAATGTGAGGAAATCTTTACAATGAGTATTACTAAAAAATGGTTAAGTTCCAAATTATAAAAGGAGTGCTAGGTCAACTAGTCAACATGGAGGCAGAGGTCAATAAGCTCACATTGATGAAAAATCCAGTTACAGTCTTAAAGGAACTATCAGTGATAAAGTCTTTATATGCACTTTTTTTTAGTATTTACTTTTTAGTTTTAGGTAGACATAATATCCTTATTTTATCTTTATGTGGTGCTGAGGATCAAACCCAGTGCCTCATGCATGCTAGGCAAGCGTTCTACCACTTGAGCCACAACCCCAGCTCTATATGCATGTTTTAAACCAGATGTTGTTGAGCAGAAAGAGACGAAGAGTCACACTTATGCTACTTTGAATAAGACTATGACCATGATACAAGAACTACAAAAGCAAACAGGCCTGGAGCTGTCAACACTGACTCAAGAGGAGAAAACTGTGACACAGCAATTAAAATCTCACATGCCAGACTCATGAAGAAATGGACTGGCAAGAGGGAGGTCTAATGAAGAGATAAGTTCCTGAGAAATTTAGGAAGATGGCTTGTTATCACTTGATGATTACAGGAGGGGGGCTGGTAAAGGACAAGGAGTTTGGCTTGAGTGACTGGGTAGTGATACCATTAATATGAATGGAAAACATAAAAGCAGATATTATTTTTGTAAAATTTAGCCAAAAGAATGAAATGAGAATGAAGGGATTTAAAAATATACACACTTAATTTTGTAGTTATTTTGTTAAGGAAGACTCTTAACACTATTTTGGACCTGATTTCTTTTTTTATAGTTGAGATAATGTAAATATTCTGGCTTGTCGAAAAAGAATGCTTCTATGTATTTCAGTCACTGTCTGAATGAATGAGTATGCTTTAGAAATTAAAGAACACGCAAAATATTTGTATTATATAATTCATATTTACACATATATGCATATATACATATATATATCTTTCAGTTTTGGAAGTGTTGATTACAGATGGGAATCATTATTGGCAAGACGATTGATATATGATGTGTAATCTCTCACAAAACCTAGCTATTCTGTGGTGGCCTCACTTTTATTTATTTTTTTCCCCTATTCCTTCTGCCTGCTAAAGTTGAGAAGCCCAAGCTTGTTTTCAAATGAGATTTTTAGCTGTCCCTGTGGTATTTGAGTAATCCCTTTGTTCCCTTTAGGCCTATGTTTGTAATTGTTTTTGTTTGTTTTTGCAGCACTGGGGATTGAACTCAGAGCCAGTATGCTGGGCAAGAGTGTTCTACCACTGAGCTACATCTTTAGCCCTGTAATTGTTCATTCTTTTTCTTTTTTAATTTTTTTAATTGTCAATGGACCTTTGATTAATTAATTAACATGAGGTGCTGAGAATAGAACCTAGTGCCTCACACATGGTAGGTGAGTGCTCTACCACTGAGCCACAACCCCAACCAATAACTGTTCATTCTGTATGAAAAAAAAAAGCCAGACAGAGTGGTGCATGCTACCCAGGAGGCTGAGCCAGGAAGATTTCAAGTTCAAGGCTGGCCTATCAAAAAAAAGTAAGAAATGTAGATAAAAGCTGCATTGAAATATTTATCTGCTACTCATAAGTTTTGTATGTGCAAGCCCATTTTCCCTACTTATTTTTAAATAAATTTTGGCAATAAGGTGATTGTCCAAAGTAGAAACAAGACTGGGGAAGTAGCTCAGTGGTAGAGTGTTTGCCTAACATGTGTTCTCAGCCCCACAAAAACAAAAAAACAAATAGGGACAGATTAAAAAAAATAAATTGTGGGATGGAGGTTATGGCCCAGTGGTAAAGCATGTGTTTAGCATATGTGAAACCCTGGGTTCAATCATCTTCAATAACAATATATACATACACATACATATAAAATGGAGTTATAAATTTATAACAGCAGTTCACATACATATCTAATAATGGGAGAATAGGGAAATAAATCATGGTGTATCTATTACTGTTAATGTTCTTGCAAATGCTGAAGCTATGTCAAATTGGGGAGAGGAGAAGCAGGCACTTCAGTTCTATAGTTAAGATTGGGCTTTGAAGTCATACCTGAGATATAAGTAGCCTCGCCTTGATCTGTGGTTTTGCTTTCCATAGCTTGAGTTTCCTATGGTCAACTGCAGTTCAGAAACATTAAATTTCAAATTCCAGAAATAAACAATTCCTAAATTTTAAACTTTAATAAAAAGGAGTGCTAGTAAATAAATAAGAGAAAAATGTGAAAAGAATATGAACAGGAAAGCAAACCCAATGGCCAAAAAATGTATCTTTTAAAAATACTTGGCCTCACCACTATTTAAAGAATTACAACTTCAAACCACAAAAGGGAGCTGGATGTGGTGGTGCACACCTACAATCCCAGCGACTCCAAGGCCTTAGTCAGAAGGATCTCAAGTTTGAGGCCAGTCTCAGCAACTTAATGAGACCTGTCTCAAAAAATAAAAAGTACAAGGCTGGGGATGTGGCTCAGTGGTAAAGAGCCCCCAGCTGTACAAAACAAAAACAAAAAAATCACTAGAGAGATTCCTAGGAAAATAGCAGATTGTACATACAGCTTTCTCTTCTAAAGATCTCATATTTTAGTGATTATTTTTATGAAAATCATAAACTCATAATGACTAAAGAGAAAGAGAGAGAAGTGTATAGCAACAAAATTTTGAAAGCTACTTACCCAATAAACCTAAGAAAGCTAGATCCAGCCTAGAAGTGGGAACAGCTGGGAAGTCACAGGTTGTTCTGTCTCAGGTCAGGTTGCTACCAAAAAAAATACCATAGACTGAGTGCCTTTATCAATAAGCATTTACTCCTCACAGAACTGAATAAAAAGGAAAAACTACTGTTGTATCTGCAACAATATGAATGAATCTTTTCTCAAAAACATGTTTAACAAAAGAAGCCAGATAAGCCAGGCACAGTGGCACAGGCCTGTAATCCCAGTGGCTGGGAGGTTGAGGCAGGAGAATTGAGAATCCAAAGCCAGCCCCAGCAACAGTGAGGCACTTCCAAAGATTAAGTAACTATGTTAAGGTCACAGAGATAGTGGATAGCTTTCTAGCTCAGGGTGCCTGACCCAGAGGATGAGCTGTTAGCCATAGCATTCTGCACAAGTTTTCAAAGTCAATATATTTCTGAGAAGTGTTTTATAGGAAAAAACAAAAAATAAATAAAATAAAATAAAACAACTTTGTCCTGGGAGAAAAGCTGAGTTCTGATTCCTCTTCTATTACTTTCTCTGTGAGCTCAAACAAACTGCTTTTCTCATTTCCCTAAGGAGGAAACAAGAGAGCTGAACTAGTTAGTTACAAGGCAAAGAAGGTTCCTGTCACCTTTTTCAGTTTCAGTTACTATACACCAGTTGATTTGGCCTTAAATCTGGGGTAAACATAAATAAAGCTAGCATTGCCCCACACTTTCCTCTCTGGACCCAGCTGTAGGCTAGAAGCAGAAAGTGAATATGCAGAGTGGCCAATTAGTTCACTGAGGTGCCCTTATGACCTCTGACCCCTGCTGGGCCACCTCATCCATTAGCTGTCTTCATCCCCTTCCACCCTCCTCTCTCTGCATTTGAGCTGTTGTCCTGCCATTCTCTTTCAGTAAAGAGACATGCTCAGGCACTGGGCCAGCAGCTTCCACTTTTGCTCTTTTGTCTCCTCCCTCTGTTGCCCTTGTTGCTAACCTGATCACCACTCCTTGACCCTACAGCTCTTGCCCTTCCTGGGGTTGGGGAGGGTCAGTACTCCAAGGCAGGGCTTGCTGGGAGGAAGAAGGCAAGCTCTGCTTTCCCTTTCCACTTGGGTTTCATTCCACAAACAAGCATCGATCCTTCTGCAAGAATGTCCTGGAATGCTTTCCCTGGAATGATGACTTCTTTGAAAAACAAGTGTTTTGTGAAAAGTCCATGTGGGTGACATCATCAGTATGTTCATTTAAGATGTTGGCTAGTTCTCTGTGAGGTGGGAAACACATGCACACATACATATGTAAATATATATATGCATATACAGTCTGTTGATTGAGGGGGGAAAGCTAGTTCAAGACTATGAGTGAGTATATATTTGTGTACAAATATTAAAGCAATCATCCAAAGAAGAAAAGTAATCTACTCATTAATTTTACTATACTTGAAAGAAAAGCCTTTCAAGTGTTGATAGCATTAGCTAATTCTTTGGAGTGCCAGCTTGGAGAGAAAAGGAGTTGGTGGTCCCCTTTTATCAGAAAAGGAAAGTGCTTTGGCATCAGACTCACTGGGCTTAAATCCAAGACCTGCCACTTGTCAAGTGGGTGTCTTCTGGTAATAATAGTGACTCCCATTTTCTGAGTGTGTCCTATGTGCTGAGCACTTTATACACATCCTCACTTCATCCTCATAATAAGCAGTGTGTTAGATGTTATGATCGATTTTCATCTTCATTTTACACATAAAGGAATGAAGGCCAAGAGAAATGAAATTGTTATTGGCTTAGGGTTATATAAGTGGTAAAGGGCAGAAAGGAACGTGAACAAGGCATGTGCGACTCCTGAGTTCTTAAGTCCAGAGCTCTGCTTCCTCCGACTTAAAGTACTGAAGCTAATTAACCTTTATGAGCTTTGGTTTCCTTCCCTGTGAAACAATCATCTGTAAAGCACATAACATCAATGACGAACAACTGAATGCTTACTTATTCTGGACATTTTTCTGGACACTGACTTGCCTTATTTCATTTAATCCTCACAAAATCCTAGTAAATAGGAACTATGATCCCCATTTTACAGAGAAGGAAAAGGATTAGAAGTTGAGGAAATAACTGGGATTCTAATTTGAACCTGTTTGACTCCAGAGCCCATGCATGATCTTTCCACTTCCTACTCCATGACAATCGCCTCAAAAAGACAACCAGGAAGATGGTATACACGCAAAGAAAGGGTAACAGAAACAGAGGGACAGAAGAAATTCATTCCAATTGTTGATAAGAGGGACAGCTTTATGGAAAACAGAAACTCGATGAAAATTTATTTTAATGCCATAAAGGCTCAGAAATACATTTGTTTTAATAAAATTAGGCACACCTTTGTTATGTACCTGTGGTGGTGCTAATGAAGCGAGCTTCTTGTCATGGACATGCCTAATAAACAGTAAGGCAGGTACTGTATCTTACTCACCTGGTGCTACCTCCTTCCCCTTTCTCTTCTTACCCTAAGAGCTCCAGAATGGTGCCTGGCACATAGTAGGCTCTTGACAGATATTTCCAAAATGAGTAAGTAAACAATCTCTCTGAAGGGACTTGAGATTGCTGCATCCCCAAAGCTTGAAGACCCCTTTCCCTCTCATCTTTCTCCCTGAAGCTCCTCTGACAAAGCCCACAGGCTGAGTGATGGGGGCCACTGTACCAGAGATGATTTATGGTTCTTTGTTATCCAAATCTTTTCACATTCCTCCCCATCCTCTTTCTGCAACCAAGTCATGTGATATTGAAATACAACTTCAGATAGTAAACCGTGATTTACAGCCCTGAAGACAATTGTTCAGGGTACTTCTAGTATTCATATCTAAAATAGACCACCTCTTCATTAGGATTTTCCTAGATTTTTCTGCTTTTCTCTGGGACCCAGGTACTCAGTCTGAGCAGTGAAAAGAAAGGGAGCAACATGCATCTAACGGGCATGCCAGGGGAAGCTCAGTAATTGCTCTGTAATTTAAATAACAGCAGCCCTAGAGAAAATATGATCTCGGTCTTCCAGCCTAGGTTGCAGAGTAAGTTTGCAAAGATACCTGAGTTTTTGTACTTAATGCTCTAGGAATCCCAGCTCTGTTGCTCAACTTACTATCCAAACAATGATGGAAAGTGAGTGAAACAGGGTACTGGGGATGGAATGAGAACCTCATGCATACTGGCAAGCACTCTATGACTTAGTTAAGCACCAAGTCCCAGGGTGAAGTGTTCTTGATTCTTCATGCCACTGATGTAACTTGACATTAAACAAATCAGAGACATAGGAGTAAAACAAAAGTGTCTCCTTCCATCTGTTATTAAACCTATTTCAACCACATCACACGTGGGATGCTGTATGTGCTGCCAGTACCAACTTTATCAGTGGTCAGTAGAACAGATAGGTTTTTCAGCAACAATCACATATGCTGAGTCTAGCATCAGATCATGTAAAAATGGCCACTTTTGATTTTATTTATTATTATGTACTATTGCCTTATTGTGAAATAACTATAGCTGTTTGATACTGATAACATGAATTTTTGTAACTCAGAAGAGTAGATGATACCTTCTAAGTTCCTACTGTGTGATACTGAATAAACTCACTGCTTCTCTCTACATTTCATTTTTCCTTTGTAAACAATTAGCAGATGAATGTTTGAGGAGACTCAAAACAACATAAAACAACAAAGAGACATTTTATAAAATAACATGTTCAAAAATTGGGCATACATCTCAATTTCAGTGAACCATACTTTACGTTAAATGTACTAAAGAATCTCAGGTAATATTCTTTTGTAAAGCAATTGATCTCCCTTAAATACTAGTTCAGAACATTTAATTTTTCAAGTAATAAATTTAAGAGATTAAATTTAACCTACAAAGATATATAAGTTCACCCTAGGCAGTTGTTAGCATAAAATATTTTTATTGCATATATTATCAGCTGAAATATTGTCATGTACTGTTGTTCTAGCTTCCCACTCCTTAAATGCCACCTTTTACCTTTGACCTATATGATGTTAACATTTTATTGTTCATTCCAAATAATTCTTTTTCTCTTTTGTTGTCTGTAAAATAGAAGTCTATCCCAAAGCAATTAGACAAAACAAAAGGCATGCATTAAAAAGGCACAAGGAGAGCTAGATTTTTTAAAATAGTATATCTTCATATAATTTGCTAGCATTCACACTAATTATGACAACCTAGTTTTTATTTTTTTCTCAAGAATTTTGTCCTCCAAACTAACAATTCTGTGGTAGAACCATGGTTCAGCAATAAGTCATTACATATTCTGCAACTTTTATTTTATGCTGGTACTGGAGATTGAACCCAGGGGCACTTAACTACTGAGCCACATCCTTAGCCCTTTTTATTGTTTATTTTGAGATAGGATCTTGCTAAATTGTTTAGGGTCTTGCTAAATTGCTGAGGTTGGCCTCAAACTTGTGATCCTCCTGCCTCAGACTCCTGAGCCACTGGGATTTCATGTGTGAGCCACCTTGCCCAACTAGCAATGTAGATTTTAAAACTTTAAGGGCCACACAGTGATACTCAACATCTGTGAGAAATCATATAAATTACTAGTCTGAGGTAGATCTCTTCTGTACTGGAGATTGAACCCAGGGGTACTTAGCCACTGAGCCACATCCCCAGCCTTTTTAAATATTATATTTAGAAACAGGGTCTGGCTGAGTTGCTTAGGACCTCACTAAGTTGCTGAGGCTGACTTTGAATCCTCCTGCCTCAGCCTCCCAAGCTGCTGAAATTACAGGTGTCTGCTACCATGCCTGGCTATTGTGTTATCCTTTTGATAATGTCAGATCTTTACAAAGCTGAGATTTGTGCAGTTGCCAAGATGAAAGGCAAGTACTGTGAAAACCAATGCAGAGTAGAAAATGAACATGCGCTGCCCAACTTGAGCTCAAAATCTGAAAGATTGTGCCACACCCAACATACTCATACATCCCATCACCAGGTAAGTGTACTTATTTCAAAGTGAAATTTAATACTTATTTTTCTTTTAAATTATATCTATTATTTTTCAAGTGACTACTAAGTTGTGATGTCATAAATATATGTTAAAATATTTGGACCTAACAATTTAGTAAATGGAATCATTAGGTATTTTTTTTAGCCTGAGTTGCTGTTAAAAATGACTGTAATGCCACAGGCTCGGAACGCTAAGACAGGGGGATCATGAGTTCAAAGCCAGCCTCAGCAAAAGTGAGATGCTAAGCAACTTAGTAAGACCCTGTCTCTACATAAATACAAAATAGGGCTGGGATGTGGTTCAGTGACCTTAAATTCAATCCTGGACCCCCCCCCCAAAAAAAAAAAGAAAGAAAGAAAATGACTGAGACACCATAAGCACAGTTAATCAAGAAAGTTTGGGAACCTAGGATTTCTCAACTGTAACCTGAATGTAATAATACTACAACTTAGGGTTGAAATGAGATTAAATGAATTAACACAAAAATAGCTGGCTGGAGTTGTAGTTTAGTGGTAGAGTGCTTGTCTAACACATGTGAGACACAGGATTTGATCCTTAGCACCACATAAAAATAAATAAATAAAATAAAGGTATTGTGTCTATCTACAACTAAAAAATATTTAAAGAAAAAAATAGCATTGTATACTGTTCCAAAGATATATATTAAAAAAACTATACAAAAAGTATATAGAGAGGCTGGGGCTGTAGCTCAGTGTTTGAGTGCTTGCCTCATATGCATGAGGCACTGTGTTCGATCCTCTGCACCACATAAAAATAAATGAATAAAATAAAGATATTGTGTGCATCGAAAACTACAAAAATTTTTTTTAAGTATATAGAATAGTATCAGGCACCTTGTTGTAGCAATCAAGGTATTTTACCGCCTCATTACCTAGGACAGTTCTCTTCAACAATCCTACACTCATTTGATGTGGAAGAACAAAAGAATTTTAGCACATGTCTATATGAGTAACAATAAAACTTTAAACCCCCATCATTCTTAGAAGTTTCTTCTTAAAGTTACCATCTAGAAAGAGAACAAAAGTCACTTCATTTCTTTATTTTTCATTTCTTTGATTTTTAAGTCTTCTGATACTGTTTAACTATCAGAAACAGTTGCTGATACATAAAAGAGTTTTAAAAATAGCTATCAAAAACTCTTTTGCAATAAGTTTATGTCATTTCAAAAACAAAACATGTTTTTTATTGTGTTCTCAGAAAAATCTAATGATACATTGACCTGTTTCCAGGCCCCACCCCCCAACTCTGGGTTTCCATAGCTGCTCTGCTAAGGAGGTGGGAGAACTAACTTTTTATATATACTGATACAGCCTTTGTCTTGCTATAGCTTAACATAACTCAGCTAATAACTGAGCTCAGAAGTGCTTTACTTTTTTCTTCTTAATTTTTGATTTTGATATAACTTTAGACTTATGGAAAAGTTGTAAAATGTTCAAAAAAGTCCCACATATGCCTTACCCAGATTTCTTAAATTTCTTATATTTTGATCATTTCATTAACATAGTGTCTGACAGATGTCTCCACTCTAAATTTTCAATTTTTCTCTTTTTGATTTATAAATAGTTTCTAGGAACATATTTTGTGACTATGTAAATATTCTGTCTCTAATCCAGACTTCACCCACCCATTTTATCATTCATTGATGACTCAATTATCACTACTATCATGGTTGCCAAATAGTGATTCTCATTCCATCCTTCCTTTTACATTTATTACTTGATGGTCTACTGAGACTCACTTGCCTTTCTTCCACATTTATTTCCTTATTTTTTTACTTATGTTTATATATTTTATTCAATGGGATATGGTGCATTATATTTATTATTTATTTTTATGTGTAATTGCCCCAGACTTGGCCAGCAAGAAACCCTTCAGAATGACGCTTGTTCATTTTGACGTGTCCCATATTTTTTGAGCACTTTCTAATTTACTAGCTTAATAACATGCTCAAGGTTCATATTGTATTTTCCCAGCCTTACCCCTATAATCAGCCAATTTAAGAATCTCTGCTTCTTTTTAATAGCAAATAATTTAGAAACTAAGATATACGTGGGTATGCTCACTGATCCTGGGGTATCATTGCTTCTTATCTTTCTCAATGAATGGACTCAAGAAGCAGAAACACACACATTCATGTTTATCTATACTAAAACCAGTTTGTAGTGTCCCGTCCAATCCTTTTTTTTTTTTTTTTTTGTCCTCTCCAGTTCTAGCACAACACTGCAGGATTCAGGATCCATTCCTTTCCATATTTGTAACTCTCTCTCAATGAGGAAACTAAAACCCCATTATTCATAAAATATTTACTTATTTATTCAATTCCAAAATATACAGAAAATAGTTTTAGAATCACTACCAAACACACACACACACACACACACACACACACACAGAAAGAAATAAAAGAATAGAAAGAAAATCCACTATTATGAGAAAATAAACTAAAATTAGATATTCACTTATGGTTCTTTGTTTCTTTATACTGAAAGTATATAATTTAAAAATTTGTATTCTAGTTGGCACAGTGGAACACGCCCGTAATCCTAGCTAACTGAGAAGCAGAGGCAGGAAGATTGCAAGTTGAGATCAGTCTGGGCAAGTGAGACCTGGTATCAAAATAAAATTTTAAAAGGGCTAGGGGTGTAGCTCAGCACTAGGGTACCAACCTAGCATACTTGAGGACCTGGGTTTAATCCCCAATACTGCAAATAAATAATTTAAAATTGTATTCCAGAGCTCCTTGGGTGTGTCAGTGCCCTACCATATACATACCTGCTTTTTAATGTGATTAGATTGTTCATTTAAAACTGTTAGGATGATTTGATTGTCTTCCATTTTAGGATTTTCTCCAAATTTGGAGGGAGTTGTTTTTTTTTTTGTTTTGTTTTGCTTTTTGTAGCATATGAACATTAATAGGTTTCCAGAAAGTAGAACTGTACAAAAGAAATACCCATTTGCCAGGAACAGTGGCACATACCTGTGGTTCCAGTGACTCAGGAGGCTGCGGCAGGAAGATCATTTGAACCCAGGAGTTCAAGATCAGCTTAGATAACATAGTGAGGCCCTGTCAAATATCACTTCCCATTCCTTACACTCAGTCTCTAGAACCTTTATCCTTTTTACCTCATTCTCACCCACCTCTTCTGGGTCACTTATCTCATTAATTTCTGATTTGTCTTTCCTTTTTTCTTCTTGGCCAAAAAAGTGGACATAGGTATATTTTCTTACTTCCATTTTTTTCCTCACCCCCCAAAAATAGTATATTATAGATACTCTTTTATACTTTGCTTTTTTCACTAAACAATTTGTCCTAGAAATCATTCCCTGTTGGTTCACAGATATCTTCCTTATTCCTTTTTACAGATGTATACTATTCTTCTTATTTGCTTGTAGCATATTTTATTCAACAACTCTTCTCTATATGAGCAATTAGAACATATCCACTATTTTACATACAAACAATGCTGCAATAAATAACCTCACGTGCATGTATTTTCATATTGCTGAAGGTATATGTCCAGAGTAAATTCTGAGAAGGATTAGTAGGCCCAAAATAAACTCATTTGAAATGTTTATTTAGATACTAAATAAAGTTTTAATAGATTTAAAGTTATTTTGTGATTATTTTCAGTACATATTTATCCAGAAAGATGATTCTGTTCTAGATTTTTGAGTCACCAGACTTTATATGTTTTTTATACTGCACAAACATACCTTAACAAATGTGTTCTGATGATGGTATGCAATTGAATAACAAAACTCTTCCTAAGTAGATTTAGATTTCATGTTTGTTTAATTATATATCAGCTCCAAGAGTAATAAATGCTGAACAAAAATAATGGAGGTGGGAGATCCTTTATATCTGAGACACAGTGATATGTACGAATAGATCACATTCTGCCTGTGGGAATAATCAGGGACATAATATTTTTGCATCTCTAAGGAGAAGGCATTTCCTCCCAGCAGAGCTGTTGATCTGAAGTTGCTGAAAACATGATGAATAGTGAAGGGAGCCAGTCTGCTGTTGCTCCAGGCTGGTTAATTATACTGTAAATCATGCAAACAAGGACATGTGGAAAAAAAAGCTTCTCCAGACATCATCTCCTTCTCAATAAAATAACAGTTCTTTAAAAAAAATAGGCAGATTGGTAATTATCTCAGGCTGAGAATATACAAAATGCTGATACTAACTTCTAGAGATATAGAGAAGCTTGGTGGCTTTGATGTTGGTAAGGCATTTAAAAAATGCTTTATAATTATGATTTGACACTCTTGATTAAACATTCTGGGAGCAAAGATAACTAACCCCCTACACAAACACACAGTGTATGCTCAGTACAATAACATTATTTTATTTTGGGGTTTTATTATTTGTGTCTTCTTTTGGGAGGCATCCCTCATACAGAGTGTAGGATTCACCAATAATTCTCCTCCCCTTAGAAAGGTTCATGTTTCATTTGGACATCTCTGTGCAACGTGGGATATTACAGACCGAGATCAAAGATAGGAATCAGTCCTCTATTCCACTGCTGACCAATTATGTCAACAAATCCTCCCTTGTCCCTTTGTCTTTTCTACTGTAAAAACAAAAGAATCTCTTTATGGCCCCAATACTTTACCATGTTTGCCTTATTTGTATAGGCTTTGATCATATCCTTCACATGGTGTCTGCCAGGTTTCTCCACTGTAAATTGATTATTTTTCTCTTTGTAATTAATAAATACTTTGTGGGACATACTTTGGGACTATGTAAATATCCCATTTCTCATACGTGACAAAGTTTTATGAAGATGCCTTAAATTCACAAGAGGGATCCTCACTAGATCTCTTTAAGTATGGTATCATTTAAACCACTTAATGCAGCCTATACAGGAGAACATCAAGTTTCATTAGCTACTACTTTGATCTTGGCATCAACAACATGAAGCAATACAACCTTTTTTTAGAGCTGGAGCTCTGATATCATGCAAATCAGATTTAAAATCCAGCATGGCTACTTACCACCTATATAAAAACTGGAAATAACACCAACCTCACAGAGCTGTTGTGGCAGTTCAGTGAGTGCATATGATCTGAAAAGCACCTGGAATTCTATGTGGCACACATGAGGCACTTAATATCTGGCAGCTGTTAATAACAATGAGAATGTTGTTTTGGTTAGTTTTGAACCCTGATGAAATTTTGGAGGGGCGGGGGGAGTGGAGACATTCTGCCACATCATATACCTCATTGCCAATCCAAGCTGATTTGCAAACAAAAAAGTATATTTATGCACTTAATTTCTCTGCTAAGTAAACTGTGGGTTCTATGGACCCAGAGTTCATGTGGTCTGTGTACATCCTTCCATGTGGTCTGTGTACATAGTATCAGTAAGATGAGTCCAGAGTTCTTTTTTAGACAAGATTGGAGTGCCACCCTGAGGTCAGCTTTGGTGTTGGCGATATTTCCTTGAACTCTGTCCTCACTACAAGGCTGAGCAGTAACATTTACATTGATTTTACTTACAGTAAAGACTGCAAAGTACACTCCATTGGCTCTTGATGGAAAAAAAAAAAAAGAAGTTTTTAAAAATACATAGAATAATTTGAATTTCTTAAGCACTTGATTGGGTCTCTTAAGTATTAGAGTATTGATGTATCTTGAGAACTTGAAATTTAAAACTCAGCCCTGGGCTGGGGATGTGGCTCAAGTGGTAGCATGC
Source organism: Ictidomys tridecemlineatus (assembly GCF_052094955.1). Classification (NCBI taxonomy): domain Eukaryota; kingdom Metazoa; phylum Chordata; class Mammalia; order Rodentia; family Sciuridae; genus Ictidomys; species Ictidomys tridecemlineatus. Next base: position 36,353,639 of record NC_135479.1, on the reverse strand, counting down.
TTGCCTAGCATGCGTGAGGCACTGGGTTTGATTCTCAGCACCACATAAAAAAATAAAATAAAATAAAGACATTATGTCCACCTAAAACTAAAAATAAATATTAAAAAAAAAACCTCAGCCCCACACAAAGTGAGGTTTTTGTCCCACTGTATTACCCACAGCCAATCATCCTCTTCTTGACTTAGATTTTAATTATAGCCCCAAAGCTATGGTTCAGAAGTTTCTAGCTCCCTTTGGAAAGAAATAATAATTCCTTTTTCCAAATGACCATCAGAAACTGCACTTGAGTATCCCACAGAAATCCCAAACTCAACCTATTCAGAATTAAGCTTATTTTACTGTCCTCACACAATATAAACTTCATATCTTTTCAACCTACATTCCCCATGAACAGACCCACACTCATTCCATCACCTAAGTTGGAGACTTGGAAGTAATTTTAGTTTCTCGTCCCTTTGTCCTCCTACATCCAATCACATTATGTCCTTAATGTGACTTAGGCCTGCTCCTTTCTCCACTTCCCAATGCTCCTGCCTTCTTTCCTCACTAGTCTGCTACTGTACTATTCTTCTGGACTTCTTGATTCTGGACTTGCCTCCCTTCCATGTTGCTGTGCTCTTTTAAAATTACAAAGTGTTGATATCACTGGCTTAACATCCTTGAACAGCTCTCAGAGCCTCAGTACACAGGCCCTTCATGGGCGAGTCCCTACCCACCTGTCCAGCTCCACTCTTGCTGCATTCTTGTCTCCAGCTTTGTTGAATCACTAGCAGATTCTCAGACACAATAGGCTGTTTCTGCATCCTTACATTCATTACTGCTATTCTATTTAAGTGCTTTGACTATTGGTTAACATCTTATTTTTTTAAAAAAAAGCTTTGCTAACTGTATCTTCAGAGCCTTTCCTAGCTTCCCACAAACCCAGCCCATTCTGCCACTACAGAGTGACTACTCCCTTACTTCCTGTAACTTATACTGCTGGACCTAGTGAATTTTCTTGCTTTGTTGGAAAACAGCTCTTTATCCCTAGAAGACTCTAAGCTGCTTGAGAGCAAGGACTCTTTTCATTGTTGAATTAGGCCCTTGTCTAAGATGGACGTGCTATAAAAACACCACCAAAAGTTTGTTGAATGATAGGCAGGAAGTAGAGGAGAAAAAAATTTTCCAAAACACACTTTTTGGGCAAGGAGTGTTCATTCTGTTCATAATAACAAGCTAGGCCAAGCTAGCCAGCACTGCAGTGTTATACAAACTTTGTGTTCTCACTTGCTACAGTTGAGAAACCATGTGTGTCTACCAGTCAGACCATACTAGTTTTTGGAGAAATTCCAGTTACACAAAACCATGATTCAATTTCCTCACCACTTTTATTGATGATGCTTTTAAATAGTTTTATTTTTGTCCCCAAGAGGAAATGGTCTCTTGATGACTCAGCTGCACTTTGTTAAGGCAAGAAATGGTATAAGTCTGACAGCTTCCATTCATTCACTTAACCAAAATGTATTACAAAGCACCAAGCAAACGACATATAGATCTATTCCTAAATTCACAAGGTTTTTCAGTGTCAGAGTCTTTATCTCACTTCATTAATTCAACAAAATTTTCTGGCAACTTACTATGAAACAGACTCCACGCTAAGAAAACAATTAAATGAAACGCAGGCCTAGCCCCTGAAAAGCTCAAAGTCTGTAGACAAAAGTGGAAATAAAATTACTATGTAACAGGAAAAGAGCTAAAATAGATGTACTTAGAAAGTGACATGAAAACTCAAAGAAAGATGAATTGTGTCAGGCAGGAGACATTCAGTATAATAAGACATGTAAATTGGGTTTTGAAAAATATAAGGAGTTTGCCAATGAAGAAAGGGAGAAAGAATATTCCAAAAAGAAATAAAAATATGTACAAATTGAGAGTTAGAAGAAACAAAGCTGAAGTGAGATGAGAAAACTGAGCTTTAGCAAGGATAAGTGACTTGTCCAAGGTCTCACAGCAGACAAGTGATAGGGCTGAGAGCTGAACCCAATCTGAAGTTACTCAAGGAAGCATCACAATTATGAAGCACAAAAAAGTTTCAGAACCACCCCATAGGACCTTCCATATAAATTATAGGATCTCAGACCACATTCAATGGACCACACAGAATCAAACAATTTTTAAGCAGAGAAGCATGATCTCATTTGGGATTCAGAAGTAACACATACATGTCCTCCTCTACCTGATCTCAAAATGTTGGAGCACCAGAAGGGTCAGTCCTGGGTTCCTTTTTCTTACACTTTCTCAGTGACCACATGCATATTCATGCTTTTGGATATAAGCTTGTCACTACTTGTACAGGGATAGGGTTATAAATTAGTTCATGAAGAAAAAAAATCTCATGAATTTGATTTTTTTCTTAAAAATTCTTTTAATTACCCATAAGGTACAGTGATTATGATTTCATGCTTCTTGGTTATATACATGGCTGTGGTCATATTTACATGCCAAATTGAAGATCAACAGTCCATTTCCTAATAAGCCTGAACAATTGATTTTTTTCCTCTATGTTGAAACAAACTGTTTTTAACAAGCAAATTGTTTCTACTTATCTATTATTTATAAATAATGTGCTTAGAAAATTCCTATTTTTAGGAAGTAGACATACTTGGAATAGCAAGGTATTTCTGCTGTAAGAGTGATTCAGGGACTGAATCCACCCAAGGGAACAGCAGGTTTGCTGTTCTCTCATCTCACACCCACTCACACCTGCTCTCCTCAGATGTAAGGGAATCACTCACACTATTTGATGAATACAACTAAATTTTAAGAAGTTAAATGATTGTAGGATGTGACTCCATTGTACCATTTATATGTTGACTCCCTAATTTATTTTTCCAGTCCTGATCTTTTTTCCTGAGCTTCAAACTTATAGAACCAACTACTTACCTGGCTGAATGTTTTCACTATAATCAACTAGACAGCTTACTGTGTGCAAAAATTAACAATTCCACCCTTTATTTCTTAACTCCACCAAAAGTTGTTTTTCTTTAGTCTTTCTTAGCTGAGTAAATGGCACATCATATATCCTGCCAAAAGCCTAGGGATGATCTTTGATTCCTCCTTTTCCCTCACCTCTACATGAAATTCAATAGTTACATTAAGTTCTACCCACTTAACTATAACCAAAATCTATCCATTTACACAGATATTATCATAGAACAAGTTACCACCATCACTCCTATTTTTAACTAGTTTGTTTCTACTCTTGGCCCTTTTATGGTTCATTCTCCAAATAGCCAGAGTAATCTTTTTACAAGCATTCACTTATTGATTTCTCAAATTTTTTTTTTTTTGAGAGCACACAGGAACTATCTATAGATGTACCACCCTGAATGCACCTGATCTTGGAAGCTAAGCAGAATCAAGCCTGGTTAGTAGTTGGATGGGAAAGTGCATAGAAACTGGAGACAGAACACAGAAGCAAACAGATCCCTGAGTTCATGACTTCCAGAAGAGAGGCAATACTGAAGTAAGCAATTTTATATACAACAAATGCAATGAATAAAATAAAAAATAAAATGATAAACTAAATCATGTTGCTCTCTATATAGAAATTTTCAATTGTTTCCTAGCATGTTTACATTAAAATCCAAATTCTTTATCATGATCTGGTTACAAAATTTTTTGAGATCTAGTTTACTTATCCCTCCAACTCTATCTGTAACACTCTCTCACTGCAGCTTGGCTCCAGTCACTGTGATCTTCTATTCCCACAGTTCCAAATCTTTTCCCTTCTTCCAATACGTATTTCCTCTATCTGGGATGCCTTCTCTCAGCTCAAATATCACTACTTCAGAGTTGATTACTCTAGCTATAAGCAATCCCCCACACTCTTCTCTACCAATTACACCTTTCGATTTGCTTAACGTGCCGCGGGTTGGAGAAATTAAAAGAACCACGTCCAATACAGCTATATGCATATCAAGCCAAACCTGGTAGACTATAGAGGAAAACTGTAGTAAACTATAACCAAAATTAGGTTGTCTTGTTAATTTGTTAACAGTCTCTTCTGTCCCCGCTAAAATGCAAGCTATCTTAGGACAGGAATCTTGAGATGTTTTTCACCAGACTTTCCCTAAAAAATCTAAACAGGGCCTGGGCATAAGAAGATACTAACATTTTTTTAGGGAATTTATAAGTAGCGACCGACTACGCGACGTTAATACCACCCAGCCCACAATCACAGGCAGGCTCCTCCCCCGGAGGCACTTCCGCCGGAAGCAAGGCCGTCCGGAAAAGGAAGTAGACTGCGCAGACGCAATGAGCTCTCGAAGCTTTCTGGGTAAAGATGGATGTCCACGACCTCTTTCGCCGTCTAGGCGCGGGAGCCAAATTCGACGTGAAACGCTTCTCAGCAGACGCAGCTCGATTCCAGGTACTGTGCGTAGGGAACCGAGGCCGGAGTGACTGAGAAGAAGCAGAAGTGTGAGAATAAACCGGCTGCGGAGGGAGCCGACGCACCCGGAGACCCCATGTTCTGGTCCTGCCCCTCCGTGGGGCATTTTTCCTCTTTTGGGAATTAAGCTTACTCGCAGGCCTAACCAGTGCTCGCTTACGAATGAATCTTTTTAGAGCCTTTGGTAGACTTGGTTGATCCTGATGCAGAAACTCTTTCCCTACTTCTTATTCAAAACAAAATCGGAATTCCTTTTAAAAGGAACTTTTCCCAAAACGGGTGAAAAGGAATTTCAAAAATATTTTTTTTCCATTATAGACGACCAGGTTTGGCTTGATATGCATATAGCTGTATCGGACGTGGTTCTTTTAATTGCTCCAACCCGCGGCACGTTAAGTGACCAATGAGAAGAGCAAGTTAGGAATAAGAGATCTTACATAGGGAAAGCAGTGACAATTGAGAGAAATCATTTGGGGTCCAGTGGGGAAAAACTTGAATGTCAACCTCTCTATAAGGGAATAGAGACACCACCCCAAACTTCCACCCCATCCCCGCCCCGTGCAACATGTGTGTTCTTTTGATTGCAGTTTACTGTAGTTCTTCAGCCACATGTTCTGGGTCCAAATGCTGGATCTGTATTTGTTCTTGAGCAATATGTATTGGGTTCAAATGCCATTTAATAGTTTCTAGACCTTGGTCAAGTTACTTCCTAATGCTTTGCTTTTTGCATCTGTAATACTGCTCTTTTTTGCTATACATAGAGTTACTGTGAGAATGAAGTAATTTAATATATATAAAATGGTTAGAAATCTGCTTGACATAGAGTAAATATATGTAAGAGTTCATGTTATTATTATTATTGTTACTATTATAAAGTAAAAAAAAAAAAAGGTCTTTTTTAGATTCCTTTTGCCCAAACATACTCATCAGCTCCACAAATATTTGGTGAAAGAATAAAAAGGTTGGGAAGTCATTTGTTTTATGTTCTTATTGCAAGTCCTTCTTGGATGAAAGCAATACTATTCTGTCAGGTTTCATTTAAATTTTTTGGGGTTTTAGGTAGGGAAAAGGAAATATGACTTTGATTCTTCAGAAGCGATGCAGGGACTGGACTTCTTTGGAAACAAGAAGTCTGTCTTAGGTGATTGTGAAGTATCACAAACACACCAGGAACTCCAAAATGAAGAGAAAAAAGAAGAGGGCCTAACTGAAAAGAAGAGGGAGCCAAACAAGAAAAAGAGGAGGAAGCTGATTTCAGGTTAGTGTTGGATTTCAATGTTTTTTTCTATTGAATTTTTTTCAGTTATAATATAGTACATACTAGCTGGGTGGGGTGACTCACACCTGTAATCCAGATACTCAGGAGGCTGAGGCAGGAAGATTGAAAGTTGGAAACTAACCTGGGGAACTTGGTGAGATCCTCTCAAAATAAAAATGCCTGGGGATATAGCTCAGTGGTAAAGTGCTAACCTAGCATGCTTGAGGCCTTGGGTTCAATCCTCAGCAAAACACACACACAAACTAAAGATGTATGCTTATAAGTCAAACAATATATAACCATTCTTCAGTTGTTGACATTCAGGTTGTTTCCATGTAGTTGCTATGATAAAGATTGCTATAGTAAAGGTATATACATATATCCTTTTGCATATGTGTTTTTATTTCTGTAGAATAATATCCCCAAAGTGGAAGCACTTGGTGAAAGGGTATTTACACTCCTTTCAACATACATTACAAAATGATTTCCCACACCTTTGTCAATGCTGAATATTATTGGATTAAAGTTTTTGCCAATTTAATGAATGAAACTTTTTTATTTATATTTTCTTGATTACTGGTGGGGTTCAGCATCTTTTCATATGCTTTACTGGACATTTACATTTCAAAATTTCTGACTTGGGAGATCTTAACTCTTTACCTATTTTTTCATAGGATTTCCACCCTCTGTATCATACTGTAGGAGTATTTTTCTTTTTCTGTTATATCTATTGTTTCCTGGCCCTATACTGTTTTTTTTTTTTTTTTTTTTTTTTTTGAAGTAGATACTTAACTTGTATAACTTAAGTAAATTTTCTTCTCATTCTTTATCTCCAGTCCTGTATTTCTCTAGGGGGAACCACTGCTAATCAATTTCTTTTGTGTATTTCTAGAGATATTTTATTCATATATCTTAATGTATTCCTTAAAAATATGAATCTTCTATTTACATGTTGATATAGTCTATAAACATGAATAGTCTATATATAAATTGTAATGTGAACCTCCCTCCCTCCTACCCCCCCTATTTTTTTTTTTTTTTTTTTGTTGAGACAGTCTGTATGTTGTCCAGTCTGGTCTTGAACTCTCACTCTTCTTGCTTTAGCCTCCCTAGTTACAGGTGCATGCCATGGTGACCAGCCTTTAAAAAAAAAAAAAAAAATGTATCTTGGAAATTGTTTGGAATCAGTAGGAAATGTCCTCTTTGTTCATTTTTAACACAGCACAGTATCTCATTGTGCATTCCATGGTTGACTTAAAAACTGATTTAAGGGTCTGGGGTTGTAGCTTAGTGATAGAGCACACGCTTAGCATGTGTGAGGCCTTGGTTCAATCCCCAGTATCTCACCCAACAGAATCTAACAAGTTCCTTTGTGATGGATATTTAGATTACTTCTACATTTTTGTTGTTGCAGTGTTACCAGAAATGTTCTACTTTATGTGTATATATATATATATATATATATATATATATATGTGAGTATATCATCCAATAAATTCTTATAACAATTAGATTTATTTTAAATTATAGAATTATTCATCAGAAACATTTTGTCAGTAGGAAGTATACCATTTTGTTTAGAGTAACACAGTGTAGTATCCTATCATATATACATTGTAGGGTTGGCCCCTAATTGATTTGGCAAGTTCCCTTGTGATAGATATTTATTGTATTTTCAGAAATTTGCTGTTACATGTAAATGTCATTTTGTAGTCATTGCAGTGGCTTCAAGGAGGTTTGATAAAACCTTTCCCCACTATTAATAAGAAAAACATGCAGTAAACTTGGGAAAAGGATTTAAGTGTTAGGTAGCCAGAAATACAAGTAGATACTGGAATCATTTAGCATCAGATATATATAGAACATTGATGTATGATAAAATATATAGACATATATCTATTTTTAAAATTTTGTTTTATTTATATGGCAGTACTGGGGATTAAACCCAGGGTACTTTACCACTGAACTATATCCCCAGTCCTCTTTTTTTAATTGTAGGTGGACACCATATCTTTATTTTATTTATTTATATGTGGTGCCGAGGATTGAACCCAGTGCCCCACATGTGTTAGGTAAGAACTGTATTGCTGAGCCACAACCCAGCCCCTTCAGTCCTCTATTTATTTTTTATTTTGAGGCATAGTCTCGTCAAGTTTCCCAGGCTGGCCTCAAACTTGTGATCCTCCTCCTGCACCCTCCCAAGTTGTTGGAATTATAGGAGTCTACCACACAACCTGTGCATATATGTATTTTTAATTGGAAAATTCAAGATCTTATGAATTGGTAATGATTTGGGTATGTTAATGCCAACTCTCTTGTAAAGGAATATACTTTTTTTTTTTTAATTTTTTAGTCGTAGTTGGACACAATACCTTTATTTTATTCATTTATTTTTTTATGTGGTGCTGAGGATCAAACCAAGTGCTTCGCACGTACTAGGTGAGCACTCTACCACTGAGCCACAACCCCAGCCCCAGGAGTATACTTTTAAAAAAATTATTTATCATTAGAGACACCAGCAATATATGAGAATTTTCTCTTTTTATAAATTTTCTCTTCATGTATTTTGGCCTTTTTTGTGCCAGGTTATTCACTCATTTATCAATTTATTAAAACTAATATGTTAATGTGTTTCCAGTTTTTCATGTGCCCTTTATTATTATTATTTTTTCCTCCATTTTATGGGTTAAAGTTATCTTCTTTATGTCTTGGGCAGGGGTAGGGGGAGTTCTGACATTTAAGTTAATTATTTTTTTAATTCTCTCTTTCTTGTTTGTAGTTTCATTTTGTTGTATTGAAATCTTTGATCCTGTGATAGAGTACTTGATAATCTATATTTTCCCTATTGTATTTTAATACATCTTTTGTTATATTCAACTTTAATTAATATTCAGGTCTATTCTAGGCTTTGTTCCTCTTCCATTGGTATTTCTGTGTTTGTACACCAATATCGGCTCGATTTTATCACTGTGACCTTATAATAAATTTGAAAAAGAAAATAAAAATCCAGTAGAGCAGCAAGGCATATCATGTTTTTGACTGGGCAACTATTTTCTCCCTGAAGTGATCTATAGAATTAGTATAGTCTCAATTAAAATTGCAGCACTTTTTTGTAGAAATTTTCAAAAGACTTCATATAACCAATGTAGTTTTTAAAAAGATAAATTTGGAAGACTTAACCCTATCTCATTTCAGGACTTAATATAAAATTAACTAACTACAAATCAAGGTAGTTGATATTACCAAAGAACTAAATAGATCAAACAGAGTAGAGAGTGTATATATACATATATATATATTCAGTTAGATTTCAACAAAGGTGCTAAGGCAATTCAATTGGGAAAGGAAAGTCTTTTTGACAAATTTTGTAGGATTGGTATGGAGAAAAGTCGATGTCATCCCTTATTTCAGACTATATGCAAAAGTTAACTTGAAACAACTCAGATTGAAATGCAAAATCTATAGAAGATAGATTCTAGAAGAAAATAGGAAAACTATCTTTGTTACCTTGAGGTATGTGGAGGTTTCTTAGAGCACCCAAAGCATAAACCATAAAGCAAAAATCAGTACATTGGACATTAAACATTTTTGCTCATCAGTAGTGGGCATTAAGAAAATGAAAAGTCAAGCCATAGGGAGTAAAATATTTGCAACATGTATATCAAACAAAAAACTTGTATTCACTAATCTAAGATTATATCCCCATAGCAATAAGTATATAAAAGACAAATATCCAAAATCATTAGTTATCAGGCAAATTTAAATGAAATGCAATACTAATGCATACCCTTTAGAATGGCTGAAATAAAAGACAGACTATACCAAATGTAGGCAGGAATGTACAGAAATAAACTCTCACATTGTTGCTAATAAAACAGTACAATTACTTTGTAAAACAGGGATTTTTTTAAGTTAAATGTGTACCTATCATATGACCCAGCTATTCCATTCATAGATATTTACCCAAGAGAAAGGAAAAAAGTGTCCTCAGGAAGACTTGTATACAAATGTTCATAGTAGCTTCATTTGTAATAGTCCCAAACTGGAAATGATCCATATGTCCTTCAGCAGAGGAAGAATAAACAAATTGTATGTCCGTGTAATGGAATACTACCTAGTAATAACATGTTAAGTTAGTGATACCTTCTTTAACATAGATGAATCTCAAAATAATCATTCCAAATAAAATAAGCTAGACTAAAATTAGTACATACTACATGATTCCAACTATATAAAATTCTAAAAATGGCAAACTAATCTGTAATGACAGGAATTAAATTGGAAATTGTCTAGGGATGGAGCAGTGGATTACAGGAGGCCATGAGGAGATTTTGGGGCTGATGAAAGTAACCATGAATGTGCTGAGTGCTTAATTAATTTATGTCAAAACCCATCAAATTATATGCTTATATGTGTCTGGTGCTGGGGATTGAATCCAGGGCCTCATACATGCTGGGCAAGCACTCTGTCACTGAGCTACATTCCCAGTCCCAAAATACACTTTAAAATATATGCAGTTTATTGTATGTCACTTAAGTTCAGTGGAGTGGAAAAACAAATATTCCAGTGGAGGGCTGGGGCTGTGTTTCAGTGGTAGAACACTCGCGTAGCATGCATGAGGCACTGGGTTCCACCCTCAGCACTGCATAAGAATAAATAAATAAAAGAGGTGTTGTATTCATCTACAACTAAAAAATATTTTTAAAATAAAATTCCAGTGGGATATGTTGCTCATTATTCCTAAAGTTTTTGAGGTTTCTCTTACGTTACTATTACATTATTTATTCCCCCATGTTAATGGAAGTCATCTAGTCCAGTCACCAAAACAATCCTATCTACTTTTTAATTAAACCTGTGTTGTTTATAGATACATGGAGAATTGCTCTCTTTACAATATTGAGTAGTCCTAAGTATTTTGTTGTGTTCATTGTTATTGTAAGTGAAAATCTTTCTTTTATCCTCTTTCTAGCTGGTTGTTGGATATAAAGAAGCTGGTTGCCTTACTGATCATGTAGTTTTTTTCAATGAATTCCCTCTTTTCAAGTATGCAGTCATCTCACTTACATAATAACTAGCTGAAGCAACCAACAAAGAAAAGAGAGTGAGCTTCAGAGCTCTGATTATCAACACAACTTGTCTATTACTTTCTCTTATCTAGTTGCACAGCTGTTATTTTTTCTTGTTCAGGTGAAAGTATGGCCTGTTTGCTACCTCTAAGACCGTTGTACTTAAAATCTTTTAATTTTAAAAATGTGTTTTAGAAATTATTTCTCAAGAAGAAGATAATAGTATACAGTGGGTATCATCTGTGGAAGCAAAGATTGAAGATAAAAAAGTTAAAGGAGAGAATAAACTAACTTCGGGAAAGTTGGAACATCTCAGAAAGGAAAAGGTTAGAAAAATGTCTTAGCCCTTAAAGTTTATATTTTTCTGAGGCAGGAACTTTTTCACTAAACTTGGGTTATTTCTTTTGGAAAAAGTGAATGTTAAGATCAAAGAATAATTATATTTTCTTAGGTTTAGGTTTTACTTTAATGATAAATTAAAGCAAATAGATATTTGTACTATGGTGGAAAAACTTAAAAGCTTAAAGTTAGGGGCTGGGATGTGGCTCAAGCGGTAGCGCGCTCGCCTAGCATGCGTGCGGCCCAGGTTCGATCCTCAGCAGCACCACATACCAACAAAGATGTTGTGTCCGCCGAGAATTAAGAAAAAATAAATAAATGTTAAAATTCTAAAAAAAAAAAAAAAAAAAAAGCTTAAAGTTATAATTGAAGATTTTCTATTTAGATAGGTATAGATATGTGTGTTTAGCAATTCTTGACCTGCTCAAATTTTAAGATTACTAGTATTTTTAGAATTAAATTTCTCAAATTTCTTAACCCTGTTTGATAAACAAAATTTGGCTCTCTTTCTATATTGAGTTCACTGATTTAGAAAGATTTCCTCAGACAGGGATTAGGAGGTTAGAATTCTTGAGAAACTTGTTCTGTAGGGACAGAATAAGGGAAGTGGGATATAGAAGAAACATCAAATATATCATTGTTGCGTCTGCTATACACTTGCCATGTTGCTGATGGAGATGTGTGTATAGCTAGCTAACTATAGGGATCACTGCAGCCTGCTTCACTATAGAAACTAGAATTTGGCTGTCTTTGAGACAGAGAATGAGGACACATACCAAATAAATACCTCTAAACTCCATTTTGGCATTCAGTTTTAATAAATAGAGTTTTTTATAATAGAGTTGTAAAAAGCATTTTATTGAAAAACATTGGCATTTGTATACTATAAAGAAAATAGATGGATTCAGTGCTTACCTTGTAGAAGTTATGTAAGAGTATAAGTATGACTATGGCAGTTAACACATTAATAAGAAGAAAGCATAGGTACTTTTATTAGGAAGGTCTTCTGTCTATGAAATATACTTACCATCTATGTTGCTTTGGGACTTGGATTTAATCAGAAAGTTTCATGTGCTGCAGAAGCTTATCCCAGAAACAGTTACTGTTGTTTTACAATATCTGAGAATGTATTTATTTGATAATATCAATGGTGGCCCCTTTGCTTTACTTTTCAGATAAACTTCTTCCGGAATAAACACAAGATTCATATCCAAGGAACCGATCTTCCTGATCCAATTACTACATTTCAGCAGCTGGAGCAGGAATATAAAATAAATTCTCGATTGCTTCAGAACATTCTAGATGCAGGCTTCCAAACACCTACACCAATTCAAATGCAAGCTATTCCAGTTATGCTGCATGTGAGTATGAAGGTCTAAGATGCCTGTAACGTTCCTTTCTCTGTGTGTTTGCTCATTCTCTTCCCTCTCTCCTTGAAATCCTTTCTGCCTTATCTGCCCTGTTAAAATCCTTCACTTGATTTTAAGGTCCATCTCAAATGCCTGTGCCTCTGTAAAACTTGTCCTGATCACTATAGTTAGATGTGATCTTTTTCCTTTATCAATACCCTTTGCTTCTTCAGCCCAACCTCAGTTCTCCATGGTTTTAGTGTGTTCTTTTTCTTCTGTATGTGTGTGTGGTTTTTTTTTTTTTTTTTTTTTTTTTTAAAGAGAGAGTGAGAGACAGAGGGGGACAGAGAGAGAGAGAGAGAATTTTTTTAACATTTATTTAGTTTTTCTTAGTTCTTGGTGAACACAACATCTTTGTTGGTATGTGGTGCTGCTGAGGATCGAACCCGGGCAGCACGCATGCTAGGCGAGCGCGCTACCGCTTGAGCCACATCCCCAGCCCCTGTGTGTGTTTTCAAAAAGAAAAAGATCAGTGTGTGTCACTGGGCTAAGAGACCAGAAGCTCAGATCTGCCTCCCTGATTAGCTAGTATTGGAGGAATTAAAAGGAAGGGAGAAGGGAGATACTGATTGTTAATGGGCTGGTAAGAAGGGAAATTTTTAGGGTTCTTTTGCACCAGTATAGATAATCATCATGCTTCTTCACAGTTCACATTTGTTTGGCAGAGGGTATCATCATCTGATGGGGGATTTTGAGCTTAAAACATCAAAGGGTTGGGTGATCTGCCTTCTCCTATGCACATCCATTCTTGAAAAGCTGGTTTCATATCATCCTTGAGTGGATTTTGGAAGCTTTTCCTGAAAAACAACTTAAGCAGGTTTCAGAGGTTCAGTCCATGGTTAGCTGATTCCAATGCTCTGGGCGTAAGGTGGGGTGGAGCATCATGGCTGAAGGGGCATGGCTGAGGAAAGCTACTTAGCTCATGGCAGCCAGGAAGTAGAGAGATTGTTTGTTCTTTTTCTTGCAACATTTGAATCTTCTGAGGATAGGGAGTATGTTTATCTTTACATTGTTGATTGGGTTTTTAATGTCCAGAAGCTATTTCAGAAACAAATGCCTTCTAAAATTCTTGTACATAACCCAACTTAGTTTCTTTTTCCATACTTTTGATTACTTAAATACATGTATAATAGAATGCATAGATTTTAAGTGCACAGTTTAGTGAATTTCAACAATGCATTGTTACTTATAAGTTCCTCTGTCAGGTCATTGCCACTTTTGATTTCTAACCTAATTATTTAACAGAATCCTCCTTAAGGATTGAGCAGCACAGATATCAGGATAGTAAGTTGATTCTGTGATTTTGCTTTTATGAAAAAGTCCAGTGGGGAAGAAAAATTCGAAATAGTGGATGTAATTCTCTTTGGATTTTAGTTGTTCACATTGTCCACTCACTCAAATGGACTTAAACACCAGTGCTCAGAGACTATTGGGGTGGTGATAACAAGAATGGAGAGTGATAGAAAAGCAAATATGGGAAAAGATAGGAAAGTGAATAGGACTTGAACAACTGGATAATTTAATTTTGTTTTGTTGTTTTTATGACTGATAGAATAATTTGATCAGGCTCTGGAACTTTTATGTACTTTTCTTTTTACTTATTTTACATTTTCAGGGTCGGGAACTTCTGGCTTCTGCTCCAACAGGATCTGGGAAGACTTTAGCTTTTAGCATTCCCATTTTAATGCAGCTGAAACAACCTGCAAATAAAGGCTTCAGAGCCCTAATTATATCCCCAACACGAGAACTTGCCAGCCAGGTATGACTTACAGCTTTTTAGTGAGTGCATTTGTGTTTGCTTCATTGATTTTAGCAAGGTTAATTAAAAGGATCTCAAAAGAATAAGGCCCATTAAAAAAAATAAGACCCATGTCTTTTGTCATAGTCAAATATTCTGTATATTACTGCATATGGACCAGTCTTTTAAGACTTCTTATAATTTTCTAAAACATGATGATTTTATCATTTATACTTTGAAGAAGTAAATGTTTTAAGATGCTTGAAATTGAAAAGCTCCTGTGTTATATTTCTCAAATTTTATTTTTCTACTTAGAAAAAATGAAACCTTATCTTAGTTTTTGAGAAAGTAAAACTATGAGCTATTCCACCCTATCAATTTGCTTAATATAAGACACATACAAAGTATGAAATAGTCTTATAATACTCTGTATTCTAAAAAGAACAATATGTTAACAGATTGAAGGAATATTAGTTTTATCTCTTGAAACTAGTTTATGAGGTCTTGGAAAAAACCACTGAATCCTCTTTGGTCTTGAAGTTCTAAAATGCTGATATGCTAGGTTAATCAGCACATTATTATAGGTTTAATTTGAGGTATTCATGAGTTGATAAATTTATTAATAATGTAAAGCATATCTACCCTGTCCAAGTAGCACCTCATCTCTTTATCATTTTATGTTTTAGATTCATCGAGAGTTAATTAAAATCTCTGAGGGAACAGGATTCAGGATACACATGATCCACAAAGCAGCAGTAGCAGCCAAGAAATTTGGACCTAAATCATCTAAGAAGTTTGGTAAGAAATTCATGCTTGGGATATAGAGCAAGCAAGGGATTTGGAAGTTGTAAATATCCTAATTACCACATAAGAGTTGTTAAAAGCCATGTATGTAATTAGTGTTATTTTTCAAGAAACTAAAGAGATGTCCTCCCTATTCCACTCAATGGCAATATAAATATATACCAATGGTGAGATGATTTTGCCTATCTCCGTTCACCTTGGGGACATTTGTGAATATCTGTAGACATTTTTAATTGTTGCAACTGGAAGGGAATCCAATAGCTAATAGTGGGTAGAGCCCAGGGATATTGTTAAATATTTTATAATACCCAAGATATAGCCCTCTACAAAAGAGTTATCTGAGGGCTAGGGATGTGGCTCAAGCGGTAGTGTTCTGGCCTGTCATGCACGCAGCGCTAGGTTCGACCCTCAGCACCACATACAAATAAAGATTTTGTGTCCGCCAAAAACTAAAGAAAAATAAATATTAAAAAATTAAAAAAAAAAGAGTTATCGGACCTAAAATGTTAACAGGCTGAGGCTGCTTTATACCCTGCTTTATAGTACTGATTTTTAATCTGCCATGAAAATACTCTTGCAGGTAAGAATGGATTACATCCTTGTCCTTACAGCAGCCAGATAATCAGATTTTGTCTTTCATCTTTAAGTTCTGAGTAAAATTTCATTTAAAGAAAGAATTTTACAGGGCTGGGGTTGTGGCTTAGCAGTAGAGCGCTCTCCTCGCATGTGCGAAACCCTGGGTTCGATCCTCAGCACCACATAAAAATAAATGAATAAAATAAAGGTATTGTGTCCAACTTCAACTAAAAAAATAAATATTTTAAAAAAAGGATTTTTCTGTGTGGCGGGAGGGGGTTGAAAATCAAATTATTGGATTGTATATTATTATTGCCTCTTAGAAGTTGAGAAGACTGTCCAAATAAATAAAAAAGATACAGTAGTTTATGCTATCATGGAAAAAAATGTTTATTGGCTTTCTAATAAGGAAGAACTTTTATGTCAGTAGCTTTTCTGTCCCCTTCCAATGAAACATTATTGACTTGAGATTCAGAAGGCTTCATTTCTTTAAAGAGGGATATACCTAGCCAGTGTTGGTGCAGGCCTGTGATCCCAATGATTCAAGAAGCTAAGGCCAGAAGCTCCTGAGTCCTAGGCTAGCCTCAACAACTTAGCAAGACCCTGACTCAAAATGAAAAGCACCCGTGGGTTCAGGCCCCAGTACTATACCCCATCCCCTGCCCCCCCACACACAAAAGTGATGTGACTTATTTTTTGCAATTTTTACCATTTGTTTCCTGTAGATATTCTTGTGACTACTCCAAATCGACTAATCTATTTATTGAAGCAAGATCCACCAGGAATAGACCTAACAAGGTACAGATAATATTTTAATGTCCTTCATGTATGTTTTTCATTAGTTGGTTATATTTTATTCTAAATTACTTGTATTACTTCCCTTTGGAGCTTATCTGCTAAGTTAAATCAATGTTGATTTTTCATGCTTATTTTTCTTATATATCTTTTTCTGGTATGATACCTTTTTTTAATATGATAAAGTGGATCTGAAAAGCAGAATCATGGTTTGACTTCCTCTTGTGTCCCCACAGTTTAATGAAGTGTCTTGGATCTTATAGTTTAATGTTTACAAATTGTTCTGTTATTTCTTAGTGTTGAGTGGCTGGTAGTAGATGAATCAGACAAACTGTTTGAAGATGGCAAAACTGGGTTTAGAGACCAACTGGCTTTCATTTTCCTGGCCTGCACATCCCACAAGGTCAGAAGAGCTATGTTCAGTGCAACCTTTGCATATGATGTTGAACAGTGGTGCAGACTCAACTTGGACAATATTATTACTATATCCATTGGAGCAAGGTAACTAATTGTTGTTGCACATTATCCCACTGATTTATTTTCAAATACATGTGATTCTTAGACTCAAGGAGATAGCTTGTTTGGCATGAGAGTCTTATATAAGAGAGTTTTACTTAAAGAAATTTTTGTTGTTTTTGTTAAGTTATAATTGATTGATTCCTTTTTAAAAATAATTTGGTAGGGTCTGGAATTATAGCTCAGTGGTAGAGCCTATCATGTGTGAAGCCCTGGCTTTAATCCATAGAACCAAAAAAGAAAAAAGGAAGGAAGAAAGGAGGCAGAAGTTAACTTAGGAGAGCATTTTATTTTAAATAAATGTATTGTGGTAGAAAACAGTACAGGGAAATTATACTGTGACCAAACAGAATATTATACAACAATGAAACAATAAGTATAAAGACTGTAGCTATATTAAAAAATTTCTTGTGACATCATATTAAATGGAAGAGAAAACTGGATGTAGTGGTATGCACCTGTAGTTCTAACTACTTGGGAGATTGAGTTAGGAAGATCACTTGAGCTTAGGAGTTCAAGGCCAACCTGGGCAACATAGTGAGACTCCATCCCCCCGACCCCGACAAAAAAAGAAGTAAAATGGGACAATAAAGAATATACTGTCAGGCTGGGGATGTGGCTCAAGCAGTAAAACGCGCTCGCCTGGCATGCGTGCGGCCCGGGTTCGATCCTCAGCACCACATACAAACAAACATGTCGTGTCCGCCGAAAACTAAAAAAAAGTAAAATAAATAAATATTTAAAAATTTTAAAAAAAGAATATACTGTCTGCTTTAAACTTAAAATTCATAAAAAGAAAGCAGAGCCAATTTACCATAAGTATAATATAAAGGCAGACAACAGAATGGGAAAAAATAAAGCTTTAATACCTCTCCCTCTAATCATCATTGTATATATAACCTACCTCTAATCATTAAGAAGAAAGTTTAGCCATACAGAATAACAACCTTAAAAATGTTCTCATTATTTTACCCAGTAATTTTATATTTAGAATGTTTAACAAATAATCAAATGAAAATTGTGACTAGAATACAATAAAACATAAAAATTCATTCTAAAATGGTAGAATTTTAAGTAATTTATTTATTTTTTTATAATATATATTGTTATTTTGTGGTTGTTGTATGTTTTGTTTTGTTTTGAGATGGAGATATGCCATGTTGCCCAGGCTGGGCTCAAACTTGTGATCCTCCAACCTCAACCTCTAGGGTAACTGGGATTATAGACGGTACCACTGTGCCTGGCTTATATAACTTGAATATTTCCTAAAAATTTCCTCAAAAGATAACATTTTTATAATTAGAACAAAACATTTTAAAATAACAATTCTACTGTCAAATTAAAATATAAATATTTACTTATGTTGACGGTAGAAAAGTTGATTTTATGGAGTTCTGTGTAAAACTGTTGATTATTATTTTAGAGTTCAGTGGGGAAAGCAAAAAGTGGCTCTCATGAACTACTAGATATATTTTCTCCTCAGGAATTCTGCAGTAGAGACAGTAGAACAAGAACTTCTCTTTGTTGGGTCTGAGACTGGAAAACTTTTGGCCATGAGAGAACTTGTTAAAAAGGTATGTGGGTTTTGGTAAGGTTTACCAAGTCTTACCTGGTGGGAGGCCCCGCAATACCTCATCATCATACTGCCTTTTACTTAGTGGTCCAGTGGTGGTGAGTCTGTCTCTCCTGCCTCAGAGTTGGCTAGGAGAAGACCCACCTGATGCTATTAAAAGCATATTTTTCCCCTCTGTATATATGTCCCATTCATCCCCACATCCTTCTGCTGGTTTGTTACAGAAGAATTGGGGCATTGTAGAATGAGTTAGACACTGAGTGGGGGTTTCTTTTATTGTACCTTTGGTAAGTGTCGAGTAGAAGCCATAGTTTAAAAAGTTAAGTACTGTGGGTCATATATACTAAGCAAAAAGAAATATAAATTCTGCACCCTGAAATTTTGTCTTAATTAAGGGATAAAGTTAAGTATACTTATATAATATAGTTTGTGATAAAATGCCATAAAAGGCAAAAGCATCCAAAGAGTCATAATGGACTATTGGGGTAAGCCCATTTGGTTGGAGAAAGTTTTATACAAGGTATCCTGCTAATCAGAGCCCTGAAAGAGAGTCTATAGGACAAATGGTGGAGGGGGAAAGTGTTCCCAGTTCAGAGAGCAGCCTGAATAAAACTTGAAGAGGTGACGGTGCATACTATATGTTTGGAGACTAATGAAGAAGTTACACGTCTAAGGCAGGGTGTATGGTGGGAATTTAAGGATTAGGTTGGACAGTGAAGTTAGGGTCAGATTGAGAGACCTCTGGACATTTCTGAAGAATGTGGCCACATAATTTTTAAGGAAAATTAGTCAAACAATAGTATGTAAGATGGGGTGTAAAGAAAAAGGCTGAAAGTGAGGAAAATAATTACTAGGCCGTTAAATTAGACTGAGCAGAGATAAGGAGAAAATAAACAAGTGTGGCCGCGGATAAGGTGTTTGTAAGTAATTGTCAATGATATAAGTGGTATGCTTTAGAGGTTAAGAGCATGAACTCTGGAGCCAGACTACCTGGGTTAAGATTATAGCTCCAACATTGTACTTTGATGCAGTTTAACTCCCCTCTGTTCCAGTTTCTTCATCTGTAAAGTGGGATAATAATATCTACCTTATAGAACTATTAATAGTATTTGAGTTAATATAAACATAGTACTTAAAATGGTGCTTGGCATATAATAAATTCTATATATATTCATTTTATCAACATTCTTAAAGGTATCACTTGCCACAAGGAAATTTTAAGGTTTTCAAAGATAATCATATGGACATAATACAGCAGAGATTCTTGTTTTTGTTTTGTTTTGTTTTCTTTTCTTTTTTTAGCAATGTATGAACTTTGGGAAGTCTGTGAATTGTATGTCAGATTGTGTGAATAAGTGGTTGCCAGTTAGAAAGCCTCATCACTTTCATTAGATGCCAAAAGGAGTGTGTAAACCAAAATAAAAAGGCTAAGAAGAACTAATATGGGCATTTGAAGATACAGAAACTTGGTTTGAAAGAGGCAGGGTTCGATGATATAAATATAAATATAAAAATAATCTGCTTAGAGGTTGATACTGAGATTTTATTTTATATAATAAGATAGAAATTATATTAGAACTTAGAACCAAAGACTAAGATAACAATTAAAGAAACATTACAAGCAGAATCAAAATTCTGAGGCATATAAACCAAGAAATGATTGTTTCAGAATGGACATCCAGTACTGTGACTAAAAAGTAATTGATAAGTTTATTTGAATTAGCATGATGAATAATATAGTTCAAATTAAGTGGAAAGAGCTCATTGTAGAGAATGGATGGTGAGGAAGATGAAGGCAGATTTAAACCACTGGCCTGAGGCATTTGGCAGTGAAAGTACAATAAATTGAATTTGGTTCTTTTGTGAACTAAAATCATATTTTGATATATGTCTGGTTGTATTATTGCTTATGAGTTATGTGTACTAACTTTTGCTTTTGTTCTTTTAAAAGGGTTTCAGTCCACCTGTTCTTGTTTTTGTTCAGTCCATTGAAAGGGCTAAAGAACTTTTTCATGAGCTCATATATGAGGGTATTAATGTGGATGTTATTCATGCAGAAAGAACACAACAACAGGTAATTGTGTACTTCAAAACCTTAAAGAAATACTGGCATTAAATTTATGAAGTGCCCATTTTTCATTTCTAGCTTGGTACTACAACATTTAATATTTATTTTCTTAAACAGAGAGATAATACAGTCCACAGCTTTAGAGCAGGAAAAATCTGGGTTCTTATTTGTACAGCCTTGCTTGCAAGAGGGATTGATTTTAAAGGTGTGAATTTGGTGATCAATTATGACTTTCCAACCAGCTCAGTAGAATATATCCACAGGATAGGTAAGTTCTCTTTATTTTTTCTTCCTCTGTTGTGCCCACTCATCTATCCTTTAGAAATACTCACTTTTTAATGCTATGAAAACCCATCACTTTTTATGTGAACCTCGAGAGTCCCTTTGAAACTTCCAAAAAAATTTTTTATGGTCTGATTTCTCTTAGGTCGAACTGGAAGAGCAGGGCATAAGGGGAAAGCCATTACATTTTTCACTGAAGATGATAAACCATTATTAAGAAGGTAAATTAGGAAAAATACCTTAGTATCCAATTGGCAAAATTGTCTCATTATTTTTGTATGTATTTTTTTAACAGATAACTACAAAATAGCTATGTCCCAAATTCTGTTAATGGTGTTAAGCAGCTAAATTTTAGCCATGGAAAAAGGAAAAATGAACAGTCTTATCTTTCCTTCTATTATTAGAACTTGGAAGTAGTATTGCTTTGAACGCCTTTCACATATGCTTATGTAGGGGGTGTATTCCAACAGCTTTGGATCCACCTGAGGTCTCCTTAGCAACCCCAACATAGTGTAACTATGCACCTCAGTTTTCTATCTACGAAATAGGGATAACAATAGTATTTAGGGTTTTTGTGAGGAGTGAATAAGTTAAATGCAACTCCATAGTAAACACTACCACTTAATAAATGTAAGCATGATACTGGCTTCATTCAGTGTTTCCTCCATGATTTGGCCTAGTTGTTTTTTAAGGCTTATTAATGTTAAAATGGTTACTATGTAAAGTTCTTCATCAGTACATGATTTCAGACCAATAGATGGTTTTCTCAGTAATCCACATTGTTGTATATTAGAACACTACTGGAGTACTTTGTGTAGTTATAGTTCCTTTTATGTTGTACTTTGACAAGATACAGATTTATGTTTATGGGGTTCCTTTTCAGTGTTGCCAATGTTATACAGCAGGCTGGATGTCCAGTACCAGAGTACATAAAAGGTTTCCAGAAACTACTAAGGTATAATCTTGAATTTACCTTCTCTTTCTGTTTGCATATACACTGTTACTTTTTTGTTGTTTTTTTTGTTTTTTTGCTTTTTATTTATTTCATAATATCTTCAAATAGTATATTGTTTAGTTTTAAGTGGTTTTGATCTTATACATAGATGCTCCTTGACTTATAGTGGGGTTACATCCTGATAAACCCACTATAAGTTGAAAAGATTGTAAGTCAAAAATGCGTTTAATCTACTCCCCTACTGAACATCATAGCTTAGCAACTCTTTAGCGTATCAGTTGTTTACCTCTGATTGAGTGGTTTACTGGGAGCTTTGGTTTCTGCTGCCACCAGCATTGCAAGAGAATATTGTACTGCATAGTGCTAGTCAGGAATAGTTAAAATTCAAAATATAGATTCTACTGAATGTGTGTCATTTTAGCATTATCATAAAGCTTTAAAAATTGCAAGTCAACCCATTCTTGTCAGGGATCTCCTGTAAATGGTGTCAAACTAGATATGTCCTTTTACTTTGTTTCTTGCTCAACATTCAGTTTTTTTATTGTGTGGGTTTTTTTAAAAATTAATTTTAATTGATCAATTAGTGTATTAATTACCTGGGATCAAAACCAAGGCCTCATTAATGATTGGCAAGCACTCTTACCCCTAAGCTACACTTCCAGCCCTTATTTTATTATTATTTTTTGAGTATGGGGTAAACTACATAATAAAATTTTATCACCTTTTTTTTTTCCAGTTGTAAATGGACAAAATACCTTTACTTTATTTAATTTATTTTTTTATGTAGTGCTGAGAATCAAACTCAGTGCCTCATACATGCTAGGCAGGTTCTTTCTCTACCACTGAGCTACTACCCAGCCCCCAAATTTATCATCTTTAAAAAATTTTTATTGGAGCATTATAATTATACATATTAGTGGGATTCATTGTTGCATACTCATACATACACATTAAAATTTACCATCTTAACCATTTAGTGTACAGTTCTCCGATGTTAAATACATTCATTATGTTATGTAGGCATTACCACCATCCATCTCCACAATTCTTTTCCTCTTAAAAAACTGCAATTCTATATCCATTACACAGTAACTCCCCATTTTCCCATCCTTAGGCCCCAGCATCTACCATTCTATTATGTGTCTCTGATTTTGTCTACTCTAAATAGAATCATACAGTATTTATCTTTTTGTGATAGGCTTATTTCATCTACCATAATTTTAATTTCCTCAAAGTTCCCCTATACAATATAATCAAAATTTCCTTCCTTTTTAAGGCTGAATAGTATTCCACTGTATGCATGTACCACATTTTATTTATCCATTCATCTGTTGGTGCACACTTTAGTTGTTTCTACATTTTAGCTGCTGTGAACATGGGTGTACACATGTCTTCGAGACTATTTTCCTACAGTATTGATTTGTACCATCTCTTGACATTATAGTTCTAATAGTACTGCAACATTCAGGGCATTTAAGATAAAAACATTGCTTCTGAATACTTGTAAATGCTGTTTTCTTTCCTTGCCAGTTTTCTCATCCTTGAAATTTTAACTATTCAGACTTTTAAAAAATTATTCAATGTGAGTGAAATATACTTAGAGTTATTTTAGTTCATAAAATCATATAAAACAGTTAACTGACCAAAATCAGATTCTAATGCTTGTTGAAAAAGGGTATAAAGTTGCCTATTTTAATCAGTCAGTGCCTTTTTAAAATGTTGAGTTGAATATATCATACCTTTGAGATACTCTGTAAATGCTAGTTTATTAAAGTGGACGTAGCCCACCTTAAACCTGTAAGTAGTTAAAAAATGAATTTTGTGATCAAGAATCAAAATGAATGTTAGCTGTTGTTTTTCTGTTTTTCTGAATGAAGTTGCACTTAATTTATTTCCTTTCCCACATTGTAACTTTCAGCAAACAAAAGAAAAAGATGATTAAGAAACCACTGGAAAGGGAAAGTATTAGTACAACTCCAAAATATTTTTTAGAGAAATCTAAAGACAAACGGTAAGTATATATGGTTTAAAAAAAAACAAACAAAAAGCTGCTGTTTGACTCAATCATATAGTTAGGGTAGGCATTATTTTTCCGTAGGATATAGTTTTAGTGGTAGAATTAATAGGTCTATGGTCCATTATAAAATGTGATAAAAATAATATCTCAGGTTGCCTGTTTTGTTTTTGTGGTGCCGGGGATTGAACCGGGGCATTGTGCATGCAAGGCAAGCACTCTGTCAACTGAGCTGTATCCTCAGCCCTCCATCTGGTATAATAGAGGGAAAAACCGAATTTGAAGCCAGAAGACTAATTCTAATACCTACTTTCCTTTGTGACTTTGTGCAAATCTTTTTACTCCTATATATAGTGGAAATAATTATATAAATAATACATTCGCTGGCCAGGAGCATTGGCATACCTGTGATCCAAATGCCTTAGGAAGGCAGAGGCAGGAGGATCGTGAGTTCAAAGTAAGCCTCAGCTACTTAGTAAGGCCCTAAGCAATTCGGTGAGATCCTGTCTCTAAATAAAATACAATAAAGGGCTAGGGATGTGGCTCTGTGGTTAAGTGCCCCTGGGTTCAATCCCTAGTACCAATAATAAAAATAATACAAACTGTGTTGCTCAGCCTTGGAAGACTGGATAAGTTAATATATACTATAGAACTTTGTATTACTATAATATAGTATGCAAACGTTTTTTCAAAAATTTTTCCTTTTGCTGTGTTACCATTTAGTTAATGACATTCATCAGTTACTAGGCCATAGTATCAGATTGTTGGAATTCATATATGACATTTATTACTAGTGTAAGATAATTGGAAAGTTACTTTACCACTCTGTCTCATTTTCTGTATCTATAAAATGAGGATAATAGAATCCTCTAAGTTGTTAGTAAGATTACCTGGGTTAATTCATGTAAAATACTTTGTAACAGTGCCTAGTATTTAATAAGCAGTGAATCAAAGTGAACTTGTATTATTAAGTTAGTATTAGAATCTGTCTTTGTTATAAGTATGAAAGTGATCAAAGACTGTACTAGTGTAGTTTGTTGTGATGTTTCTGTCTCCTCTATGTGATAATGATTTTCTATAGGGCAGAGACCATGTTTAATGTATCTTTGTGTTCCTGTGCCTCTTATATTTTGATATTCAGCAAGTTTCAGTGTTTATTAAACCCTCAGAGTTATGGAAAGTCAATATATATAGAATTTCTGATTGAATTTCTCTTTCCTTTTCATAGGAAAAAGGTCACCAGTCAGAACAGCAAAAAAGAAGGTAGCTCTTGAAGATAAAAGTTAAAAAGAGACTTTGTAACACAGAAATATAATTATATGATACCAGCATGAATGATGTTTTCTTGGAATACTTCAAGTTTTAATATCACCTCTACCAAACATTTGAAATCAGCTACAACTACAAGTGACTGAAAAATGATCAGAAACTATCAATGCAGCATGCCAAATTTTAATTTGTAGGTTAAAATCACACAATGAATGTAACATTCATTGTTATTTTTGTGGTTTGAATCCAGAAAGATACTTCTTATAGAAGAATAAAAGTTTATGCTAAAAAATAACATCCAAATGTGGTGAACTCTTATGGATTTTTCCCTTCAAGTTTGAAGGAAAGAGTGATGTATGCTATAAAGAGGCATCTGGAATTAAATTTTAAAATAAAGCCTTGAGATTGAATGCCCCTTCCACATGCTTTTTTGGGGGAGTGGGGGGCGGGGGGGGGGTGGATGGGAGGCAGCACAGATTATCTACCAAAAAGAAAATTATTGTTCTATTAATATTAATTTTTTAAAAAATGCTTTTAGTTGTAGATGGAACAATTATTTTATTTGGAACAATACTTTTATTTTATTTGCTTATATTTATATGGTGCGAGATCAAACCCAGTGCCTCACACATTGTAGACAAGTGCTCTACCACTGAGCTACAACCCCAGCCCCAATATTTCTCAATTTCTTGATGATCTTTTGTGATGTGGGTCACACTAAAGAGATGCTTATTCTGTGGCTGGTTATTCAAGTTTCTTAGGATTTGAAATTGTGCTCAGTTTAAATACCCTTAGTATTACACCTCTAGTAAGGTAGCTTGTATTTAGCTATATAATGTTGCAATGGCAAGATTATGATCAGCCTCTCCCTTTACTTCATTCTCCATCATTTATCCATGCTCTTTTCCATTTAATATCGGTTTGCTTGAACCCATTAAGTTTATCCCAATAAGGAAGAATGTTGTTACTTGATATACTCTGGTTTCATTCTCCTACAGCTTATCTTTCCTAAGGCCTGATGGCCCTTCATATATTGAGTAAGCAAGTCTCTGTCAGAGATAAAGGATCATGATCACATAGTGAATGAGGCTATTTGCTATGAGCAGATATTTTTTTCAATAACTAGTTTTTTTGTACAGTGGAATTAAAAAAAAACCACAAGTAGAGTGACATCTTAGAATGACTTGGTTATATAAAGTTATTAGCAACTTTTAAATTAAATTTATTCATTCAGCCTTTTATTCTAGAGTCAACACAGATTAACGCTGTCTTGAATGTTTTACATGGGGTAGAATTATTCATTGGAATTTATTTAAATGGGGCCTATTGCCACAGGATGCAAAAAATACTGATAGCATATTATTTTATGTTTGTTTGTTCTTGCAAACAGGTCCTGATTCTATATTCTGAAGGTAGGTGTGTTGATCCAAAGCCATTTGTGAACTGTATGACTTTGAATGTTTTTTCTTAGAGCTTCAGTTTTTTTCATTTATGAAAACTATGTCTCAAGACATACAGTTAAACTCATAACAAATATACCTTCAACAAACATTAAGATTGGCAGCATAGCACAATCCCTGCTCTTAAAATTACTGAAGGAGATAAGTGAAAGAACAAATAGTGTGGCAAATGCTTTGTTAGATGTAAGACCAAGATGCTGAAGCATAATCAGGGGCCATCTAACCCAGATTGGGAATGCCTTGGAAGGCTGGCATCTGAGTTGAGTCCTGCAGATAAAGAAATTAATAGGCAGTGAAGAGGAACAAAGTATACCAGACAGAGAGATCACATCTGCAATCCTCGATCTATACTACTTTATTTTCTCATTTTTAAGTATACCCTCCTTTGCAAACATCCAGTCCACAAAGTGTCTTTAGAAATCTGTATCAAATTGGTTTGTTGATAGATTAATACTGGATTTTAACTCCTTTATATCAGTTGGAGCTATCGGCTACATAAATTTCACCATTGTCCAAGGAAGGGGAGGAGTGAAATTTAGTGAAAAGACAATACATAAAAATTGAATTGCTGCCCCTAGTTAAAAACAGCAAGGACTGGAATCAAACTGACCTGGGTTTGAATTCTGATCATACTGCTATAGCTGTATGATCAGGGTATGTTAAAGTTTTTAAAGTAATTTTTTTCCACAGGTACACTGGACTTGTAAATGCACCTAAAGTTCCTGAGTAGTGGTTTGTGCCCAATAACTGAAAACTTATTACAAATTATTTCTCAGTCCTAAGGCAAGAGTGAATAGGTTTATTCTAATCTATTACTCAAGGGCTTAAAAACTTTACAGATTAGTAGTTTGTTTAGGGAGGGGGAAATGACAGGAAAAACATGCCCAAATATATTTAGAGCAATTAACTGCTTTCCAAACACCACTGCTGCCTCTGCCTGCAAGAATGGGGTAGAGGTCAGGAGGGCACTACTAAATGGCACCATGGTAGACTCAAATACAAGACTTGTGCACCTTGGAGGTTTCTTATGTGGATTGGTTTTTTTTTAAATTTTTATTTGTGCTTTTGGTTTTTTACTAAAGTAAATTTTAAATACGTTAGGTGTCTCAAATGCTGAAAGGAAACAGCATGCTGAGTATCAGGGAGAGAGAGCTCATCAGTGTTCAGCACTGTGAAGCTATCAAAGGGCCAGCCGGGATCCATCCACTCTTAACTTTATGTGGTGCTGAGGCATGCTAGGCGAGCGCTCTACCTCTGAGCCGCAACCCTAGCCCTCCATACATTCTTCTTTTATATATATATTAGTTTTTGGTGGACACAATATCTTTATTTTACTTTATGTGGTGCTGAGGATCGAACCCGGTAACTCATGCGTGCCCTCCTTCATCTATTCTTTATGTGCAAAGTAACAATGAAATCCGTGTACCTAACATCCAGTTTCAGAATTACGATTCGACCTGCTTTCCACTAATGGAATTGCAGGTTTGCAAACGCGAAAGACCGAGTCAGCTGGGCCCTAGCTGCGGGCCTCCCGGAGGATGAATCAGCTCCCTCGGAGGGGAGCCCGGCCAGCCCAGAGCCAGCTTTGCACCTGAAGGCTTCCCGGCGGCGCCAGGCCAAGTGACGTAGGCTGCCGCACCTCCCCGAGGGCGGGCGGGGGAAGGGGGTGTCACGCGGCCCCGCCTCGTCGCCCGGCCGCGGCGCGGTGGGGCCTGGCATTTGCCCCGGAAGTGGCTGTCTTCAGCTGACAGCTGCTGGCACGGCGGCGGCCCCGGAGCAAGATGGCGCTGCGGCCGGGAGCCGGAGCTGGCGGCGGCGGGACCGCGGGACCCGGCGCGGGGGCCGCCGGGGGAGGCAGGTGGGTGTGAAGAGCTGAGTGTGGGCCGGCGGGGACCCCCCCAGACCGCCGCCGCCGCCCAGCGGTGCTGGCCTCGCCGGAGCGAGGAGTGCTTGGCGGTTATGGCGGTTTTCGCTAGCTCCGACCCCTTTCCTTTCGGCTGGGCTGCAGGAAAAGGGTCGTCTCCAGGGACGCGGCGCCTGGCGCTAGTGTCCCAAGCTCCGGGGCATCGCAGCCTGGGACTTCGCGGGAGAGCGAGCGCGAGCTCGGGTGTGGGGAGGGGAGGCAGAGAAAGGAAGGGTCCGCTCGGCGGGTTGGGCCACCAGGAACCCCGACTCCTCGCCTCCAGTCCCCCTGCATCTGAAGCGACCGGGGTCTTCCCTTTTACAGGGCTTTCCTGGGCTGACCAAGATGTTGTAGGGCAAGCTTTGAAAAATCTGAATACAAAGCTGTTGCCGAGATGTGTATGTTTTCCATTTGTCTTTTCTCCCTTTACTGTGTCTTGTCCTCCTTTTTGTTTATTTCCTTGACACACGACAATCAGGAAAATCTGAAGACCTTTGAATTAGTGATTGGCTTGAAATAGTGCTCTTGAAGATTAACTATAAGACTCATGTGTGTCCTTTTCAAAAAGGCATTTAAAAACAAAGAAAATTCATTGTTAAACAGCAGTTATGCATTTATTAGAACAAAGCTTCCAGACTTTGACTTAGCCCTTTAAAAATCTGTCTATTGTCATGTTTCAGGTAATAGATGGCTGCAGTTCTTATACCCAGAACTGTAAGGGGAGAGGTACAATTACCTGGTCTGAGTTTGTTTTATTAACTAACACATTACTACACACACATTTGTAAGTAAAATTAGCTTTTTATCTTTAATAACCTAAATTGTCTTGGAAAATAAAGTATTCGGTTTTTACATATAGTTTGTGAAGTCATGAACACTACAAAGTGAGACCTTTTAATATTATCCCCTCTTGCAGGTGCTTACTGTATGCTAGGGGGGAAAGCAGTCTCTGTTGAAACCACCTGTGTGCAGCTCCATTTTTCATTTCCTCTGCAGACCTCTTTGACTTCAAATATAAAACTTTTTACTTCTTATTTTGTTTTCTTCTTTGTTTCATTAGAGCTTTTTGTGAATACTTGATATAAATTTCTAAAGAAAAATTTAATCTATTTATTTTTATGTATGATGACAGTTTCTAAAATGTTTGTGACATTAATTTGACCAGCTCTAACATTAGTCTCCTTTTGATTGTACCCTGAAAGGATGACTTTAGAATAGATGGTAGATAATTTATAAAGGGCAAAACTGGCCCATGACTTGAGAAGTATAATTTTTTTTCAAATCAAGTAAGGCAGCAAAAAGGCAGTATATGATTAATAGCACCAAGTTCTGGAAAATATCAAAAGAATTTCATGTTCTAGGCCTAAATATTTATTTTTATTTTTTTGCCAGGGGGCGGGGGAAGTGGTACTAGATATTGAACCCAGGTGTGCTTAACCACTGATCCACATCCCCAGCCCTTTTTATTTTTTTATTTTGGGCCAGGGTCTCAGGCTGACTTTGAACTTGTGATTCTCCTGCCTCAGTCTTCCTAGTTGCTGGGATTACAGGTGTGCACCACCATACCTGGCTCAAATTTCAATTTTTAAAAAAATTATTTAGAAAGGATCTCATGTGCAGAAAGTTAAGAGGATTATTTTATTTTGTTGTTGTTTTTTAACTTTGGTTTATAGTATTTTAATATCATTGATCCAAGGATACAGATCTTTTTTTTTTAACTGTGGCCTGAATTTTGATAGAAATTAGAATGACTCATTAAAAAAAAAATACCGTACTGTAAACATAGTAATGTCTGCATTCTCAAAAACTCTATGACAAGTTTGCTACATATATTGGAAACTTTCTGAATTGAGAAGCTATGTGCTCAGTAAAGAACATTATGGTTTTTAGAGGGCAATGTAAGGGGCATACCTAACTATGTTTTATGAAAAAGAAACAAGCAACCTCTCTAAACCCCTCCCCTTGTCCCCCTAAGATCTTAATGGGGAATATTTATGAATTAGAAACGATCATATTTCTTAGAACGTCTCTCTATTCCAAAAACCTAAGTAAAAACCAGGGGCATTTTCCAACTTTAACAATCGTCTGCTTTTGATTGGTATCCTGAAAGGATGACTTTAGAATAAATGGTAGATAATGTATAAAGGGAATATATATACTTCTCCAAGAATGGAGAAGTATAGTTTTTTTTTTTTTTTAAATGAAGTAAGGCAGCAAAAGAGTTGAAGATCTGGATTAGTGTAATTGTTCATCTGCTAGTCATTGAATACCTATGTGTGTAAGGTACTGGTTTTGATGAATTTAAAAGATATCCAAGACAAGATTCCTATCCTAGGAAAGTATATAAAATAATTGTAGTACAAAGGAAAGGAAAACAAAGAGATCACATCCTTTGGGGATATTCTAATTTGTGAGGTCTTCTGTATACTTGTATACTCTTTGAGGGTTTATATTCTATCTTCCACCATTTCTGGCCCATTTGGGCACACAAAAAATCTTTTGGTAAATATTTGATGATTCCACCTGAATTAAAAATAAAGCTGTTTTGTTTCAGCTGTGCCCCTCAGTTGGAGAAAGAGGAAGGGATCAAGAGATTAACACTTATAGGAACAATGTGAACAATACTCCTGCAGTGCCAGATGGGCTGTGGTCCTGAGTGGAGAGAAGAGTTCTGTGAGAGAAAACTGCAAAAGAGAAGTTGTGCTCAAACTGGAGAAGGCCTTGAAGCTAAACTAAGGGAATTCAATTTTCCCGGGCAATCATTATCTAGTTTTAACTCCAGATGTGCATCTTCCTAAAGGACTCATTATTAAATGATCCACTAGGAATATGCATCTCTCCTGTGCTGTGTTAGATGAGTTAGAAACCATAAAGTCTGGAGGTGTGGCAATCCATTAGGAAATCTTTAGGAATCCAGGCCTGAGAAATGAGGATAGGAGGGAATCTAGGTTACCAACAGAGGTATCTGAAAAGGAAAGATGAAGGAGATAGGAATTGAGACAAAACTCACAGGTCTCTTTCCCACAGGGACATTAGCAATATATGAATTAGTGCTTTTACCTTTGAAATCAAATTGTAGGTCACCCTGCTCCCTAGTTTTTTGCCAGGCTTTTGCTGTATTATAGTCTTACTTAGCTGCTGGCTTAACCAGTCTTTAAGCATATTGACATTAGAGTATATAGACTATATTAGATATAGATTCAGAAAATCATATGAATGGCACATGGATCTTGAGGCAGTTCAGTTTGTTAAGTTTTTACTAAAATAGGACACTATCAGTAGCGTTCTTAAATTTGTTTTTATCTCTTGTTTTATTTTTTGAAATAACCTTTATGCATTGGTAGGTAACATTATTATTTGTGTGCTTGGCATAGTTGGAACTTTGGCAGACTTTCAGTTCTGTGTCCTCTTCTGACAGAGGGGAAGGCAGATAGTGGTGAAGGGATTGCACAGAGCTTCACAGTTACCTTATGGCAGAGCCAGAAGAAAAAGGAGAATAACTCAAGTGTGTCCAGTGTTTACTGAGCCACTAAGCCACACTGGTAATTTTATCTTTAAAGATAATTTTGAAAAATTTTTGACAGTTTGATTACTTAAATGCACTCATTGTGCCCAAATTTTATCAATCTTAGTATATGAGTGATTTCTCTAAAAACAGAGTACCACTATATTTCACCTTCAGTTTAAACCTTTTATCCATTTAGCACATTATTTAGCTATTATAGTTCAAAAAAGCTATTCACTCTTCAGGCCTCGCTCAGCTCAGGCCTGCTTGTCAGCAGCAGAATTTGCTCATGATCCCAATGATCTACAAGGCTGTAAGTAACAACTAGATGGATGCCTAGCTAGCAGTCACATTACGCATCTTTCCACAGTCTTAAACACTTTGGAGTTTAGTTTATAACCTTTTTCTTGGGGAAGAGGGCTTTATAATAGCAAAGTGCAAGGGTTAATAAATTTGACATGTCCCAATCCTGGATTTCACTAGATTCTCTAAAGACTATCTAGAAACTGCTTCTTCAGAGTTGTGACTCCAAAATTAAGAACTTTTCCCACTCAAGAGTTTCTCTTCTTTGTTTTTTCCTCTAATCTCAAAGAATGAAGTGCCCCTTCCTTTTCAAAGCAGAACTCTTTTGCTGCCTTGCTATGTTAATTCCATTCCTTCAGAAACCTTGTTTTAGAATCGCTAAGTATATCTTTTTGTCTTCTCAGCAATGTCTTCCTTTTCCTTTATTAAAACTGCCCAAAGATGATCATTTTCGAAGCAGTGATTTTTTTTCTTTTTCTTTTCTTTTTTTTTCTTTTTTTTCTTTTTTTTTTTTTTGCTTAATCCTCATTCTGACCACCGTTTTTTATAATATTAAACATTGGTAGCTACTTTCTTCTGAAATACGGTTCTTCCTCAGTTATAAGCAGCTCCTTTGATTCTCAGTGACCATTCCCTCCTCAGTTTTCACTGTGAGAATTCTCCCAAGATTGTCATTAATTGTCATCTTCTCACTAGGTAGGAACATTTCATTTGCAGTCAGGTTTTGCTATTGTTTTTAATCTTCATTTGAAAGATCCTCTTTAGATTTATCTGGATCATTCTCCTGAGCCTGAGTTACTTTTCTGATTGCTAGCTAGATTGCTCCTTGTGAAGGCATTCCTCCCACCTTTCTCCCCAAATCTACCCATGACAGGTTCCTGTTTCCAGCAAACAGCATCCTCATCCTTTCAGTTTCCTAGTCTCATTCAGTGTCTCAGCAGCATCTGCTCCCTCTCCTTTTCCACTGCTGTTCTCTGTCTTGGTAGCTTTTGGTATCTCTTATTATAATGGAAATTGGGCACAGTGGTGTGCTACTTAGGAGGCGAAAATGGGAGGATCACTTGAGCCAGGACTTCAAGTCCAGCCTGGGCAACACAGTTGAGACCCTGTGTGTGTGGGGAGCGGGGAGAGGGAATGGGATTCTTAGTTAATTCTTTTTACTTCTTCTCTGCCGTATTCTGTTAACAGAATAACCTAAAGCACATTTCTGATCAATCTTCTTAAAAATCTCTGACATGGGCTTGGGGATGTGGCTCAAGAGGTAGTGCACTCGCCTGGCATGCACGAGGCACTGGGTTCGATCCTCAGCACCACATACAAACAAAGATGTTGTGTCCGCCGAAAACTAAAAAATAAATATAAAAAAAATCTCTGACATTAGGAAAATCACATAAAAACCACCAGTAGATACTACTTCACACCCATTAGGATCGCTCTCATGTAAAACAAAAAACAGGAAATAAGAAGTGTTGTGGAGGATGTAGAGAAATTGGAACCCCATGCATTGCTGGTGAAATGTGAAATGATGCAGCTGCTGTGAAAAAGTTTGGCGGTTTCTCAAAAAATACATAGAGAATTATTATATGACGTAGCAATTTCACTCCTAATATGTAGCCAAAAGAATTAAAAGAGGGATTCAAAGATACTTACACATGGCAGCATTATTCACATCAGCCAAAAGGTAGAAAGAACCTGAGTATTCATCAAGAAATCATTGGATAAATAAAGTGTGCTATATACATACGTGGAGTGTTATTTAGCCATAAAAAGGACAGAAATTTTAATAAAGTGGTACAATATAGATGAATCTTGAAAATGGTTCCCTAAGTAAAATAAATAAAAGAGAAAATATTATATGATGCCATTTATATGTGGTGCCTGGAATTGGCAAATTCATAGAGACAAAAAGTAGAATAGTAGTACTAGGAGTGGGCTTCAAAAAGGTGAATCAGTGAGGATTCATTTTTTCAATGGGTGTGTTTCTATTTGAGAGGAAAGAAAGTTCTAGAAAAGGATAGTGGTACAACATTTAAATGCCCTTAATGCTACGGAATTATACACTTAAAAATGACTAAAATGAAGACATAACCACAAAAGAACCCACTGGAAATATATGATATTAAAATCAACATTAAACACTTTAAAGACCCTCTACAATCTAGTTGTTTTATAATCATATATTTTATATTTACCTTTAAGTTATTTTGCTGAATATCCCTGCATCTCTGGTCTCAGATCTTTTGCCCAGGCTATGTAGTGTGCCTCTCTTTCTATTTAAGATTTAGCTCAAAAGCTAATTCCAAAAAACTTTCCAAGATGTAACCCATTAAAATTAATCTTTGACTTCTCATCCCTATTAGTATTTTGCTTATAGCAGTTAGCACATTTATCCAGTGATATAATTATTTGCTTGCATCGGAGTCTTCAAGATCACAAGCTATGTCAGTACTTTGTTGTAGTAGACACTCAATAATTATGTTCACCAAGTTGAAACTAATCCAACCTTCTCATTTTATGGATGGAATCCAGGGAATTCACCAAGTCACAGAGCCAGAACTTTTTAAAATTTTTTCGCTCTATACTAACGTGCTGATGCTCATGCATCCTATGGAGTTTTTTTATATGTATATTAATGTTGAGCAATTCAGTATTGTGTTGCTGAACAAGCATCAGGCCCTGCCTGTGATTCTTTCATTCATGTAAAGACATTCATGTTTTGTTTGAAATCTTTATATATATGATGATAGTGATGTATTTGTATTCTGTTTTCAGCTTCATGTTTCCTGTTGCAGGTGGAATAAGAGCCCCCCAAGGTATGTGAATACTTGAGTTTTTAACTTTCGTTTTTTATTATTATATTTTTGAAACTAGGGATAAAAAAGCAAAGTAGAAAATAAGTTGTATTGTTGCCAAATAGAGTAAAATTTTCTTATATTATTGAACCTCTAAGATAACTTACTCTAAGATTTTTCAGAATTATTTAAATTACTCCTCATTTCTACCAAACTTACTTAAATTTTATGTCAAGAGATTGATTTTTCATCTCAGAGATGAAGGAGACTTTCAGGGCAAGACTATTAAGAAAAGGTAATAAAATTGAAATGACCTGTAATTCTCTTAAAGATATTTTCCTCCTTCTATTTAGTCTTGTAAATAGAAGACTGTTAGTGCCGTACAATCAGAGCTACGACTGTCTTTGTTCATCAGTATCTCCAGCACCCAATGTGCTAATAGTTCCCTATAGATGTTTATTCAATTAATAAAAGAGCTTCTTTAGTTCTGTATATGATCTTGTACGTAAAAGATATGTAGTTTAAAGTATTCAAGTCTCAGTTTTATTCCTATAAATTTCTCTACTAGATGTACCCCCTCTGATTTTAGAACCAGGGCCCACTAATATCAATTCTAGCTCTGTCTTCAAGGAAATAGTAGTGAAGGGACATAATCTTGACCCCTGCTTCTGTGCAACGGGGACACAACATTGAGAGATAAATGTCTCTACCCTTCTCTTCTTTCTGCTCACTTCTTCCACTCCAGCATATTCCTGTCTCCATCTCACCCATGTCAAGCTGCTTCTGAAAACTGGCTCTCCAGTGTTGACTGGTTGTGGTAGACTTGTTAGGGAAACAGAGACTTCCAGGTCACCAAAAGAGATGAAAGATACAGAGCGACTCAGTAGCAGGTGGTCAGTAGCTCATTCTGACTTTGTCTCTGTTTATAATCAGTGGTGAAGATTGAGTTTCAGGTAAAATTTTCCAGGGGTCAGTTGTATTATTTTCATTGTATTCACATTTATACATTATTGAAGGTACCTGTATTAAGATGTGTCCCAGATTTAGATCAAATGGTTTTGAGACCTTTTGTTCCTTAAGTAGGTATTACTGAATTACATGTTCATTATCATGTGTGGTTTATTACCTTGTATTTTCACAAACTTGCAAGTAAAAATCTACATATGGATCAAAGAAACTGAATAAGGAGAGATCCCAAAGGTTTCCTGACACTTATTTCTTCTAAATTTGTAATGGTTTGGGAGGTGGTTTTTTTTTTGTTGTTTGTTTTTTTTTTTTAATAAAATATGTTACAATGGGCTTTTTGATCACTCAAAGGCTTTAAATTATGCACAAATTGTTTTTAAAAGCACAAGAAACCAGTGGGGTGGCCACAAGATCATGTGTACCTCATGATCTTGTGGCCACCCCACTGGGAGAAGAAAACTTATTTTTCACTTTTATTCTTTTAAATGTGATATTAAACATCTGAGTTACCCATTCAAAAATAAAATTAATTAAAATTCATAAAACTTCAGGTCAAAGGATAAGAGGAAAAATATCTTATTATGACTTTTTTTAATCTGTTCATTCTAATTCTCCATGACACCTCAAGATCTTTGCACTTGATGTTCCTCTGTTTTGAAATATTCCTTTTAATAGCTGCATGGCTTACTCCCTTTCCTCAGGTCTTTGCTCAAATGCCACTCTGTTGTGGAAACTTGTTCTGACTAGTCTGTGTAAAGGAGAAGCCACTCCATTCTCTGACTCTCCTCTTCCCCCTTCCTCTGCTTTATTTTTTTCTCTAGTCTTACCACTACCTGATACATAGGTTTTTTGGATTTTTTTTTTTTATTGTTATCTGTCTCCTCCAGCTACAGTGTAAGTTCCATGAAGGTGTAGATCTGATTTGTTCATTGCTGTGTTTATAGAATTGTGCCTGACATAGAGTAGTTCCTTAAATATCTGTATGAATGATCCCCTGAATAAAGGACTACTCTGTTTCTAATAATTATTACCTACAAATGTACATGTTCATGCTTCTGAAATTAAGCTATGTATAAATAACCTGGGTAAACTAGACACAGTGGTTGGTGTACTCCTATAATCTCACTGACCCAGGAGGGTTCTGAGTTTGAGGCCAGCCTCAGCAACTTAGTGAGGCCCTGTCTAAAAATAAAAATTAAAAAGGACTGGCGATGTGGCTCAATGGTAAAGCACCCCGGGTTAGATACCTGATACCAAAAGCATTAAAAATAATAATAATAGCAAACTGGGTAGTAAACAGTGACAAGATAAACATTGATAACCTTTACTAGACCTTTACTCTTCTTAAGAATATTTTTAGAATATGGACACAATACCTTTATTTTGTTAGTTTTTTTACCTGGTGCTAGGGATTGAACCCAGTGCCTTACACATGCTAGGCAAGCACTCTACCACTGAGCCACAACCCCTTTACTTTTTAAATTGAAAATTTGGTTAAAAGAAAAAACCGGGTTGGGGATGTGGCTCAAGTGGTAGCGCATTCGCCTGGCATGCGTGAGGCACTGGGTTCGATCCTCAGCACGACATAAAAATAAAATAAAGATATTGTGTCCACCTAAAAAAAACTAAAAAGTATATATTTTTTAAAAAAAAGAAAGAAAAAACCACCTAGTAGAACCAACATGACTGTATTGTGGTAAATGCAAACTTAGAATGAAATGTACACTCAAGCTATATAGGGATTTTGTTTTATTCAGTGTTATACACCAAGCATATGTAACTGTGCCTTAACATTAGGCATTTAGTATTTATTTAAATCCCCAAAGGGATATATTTTTATTTTCTTCTGATCTTGGAAATGCTTCATTGGAAAAGTTTGGGAGATAATAGTCTAAATCATACTTTCATAGTAGTTTTCCTGTCTCTGCCTTTAGAGTTTGGATGTTTTGTGATAAATGTTATAATATTATCACCTAAGAAAAGGAAGAACAACAAAATTTCTTTACATATTAAGTATTATACAGTTTTGCATATGAGAAAACAAGACATAGAAAGAAGTTAAGCAAATTGCCCAAGGTCCCAAAGCTAGTAAGTGACACTTCTAGTTGGCTTCCAGAGCTTATGCTCTTAACTGTTACTGTATTAGCTATCTGCTGCTGCACAACAAATTACCTCAAAACTTTATGTGCCTATAGGTCAGGAATCTGAGTAACTTTGTTAGGGATTCTGGCTTGAGGCCTCTCATGAGATTGTGGTAAAGATGGCAGCCAGAACTGTAGTAGTCTGAAGGTTTCATGGAGCTGGACTATCTTTTTTCCAGGATGCTCATTCACATAGGTGGCAAATGCTCACTTCCTTTTGGCAGGAGGGCTCAGTTCAACACCACATGGATTCTCTGTAGGACAGCTTGAGCATTCCCATGACACAATAGTAGCTTGCTTGTAGGAAGAAGCTACAGTGTCTTTTGACAACTAGCCTTGGGAGTTGCATACTGCTGTTTCCACAATATCCAGTTGGTTGGACTAGTTCATTGTGGGAGTCAATGATGCAAGCATATGAATACCAGGAGTTCGAAATACTAACAACGAGCCCATACTGTCCATTTTTTAATATGCATACAAATTCTGTGGAACAGATATTGTTATCTTCATTATACTGATCAGGTTTTATAGGTTATACACACAACCAGATAAATGATGGAATTGGAATTCATATTCAAGTCTAATTAGGAACCTGTGCTTTTCCCACTATACTGTGTAGTCTTCTAATTAACAAGTATTTAAGAAAATAAACTTTAAAACATCTTGACTTTAGTTTTGCCTTGGTGTTTTCCAGCAGGCCTGATGCCAATGCAGCAACAAGGATTCCCTATGGTCTCTGTCATGCAGCCTAATATGCAAGGCATGATGGGAATGAATTACAGCTCCCAAATGTCCCAAGGACCCATCGCTATGCAGGTACTTGCCTCTTTGGTTGATTGTTTATAAAGTTATTGTTTTTTGTTAGATGCAAGCACACCAAGAGCCTTTTTTTTTTTTTTTTTGGTGCATTATAAGTATACGTAACAGTGGGATTTGTTGTCATATATTTGTACATGCACATAATATAACAATATAATTTGGCCTATATCATTTCTCACTATTTCCCCTTTCTCTCTCCTCCTCCCTCCCATTTCTTTTACTCTGCCGATCTCTTTGATTTTTGTGAGATTCCACACATACACACTTGCTTTTCCTTTTGCCTCTCTACCCTCAACATATGAGAGAAAACATACAACCTTGACTTTGAGTTTGGTTTTTTTTGCTTAACATAATGTTCTCAAGTTCCATCCATTTTCCTGTAAATGACATAATTTCATTCTTCTTCATGGCTGAATAAAAACTGTATTTTTTCTCCTTTTTATTGGCATGTTATAATTACATATAACAGTGGGATTTGTTATAATATATTCATATATGCACAATAAAACCATATAATTTGATTAATTTTATTTCCAGTACCTCCCCTTTCCCTCCCCTCCCTTCCCCTAGTCCCCTTCTTCTATTCTACTGGTCAAAGAACTGTATTTTTAAGAGCTTACCAATATATTTAGAAATAGTTAACCTTTTGACCAGGTTTGGTGGTACACACCTGTAATTCCAGCTACTCAGAAAACTGAGGCAAGAGAATAGCAAGTTCAAGGTCAGCCTGGAAGACCCTCTCTCAAATAAATAAACAGGGCTGGGAATGAAGCTCAGTGATAAAACTCTTGCCCAGCATATGCAGGCTCTGGGTTCAATCCCCAGTACTGTAAAAACAAAGGTTACTTTTTTTAAAAAAATGTTTATGTTTTTAGTTGTAAGTGGACACAATATCTTTATTTTATTTTTATTTGGTGCTGAGGATCAAACCCAGTGCCTCATGCATGCTAGGCAAGTGCTCTACCTCTGAGCCACAACCCCAGCCCCAAGGTTACTTTCTTTTTTTTTAAGACAGGGTCTGAGGTCTTGCAGGCACACACCATCTTTACCCCCCACCCCTAGTGCAGGGGCCTGACAGGTCCTTAAGCATGCTTAGCAAGTACTCTAAAAATGAT
The DNA here is from genome assembly GCF_052094955.1 of Ictidomys tridecemlineatus. Taxonomy (NCBI): domain Eukaryota; kingdom Metazoa; phylum Chordata; class Mammalia; order Rodentia; family Sciuridae; genus Ictidomys; species Ictidomys tridecemlineatus. The sequence goes on along the minus strand of NC_135479.1, from coordinate 36,313,541 downwards.
GAAAATGTGAATTATTGGAAGTAGCAGAATAGACTGTGGAACTGCATTTTCTGTGATCTAAGAAATAAAATCTGAAGTGAAAAATGTTGGCAGGAGACTCAAATTATAAAAACTGATAGCATATTTAAAAATTTTGGAATTGAAAAATATAATAACCAAAAGAAGATTCTATGAATAGTTTAATGGCAAATTTAGAAATGGCTAAAGAAAGAATTAGTGAACTGACAATAGGTCAGGAGAAGCTGTCTAGAATGCAGGCAAAATGAAATCCTCTCAAGCATTCTGGGTGGAGTGGTGCACGCCTGTAATCCAGCGAGTAGGGAGGCTGAGGCAGGGGATCTCAAGTTCAAAGCCAGCCTCAGCAACTTAGTGAGGCCCTAAAGTGAGACCTGTCTCAAAATAAAAACCAAAAAGGCCTGGGGATGTGATTCAGTAGTTAAGTGCCCCTGGGTTCGATCTCTGGTACCACCCCCAAGTCCTCAGATGCAGACACATCATAGAGAAACTAGGAAACCATACTAAGAAATTTACAATTAAGGGAGTTAAGGCTGTTTAAAAAGCCATTTAGTATCAAACCTTGGATTCTAAGCTGAGCAAGAAGAAAAGTGAGGCCATGATGATGAAGATGAAGGATAGTGGGAAATGTGGGAAAAATAACAGATGGTGAGTGTTAATGAGAGAATTGGTGATTGTAGGTGAACTGAAAGGATAGGAGATGGTCAAATATTGGGCTGTTTAAAATCAAGAATTTGAAGATGATGTTATCAATGCTGATTAATCAAGGATATGATCATGAAATGGGAAAATAGAATGGTATGTTGGACATGACTGAGGTGAGGAGATCAGAGACCTGAAAGGCCACAGTGTCAGATGAATCATCTATATGAATGTTGATAGCACCTCCAGCAGTTTATGGGTAGAATGGAAGATAAAAGTTGAATACATTTTAATTCCCTGCCATCTGACTTCATCATTTACTATAACAACTTTTTTAATAAGTTTTTTTAATTGTTGGTAGTTCTTTATTTTTTTATTCATTTACATGCAGTGCTGAGAATCAAACCCAGTTTCTCACATGATAGGCAAGCACTCTACCACTGAGCCACAACCCCAGCCCTTGTATTCAACTTTTTAAAGAGGAGGAAAGGTTTAGAGGAGTCAAGAAGGAATATTTCCCACTTATAGAAGTGCAGAAGCAGCAATCTCCAAATGAGAGGGTTTCAGAGAAAGCCAGGTTTCAGGGCAAAAATGGAGAAGATTAACAAGTAGAAGAGTTTTCACTCAGTGAAAATTAGCCATTATTGTTATTGTCACTATAATTTTTAATATTAGATTTTCTGATTACTTGTTATGTTATTGTACTCTTCTGACACTTTAGTAAATGTTTTACTGTTGCATTGATACATCATCTACTATTGATTAAATACATTTTCTATAAAAGTTTGGATATCAGGCCTGTGATAATGAACATCAAAATATTATCATAAATATTGGGAAATCAGGTTTAATTTTATTTGTAATTTTATTTATTTCAGGCTCTTATCTAATACTGGAAATACGGAGATAAATGTGATGAGATACCTCATCTCAAAATGTGTGGATTAATAAACTCTCAGGAATATAACTGTGTAGGGGCTTCCATACCTTCCCTGAAGAATTTTACACACACAATTAGCAGTGGTCACCTCTGAGACACTGAGGGAATGGAGATGCTTTCTATTTTTAGCCTACTGCTTTGAATCTTTGAGTATATTTTATAGTTTAGTAATGTTAAATAAATATTAGTAAATGTTAAAGAATTTGTGCAGGTTACGTTTTTCTTTGTGATAATCAAAAGGAAAGAATATATATATTTTTAAGCCTTTGTCTGTTTCTTCTAGGCAGGGATACCAATGGGACCGATGCCAGCAGCGGGAATGCCTTACCTAGGACAAGCACCATTCCTGGGCATGCGTCCTCCAGGTCCACAGTACACTCCAGACATGCAGAAGCAGTTTGCTGAAGAGCAGCAGTAAGAGATCTCCAGGATTCAAGGCTAACAAAGATACATAATAGCAGCTTTTTTATAAATTGTCAGATGTTCTGTAGAGCATAGTTGAAGCTAAAATAGTAAAGTTGCCTTTGAAACATTTCAAAATACTTTTATTAGACATTTGGAGTCAAAAGGGACTTTAGAGATCCTCCAGTTTAAGGCTCTTGATTTATATGTATGGGAAGTGAAGTCCAAAGAAATGAAATGATGCATCAATCCAGTTTATAATTACCAGCAAAGCCCGAGCCCAGATGCAGGCCACTGATTCTCTTTCTGCTCTTGGTACTGCCTTCTGAAGGAAGTTTCTTTTTCGTATGCAGAGAAGATGGTTTTATGTTTATCTACCTCTAGTTCTGAGAGATTACTTTTATATGCAAAAGTGCAAATTAAATCAAATACATATATACATAATTTAAGCCATTTTTAGATTCATTTCTAATATTTTAGAACAAATATAGTGATCAAACATTGTCATAGAAAAATTAGATATAATTAGGAGTGAAAATTATAGTTCTAGAAATATAATATTGCTACAGTTGTTAGTAAAAATCTGATTATAAGCTGGGCACAGTGGTGCATGCCTATAATCCCAGTGGCTCGGGAGGCTGAGGCAGGAGGAGTGCAAGTTCAAAACCAGCCTCAGCAATTTAGAAAGGCCCTCAGCAACTTAGTGAGACCCTGTCTCAAAAAATAAAAAGGTTTGGGGATGTGGCTCAGAGGTTAAGCCCCCCTGCGTTCAATCCCTGGTACAAAAATTAAAAATCTGACTATAACATAGTTAATAATCCCAAAGATGGATATTTATTAGATTGGTTTTCCTTCAGAAAACGATTTGAACAGCAGCAAAAACTCCTAGAAGAAGAAAGAAAAAGGCGCCAGTTTGAAGAGCAAAAGCAAAAGCTCAGACTACTGAGTAGTGTGAAACCCAAGGTAAAATATTTACCATTTCTCCCTCCCCAGACATACACATCCCCAATGTGTCTCCTCTCACCTGTTTGGTGGATTTTTGTCACTGAGGCACCGACTCAAGCTGAAGCTCTGATTGATTCCTTCCACTTCAATTTACCTAAATCCTAAAGTAAAGGATTTCTCTTTTTCTGTAAATATGCTCTTGTTGATAAGAATAGAATTTCAGTCATTATCTTCTCAATTATCTCTTACTACCTTGGTAATGTTTCTAATCTTTTTAGTTTAGGAAGTATTAATCTTAGTAATGTTAAATAAATATTAGTAAATGTTAAAGAATTTGTGCAGGTTACGTTTTTCTTTGTGATAATTAAAAGGAAAGAATATATATATTTTTAAGCCTTTGTCTGTTTCTTCTAGGCAGGGATACCAATGGGACTGATTTTCTTCTAGGCAGGGATACCAATGGGACCGATCATATCTTAGTGATATGAAATGGGTTTCTGTTAGGACCTCACAGAACACTTAATGTCTAAGAGCACTATCCGAAAGCATTTATGAATGGGCCTTTAATATTTTTATATTCTGTGGAATGTCATTTTATGCCTTTGTTTTATGAACATATCAGTGTCTTTCTGACTTGGAGAATTTGTTATCAGAAATAGGTATTAAGAATATTGAAAATAGGGGCTGGGGCTGTGGCTCAGTGGTAGAGCACTTGCCTCGCACAAGTGAGACCCTTGGTTTGATCCTCAGCACCACATAAAAATAAATAAGTGAAATAAAGGTATTGTGTCCGACTACAACTAAAAAATAAATATTTTTTAAAAAGAATATTGAAAATAGACTAATATCTGTGTTTTTTCCTTTAATCTTGGAGGATTTAGGCAAAGAGAGATAAGTGAAGAAATAACGTACATTTGTTGTTTCTTAGACAGGAGAGAAGAGTAGAGATGATGCTTTGGAAGCCATAAAAGGAAACTTAGATGGGTTTTCCAGAGATGCTAAGATGCATCCTACTCCAGCATCGCACCCCAAGAAACCAGGTAGTTTTAAGAAGTATTAATATTTTCTTTCTTGGAAAAAACTTAGAGTCTTTCTGTGTTTAATTGACTATTATGTATGTGTGAAGCGAATGCTAGACTTTGCCTTCAATCTAAGTACAGATGTGGATGTTTTAGTGTCCATGCTGCCTTGGGCTGGTAATGTAGCTCTGTAGCAGAGAGTTAATCTACCATTTGCGAGGCCCTCAATTTGATCCCTAGCACTGCCAAAAAGAAAAAAAAGAAAAAAGAAAGGAAGAAAACTTTACAGTGGCTTAAAGGATCCAGTCTAGATAACAACTGTCTTGGTAGGAATAAAAACCTTTTTGTCTTCTAGTTAAATGTCAATATGACAACTTTATTGTAAATCAGATCTTTTATATATGAATGAATATGTTAACACTAGCAAAATCTATTCACTCAAAGCAAATGTAATAAAGTTTATACTTTCATCCTCATTGTTTTACTATAATTTTACTTTTTTATGAGCTAGTTCAGATTTTATGTTCAGTGTTGCAGATTGCAAATTCTTCAAATGCTCCATTTTTTTAAAAAAGTCATGAGTTTAATGATACTCCTTATGAAAGATTTCTTTAGTAAATTTCTCTGAAGTTTTTATCATTAGATAAGCAAAAAAGTACCTATTTAGAGCAGGTTAAAAAGATGCTTTTGGTTTTTTGTTATTGCTTTGAACATTTAGCAGTTGAAATGAGTCTTTTCTGTGCATAATTGTCATTACAACCTTTTACAATATTGTATTAAAAATACAATATTTTGACATCTGCTAATTTCAAAAATAACATATCATTAATAGGTGAAGAGTTTTCATAAAACCATTCAGCCAACCAAGGAAGTATTATTTTAAAGTGTTAAGGATTATTAAATTTTATCTTAACTCCTTATATTATGGTACCTCTTATATGGGGTATCAGGAGAGAATAATCTGATATCAGCATTGCTTTCAATTCTTGGTTTTCCGGGACAGCTTTTACTCTTTCTACTAATTTCTTGGGTTAGAGTGTGTGCCTAGATTCTGTTGCAAAAATATGTCCCTATATAAACTTATACACCAAGATTCAAAAGAGGATAGGTATTAGCAATCAGATTGAGATTCGCAAAGGAAACCGTAACTTAAAAAGCCAAATATATCAGTAAGAAGTAGTTTAGAAATAGACCTTGGCATAGCATTGAAACAAAACAGACATCAGAAATTAATACTAAAAACTGGCATGGAACTGAACTTGGATAAAAGAAAGGCAGGCAGAGAGGAATGATAGCTGTTAGATTAACAATGTGCTGTCCATATAAAATGCCATTTTCAGCATCCAGCTATAGTTTTAACAATAAGTATTGACAAAGAGGAAGGCTCACTGTTAAGTAATAAATTGGTGTTTTGCTGTTCAAATCTCTGGATTCTGTCAACATATTTGCCATTAACAATTTCTAGTTCACTGGAAAAAGAGTATTCTGAAGCAAGCCCAGGGAGATTCCAAAACTTCTCAAGTTAGGGTTTTAAAACTAGGACTAAAGTATATAAGAAGACTTCCAACTGTTTTACCACCAAAGCCATCTTTTAATTTTTTCCCCATAGACTTTTTAACTTAAAATATTGAATAAACTAACTATATTATGAAACTTTTAATAATTCTTATTAATAATATATATAGCTGCCTGATTTTATGAGCCAAAATATCTACAGTAATTAACATAATTGCAACCAAATGCAAAGAAACATTGGTTTAGCCTTCGATGCATATTGCTAGTAAATAGCTAGGGTACATTTAAAAAATATTCAAAGTAGCTGAGAACCTAAATTGAGAATCTAAATCTATATTCTTGATAACCATTGTTGGGAAGACTGGGATTCAATGTGTGGCTTTTTTCTTTTTTAGACAAAATTGGCTATGTATGGCAGTAATTTTGCATATTCATTTTGCATCTTTCATAGAACCTTCAGTGCTTCCAGATTGACCCCAAAGAGAGGGAGTAATCATTTAATGTCCCCATATTTCAGATGAGAGCTATTAAAAAAAGATTATCTATAAGTAATTGCTTTAATATTTAGTAATAATTAAAATATTTACTAAAAATGTATAAAAATCTGAAGCAACTGCTGGGCACTGTGGCGCACGCCTGTAATCCCAGTGGCTCAGTAGGCTGAGGCAAGAGGATTATAAGTTCAAAGCCAGGCTCAGCAAATTAGCAAAGCCATAGGCAACTTAGCGAGACCCTGTCTTTAAATAAAATTTTTAAAAAAGGGCTGAAGATGTGGCTCATTTATTAAGTGCTCTTGGATTCAATCCCTGGTACCAGAAAAAAAAAAAAACAGGTGAAGCAACATTAAAATAGTATTATTAATGAGCGTTAGGTTAAATGTAGCCCCTGTAGAGCTGATTTATTCCCTAAATTGAAATGTCACATTTAGTGATAAAAAGCCACAGTAATGTTTTTGTCCTTTAGTTTCAAAGATCTTTTAAATATAGACCTCAGTTAAAGTTTACTTTCTAAGTTGACTGTTGTTTCATTCAACACTTTGTGGTATCTAAGTTTTAATGCTTTTTAAGGTGATATTTAAGAAAATATCACCTTAATAATGTGTTTAGTGTTCTTGGCTTCTGTAATATTCATTTCTCATATGATCATTTTACTGAAATGTGATCTTTGCAAAGTATAGATCAGGCATGATATAAAAATTACAAGTTTGTATTGTGTGATTATTACTGAATTTCTTTCTAAATAACAAAATGTAAACATCAGAATGTTTTTGGCAGGGTATAGGTAGGTTTTTTTCTGATATAAGATATACATTGGTTTGAAGGATCCAGATAAATAGATCATTTGGATTTCAAAAGTATTTACCACTTTGATGTAAATTTATTAGTGGTCTTGGGTAAGCAAAAGCAATTAGTACTCACCTAATGAAAGAAGGAGATTTTGAGTTTTATTTTTTATCCATTTTTGGACAAAATGCAAGTTACCTATAAAATTTCCTTTTAAAAAGACAAATTGTGCATAGACATCAAAGTGTTTTGCATGTGTTGTATAGTTCCACTTGACTGTTACTACTTGTTATTTTTTATTCACCTCCACTATTCATATTTCATTGTATTCTTTTGGAATTGTACTACACCTTAATTTCTTTTTCTGTGGATTTTCATATCTGTACATTTCATTGCCATTTTCCATTTTGCAGATTGTCCCACCTCATCTCATTCTACTAAAACTGTCTCCCCATCACCTGCCTTTCTTGATGAAGAAGAATTCAGTGACTTTATGCAGGGGCCGGTTGAAGTTCCCACATGTGGGCCTTCTTCCGCAGCCCAGCCCTTTCAGTCTTTACATCCCACCACCCCACTTGCCCAGTTGCTTACTCAGAAGGCCGGGGCACAGCCTCTCCCTCCAGGTCAGATTCCAGTGTCTTTTGCCTTACATGGTGTCCCTGGGCAAATTCCTTTTTTCTCTACTGCTTCAGCCTCACACAATGTGCAGAAAGCAGGTAACTCCTAGCAGTATTAATGAAAATATTCTTAAGCTATTCTAGGATAATTTGTTTCTGTTACCGAATAATGATACAGTGGTGTTTTGCAAAGAGACATGTACACAAATCTATGAGTACTGTTGAAATTCACTAAAATAAGAGTCTTGATTTTTTAGTTCTAGTGTCTTCACATGCCAGAAAAGTAATTTAAAACATTTTGCTACTAAAGTAGAAAAAGTTTAAACCACCTTAAAACTTTAAAAACAAGTTCATTTCTTAGCATTACTCTTTTGTTTGGGAAAAATCATCAATATCATTGTCTTAAGATCATGAGCTTGGGAACACTCCTTTAGAAAGTGCTCTTTCTGGTTCAGTGACAGCACTGGAGGCAGAGGCTTGGGATGTTTGTTCATTTACTATCAGTTTGTCCTTAGACAAGTCTTTAAACAGTCTGTACCTCAGTTTTTATCACCTATGAAATAAAGGGGGTAGCTACGCACTCTGTCTTGAAATGGTATAGTGCTGGGAGGAATCTTGGCAAGCTTGTACTTAGTCTAGACTTTCTCATTTGACAGATAGGAAAACAGACCTGGAGATGATGCTCCCAGCTTGAGACCTTCCCAGTAGTTAGTGAAAGTGTCTATGTCTTGTAGGTTGCCAGATTTCTAAGTAGTGGCTTCTGCTACACTGTTTACCTACTATCTCAGAATTCTTGAGAATCAGATTAGATAACTATGTTTAAGTTTTCTAAAGTCTGTAGTCTCTCAAGTCCTATACAAATGGGTGGCTATTGAATTATGTCTAAGTTTACTTTGTATGTGGCAGGGTTTTCCCTTTAGAATATTGGGGTGGAAAGGGATGATTGAAAAGATGAGAAATATGCAGGTCTGTACAAATAATCCTTCATACTGTTTGTTTAGGCCCTTCCTTGGAGGAGAAGCTCCTAATATCTTGTGATATAAGTACACCTGAGCAGGAACAAATTAAATTAAATACTTCTGAAGTTGGGCACAAAGCTGTAGGCCCAGGTTCCAGTAAGAACCATTCCAGTTTAACAGCCAATAACGGGGGTGCTGTAGATGGATATATAAGTGGTACCACCACTACAGAGGCAGAAAAGACTTCAGACCAAAACCTGTCAATTGACGAAAGTGGTGAGCTCACAAAGCAAGAAAATTGTTTAACCAAATGTCGCTCAGCTGCTAACACCTTAAGCATTAATCTTAAAATGAATGCTGCTTGATTTTGCCAATTAAAAGTTTGCTTAAAATATATTTAATGCAATCCTTTCTTCAATTAACCCCTAAGTTTTTGCTCTGAATTCTTTCAACACATTGTATTATTCCTTTTCAAAAAATGATTTTGATAACCAGTTTTCTTAATCTGAATCATTCCTGTTAAAATTTCCTTTCCTTTTGTCTGACAAAAATTCTCTATTTTTCCCTTTACAATTTCTGTTCTTCCACAAAGATCAAAGAGTTGGAACTGGAAAAGTCACCAATGAAAGTATAGTTTTGTGTTCCTTGAAATTATATGCATTGCTGCCTAAAAGATCTAAATTTGGAGGCTGGGGATATAACTCAGTATTAGAGCACTTGACTAGCATGCACAATGCCTTGAGTTCAGTCCATCCCCAGTACGTGCACATTACATACACACACACACAGACAGAACTTAAAATTTTTTTTATTTAATCTTCAGAGATAAATTAGAATGTGGCAGCCCTGAAAGCAGACTTTTAGAGGATACTTTACTGAATAGTACAAATATCTCCAAATCCTATATATCTAATGCAGCAATGTTGTATTCAGGTTTTAAAAAAATCAGGTTGGGCACAGTGGCATTCACCTAAATCCCAGCTTCTTAGGAGGCTGAAACAGAAGGATTGTAAGTTCAAGATGCTCCTGAACAACTTAACAAGACCCTGTTTCAGTAAACAAGAAGGGCTCCTTGGCCAGGAGCCCCTAGGTTCAATCATCAGTAATCATTTTAAAAAAAAAAGTCATTTATAAAAAGCTGCAAGTAAACTTAGGCAATTAAATTTTTACATGTATAATTTTAAACTATCATCAATCATTTTTTTCCTTTAAGTTATAAAAATATGAAATGGTTCAAGCCTCATGATTTAGAATATTGATTCAGTACATGTTAGCTTTTCTTTAATTTACTCTTTAGGACGCAGTTACTGTGTAAGAGTTGTTTAGAAACCAAACACTTGCTGGACACAGTGGTGCATGCTTGTAATCCCAGTGACTTGGGAGGCTGAGACAGGAGGATTGCAAGTTTAAGACTAGCCTTAGCAACTTAGTGAGATCCTGTCTAAAAATGAAAAGGGCTGGGGCTATATATATAGCTCAGTGATAGAGTGCCCCTGGGTTCCATCCCCAGTACATAAAAGAAAAGAAAAAACAAAAGAAACCAAATACTTCAGTTGTATTGGTGACTTTTTTCTAGTGTCTCCAGACAGTGTTCTTTATAAAAAGTCATCACTCAATGTCATTTTCCCACCTTCTCATGGACCATTATATACATTAATGTTCCTTATTTTCTAGGTGTGGGAGTGTTTCCTTCACAGGATCCTGTTCAGCCCAGAATGCCTCCTTGGATTTACAATGAGAGTTTGGTCCCAGGTAAAAAAGCCTCTTTACCATCTGAATATTTTGCTTTAAATATCATAGATGTAGTTGTAAGTATTTGCAAAATATGCAGAAGGAGTTGTCACTTTTCTCTTTTTTTTTTCCAGAAAGAGTATAGAAAATTCAATAGATCAATATTTCAGATTGATAGAGTAATTATATAAATGAAAGAGAAATATTTTGCTTTTTAATATTTTATTGACTATAATATACTTTTATTTCTAAAATCTTTCTTTAGTTATCTTTTAAAGACATTGTCAAATATTTATTTCAGAGGTTATCAATAACTTACCAAGAACTACACGAATATATTCAATGTCATATTCTATATTCTCAGTGATTAGTTAATATTTTTAAATATTCTTTGTTATGTGATACTATATGAAGTAAAAGACAGGGTGGCATCTCTTTTTTATTGCTGTTTACTTTTTCCTTTTTGTGTATTATTACTGCTTAGCATTAAAAAAAAAGGCCTACTAAACTGCATGTTGTAGTAGTACTCAGTTGAACTAAGGAAATGGTCATTTTTAGCCATGACTGATATGCATAAATTAATGACTATTACAGCAGCATATGTTAATCCTAATACACTGTAACTTGTTGAATTTATTTTGCCAACACCTTGAAGCTAAAGATAGCTTTCATTAGATCTTAAGTTTTCTGGGTTGGCTAAAATTGTTCTTCATTTGATTAAATAAAATTCATGCAAGAGTTCTGTAGCTGAACTTATTTTTGCAAGAAATTTGGTAATGTCTGTATTACAATGACATAATCAAAAATTAAAAGGTTAATTATTTTTAAAATGGGGTCTCTATTTTACATAAAAATAATAAGTTTTCTTTCAATTACCCATTTTGTGTCTTTTTCTCTTCCTCTTTCTTTAAGCCCTCCTCCCAAAAAGCAATGAGATTTTGAATATTTTTTAGTTTTATCCATTTTCTGCGAGCTCATTTCTTTTTTTCTCCTCCTTCTAAACATATACACATACTTTCTTAGTTAAAATGTGTTTTTTAAAAAAATTTTTTAGTTGTAGATGATACCTTAATTTTGTTTATTTTTTTATGTGGTGCTGAGGATCGAACCCAGTGTCTCACACATGCTAGGCAAGTACTATGCCACTGAGCCACAACCCCAGTACCAAAATATGTGGTTTTATTGCCAATCTACTAACTTGTAATCCATATCCATTTTTTGAAAAAAAAATTTTGTTGTTGTTGTAGATGGACAGCATGCCTTTATTTTATTTGTATATTGTTATGTGGTGCTGAGGATCAAACCCAGTGCAAATTATACAAGGCAAGCACTCTTCAACTATAGTCCCAGCCCCCCATATTCATATTTATGATCCTAGGTGTAAAGTTTTTGTTTTAAACATTTTTCTCTGCCTCTCTTAGCCCTACTGACTTTCATTTCCATCAATTCCTCTAACTAGGCCTGCCAGATTTAACATACAACATACAGGATGTTTGGTTAAATTTGAATTTCAGATATACAGCAAATAATTGTTTAGTGTTAGTATGTCCCATGTAATATTGCCTTTTTTTTTTTTTTTTTTTTGGTACTGATCCAACCCCAGGCTGCTAACTACTGAGCCCTTATTTCTTTTTTATTTTGAGACAGAATCTTACTAAGTAGCTTAGGGCCCTTGCTAAGTTGCTGTAAGTTACTGAGGCTGGCCTCAAACTTGCAATCCTCCTACCTGGGTCTCTGAAGTCACTGGGATTATAGGTGTGTACTACCACACCTGGCCAGTGTTGGTATTCTTTATCCTTGATTGGTCACCCTATCTCTAAAGGCCTTTTCTACTTTGTCCTTTGAAAACCCATGTGATTGTGAAAAACTCATCAGCAGTCTCTCCCTTTTTTCAAACACTGGTTCTGTTTTATCACTTTAACTACAACTGGGTTTTTCCTTGAAGACTGTATTTCCACAGCATCTTCTCCAGTGGTGTTTCTTTCATAGCCTCTGATTCACTGGGCCAAGAGAAAGGTGGTGTTGGTGTTATTCTTTTTTCCCATTGCTATGTTTAAACTGTTTCCACCAGCATCACTTACAGATTCTTCTTTTTTAAAGTCCAAAGCATCTGCTTATAGCACATTCATCTTTGTATGTTGTTTTTATCCAGAAAAATACAAAAACATCGTTACAGTCTTCTACTAAATTATGAGATGTTTTGTTACCTTCAGCCCTAAATTTTTAGCTTTAGCACCAAGCCTCATTTCTTCTGAGCTCCATACCCTAATTGTTAGATAGTCCCACTTGAATTTCTTGATAGCTATTCAGACTCTGATGTGGCTTCAACTCTATTAAAACAGTTTGATTTAAGATTATTATTGTACACCAACAATGACAAAAAAAGAATTGATCACTTATAATATGTTTACATTTATAATCTGTTTTTTCCTCTACTAGATGCCTATAAGAAAATTTTAGAAACCACAATGACTCCAACTGGAATAGATACTGCTAAACTTTATCCCATTCTGATGTCATCTGGACTTCCCAGGGAAACTCTTGGACAGATATGGGCCTTAGCTAATCGAACTACACCTGGCAAACTTACTAAAGAAGAACTTTATACTGTTCTTGCCATGATAGCAGTGACACAGGTAGGTGATGTTTAAGATGACTCAAATAAACTTGTAAATATAAATTGAAAGAATATTAATCCTTTTTAACTATCCTTGTAGAACTCCTTGTACACTAAAATGTAGATAATTTTTAATGTACTGTACTTCAAAAATGTTCAGTTCATGTGGTGCACATATTAGCATAATCTTTTGTTTAAGGACTATGTAATGTATGAATACTCTCTGGCCTCACTCTATTCCTTTTAAACTTGAAAGTTGATAATAGGTGGACAAATTACTCTCTCTGTCCTTCAAAGTCTTTTTACAAAATTCCTTTGGTACGGATAAAGTAGTCTAAGTCTGGTAATAGTTTTTCTTATAAAATTATTTAAAATTATTTGATGATAGCAAATTAACTGAACTTGTCAGAAAGGGAAAATATTGGAATTAATGAGTGTTAGCCACTTTTTTGCTGAATATTAGGTTTACATTACCCTTGTTACTTATTTTCTTGTATCAAATTCATGAGTTTTGGGAATCAGAAAAAGAAAGTGAAAACAATATGAAGACTTCAGGGTTTGTTTTTTGTTGTTGTTGTAGATGAACACAATACCTTTATTTTATGTATTTATTTTTATGTGGTGCTGAGGATCAAACCAGTGCCTCGCACTTGCTAGGCAAGTGCTCTACTACTAAGCCACAACCCCAGCCCAAGACTTCAGGTTTTACCTTTAGGTCTCTCTTTACCAAATATAAATTGTGGTTTGTAATCCCCTAAAATGTGTCCCTTTTCTTCCTGTTCCATATAGAGGGGTGTTCCTGCCCTGAGTCCTGATACTTTAAATCAGTTCCCAGCTGCTCCTATTCCAACTTTAAGTGGTTTTCCTATGACACTGCCTACCCCGGTGAGTCAACCAACTGTGCTACCTGCAGGCCCTGCTGGCTCCATGCCCCTCAGCCTTGGACAGCCAGTCATGGGTATTAACCTTGTTGGACCAGTGGGTGGAGCTGCAGCCCCGGCTCCTAGTGGCTTCATGTCAACTTACTCAGCAAATCAGGTAAGTGAAGAAGCTGTGTATTCCAAATAATCACAGAAAGTGCATCTAGACAGGTTTTAACTTTTCATTATTTAAAACCACAAGGAAATTTATTAAGCATTAAGATGTTTGAGTTTTGTTTTGCTTGTTCACTTTTTTTTTTTTAATTTTTTTTAGTTGTTAAGGTCTGTTTTTATATGTGCTGCTGAGAGTTGAACCCACTGCCTCACACATGCTAGATAAGCACTCTACCACTGAGCCCTAACCCTAACCCTAACCCTAACCCTTGTTCACTTGTTTTTGGTACAGGAGATCGAACCTGGGGTGCTTTACCACTGGGCTACATCTCTAGTCCTTTTTATTTTGAGATGTTGTCTTGCTAAGTTACTGAAAGTCTCATTAAGTTACTGACACTGGCCTTGAACTTGAGATCCTCCTGTCAAGTCACTAATATTACAAGGGTTTTTTGAGTTATGAGTAAAGGGATATTTGTTATAATATTGTTAGAATAAAACAGTAGAAAAGCTGATTGTCCAAGGAGCCACAGTGCTGGCGGCAGCTGGGGGCAGTGAGAGCTGCGTGTGCTGCCCCTCCCCAGCGGGGACAGCCAGGCCACACTGCACGCACTTCACTGCACTTCACTGCACTTCACTGCACTTCACTGTACTTCACCGCACGGCGCGGACGACCATGGAGTGAGCGTAGGGCTTGACGGGAATTGACAGGAGGCACTCCAGTGAAGAAATGGACGAGTGTGTGTAATCATGGAATCTCCTTGCTGACCATCACCACCTGCTCTCCTTAATAAGCAAGAGAGTGGGTTAGGGGAGAAAGAAAAGGGTCACCATGAAACTTAAGCAGCGAGTCATGCTCTTAGTAATACTCCTTGTCATCTTTATCTTCACCAAAATTTTCCTGATAGACAACTTAGATACATCAGCTGCCAACCAGGAGGACCAGAGGGCTTTTCACCAAATGATGGCTTGCGGGTAGAGCTGGCACCCAAGCTGGACCACACCTTGCAGTCACCAGGGAGATTGCAGCCCAGGGGGTGGTACCCTGAAAAGTGTTTCCTGAAGAGACACCAGAGCTGGGAGCAATCATGCATGCCATGGCCACCAAGAAAATCATTAAAGCCGATGTAGGTTATAAAGGGACAGAGCTGAAAGCCTTACTGATACTTGAAGGAGGACAGAAAGTTGTCTTCAAACCTAAGCAGTGTAGGCGAGACTATGTGGTGGAAGGGGAGCCATATGCTGGTTATGATAGACACAATGCAGAGGTAGCAGCCTTTCATTTAGACAGGATTCGGGGTTTCTGCCAAGCCTCCTTGGTGGTTGGCAGTTTGTTAATCTACGGACAGATCAAGCCTGTTGCTGCGGAGCAGCTGTTGAGCACCTTCCTAGCTATAGGAAACAATACTTGTTTCTATGGGAAGTGCTACTACTGCTGAGAAACAGAGCCAGTTTGTGAAGATGGAGACACAATGGAGGGATCTGTGATGCTTTGGCTTCCAAATGTGTGGCCTCTGCAGAAACACTGACACTCCTGGAGCAGGACTTACCAAGAAGGCAAATTGGCCAGGTGGGAGTATGATGAGAGCTACTGTGTTACTGTGAAGAAAACGTCCCCATATGACTCAGACCCACGCCTCTTGGACATCATTGACACCTCTGTCTTTGATTACCTGATTGGCAATGCCAATCACTATGAGAGCTTTCAAGATGGTGAAGTCACTAGTATGCTCATCCTTCTTGATAATGCCAGAAGCTCTCGGAAACCTTGCTGGATGAGAGAAAAATTCTCACCCCTTTCTCTCAGTGCTGCATCATTAGGGTTTCTACCTAGAACAGACTGAACTACCTAAAGAATGGAGTGCTAAAGTCTGCCTTAAAATCTGCCATGGCCCATGACCCTGTCTCCCCCATGCTCTCTGATCCTCACCTGGACGCTGTGGACCAGCGGCTCCTGAATGTACTAGCCACTGTGAAGCAGTGCACTGACCAGTTTGGGATGGACACTGTGCTGGTAGAAGACAGGATGCCTCTGTCTCACTTGTAACTTTCAACAGAAAATAAGTGAAACTTATTTTTTCAAAGATAGAGAAACAGCACAATCAATTCCAAATGGTATGAGATGGCTTTGGAAGTGGCCAGCAGCAGGTTCTGGTGGTGGAGGACAGGTTGGCTTTCAGTGTCTTTGTTGTTTTCTGTAGTGGAAGCTAAAGCAAAGATCACAAGTGTTAAGAGCTTGGATAATCCTGCAGAAACACCTTCCAGCGTCCTCGGCAGTTGCTCATTTCTAGCAATGATCATCAGCATTGGTCAGTCTGTGTTCTCATACCAAAGGACAAACAGGTGTGACATTTGGATAAGTGAATGCTGGGATTGCTTCCAGAGTGTGTGTTTTGAAGTGAACTTTGCAGTCCTTTTTCCACACCTGTGAATTTTGTGGAAATACTATACGATCTCTTGTATCTTTTTTACCAAGACTAGTCTAATTTGAAAGCTTACTGCCTCAAGTTATTTATTTAAAAATAAATGAAAGATATTCATGGAAAGTTGTCTGTGTTATATAATTACTTTAAAAAAAAAGTATAGAACCATATAAGCCTATTGTTCTAACAGTACTTTTTACTGGAATGTAGGCTGAGGAGCCAGTGTTTACAGTTTACTTTATAAATTTATGTGATGGGTTATGCCATATTTGCATCACTATTATAATTTAAAATATGCATAAAATGTTTTTTAAGATGACAGCCTCTCAAATAAGTTTGATTAGGCTATTTTCTTTTTTTTTTAATTTTTTTTAGATGTTGATGGACTTTTATTTTACTCACTTATTTATAGGTGATACTGAGAATCAAATCCAGTGCCTCTCACATGCCAGTCAAGTGCTTCACCACTGAGCCACAACCCTAGCCCCATGATTAGGCTTTTTAAAAAAATGTATAGATTAGCTTTTTTGGTCAATCTTCTACCATTTATACTAGAAAGTATCTAAAAATACAAAATAGGATTCCTGCCTTAAGCACTTGAGTTGATGTTATATCTAAAATGTATTCTACTGAGCTAGAGGTATAGTTCATTGGTAGAGTGCTTTGCCTAACATGTGATCCCTAACACCACAAACACACACACACAAAGTGCTCTTCTAAAATTAGGTAGTTATAAATACAGAAATTTTTTTTTAAAGTTGGTGCATTATAATTATAAATAATAGTGGAATTCATTATAACATGTCCATACATGCACATAACAAGATTTTGTCAATTCCATTTCTGAGTACTTCTCCTGCCCCCTCCCTCCCTAATCCCCTTTCTCTACTCTACTGGTCTTCTTTCTATAAATTGAGAAATTTAAATCACATTTTTTGAGGTTGACAATTGGAGATTTGTTGTTTACTTATTTTTATCAATTTGATGCTTTCTATTTAAATGTCCTTTCTAAATCTAGGTGGGAAAGCCAGAAGAAGATGACTTCCAGGATTTTCAAGATGCTTCTAAGTCAGGATCCCTTGATGACTCATTCACTGATTTCCAAGAGGTACCTACTTCTTCAAAACCAAGCAATTCCCAACATGGAAACAGGTAAAAAAGGAACTGAATATATTTAACATTGTATTTCATCATTAAAGAGGCATCCACAATAGCAAGCCTAAGTAAGAACAGCTAAGGTGACTTGCTCTAATACTTTACTTGATTATTCCTTCTTTATTCATACTTTTACTCTTTGAACTTCACTGCTCTTTGTCCACCTTAAACTTTAGCAACCACTTTGGCAGTATTTTTACATAGGAAATGGACATTATTTGTCTTAAAAAATGTAAAAAGTCATTAAAGTGTTAGAAGTAGACTGGGATAGAAAATGTTAATCAGTCAGAAAATGTTCTTAGTTAAGAACAGCCCCAGTTATGGGAAGCCTTATGATTCATAGAGCATCTTGAGAATAAGAAGTGGCAGAATGAGGGCTGGGGTTGTAGCTTAGTTCAGTGGTAGAGCGCTTGCAATAAAGGTATTGTGTTCATCTACAACTTAAAAAAAAAAAAGAAGAAGAAGTGGCACAATGAGAGAGATTTTCAGCTGCTGTATGATATCCCTTCACCTGTGGCGATAATCCTGGTGTGAGATTTTGAGAGATACCCTAGAGCTTAGAGTTAGACACTGAACAGTTTCTACCTGAGGACCTGGTTCGACTCCATGTTGAACTGGATATCAGAGTCAGAGGAGAGAGTGCAATTGAGCCTTCTCCTAAGACAGACGACTTTTGGAAGACAGCTGACCATTTAGAACATACTGTGTGCCAGACACTAGAGGGCCTAGAATAATCAACAAAGCAGATACGGGGCATTGATGATAGAAAAATTCAAAAAGATTAAGGTCTGGGGTTCATCAGTTTGTTTTATTTTGTAGAGATCAAAACATTTCTTTTAGGGGCTGGGGATGTGGCTCAAGCAGTAGCGGGCTTGCCTGGCATGCGTGCGGCCCGTGCGGCCCGGGTTCGATCCTCAGCACCACATACCAACAAAGATGTTGTGTCCGCCGAGAACTAAAAAATAAATATTAAAAATTCTCTCTCTCTTAAAAAAAAAACAAAAAACATTTCTTTTAGATGTTTGTATTTAGTAGAGTGAGCAACTAAGTGAAGCTATGTACCACAACCAGGTAGAGTGATTACACAACAAATGGATTCACTAAAGAAAAAGCAAAACAGGTTTTTCAGGGCCAATTTTTTAGCTTTACCATCCAATAGAATGCAGGTTCTTAAAATTTAAAACAATGTGCCTCTCTCACTTGAATACTTTCATTAGAGTCAAAGAGTAGAGGGGGGCTGGGGTTGTGGCTCAATGGTAAAGCGCTAGCCTAGCACAGGTGAAGCACTGGGGTGAAGCACTGGGGTGATCCTTTGCATCGCATAAAAATAAATAAGTAATAAAGGTATTGTGTCCAACTATAACAAAAACAATATTTAAAAAGAAAGTAGAGAGAACTGTTTTCATGTTTAAGAAAATAACTACTATATATAACTGGTATAAACATGCTCATGGTGATTAGTCTTTTTTAATAACTTCGGAGAAAGAACTGAAATGAAACATTCAGTTGCAGCATGCACAAAATTATAGTCTGAGTCAAACCCTTCTTGGCTAGAATTTTATTTTGATTTCAATCAGCAGTACTTCATTACCCTGACGATCCTCTTTTTTTCCAATTATGTGGATATAGTTTTAAAATATATTCAATTAAATATCACAATTAGTAGAAAGATTTTACTGATGAGCTTTAAATGACCATAGCTAAAATTGGAGTATCATGAAAAACAAATAGATCATCCAACTTTGTGGGTTTTTTTTTTTTAAGACACTAATTACTTTTATTCCTATGTAACATTCTGTGCAGTGAGCTGTAGTTTAATTACTTATGAAACTTAAAAATCCACCTAAAGTATAGATGATAGCCCATTATATTTTTCAAGATCAGATATGTAACAGCTGTTTGGTAGTGATGTGAAATTTTAATATTTGATGGCACTAAGTCCTAAAGCACTGTGGACCCTTATTAGCATGCATGAGCAAAAGCCTGGATTTTACCTTGCTTGTAGGCCACTGATAAGAAGATTTAAATGACTGTGGAAAGATTTTTGCCCTAGGGCAAAGAATTCAATAGAAATCCATTTATATACCTTGCATGTGTGGTATTGAATGACACAAACTGGTGGTGGAATGTAGTCATTCATATGTAAAGGTTGTTCTTCCAGGGAGCTGCCTGAGTCTGATAAGGGGGGAAAAAAGCAGTGCTTTTATAGTATATGTTTAAGCCTTCCAAGAATTACCCACCCAGATACTACTCATTACATTATTTTTCCAGCCAGGGAAAAATACAACCACAGGCAGAAGTATCTTTATCTAATTTTGAAGTGATTGTTGTTTTGCCACAAAGATAGCTTCTGGAACTGCTGATGTGATCCTTGTAAAAATGCAAATTGTATTAACTCTGCTGCTGCTTATCAGATGTATGAACTTCTGCCAGAAAGCAGTGCAGTGTGATCAAAAGAAGAACAATTTACATGTTGGCTTAAACAACATTTCATAAATAGATTTATATCTTAACTATTCCACCTCTGCACTCTCGATCTCTTTTAGAGAATAATTTATATTGAGCTTAACAGAATTTATTTTAAAATATTGTGTATACCTATTTTGAGCAGTTGACTTTCATAGATTTATGGACCTTAAGTAAACATTGTGGAAGATGGCTATTCTTTAATAATCTATTTCCCTTGCCATTCAAATCATTATTAAGCTTTAAAGAGATGCTTAGATATTCAATGTAGATTTGACCCCTCTTCAGTTAATCAAGAAAAAAAATTGTGTGTTTTTTTTTTCAAGAAAAACATTGTTTTTAGTCATTTGTGGTAGTATATATAGTTTCTGGCTTTTAAAGCAGAGAGCCATGAGTTGTAATTAGGTAATTTGCTTGCCATTTTACTTCTAAGCTCCTATTTGATAACAAGGGAAGGATTGAATGTTCTGGTCATTAAGACATTTTCTTTTTTCCTTTTAGTACTCCATCTTTGTTGATGCCAGTACCTGGAACTAAAACAATGGCTTCAATGGATAAATATGCAGTATTTAAAGGAATTGCTGCTGACAAGTCCTCTGAAAATACTGTTCCATTTGGAGGTAAAAATAGTTTGTAAATTCATAAATCTTTGAATGTAACATTTAAATTATATGAATCTTTAAATGGTGACCTTTTATGTTAAACACGTAAAATGTGGGTTATGATGTGGCTCAGTAGTAGAGTGCTTGCCTAACTTGCCTAGCATGTATAAGCCCCTGGGTTCTATCTACAACACCGAAAAAATACACACACAAATACACACACACACACACACACACACACACACACACACACATATGTATGCATGCGTATATATTTATAATATATGATACAAGCATTTTACATATGTGTAAACATACATGTATGGATGCAAATGTGTGTATATATACACATATGTAAAATGCTTGCATCATGTGTTAAGTATATTTGGTTAACCCAATCTGCCTTCTTTCCTTGAGATGTGATCTCAAGTTTCCTTTCCATAATTGAGCTACTGTCTTTCTATTATAGAGCCTGGTGATAAGTATAGTGCTTTCAGAGAACTGGAACAGACATCAGAGAGTAAATCTTTAGGTAAGTTTTTGAATCCCTAAAGGATATATTGTTTCTATTGTTGAAGAGAATTTTGATGTTTCTTTCAGTAACACTTC
The DNA here is from genome assembly GCF_052094955.1 of Ictidomys tridecemlineatus. NCBI lineage: Eukaryota > Metazoa > Chordata > Mammalia > Rodentia > Sciuridae > Ictidomys > Ictidomys tridecemlineatus. The sequence goes on along the minus strand of NC_135479.1, from coordinate 36,292,570 downwards.
TCACTTCTGAACATTATTGTATGTATGTTTTGGGAAAAAAAAACTGGGTAGGTAAAACAATATGGTGTAGTAGTGATTTTGGGGATAGATATTTAAGCTAGAAATATTTTAATTCAGAAATCTTCAATGACTATCTACCACATTTAATAAATGTTGTGATAGAGTATGGGTAGGGAATTATCTTTTGTAAGAGGGACATTCCTTTCAGTGTTGTGGTTTTGAAAATTAAAAGGAAGGTGGACACAATGGTGCATACCTGTAATCCCAGCAGCTTAGGAAGCTGAGGCAGGAAAGTTCAAAGCCAGCCTCAGCAATTTAGCAAAGCCCTAAGCAACTCAACAAGACCCTATCTCTAAATAAAATAAAGGTGTTTGTCCATCCAACTAAAAAATAGGGAGGTAGGGTAAGGATGTGACTCAGTGATTAAGTGCCCCTGGGTTCAATCTCTAAGGGAAAAAAAAGATTAAAAAAAAATTAAAAGAGGCAAATGTGGCTCAGTTACTGGGAATTCTTTTCTAAAATTAAGAGCAAAGCTCAAATCACTGCTCTTTCATCTGAAGATAGTATATTCCCTTTCACTGGAAGTCTGCAAGCCAAGTTGGAATCCTGTCTCAAAAGATCAGCTGTGACCACTTTTGTTTATTATTATGTTCGAGAAGACTTGAACTGTTCACAGTGCATGTAGACTGTGCAAAAGGTATCCACCAGTCTTTTACTTTTCAAGGTTTTTTTCCTGTTACATACAGTGCCAGGTACTACAAAAGTATGTGTGCATACCCATGTGTGTACATTAATTTCTAAATCATCATCCAGAAAGAAAACATTCTAGAATAACTTTATTAAAAACAGCTCTGAAGTTAAGCTCAGTGGTGTACTTCTGTAATCCCATTGACTTGGGAGGCTGAGGCAGAAGGATTGCAATTTTGAGGCCTGTCTCAGCAGCATAGTGAGGCCCTTAGCAACTTAGTAAAACCCTGTCTCATAATAAAAGATAAAAAGGGCTGGGACGTATCTTAGTGGTAAAAATACCCCTGGGTTAAATCCCCAATACCCGCCCCCTCCAAAAAAAAAAAAAAACTCTGATAAAGCAGTCACTATTACATATCATAAAGTAGATTCAAGATATTTTACATTCACAGAGGTATGATATAGTGCATCTATAATGCAAGAGGATAGAATTAGAAGGCATTGAGATTTAATCTACTTTTCTCACAGAGGGCCCAAAGTATGGTATGTCAGCTTTGCTAAAGAAATGTGTCTCTCAGGATTTCTTTTCATAGTAGCACAGTTCTAAGTACTTACTACTCTTCAAGAACATGAGCTAAAAATCATTTAAGAACAATAACAACAAAAATAAACATTGAGTTCATATAAAGATGACCAGGTGCAGGTAAGCAAGGCTCGGCCTAACTACTGTTTGCTAAATCTGCCATGTTTGAATGGTGAGAGCTCCGAGGAAGAAAGGGGAGCATTTCTAGCATCTGAGGCCACAATCAGAACACAGCATCATTTCAAACAGAAGCAGTAGCTGAACAGTGCCCAATGGCTATTTCTATGGATGCTAACATCAATATTTAATTATTCTGGGCTGGTGATGTAGCTCAGTATTAGAGCACTTGTCTAGCATGCATGAGGCCCTGTGTTCCATCCACAGCACTGCAAAAAATCAAATATAACAATAAAATTTAGTTGTCCTCTCACTCATAAAGGAAGAAGGGGAGGTCAGTTACTGTCCTTGGCTTGTGTTTGACTCAGTCATCACTACTCAAGATTTTCAAAGTTGGCTATGAATTAATGAGAAAGATGAGAGAAGAGGTTATATGCATGTGTCATTACTATCTCTGATAGAAAGGCTTAAAAAAGAGTAAAAAGAGAATATAGAATGATCATTTGAGAACCACATGTAAAAACTGAAAGCTAATATTTGTGGCTAAATCCTGTGGTAAACATGATGTATATGTAGAGTTTAGGTAATCTATAGGTCAAATTGTGTCCTCCACAATTTAACTGTGTATGTTGTGGAATGTATATGCTCTAATGAGGCATATATATTTCCTTTTAGAAACAGTACCATATTCTACCTTTATATACTAAATGCTCAAACTTGGGACATCTTTCAACAATTACTTATTTCCACCCTTCTTTTTGGGATGGGAAGATTTTATAGCAGTAAGAGATACACGGTACATGCTATACTGTTTGAACATCTCTAAAAGGGGAAAGCCAGCCAGGCACAATGGCACATGCCTGTAATCCCAGGGACTTGGGAGGCAGAGACAGGAGAACCACAAGTTCGAGGCCAGCCTCAGCAACTTAGTGAGACTCTATCACAATAGAAAATGAAAAGGACTGGGAATGAAGCCCAGTAGTAAAGTATCCCTGGGTTCAATCCCCAGTACATAAAAAAGTTAAAGCCACTTCTTAGAAGAATATCCAATCCCTTATAGCTCCTAGGTTCCAAAGGTATTTCCTTGTGTTTGTCCAAGCATTTAGGGTGTAACAACTATTTCTTCCTCAGTGAGTGTATTAGGTACTAGGAGTATAAAGATGAACCCTAGAGGAACTTTTGACATGTTTCATTTACTCCTAGCAATGCTTTCTTCAGCTCTTGAGCCAAGACAAGTTTGGATTAAAGACCACTGATTTAAAACATCTAGGTTCTTTGGGTAATTTGGTGTTAATGATCATGATATATATGTTATTCCTTTTAAAGACAATAGGGAAATACAGAGGTGCCACCAAAATGTAAGCAGAACTTTAGTCCTGCTTTTTCAGTCCTTAACAAAGTCCCAAATTGTTGTCATTTTTGTTTGCTTGCTATCTTTTTTTATATAGTTATATGGCTTAACTTCAACAAAGTATATTAGTGTCTTGGAATTTATAAAGAATCTTAGATATTACATTAGAGTTGTGAATTTCTTGTTAATAAATGACGGTTTTGTATTTCCTGTGCAATTAGAGCCATGAATTGATATAGATGAAGAAAATGTTCTATATATAGAAAGGACACTTCTTATTGAAGTTTTAACAAAAGTGTTCTTTTTTGAGATTTTTAGGGCCCAAAAGTGACAAATTAGAGAGGAAAACTTAATTCACAAGTTAACCCAAAAGCTACCTACAAAATAATGTTCAGTGTGCCATTTAATATGCAAACTCCAAATATTGCAATTAATTTATTTGCCAGAAAATTTTCCTTTGTTTTGAATTTATAAATCCACCCATTTTTATTTTCTTTTAACCTTCACCCGGCTTCCATTTCTGTGGAAAAGTTTACAATTCATCAGTAAGTTTAGTTTGTTGTGGTGATTTCTTTATTAAAATAACCAAGCAAAACTTGTCAATTTCACAGATCAGAGCAACACATCAAAAGTTTAAGCTGTGAGAAAATTGGTGGTCATTACCTTTTCTTTTATAGAAATAACACAAATATAATCAGTGATATGCTTGTCTAAAATTCTGAGGTGATTTTTGGAAGTTTTATCTGTGTCTCCTGTCAATTTGTGAAATTGACTTGAGTTTTATTAATGGTATGTCTTTAAAAAATTACAGAAAATCTGAATGCTGTTCCTGTTTCTAAAATTTTCCTAATATTAAACAGATTTGTGTTGATGAATTTCACTAGTAAGTTGAATAACATGTTAGAAGGAAAAATTAGCTTCTATTATTTTCATTTGATATATCAAAGTATATATTAAGAATATATTTAAAGCCTACATTTTATATGCCAATTTTAAGAATTGGATTTGGTTTTTAAAATATTTTATAGTACATATGCTTCTATGTCTCAGTTTTTGGGGGAAAATAGGATATTTAAAAATTAGGTAAGGAAATTAAAGTTTGTTATTTTAATTTGTAAACCTCCAGAAATGACAGTAAAAATACTGGTTGGAATTTCTATATTCATATTTAGCTTATCTCTGATTTTCATTACCTGGTGTTTCCTAGTGGATTTTATGGTAGACCTTGAGGTGCTTTTAGAAAACTGAGATCATCTGTATCCTAACATCATACCTATGAATGATAACATTAATATAAGAAATAATGAATAGAGACCCTATTAAGACTCATGGGCCCATTGTTAAGAATAAGTGTTCATAAGTACAGTGAGATGGCTGATTTCAAGAAAGGTCACTGGATCACAGATTTTTTTTTTTTATTATTTGTTAGAGAGTATGGGGAGGAGCTGCTTTAAAATGTGCCAGACTCTTTGGCAAATAACTAGCTACCTTTTCAAAAATTTTCACCACAGTTTTCCTCAAATTAATAATGCCTCTTTATACTTGAGCAAGATCACATAGTATCCCCCCACCCCCCGCTTTGGTGCTATGCATTGAACCCAGGACCTTGTGCTTGCTACCACTGTTCTACATCCCCAGCTTCTAATGATTCTAAAGATGTCCAGCTGTTCAAAGTGTTTTATGAATGACCTGAATATTAGATGCAGGATTGCTCTTAATACTTTGCTGATACCTCTGGGGAATTTTTTTTTTTAACCGTGTAACATGTTTTATCTTTAAAGGGCTACTATTTCAATATGCCTCTCTCAGGAACCTCCAGTGCCTGTTTCTGTTCTGTTGAATGCTCAACTGGCTGGCCAAAGCAAGAAAAAGTCTCTGAGAACAGTGCCTACTTCCTCATCACTAGGCTTCTGTGTGGAAACAAATACACAGTTTGATAGAGTTCAAACTGTGATTAACATCAAACCAGTGGGGGGAACCCTGTAAAGTTACACTTGCAGTTTAATATGCTGTGCCCTATGTGGTTTTCAGTTTAGCATTCTTGTTTATTTGTCGGTGTTTTTTCTTTCAGGAGAGAGCTTTGCAGAATTCAGATCTGCAGGAACTGATGATGGTTTCACCGATTTTAAAACAGCAGATAGTATATCACCACTAGAGCCACCCACAAAAGACAAAACTTTCCCAGCACCCTTCCCCTCAGGAACTGTACAACAGAAACAGCAAACACACATGAAAAATCCTCTGAACTTGGCAGACCTAGATATGTTTTCTTCGGTTAATTGCAGCAGCGAGAAGCCCTTGTCTTTTTCAGCTGCATTTAGCACATCAAAACCCGTTTCCACACGACCTCAGCCAACAGGTTCAGGCACAACGATGACAGCACTGGCATCAACTAAAGCTTCCAGTTTGGCTGATGATTTTGGAGAATTCAACCTTTTTGGGGAATATTCTAGTCCAGCATCCATTGGGGAGCAGGATGACTTCGCAGATTTTATGGCTTTCAGTAATAGCTCTATTCCATCTGAGCAAAAGGCAGAAGACAAATATGATGTCCTTAAGGAGGAAGCTAGTCCTGTTCCTCTAACCAGCAACACGGGCTGCACAGTGAAGAGTGCGCAAAACCCACCTGCTTTATCCACCAAGTACGATGTCTTCAAACAGCTTTCTCTAGAAGGAGCTGGACTAGGTGTGGAAGAATTAAAAGATAACACTCCTTCTGGAAAAAGTGATGATGATTTTGCTGACTTCCACTCCAGTAAATTTTCTTCCATGAACTCGGACAAATCCCTGGGAGAGAAAGCAGTGGCTTTCAGACACACCAAAGAAGACTCTGCTTCAGTGAAGTCCTTGGATCTCCCTTCCATTGGTGGCAGCAGCGTCGGCAAGGAGGACTCTGAAGATGCACTCTCTGTTCAGTTTGACATGAAATTGGCTGATGTGGGAGGAGATCTTAAGCATGTCATGTCTGATAGCTCTTTGGATTTACCAACAGTTAGTGGCCAGCATCCTCCTGCTGCAGGTGAGGAATTGGTGAGATTGCTCTGGTGATGGTAACGTAGATCTCAAAAGTGATTCTGTGGGTGTTGATTTACAGAAGAGTGAGGCTCTGGCCCTTCATGAATTTCTGATAATTAGCCTCCTTGTTGCCAGTCTCCTGGAAGCAGTGTTAAATTTGATTCTATGGATCCTTGAATATATGGATACTGTGATTACACTGAAACTAGGTTGGATAGCTAAAATATTTTTATTTTTGAAATCCAATACTCTCTTGGCATCAGAGGCACATAAAAACCCACTGCTAAATGAACCCTACATTGCCAGAAATTTTATAGATTTTTGCAGTCAGTCTTCGTGTCAGCAGTCTTCGTTTCTGTGAGTGAAATCAGTGTTTTCCTCTCCTTTTTTCTTCTCTTGGGTATATTTAGAAGCTGCCAATGTAGTATTCTGTTTACAGAAACTGACTCTTATTAGCCTAAGAAAATTTTTTAAAAAATTCTAATGAGTTATACTTCAGTGTGCCACAACCCTTCAAGAGAAGAAGAGGGAAAGAGCTTAATTATGGATGCCTGTGTGGCACTGTCTGGCAAGGAGGAGGGCCTGTGTTAGTGGAATCCAGGTACTGTTTTCAGCGTGAGCTCTATTACTGGAAGTATTAAGTTTTAACAAATGTGTAGATGCTAGGATCAGGTGACTACTGATTTTCTGATAGAATATTTGAAAACATTATTATGGAACCCTCTTTAAATTCTGTATGGAATTACGAGTAGCAGTTTATTCTCTAGTCCAACTTCCTATCACAAAAACTAGATTCCCAAGTGTCCTAGTTTTTGTTTTTGTTTTTTTTTGATATGTATATAATAAGATAAACCTATTTTGTGGCCTTTAATAATGAGAACATCTGAGTATTACTGTATTCTGGAAAAATGTATTCGGCAAATGAAGGGTTTGTTTTTCCTTTAACTTGAGAGAGACACGTAAGACAACTTCCAAGTTTACAGGTTCAGGCAGAAATTGTAAAGTACTATAGCTTTTGCATATATCAGATTGCTAAGTCAGAAAACAAAATTGTACCTGTCCTTTGGTTATTGAAATACTGGAGGTTTTCTTAAGCTGGGTGCTGAATTGGGAGCAAGTTAGCAAAGACCTTATGTCTAGTGTTGCTACTTGCGAAGGTATTTTGCCAGTGCAGTGGGCTGTCTGAAGAGCTCCTTGTGCCCTTGGCTATTTTTCTTTCATTTTTGTTGAGTTTTTGGTACTTTTCTTGCAAGTTTTCTTTTTCTTTCTTTTTTTTTTTTTTTCCCTTGCTGCTGTTTGTTTGGTAGGGTGATTTTGTTTTTCTCTTTTGTATGAGCTGCTTGAGCCATAGCAGTTGGTTGCAAAGTGCTCTGTTTTCTAAACAACAATATTTGACTTTTATTTCAAAAGCTCATAACATGTACACTACTAGCCTTTGGACTCTGGAGTTATAATTAGAAGCTATTTTTCTGAAAATGAATCTATATTCTTTCACAGTGCCAAGCTAGATGTCTTTATGAAACGAGTCTAATCTGGGTTTGGGGTGTCTTCTCCTCCCTCTTTTTATTTGGGGAGGGGAGGTTGGGTTTTTGATTGAGCTTCTTCCGATGAACCTGTTAAAATAATCTGTGCTCATGTTCTTTATGTATGTTTGGAACATTCCCAGATTGGAACCTGTCATGTTCAAGCCACCTCTCTTTAGTGTGAGGATACTCTGAAAAGCAGATTGTTTCCTCCCATTGATCTGTAAACCTCCTGTTGGAAAGGTGCAGTATCCCTTTAGAGCGGTTGTTAAAAAGGGTTGATGTCTGACCAAGGATGTCTGTACTGTTGTTGAGCAAGTTTGCTACATAAATATATCCGAGAGGGTAAATGGCAGAGCTTTCTTCAATGTGATGTGGTTTTATTCTTCTATTCACCACAGTATCTCCTGCTCTCTTAGTGTGAGGGTTAAGGGTGTATCCTATTGGAGAAATTAAAAGGGGACTGATGAAGTGAATAAAACCTAGTAGATTGAACTGTGGACCTTAATTCTATTTAGAAACCCTAACTTAACTCTGAAGGGGATACTGTCTCTTTTTAACTCCTGCTATAATTCTTTGTATGGAAGGTAGATAATACTAATAACATTGCCTGATTTCTCTGCATATTATTACATTTAACCCTTTGAGCCCTTGCTGCATATAATTTCAACTAGGCTGCTTCTTTCCCCCACCAAATTTAATCTGTCTGGCACTGAAGCATCTTGATGTTCAGTCATTAAGATCATTGGGTTTTGTTGGCAGCAAGAGCTTACTCTTATTTGTGACATCCTCAAAGGGTTAGTAAGACTTCTGTAGCTACCTACCTGTAAAGTAGCTCTTCTTTGACATTGAAAATCTTTGTATTTTAATCAGCGCCTTAATTTTTTTTGGCCGCTTTTCTAATGTCTTTTTTTCAATTTAGACATTTTCTGTGTGAATGTGCCTTCTTGAACTTGCTTTAGTATATTCCTCTGCAAATACTGATCTGCATGCTTATTCTGATGACTTCTTTTCCAGCTCTTCTGTACCACTATCTTTTGTGATCTGTAAGTCCTGTGTTAATAAATAATTCTTTGGCATATTTTGAAAGTGTGGGGATGTGTGTAATTTGTATTTTTTCAGGGTTAGACCACAGAAATACCTGGCTGGTATCAAGTTTAAAGCAGCAGTATCCCTTGAGATTAGACCATTTTTTCCCTTTTGTTTTGTTTCCTCAAACATCTGTTTCCTAAAAGAATACTGGTACATTTTAGCCTTTTCCCCTTATAAATAACATTGATGTATGTTCTTAATATGGCATTGGGCTTAAATATAACTATAGGGCTAGGGATGTAGTCCAGTGGTAGAGCACTTGCTTAGGCCCTGGGTTTGATTCCCAGCATTGGGGACCAGCCATATAGATTATATATATATAATATTTTATATTTATTTAATTATGTTTTACATGTTTTTTTCATGTATATATCATACACACACATACACACACACACACACACACATATATTAAAACTTGTTTTAAAAAGTTTAAACCTTACACTATATAATGGGGAAAGAGAAATTTTTCTTTTCTAGATGAAACTGGAGTATATTCTAGCAGAGCACCTGTCAACTAGGAGTTACATTGTGAGACAAAGGGGAGGTGAGAAAGAGAATGTAAGAATTAAGTGTTGGGAAAAAAGACACTGATGTTAAATAACTAGATATTTATAAGCTTAAATTAATTTTTTTTCTTCTTGTGATGGAGATCTATTGCAGGGCCTCGAACATGCTAGACAAACACTCTACCACTAAGCTGCATCCTCAGCCCAACATAAGCTTGATTTAAAATCATCAAAAGATATTGAGATGGACTGAGTACCATAAATCTAAACAGGATTTCAGTTGCCAATCTATGAACTAGAAATATTCATGGTTGATGCAAGGAAGCCCCCAGGCTGAGAATCGAACCCAATGCCTCATGCATGCTAGGCGAGTATTCTACCACTGAGCCACAACCCCAGCCCCGCCATTTTTCTTTAGTGAACTTAAAACACTGATGTAGAAACCTAAAGGTGCTTATAGAGGGTGTGGATATAATTTAAACCATAGTGTTAGGGAAGTCAGCACCAAGAAAGAATTGGAGGTTTTCACGCAGATTAGACAATACTGGAAGGCAGTTATACAGCAGCGTTTTATAGCTTGTCACACTTGTACTATGATTTTTTTTTGTTCCCAATTTTCTTTGCGACACCTGTCTGGGTGTTTTCCAGAGCAAGTTGAATGATACTTGGTTTCAAAAAACCTTGTATAAATGCATTATGTTTTAATTATTACATGTTCTGCTAAAAATTTGAAAGAAAATGATCTTAAGTGTATAAATCTGGGTGTTGCAGAAGAGACTTAACAGGACACACTGAGACCAAGTTTTATAATTATGCAGAATATTTTCTAGAGTAGAATAGAGCCAGGAGTAAAGAGAAACTGAAATATATAAATATTTCATAATTTGCATTTGGTGAAATCTGAATTAAATCAGTATGGAAAGTTAAAAGATGTTTCTTCCTTAGTCCAATGAACGTTGTTATTGCTATAAAAAAATCCCTTCAAAAATAGTGGAATTTGAGCATGTGCTGTCTTTCTTCTTTCTCTAAATTCCTTCCTCAAAAGCTAGTAACTCTTAATCCCCCAGGCCTGTGTTCACAACTTTAGAAAATGTCCATAGGACTGGGTATGGCCTTCTGTGTCCTACAGTGCCAGCTCACGTTCCTGGAAATACCTTGTTTTCATGTACAACCTCCATTCAAAAAGGATTTGAGTAGAGGTTACAGAAGAGACTGATAGGGTTACTTGCCAGAATGCACAAGAAATCTATGTCTTGATTTGAGATCCATGATGGAAAGCAGATTGTATAGTTTATTCCTTTACCCTTTGTAAGAGGACTTTCCTGGCTGCAAACAAATAGTTGTATTAAAGCACACAATTTGGTGTATTATCTGTGTGCAATTGTGGCTCAACCTAGTGCAGCCTGGCAGTTCTCCTCCAGGAGAATTGGAAATACAGTAGTGATTCTCTGTTCATTTGTGGCATTCATTCTCCATTTTCTTTTCTCCTTTTTCTCTTGACAATTTTCAGAATTCAGCTATCAAATTGAAAACCCATCTATAGTAATTTCAGTCATTACAAAATAAAGTGTGGGTTGTTCCACATCATTTTTTCCAGACAAGGTTTCTAGCACTTATAGTGTAAGCTTTACATAATCTCTAATATTTTTAAAGCCATTATACAATAATAATGTATAGCAGGACTGCTTAGAAACTGTGGAACTAATAACACAGGAAATGAGGAATTTTTTTTTCTTTTATCTACCTTCAATGAACTGATGTATCACATTTTTCTTAGAAAATGGTTTATAAGTATTCATTATGCCAGGAAACACTACCATATTGTTGATAAATGCTAAAGGTTAAAGATAAGTGTTATGTCAATGTTCTGTCTTATATCGCTTATATAATGTTCAGTTTAGTACTTATTTGTTCAAAGGATTTATACCTTAGTGAATTACATTTTGACCCCATTGTAGCCAGTATATTTAAGCAAAAGTAAATTTAAAACTCAACTTTGAGGCTTGACTTTAGTGAATCTTTTATATTTCCTTTTCTGTCTTTCATTTGGTTTTTTAGTCTCTTCTTTTTTGGTGCTAGGCATCAAACCCAGGCCCTCACAAATGCTAGGTAAGCACTCTACCACTAAGCCTATACTTCTAGCCCTTATTTGCCCATTTTTGTGAGTTGCCCCACAAGGCAAAATGTTATATGCATGTCACTTTTTTAAAAATAAGATTTATTAAAGACCTATATAGTTATAAAAATACTTAAAAGTTCTTCAGCTAAGGTAGTCCCTGTTGCTTATAAAGCCTTTAATCTGATGAGTCATTTCTTTTCTTTCTTTTTTTGTTTTAGTCATTTCTAATTTAAAAAAAAAAAAGAAAAAGAAAAATCTTCTTGTCACATAATTACACAAAATGATCTTTTTTATTACCATAGCAACTTGGTTGCAGTGTTTGAACTGGAGCCGTGTTCGTTAAATTTACCTTTGGTCTCTAGAAAAATTGCTTCCTGTAAATAGATGAGATTCTAAAAGCTGTTTCTCATATAGTTCCCCCCAAAGAACTTTCTGGTAGGCTCTAATAATAATGACAAAAACAATAACAATTTAAAAATCTGTACTATGAAACATTCTGAATCCCTTGAAGACTAGACAGGTTTAATTGTATCTGCCTCCTGATTGAATTTCATCTCATTTGAGTCTGGGTACTTTCTGACTTCTTTAAATAGTGGGAGAAAATCACTACACCAAGAGACTAGAAAAGCATTTTGTCTAAAGGCTCATTTCATTCATTATAAACTATGCATTTTTTTTTGCCTGAATATTTTTTCCTTCTGTTTAATAAGTCATATTTGAAGGGTACCATTTGCATTACACAATTTAAAAATACCTATTTTTATCACTGGTTGATGTTTTTTAGTAATTTTTTTTAAGTTTTTGATGGTCCTTTATTTTTATTTATTTGTCTGCAGTGCTGAGAATCAAACCTAGTGCCTCACACATGCTATGTGAGTGCTCTACCACTGAGCCACAATCCCAGCCCACTGTTGACTTTTTCCTAGCAGTTTTATTATTAATTTTGTATCTTTTCCTTAAAATCGCTGAGGGAGAGTTTGGGAAATGTTAGGAGCCCTTCACCTTGTAAAATAGATGTGTTGTAAAAGAAATGACCCAGTGTTTTGACTTAATTGTGAAAATCTGGGTCACAAAACTTTCAAACATTTTCCTTGAAAATCACATAGGTGTTTTTCAGAGGGGCATTTAGCTTGCCTTGGACTCGTGTCTAAAATGAAACCCAACACTGCTCAGCCTGACAGATTGGACAGCACAGCTGTGAAAGTGGCTTTTCTACACCAGCCATGTTCAGCCTCAGCTGATTGTGCTTTTTGAAACAGCAAGAAATTTTCCCTAGTAACATCACTAACATGATAAATTGACTTTTAATTTTTAGTTTGAAATAATTTCATAGTAGGCCATAAACTAGTAACTAAATGCCAAATTGAGTGGTGGCAGCTATGCTGAACAACCACTAGCTGTTATGTGTTGCTCGACAGGCCCTGCGCTGGCCTTCCACACACATTATCACAGTTGGTCATCCTGGACACAGTCTGTCCAAGTACATGGTCTTCTCCCAATTTGAAAGATCAGCAAACCAAGATTCAGAAATGTGAAGTGATTTGCTTAGTGACCCACAAGTAAGTAGGTGTCAGAGTTGAACTCAGGTCTCTCTAAATTAAAAAAATCCTACATTCTTTCTGTTACTTATACTCCTCTTAAATTATTTAGACACATATTAAGAATGTTTCATATAATAAGTCTTATGCCCCATCATTTTTTTTCTTTTTTTTCAATGGTTGGAGGGATGGGGCGAGTAGATACATAACTAAAGCTGACATGGGAACCCAATAGAACCCAGATCTTTGATTCCATTTTCTAAGGGCCAAAGTAGATTAGATTGATTTTTCTTTCCTCATAATCTACCACAGCAATATGACGTCCACATTGACCAAAATAACAATTAGGTAAGTAATTGCTTAATTCAAATCTCATATTTGGCCTTACCTGAGACAGAAATTCCTAATTTATTAAAGTGAGGTGATACTACTTTCACTTTCGTTTTGAGAAACTGTTAACTTTTAACCAGTTTGCCATGTACATTTTATATGACCACATCTTCGGGGAATATTTTCCAACAAAGTCCAGAGGAAGACATATTTTAAGCAGGGAATATGTTATACATTTTAAAATTTATAAGGAAATAGATAATGTATTAAATTACTTTAATCTTTTTTCAACAGTATATAGATGAATCTCTCATCATTTTTTAGTAATTTTTATAGCCAGACAAAGTGATCCCTTTAAACTAAATGTAAATACCAACTCAAAACTATTGTAGGTTTTTTTAAGATCAGATCAGATATTACAGCCCAACTCCTTTAGTAGAAGTTCTAAATTTAGTTATTCTTCAACATAGTAGAAAACTAGTCAAATGTGCTAGGCATTTTGCTTCTGCAGAGTTCAGGGCATTTTGCCCAAATTGTGAGTTTGCCTCTAATTGTGGGGTCTTATTTCCCTTTCAGATATAGAGGACTTAAAATATGCTGCTTTTGGGAGCTACAGTAGCACTTTTACAATGAGCACCCTTACAAGCTATGACTGGTCAGACAGGGATGATGCATCTCAGGGCAGAAAACTCTCTCCATTTGTCCTCTCAGCAGGAAGTGGATCCTCCTCAGCTGCCTCAATTCTTCAAAAGAAAGAGACATCATTTGGCAGTTCTGAAAACATCACCATGACCTCTCTCTCCAAAGTAACAACTTTTGCAAGTGAAGATGCTCTTCCAGAAACTACCTTCCCAGCTTTTGCCAGTTTTAAAGACATGATTCCCCAGACCAGTGAGCAAAAGGAATACGAAAGTGGGGACTATAAAAATTTTATAAGACAAGACCTGTCTATAGCTGAACAGAGCCAAGAGGCCACATGTTCAAGCCCAGCTTCCAGCAGCGCCTCTCATGAAACCCCCAAAGAATGTTCAGATGACTTTGGAGAGTTTCAAAGTGAAAAGCCCAAAATCAGCAAATTTGACTTTTTAGTAGCCAATTCGCAAAGCAAAATGAAATCCAGTGAAGAAATGATCAAAAGTGAGCTGGCAACCTTTGACCTTTCTGTTCAAGGTAAGTAACTTCAAGGTAGATTTTATTATTGTGGGTTTATTCCACTGAGATGTTTAGACAACCTTTCTTAGAAATAAAGTGTTCTACCAGATGTGGTCGAGCACACCTATAATCCCTCCTGAGGCAGGAAGATCCCAAGTTCAAGATCAGACTTAGCAACTAGTAAGGCCCTTAAGCAACCTAGTGAGACCCTGTCTAAAAACAAAAAATAAAGGGCTGGGGATGTAACTTAGTGGTTAAGTACCCCTGGGTTCAATCCCCCATATCAAAAAATAATTTTAAAAAAAGAGAGAGAAAAGAAAAAGAAAGTTTTGGGTTTAGCAAGAAATAGATTTTCCAACTTTTGAAATCAGGTCAATTATAGATAGCTCTAATAAAGTTTTCCCTGAAACTGAATTGACATTATTGTTAGAATATTTTAACCACTTTTGTATGAAACACAAGTATCTGTTGTTCATTAATGAAGTGGTATGCTAGGTTTTTTTTCTTTAATTAAAATACATATATATATATATATATATATATATATATATATATTTGTTGTTGTTGTTGTTTTGTTTTAAGTTGTTGATAGACTTTTATTTTATTATATACGGTGCTAAGAATCAAACCCAGTGCCTCACACACGCCAGGCGAGCACTGTACCACTGAGCCACAGTCTCAGCCCCTGTTTAAAATAGCTAGAGAAATGGATTTGCTTCACTTGTGGACAAGTTAGCTTTGCTCTTGTTCCCTGGCTACAGTGTCTTTTAACCCAGAAGCTTCAATATGGTGGCTGTGGATCGGCCTTTAATTTGCAGATCTGTTTTGGTTAATCCATAAAGTAGGAAGCAATTGCCAGTATTTAAAAATTATGAGATTTCACAATCTCTTATTTCTAGCTTTTCTTGAAAAGTCATATTATCTGGCAAAACTAGGCCTGCATTCCCATGTCTTGACAGTCAGCTGTAGGTGATTAGCATTACCCCACATAGGTAATCCTCCCAATTTGTGATTGTCCCCCCACTTTCTGCCTCACACTGCTTGCCTGTTTCAGATGACATTCAAATTTGCCTCTTCTGCTTTAATCCCATCCTAATGAGATCTTTGACTTCAGTTGGATTGAGAGAGCATGTAGGAGCTCAGGTACAAATCCATGACCAGTAAGTGGAAAAGCAGCACAGCTCATGTGCACTGATATTTAGAAATGCACTTCTGTCCTCTAGACTCTGATGATTCTGCACTTAGAGTTATAGAAGAGCTACAATAGATCAGAGTAACGAAGAAAACCAGTGCAGGGAAACCAAGCAAGAAAAAACAGTAAAAGGGATCCGACAAGTAGCTTTCTAGAAAGAATGAATGAGATTGTTTTTCTAAATGCCTCATGACATAACCATCTGAAAAGGAGAGTCCTGTTAACAGGCAGGAGCCTCTGCTTGAGCTAAACTGAGTAATCAAAAGGTCCAACTGTACCATCCACTTCTCCCAGGATCACACAAGAGGAGCTTGAGCCTTGGTGATAAAGAAATAAGCCGGTCCTCTCCTTCTCCAGCCCTGGAGCAACCTTTCAGAGACCGTTCCAATACTCTGAGTGAGAAGCCTGCTCTGCCTGTCATTCGTGATAAATACAAAGATCTGACCGGAGAGGTGGAGGTGAGTGGGGTAGAGGAACAAATAAAAGAGTAGCTGAGCCCTAAGAACTCCAGGAAAAGAGTCCTTTCAGCTTTCACCTAGGAATATGAGGGGGAGAAAGACACAAGGCACCACACATAAAATACATAATTAAAGTGAGACACTGGAACATGGCCCTGCCTGGGTGAAATACCTCCCAGATGTGGCATCCACTGAGGTAGTCAGAGACCCTAAAACTGAAATTTTTGGGGGGACTTTACAAGGAGGGAAATTCTTGGGACTTAAATTTTGAGTTCATAGTTATATATCTCTTACTGAATATTAAAATGTCAAAATAGAGGAGAGAAGGGAAATATTCTGAGTCTTCTGTTTATTGCTTCTTAGTCTCATGCTGTCTTCCTCCTGTGACCAACACACTTAACTCTCTTTGCTCCATGTGCACACACACACACACACACACACACACACACTCACACACAGCACTGTGACTGAAGTGGAAATCAGTGATTTGACATGAACTCTCACACTAGAAACCTCCAAGGTGAGTATCTTTGAAAAAGGCCTACACTGTTACTAAAACAAACGAGGCAGCATTTGTAGAGAGAAGCTGCTATTAAACATTTACCTCAGATTCACAAGTCATGTGCTCGGAAGTTACATTTATTAATAATTTAAAATAATTATTGTTAGATGCAGTGGCACATGTCTGTAATACCAGCAACTGGGGAGGCTGAGGCAGAAGGTTGACATATTCAAGGCCAGCCTCAGAAATTTGCTTCAGGGCCTGGGGTTGTGGCTCAGTGGTGGAGCACTTGCCTAGCACACGTGAGGCACTGGGTTTGATCCTCAGCACCTCATAAAAATAAATAAATAAAAACAAAGACATTGTGTACAACTAAAAGAAATAAATATTTTTTAAATATTTATTTTTTAGCTTTAGGTTGACACAATATCTTTATTTTATTTTTATATGGTGCTGAGAATCGAACCCAGTGCCTCAAGCATGCCAGGTAAGCGCACTACTACTTGAGCCATATCCCCAGCCCCAAAATAAATATTTTTAAAAAGTTAAAAATAAATAAATAAAAAGGGCTGAGAACATAGCTCAGTTGTAGAACACTCTGGTTCAATCACTAGGACTAGAATAAAAAAAACAAATACACACACACACACACACACGGTAAACTGCTTTTACAAAAATGATTTTTATAAAAAGTCTTAAAAGCTCTTTTTTTGGACAGAAGTTATTAATTACAGGATCCTAGGCTTGCCTTATAACCTAGTTCTTTCTACCAAAATTCACAGGAAAATGAGAGATACGCGTATGAATGGCAGAGATGCCTAGGGAGTGCCCTGGATGTGAGTATGTCACCTTTGTGTTCAAACAAACATAAGTGTTCTTTTGTATCATTTTGCCTTCCTCTTGGTTCCTTTGAACCAACAGAGGAAAACTTGAGGGGAGCCTTACTCCCATGGCCCTTAGAATGTGAAAGTTATAAGTCATAAGTAAGACTTCCTTCACGTTCATATGGCAAAAATTATTAAAAATGCTGGCTCACCTGTCAGCTGTCTCTTTGACTGTCACTATGTTTGAGAAATAACAAAGTGATATCATTACCTCTGCCTAAATCAAAATAATATTTAAACTAAAGAACCTCAATCTTTTTTCTGCCAATGTAACGGAGGATGGTTTCTTTAAGATTAAACTTAAATTCTCAGATTTGTTTCAGTGTATAATATGCCAGTTAGTCATGGTTTTTCACACTTCCTGGTTGGGTTTTCTACTAATAATAAATTTGTTTTGCAGTGACCTCTTTTGGTTACATAATGTAATGTGATTTCATTTCTCGTAGGTCATTAAGAAGGCAAATGACACCTTAAATGGAATTAGTAGTAGTGCTGTTTGCACAGAAGTTATTCAGTCAGCTCAAGGCATGGAATATTTATTAGGTATCTTCGTTTTGTATTTTACTTATTTGAAATCATGACAACGCATTATTATCGGCTTTTGCTTATGTTAAGTATTTTGAAGCTGGATCTCTCAAGCCATATACAACTTCACTAAGTGGCATCTGCATTTGAATATAAGACACTTAATTCATAGGCAGTAACTTTGACTCTAGGGCCAAGTTTTAAGTCTTTGTTTTATATATATAATAGCAATATAAATTATACTTATTTAACTAGTTTATCCAAGAGTTTGTATTAATAAGGCATTAAAATGAAATTATTAGCCAGGTGCATTGGTGCATGCCTCTAATCCCAGAAACTTGGGAGGCTAAGGCAGAAGGATCACAAGTTCAAGGCTCTAGCTGAGCAACTTAGTAAGAATCTGTCTCAAAATAAAACTGAGGGAGTAGCTCAAGGATAAAGCACCCTCTGGTTCAGTCTCCCATATTGAAAAAATATATTTCTTTTTTTTTTTTTTTAAAGAGAGAGTAAGAGAGGAGAGAGAGAGAATTTTTAATATTTATTTTTCAGTTCTCGGCGGACACAACATCTTTGTTGGTATGTGGTGCTGAGGATCAAACCCGGGCCGCACGCACGCCAGGCGAGCGCGCTACCGCTTGAGCCACATCCCCAGCCCCGAAAAACTATATTTCTTATCAGTTCCTTACCATACTCAGTAGGTTCTTCCTCCTTACTCCTTAATGGCATAAACAGATTTCCTTAACTTCCTGGTCAGTTTCAACTGTTAAACGTTCCAACTCAACTTGAAACCTCAGTCTCTGTCCAGTTCAGTGTTCCTCCCCTCCCCAAGTTCATACCTGATCTGTGGCCAGCGCCACATGTACTAGTCTAATAATCATTTTCAAATCTTCACTTAAATGTCATCTTCTCACTGAGGTTTCTCTGTATTCTTTCTCAAAATGGTATCTGTTCTCCTGCCCCTAGCATTCCTGTCCTTGTGCCCCTGTCTCTGCTTGGTTTTCTCCTTAGCCTTATCCATTTTTCCCCCCTGTGGTGCTGGGGATCGAACCTAATCCTGTCACCTTTAATATCTTATATATTTTACTTATCCTTGTTTTACTGTCTGTCTCCCTTTGCTAGAATGAACCTCAATGAAGGCAGGGATTTGGGTATGTTTTGTTCACTGCTGTGCCCCCAACATCTCATCTAGTACCTGACACATAGGAGTCACTCAAAGGATTTGCTGGACAAGTAGATAGTGAAGGGCTGGAGTCTCTGCCAGACTCTTGACACCTCACTCTAGTTCCCCTTTTCCTGCTCAGATAGGCACAATTCTACTGTATTAGCAGATATCCACCAAGAAACGGGGTACCTGTCTTTCTGTCTAGTAGTGGAAGATTCTTTTAAAAGCCCACTCACTTTTTAGAGTAGACATAATTTCTCCCTTTCCCTTGGGGAAAGAAGAGGAAAAGCCATAGTGCTGTACACAAGGCCCCCCCACCCCACCCCGGATTCTCTAGCATTCACTTAGAGGCTGGATAATCTATCTAGTGACTGTCACATTGTAGGAATCCAGGTATGCCTGGTAGCTGTCTTTAGAATGTGGAGGTATTTGGCACCTCTCATCCTTACTTGAAGATTTCAGCCCAATGCAGGGTTAGAAGGAAAAGAACCATTCTGCATCCTATTAAGTGTATAAAAGATACATGAAGGGCTAGGGTTGTGGCTCAGTGATAAAGCGTCCACCTACCATTGCCTGAGGCACTGGGTTCAATCCTCAGAACCACATAAAAATAAAATAAGATATTGTGTCTATCTATAACTAAAAAAAAAAATATATATATATATAAAATATATATATATATATAAAATATATATATAAAAAAGATACGTGAAGCCAGTGAGTTTGTAAATCCTTGAGGATTCAGAAGGGTGAGATATTTCTTTAATTACTCTATGATGATATTAACATTTAGATTCTTTTAAACTTTTATTATTCCTGTTTTCAGTCGATTTAATGGTATTTCCTAGATTCAAACAGAAACTCATAAACCTGAAAGGGGAAAAAAAGCTAATAACTTGCCTAATGCTTGTTGTTCTCCAGACACTATTCTAGGCTTTATTTTAGAACATTAACTCATTTCATCCTTTCAACCATCCTTGGAGGAGATATCATTATTATCCCAACTTTACAGATGAGGAAACTGAGGCAGAAAGCAATTTATGTGACTTGCTCAAGGTTACATGCCTAATAAAGGACAGAATAAGGATGAACCCAAGCAGTGTCACCCTAGAGGGTGTCTGTTTTTACCAGTAAACTGTCCTGCAGCATTGAGAGGTGAATTGGTCCCTAAGAATAGTAGGCTCCCCTCTGTCTAGATACATTCCTTAATTCCAGCCAGTGTGCCAGCAAACAGCATTGCTGCCCTATCTTGCTCATGTCTTTTTCTGCACTTGCAACTCTTGACTCTCTCCTCTCTTGCCGTTCAGGTGTTGTTGAAGTGTACAGAGTAACCAAGCGAGTGGAGCTGGGAATAAAAGCCACTGCAGTGTGCAGTGAGAAACTGCAGCAGTTGCTGAAGGACATTGATAAAGTATGGAATAACCTCATGGGCTTCATGTCCCTCGCCACACTCACAGTAAGCCTGGTGAACAATTCAGTAATTGCTTTCCTTTCCAGAAACCTATGTTGCACAGCAGCAAATATATTCCTATGCTGGCACTTACAGGAGGATGAAGGTGCCCACTGGATCCCTCATGTTAAAGGAGGAAAGAATGTGTGTGTGGGCAGTTGAGTGGTGCTGGGTAGACTTTGGGATAGCTTCAGGGCCCACTGTACCTAGATAAAATGAGAGTAAAGGACATCTAGTAATTAGAGAAATGCAAATCAAAACTACTCTAAGATTTCATCTCACTCCAGTCAGAATGGCAGTTATTAAGAATACAAGCAACAGGGCCTGGGCTATGGCTAAGTGGTAGAGTGCTTGCCTAGCATGTGTGAGGGACTGGGTCCGATTCCTGGCACCAAATAAAAATTAAAATAAAATAAATAAATAAAGGTATTGTGTCCATATACAACTAAGAAAATAAAAGAATACAAGCAACAGTAAGTGTTGGCGAGGATGTGGGGAAAAGATACACTTATACATTGCTGGTGGCACAGCAAAATGGTATAACCACTCTGGAAAGCAGTATGGAAATTACTTAGAAAACTTGGAATAGAACCATCATTTGACCCAGCTATCTCACTCCTTGGTTTATACCCAAAGGACTTAAAATCAGCATACTACAGTAATGTAGTCACACCAATGTTCATTGCAGCTCAATTCACAATAGCTAAAACAGTGGAACCAACCTAGATGCCCTTCAATAGATGAATGGATAAAGAAGCTGTGTATATATACACAGTGGAATATTACTCAGCATTAAAAATGAATAAAATTGTGGCATTTGTAGGTAAATGGGTGGAGTTTGAAAATATTGTGCTAAGCAAAGTAAGCCAATCCCAAAAAAACAAAGGCTGAAATGTTCTGATAAGTGGATGCTGATCCATAATGGGGGAGGGGGTATGGGAAGAATGAAGGAACTTTGGATTGGGCAAAGGGGAGGGAGGGGAAGGAAGGGGTATGGAGGTAGGAAAGGTGGTAGAATGAGAAGGACATCATTACCCTAGCCATATGTATGTTTGCACAAATAGTGCGACTCTACATTGTATACAACGAGAGAAATGAAAAATTGTGCTCCATTTGTGTACAATGAAATGAAATGCATTCTGTTGTCATGTATAACTAATTAGGAAAAATTTAAAAGGGGGGTAGAGGACATTTCCTCTATCTACATCCTTCTTAAATCACATACATATATGCAAATTTTGCAAAAAAGCATTGGTTTGAATTCCTCCCTTTGCACTTCTAATTATTATGTCCTCATATGTGTCCTTCTAAAAAGCTATATGATAGATAAATGTCATGTTGCTGTCTTATAGTTTACTACCTTTCTTAGATTCTTGAGTTATTTTCATTTTTTCCTGTTATGAATAGTACTGTTCCAAATAAACAAATGATTAGGGTTTTTGTGTGTGTGTGTGATAAAGTTCCTCGAAGTGCATTTAAGAGGCCAGAGTGTGGGGCTGCATGTGTATATGCATGCATCATTTATAGCTGTTGTTGCATTTTTTAGATGATTTTCCAGATAGCATTTAATTTTGTAAGAGGCTTTGCAAAATAATAATTTGCTGTTTTTATTTCCATCATGTATAAACTGAGAAAATATATTGGTTATTGACCTTGCACATTTCATATTTGTGATAGATTTATGTACATATATATAGGCTAGTAAACTTTTATCAGTTTTTTCCCTCCTTTATTACTGTCACCTTTTTAATTTCATCGTGCAAAAGTATTATGTATTCATACTTACTCAGTTTGTCTCTTAGGATATTCTTTATTTTACAATAGTCAGAAAGTTATCTTCCTTCTACAGCTGGAATAAATATGTTATTTTTTTTCTTTTTTTTATATTTAAATTTGTGACCCATCTGAAAAGGATTGCAGCTTGCAGCTGTGGTAGAAAGCAATTCTTACTGCTTTGAACTGAGAACCCAGTTGTCCCAACAACATGTATTAAATATTAGCACATCTTCTCACCATTGTTATGTTGCTTCTGGATTACAATATTAAGTTATTAAAGAGTTTACATAGTTTCCAAAATCTCTATTTTGTTCTTTAGAATGATTTTTCAATTTATAACCTAAAATTGTACAACTTGGGTAATTTAAAAAAATAGATAACTCTCCTAGATAATATAATAAGAAATGGAATGCAAACATTTGGAAAGAAGAGATGAAAATATGTTCATTTGGTAATATGGAATTCTTCTAGAGGTTAAATGTGTAAGTTAACAAAAACTCATAGCTGGGCTTTGTGGTACACTCTTGCCATCCCACCTAATTGGGGAGGCTGAGGCAGGAGGATCACAAGTTCAAGGCCAGCCTGGGCAACTTAATAAGACTATCTCAAGAAATAAAAAGGGGGGCTGGGGATGTGGCTCAAGCCGTGGCGCACTCGCCTGGCATGCGTGCGGCCCAGGTTCGATCCTCAGCACTATGTACGAAACAAGGATGTTGTGTTCGCTGATGATTAAAAAATAAATATTAAAATTCTCTCTCTCTCTCCTCCTCTCTCACTCTCTCTTTAAAAAAAAAAAAAAGAAAGAAAGAAAAAGGGCTAGTGATGTAGCTCAGTGGTTCAACTCCCCAGTACCATAAAAATACATTTAAAAAATCATAGTGTTCCTACAAATTAACAAGCGCTGGAAAATATAATGAAAGTGGAAAATCTTTTTTAAGTATTAAATCATTCAGGCCCTCGTCACTACTAAACTTCTGACCTTATAGTTAGAGTGATGATTCCATTTTTAAATTCTGTTTCAATCTCTTTTCTATACCATTACAAGACTGTTCTTTCCAAGATGCAGATCTGATCATGCCATTTAAATCCCATTTAAAATCCTGTAGTGAGCTCACCATGGTCTTCAGGATCAAGTTCAAATTTCTTAGCTCAGTGAAGGTCTTCCTGTAGTTGGACTGCACTTGCCTCACGGTTTGGCTGCCTTTCCCCAAAAGGTGTTCCAAGAGCCCTTCCTGTGTGTGTCCTTAGCACATTTCTCTCAATTCAGTATTTACTGTGCTTATTGATAATTGTGTGTTTTATTTTCATTTGCCCCCGAGCTTGTCAATTCCTTAAAAAGAGGACTGTCTTTTATTTCTTTATTGGTATTCTGACACAGTGTTTGATGGGATTTTTTTTGTTTTAGTAAATGGATAAAGACAATGAAAAGGAAAAATGAAGCAAAGAAAACAAATAGGGAAGATAAGATAAAGCCAAGAATGAAGTTAATTGTACAAAAATGTGTGCTTAAAGTGTTTGTATTTATTATTGGTGAGCTGTACAGTAACATTATGTGTTCTAGGATTTTATAAGACATGGCCAGTTCCATGATTCACTGCGTTCATAACTTAATACTCAGAAGCAGCATAATTACTGCTGGCACTAATATCAGAAAGTAATTTCTTTTGTGAATTCTCATTAGGAGAAAACTTCCAGAAACAACAGCAACAAAAGAAAACTAATGTAACCAACATTATCTTCAAAAAATACCCTTTCAATTAATAAAATAATATGTTTCATTCAGTAGTTTCTTACAGCATCCTCATGGAGGTTGTATAGGAAACTTTTTGCTCTTTATACCATTTCTTCATTTTAGGTAAATAAGCTCCCCATGGACTACTCTGCCATGGTGAGGTGCTTTGAATTTAATACTGCTACCAGCAAAGAGTTGCCATTTGTTCTGTACCTAGACCTGACCTGCTGGGCATTGTGCTATGATCTTTTACATTTAATCCTGGTAACAACCCTAAAGGTCATTAGCATAAACCCTTTTTTTTTTTTTTTTTTTGGTGGTGGTGCTGGGGATTGAATTCAGGACCTTGTGCATGCAAGGCAAGTACTTTGCCAACTGAGCTATCTCCCCTGCCCCCCTAAACCCTATTTTTACAGGTGAAGAAATTAGGGCTCAGAGAAGATAAAACCTGACTGAATCTGACAAATCTGGGATTTGAATCCACATCGTTTTGAAATTATTTCTTCCTGCTATGTTATTTCTAGCTTGCAAGATGCTGAAATAGACTTGTTTCTGCTGTGAAGATTACATGGGACTGTTCCCTTTGAAAGACAGCTGCAGCGGGGCCAGGGTGGAGCTCAGTGGTAGAGCAAGTGTTTAGCATAAACAGGATTCAATTCCCCAGTGCAAAAAAAAAAAAAAAAAAAAATCTTCACTGCACTGTTTTCTTCCACTGAAAAAGTCCCCTAGGTTGCTTTTTGGACTTTTGCCTAAGATCAAGTGTAGTATCTATTTATTACAGTTTAATATATGATATATCCTCTGTCCAAGAACAAAATGTTAAATGGATTTTTGGAGCAGGGAGATGGAGTTAGGACCCTGCTCCACACATCCATCTAATATCATAGTACCTGCAGAAATGGTGCAACCCCTTCAAGGGAACATCAAAAAAATTTTTAAAAAAGAAATAGAAAAAAGTCCCAGGTATAGTGTGCTTCACAGTAGGTCGGGATTCTTGGCTAAGGAAAGCAGGATACACAGTCTTAAATTTCAAATTGGGACTCCTTGGTATTTAAGCTGGATGTTGATGAGGCAAAAAGGTGCTTGCATCTCCCCCCACACACTTCCCTTAAATACTTCCTCTGCCTGTGAACTGAGACTCCCTGTTGGTAGAAGCATTTTCCCCTCTGAGCACCCAGACCAAGAAGGAACTGATACAAAAGAGAAAAGTTACCTAAGCTTTTATCTCATGGATGTGGGTTGAAGTTCAGTAGGTTTGGAACAAAAAAACTTCAATCCTGGAAAACAAAACCAATCAATTTTGCCATATAAAATCTACAAGAAGAGAAAGGACTCTTTTCCTCAGACCTGTAGTCAACTAGAAATCACTCAGCCTCTTTGATCTCACTGCTATCCTGAGTATGATACAGGCTGTTTGTTTGATAATGCCTTTCAGTGTAAACTAAGCAGTGAATTTCAGATTCATTTCCGATTGCTGTGGCATATCAAGAGAACAGTTTAATGATAGCAATTTTTTCTCTTGCCAGTATGTGCAGTGTTTTAGAGAAAACATCTTTACCATGTCTCTGGATGGCAATTCTCAGCTGACAGTAGGTGGCAGTGGTAGACAGAATAATGGCCCCACAAAAATGCCCCCATCCCTGATACCTGTGAAGATGTTACTAGTAATAGTAACTTTGCAGATGGTGATAAGTTAAGTAGCTTCAGGTGGGGAAATGATCCTGGATTATCTGGTTGGGCCTAGTGTCATCCCAAGCAACTTTATAGGAGGAAAGTAGGAGAGTAAGAGGAAGGAAAAAGTCATGAAACAACAGAAGCAGAGAGAAATTGGCAAGTGTTATCCTACTGGTTTTGGAGATGGGACCTGGAGCCAAAGAATGCACAGGCAGTTTCTAGAAGCTAGAAAAGGCAAAGAAAGAGATTCTTCCTTAAAACTTCCTGAAGGAAGGCAGCTCTTCCAAGCCATCTTAGACTCTGACCTCCAAAACTGTAAGAGGGTAAATTTATGTCTTAAGCCTTTAAATTTGCACTAGTTTGTCACAGAAGACTAGAAGAGTATTACACAAAACCTTGTAATGAAACCAATATCCAAAAGTCTAGAATTGCTTTTGAAACGTGTGTAGATCATTCTTCATATCTGTCAACTTAGACCAGGTTATGCTGCAGTAACAAACACCCCCATGCCAATCTTAGCAATATACTACAACCACACTTTTTTTTTTTCTTGCTCATGCTGTGTGTTCATGTCAAGTTCCAGGGGGCTCTATGCCACGTTCTTCTCACTCAGAGACCCAGGTAGACAGAACCTCTACCATGTGAAATAGAGGAAGGGTCTAGGACCTAACATGACAGATAGCACATTACTCTTAAAGGCATCCTTTCAGAGGTAATACATGTGACTTACGGTCTGTTGACCATGGCAAGTTACATGGCCATGCCTGATTTCAAGGAAACAGAGAAGATCAGGGTATCACTTTTCCAGAAAAGGAGACTGAGAATGTTGGTAAGGAATACTAATTACCACCAAACTCTTCTTTCTTAATAATGATTTTCTTGGACACCATTTTAGCAGGTCATTACTAGCAAAGGATTCAATACTGTGTATCTCAGTCTAACTCTGGGACTTGTCAGTATAAGCAGGTCATATATAATATGTTTTTTAAAAATCCTTGCTAAATACATGAAACATCTTCTAATTAAAGTAAATAATCATGGTGGCCTGTTGAAAGCATAACTTCAGCAACTGATTGGTGTCAAACTGCTACATTCACTACAGTAATCCCCTGCTTATAGAGGTGTATTTAGGAAGGTTAATTTTGTCATTTGAAAGATTAATTTGATCACAGGGTAATTTATGCAGAGCCTTATGATTTTCATTGGAGATTACAGTATGACCTTTTCCTCCACTTTTCTAATGCCCTCAGTAAACAGATATTAAAGGGCTTTTATTAATTTGATTTCAAATTCACAGTTTTCCCAGATTCTAATTATTTCTCAAATAGTCCTGATTCAGTAAGATGATGAATGTCTGTAATGTAGATGACGGAGATGTAAATGTATTTTTAACTTCTTTGGAAAGCTTTAGTTTATTTAAATCATTTAAGTGAATGATTGTGATAGTCATTTAGACTATTTTTTACTTTCTGGAGCAGTTTTATTTTTTGGTCTGTTGTTGTTTGGTTGATTGTTTTTGGTGTGGTGCTAGGAATCAAATCCTTCAAAGTACATTTTTCAGTATCTATGAGAGTCTCAACACCGACTAAGGAAGTAAGGTAGCGCAAGTGAAATTATTACCATTTGCAGATGATAGAACTGGAGAACAAACAAGTAACAGTACCAGTCGCTCGACATTTGACCAAAGTGCCCATGCTTACACTAAAAAAGGAAAGGGAGAGAAGAAAATTTATCCTCTGACTTGGCTAAGGCCATGTGAGTTTACTGCAGAATCCTCTGAATATAATTGAAACACCACACACACACACACACACACACACACACACACACACACACACACACACACACACACCACACATTTTTCCTGCCCTACCTGGAGTTTAAGAAAAATTTGTGAAACTACTTAATACTTTGTTATTTCAGAATAGAAAGGGATAGAGAAACATGATACGTAGTTCACACATTTTTCTAGGAAGAAGATGTTTTTTTTTTTTTTTTCTCTAGGGAAGAAAACTAAAAGTATATAATACAGCTTTCCTTTATTGTTCAAAAAGAGTCTGGTAACCCTCTGTGGTTCAACCTAGAGTAACTTCAGAAAATGTAGCTACTACTTTGGTAGGAATTTGCCATCATCCCGGATCACCTCAGTGTCCATGAGGATAAACCAACGCAGTGCCAGGTTCCCAGGTCCTTGACCACTTGGACGCAGGGCCTTTGTGTCCACTTGCTGGCTTCACCTGCGTGCATGATCTCTGGGGACTGTGTTCCCGTGTCAGATTGCAGTGCGTCTGCAGTCCTCAGTTCAGACAGCTGACTTTCTGAGCCCAGCCCCGCTGGCAAGCCTCCACTCTCCCCACACTCCACCTGCACTGCCCTTGTTCTTGGTTCTTAGGACAGGACACTGCCTGGACCATTTACTTTGTTCCTTTCAAGTCCTGTCTTCACTTCCTTTCCCACTTGCTTAATCCCTGTGTGCATGACTCCCTCCCTTCAGTCAGGCTCATCAGACAGCCAGCCCAGCTATGTGCAGCCATTTTCCTTCTCACAGCCAGTCTGACCCACTGCTGGTACAGGGACTCCCACCACCGCAGTTTGCTGCCCTTGATCAGTTCTCAAGGCCACTGCCATTTATATGCTACTGATAATCTCACCACCTCCTATAGAGAGAGGACAGGCCCTCTGAGTTTCCTCCCATTGCAGTGGTGTGTTGGAACCAACTCTTCCAGCTTATAAGAACTGATTGTTATATTTTCAGGAATTTTGTAAGTCGGTTGTTAAGCACAACCATTATTAAAAATTATATAAATCTGCAGTTAAAAAGTAAGAACAGAGGTTAAAAAAATACTAAAAAAAAAAAGACAAATACTCAAGACTCTCTAGTTCTTTTATTTTACTATTATCTAGCCTTGTGGGTTATTTATGTTCGTCATAGGACAACCAACTGTCTCTGTTTGCTCAGGACTAAGGAATTTCTTCAGTGCTAAAACCAGAACAGTCTTCCACAAACCAAGATAATTAGTCACCACAGAATATTGTATAACATGATGCAGATGCTAGGTAATGATATGATTGTACATCTCTTCCCAGTTCCTTGTTCATTGACATCACTTTTAAAAGCTTGAAATCAGCCATGGTGGGAGTATTTGTATCATGGAAACCTGCAAATGATTTATATATCAGGGTTGCTTTTTTTTTTTTTTTTTGCTGATTATTTAGATTTAAAAAAGTGTCAGAGAAGCCCAGTATGGTGGTGCATGTCTGTAATCCCAGAGGTTTACATGCCTGTAATCCTCCTGCTGAGGCAGGAGGATGGCAAATTCAAGGCCAGTCTCAGCAATTTAGCAAGGCCCTAAGCAATTTCATAAGACCCTGTCTCAACAAATAAAAAGGGCCGGGGTTATGGCTTAGGGATTAAGCACCTCTGGGTTCAATCCCTGTACCAAAAATCAAAAAAATATTAACGTGCATTAAATTTAAGCATGCTGTGTGTGTAGGGATTGTATTGTGAATACCACAAAGTTGAGAAAATATTCCCCAATGTTCAGCAAAGAAGTTACTCAGTCTTTGACAGATGGGTGAAGTTCTGAGATAATGTCTTTGTTGTTTCACTTTAGTCTTAATCTTTAACATGAAAATATCAACCAGTATTTATTTCAAAACTACACATTTGTGAAAGTAACCAAAGAGTGACTATGAATCCAAGAGTTGGCAAAATCAAAGAAAACATTCCATGAGAAACAATTGACTGATGGAATTTACAATAAAGATGATTATATATTTTATTATTTGTAAACTATTTGCTGCACACCCTTTATGGCAGTTAAGTTTATAGTAAATTGTGAGTGTTTGTATGCATGCTATTTTCTTGTTGTAAGATCAGTTCTTGATGGCAGGGAATGGGACGATTTTGCTTCTAAGGAAGCCAAGGATGCTGCTGAACACCCTACCATGCAGGGCAGAGCCCCTGCAACAAACGATTATCCAGCCTAAAATGTCAGAAAATAAATTGCTTTAGATATTTTAAAAGCTTCTTCAGGGCTTAGCGTGTGGCTCAGTGGTAGAATACTTGCCTAGCATGTGTGAGGGTTAGATTATCACTACCTCATATAAATAAATGAATAAAGTAAAGGTCTATCAACATCTAAAAAAAATATTTAAAAGAATCAAACTTCTTCACATTAAGGGTCGAACACTTCTAACTGGGTATGGTGGTGCATGCCTGTAATCCCAGAGGCTCAGGAGGCTAAGGAAGGAGGAACTCAAATTCAAGGCCAGCCCCAGTAACTTAGACCTAGTCTGAAAAAATAAGAATGGCTAGGGATGTAGCTCAGGGGTTAAGAGCCCCTGGGTTCAATCCTGAGTACCAAAAAAGGAAAGAAATTGACAACTTTCCAAAATAAAGACCTTGCCCTCTTAATCACTATATTCCATATTTCATAGATTTATTTTGGAGGAGTGCATTGGATAACTCCTATAAAGAGTGAGCATAATAGCTTGGCATGGGGCGCATGCCTGTAATCCCAGCGGCTTTGGAAGCTGAGACCCTGTTTCTAAATAAAATACAAAATAGGGCTGGGGGTGGGGCTCAGTGGTCTAGTGCCTCTGAGTTCAATCACTGGTACAAAAAAAAAAAAAACACAAAAGCAAGGCTTGACTTTTAGATCTTGGAGTATTGACCTCCAGCTGCTGACTTTTCAAATCTCATTCTCAGGACTAGGCCCAGCCAGCCAGCCACCTGCACACACAGCAGCTGACCTTAGCTGTCCCACAGCAACTCCAGCTTCAGCTCAGCTGTACCAAATTGAACTCTTCTCCCACCCTCTACCCACAAGCCTGATCCTCCTCTTACATCCAACAGATCGCTCAGTCCTTGATTCCACTGCCTTCAAAGCTTTTCCATGTGTCCATTCTCTTCTCTTCCCCACTGTTACTGCCATAGCTCTAAGCTTTAGTATGTCCCCTTGATTGCTATAGCAGCCTTCTAACAGGCTATACCTTGAGGATGGCCACCCTCAACTCATTGCCTACCGCGCAGCCAGAAGGATCCTGCTGTGATCTGGTTACAATGCTCCTTACATCCCTTTGAAGGCCCTTGTGTTCTAACCTCACCTCCTCCTGCCTTTCATAAGCATGACTCCCACCCTCTAGCTTCTTGCCCACATCCATGCTTAGAGGTCTTTGCCTTGTGCCACTTAATACATTTAATACCCTTTGCTCCCCTACCTCACCCAACACATCCCATCTGTACTCGGCCAAGATGATTCCAAGTTCTAGGAAGCATTGCCTGACCTCAGGCTCCTTATCCTGAAGTTGAGCGAGGTGCCCCTCCCCTTGTCCTGGTACTCAGTGCTTGCCTCTGAGTAAGCACTGGCTACAATTATGACCCTGAATTGCCTGATACCCACCTGACCCCTCTGTAGACCATGAGTCCTCAAAGTACAAGGAGTATTTTTTTACTCGTGGTGGCATTCCTACTACCTAGAAAATAGCAGGTATTTGGCAAGTGCTTGGGGGAAAAAAAAAAAACTATGATGGTATTAGAGACTTGGCTTAATTTGGTGCCAGACCTCCGGAGGATGAATGATAAGGGAGTGAAACAAACAGCATTTGAAATTCCTGGACTCTTACCCATTTGTCTTGTCACTTACAGCCAGATGAAAATTCCCTGGATTTTTCTTCTTGTATGCTGCGACCTGGGATTAAAAATGCTCAGGAACTTGCTTGTGGGGTGTGCCTCTTAAATGTGGATTCTAGGAGCCGGGTAAGTCGTATGCCTTCCAAAGAGGGCAGAGTGCTTCCCTAACTTGACCTGGGTGACAACATCATGTAGCATGCTTCAGTGCAAGGTTTGTGACTACAGGTGGGGATTTGAAAAAAATCGCAAAAGCCGAGGTAGTAGGGAATACCTTTCTTTCCAGGGGCAGTCGGGGGTGCTGTTGAAGGAGCAGATATGGTTCTTCCCTTTCTAATAAGCATGCTATGCTGTCTGCATTGCACCCTGGGGTGGAAAAGAGGAAAGGTTTCCTATGAGTATTTATGTGGAGGCCCTGTTTTGGGGTTTTTTTTTTTTTTTTTTTTTTTGACCTTATGGTTTCAACATTATTTCAGAAAGAAGAGAAGCCTGCAGAAGAACATCCTAAAAAAGTATGAACCAGTTACACATTATCTTAGCGTGTCCATCTTAATTTTGAGTGTGGAAGGCAAACAGACGATTCTGTTGCCATCCTGGTTCCAATCATGATCCTTTACTGAGTCATCTCTGTTCCCATAATGTTTGATTGAATCAACTAACATATCTGTGTGGACCACTGCTGTCTTGTTTGCATGCTTGTGTCTCATAATTGGCTTCTGGTGTTATAGCTATTTTTCTCTGCAGTGAACAGGGTAACAGAATGAGCAACTTCTGGAAGACTGGAAGTTGTAGTGACACACAGAATGAGATCAGAGAGCTTCAGGAATTAGCTGTTAACAGACAAAAACAAATCCATTGGGTTTTAGAGTTTTATTTACTTACTTTTAGCATTTTAGGAAACTAATCACAGGAAGTGGTCCAGGTTGGTACTACTTTTCCCCAGTTGACTGTAACCTACCTTTAGAAATCACTAATCTGGAAATAAGTCTTGTGTATTTAATGTTCATTATTTTTTATAAACCCTATACCTGTTGGGACTTTTTAACTACAGTAGTCTCCCCTTGTCCTAAAAGAATATATTCCAAGATACCTAGGGGATACCTGAACCTCAGATAGTACTGAGCCCAACATATGCCATGTTTTTTTCTATATGCACATACCTATGATAAAGTTTAACGTAAGAGAATAGTTTCAATAACAAAATAATTATAGCAATACACTATAATAAAAGTTAGGTGAATGTGGTTTTGCTCTCTCAAAAGAGTGAGGATGGGTGTTCATTTTGTGGAACCACAGTTCACTGTGGATAACGGAAACTGCAGAATGCAGAACTGCAAATAAGAGGGACTGTTCCTATTGGCATTAGACCTAAGAGTTGTTGATTCTTTTCTAACTCTCCTATAATTTTTCTGCCATAAATGGACTGTAATCAGCCACAGAATTTTAAGGGGTTACAATTAGAGGGCATCCTTCAGCACAGTAAGGGATGACAATTATCTGTGGCCGTTGATAATTTTAGTTCCGTGTCATGATCTCTCCCCAATCCCCACAGCCTCTGTCTGCCTTTTCTAGGAAAGACTTGGCCTTCTTTTGCTGAAACTAGGTTGAATAGTAACAATTTTTCTACCTTTAATTAGCAGTAAATAATTTTGTTACTTGAATTCCCGTAGCTACTTACTCAGCTTTTGTGTGTGTGCCATTCAGGCCTCAGCCTCTGTGACACCTGGTGAGGTGTATGTGTTGGTTGCTGATAAGCACTTGGGAGCAGAAAACACCTGACTTGCCCCACATCTCTATTTCCTGCAGGCGTTCAACTCAGAAACAGACAGTTTCAAGCTGGCCTATGGAGGGCACCAGTATCACGCCAGCTGTGCAAATTTCTGGATCAACTGTGTTGAACCAAAGCCTCCTGGTCTCATCCTGCCTGACTTGCTCTGAAAAGGTCCTTTAGGAAGCACTGTTTTGTTTTTGTGTTTTTTCTGTCACACCTCTGAGGGTGACAGGATCAATAAACAGAATATGAGTACTGCAAGGTTCACCTGCATGGATCTATGAATTCCCCAAGAGGTAAAGAAAACGCAGTGGAAGTTCCCCGTCATTCCTATAGACCACCTTTGATCTCTGATTCCTACTGCCAATCTCTTGGATTTGAGATAAAATTGCCTACCTAAACCACATGTGACAACAGAAGTTCACTCATTTATTTCTAGTTCTCTTAAAGATGTTTGAAAATATGGACCACAGTTTTCTTTAAAGAATATTTTGCTGCTGCAGTACTGAAACTGTGAAGAATTTGAAATTTGAAGAAAAATAACTTATTATTGTGGTACTGGTATTGGCAGGACTGTTCAAGCCAGTGCTTATTTTATGTCTAGAACATGTGGTCCTGTGAAGTAGAACGCATTTCTCTGCATTTAGTTTGTAAATATCTGTAATGAATAAACTGGAAATTGTGATTAAATTGATACTCTATGTTCTTAAAGAAAAAAACTTTGCTCATCTCCATTGGACAGTAGCGGGCAGTGAAGGCAGATGTACCATCTTTGTTGTCACAACTGAACCTCTGACCCTTGTCACCTTTCAAGAAAACTCTTTCCCAAAACATGCCTGAGTCCTTTGCAGTGGAGAGGAGCATCCACTTCTGACAGAGGCCCCAAACCTGCACATCAGGATGAATATGCTTCCCCTTTGAAGCCTTCATTGAAAACCATTTTTGCCCCACAAAAAAGCTAGTTATTTTTCCAGACAAGATCTGGAAAGGCTGTGAAACAAAATCTCTCTGCAGTGACATCTCTCCACATTTCCAAAGATGACTGCATAGGGGCCAGCACTGCATATCTGTGAGAGATCTGAAAATTAACTCAGGGTGAGAGAGGAACTCCCAGCCTAGTGAGCAGGATAGTAAGATACGTGTCTATTTATGGTAGAGATACATGTCGTAGAAGCATGGAAGGAAATTGTTCATCAACCTCACTAAATTTTAGAAGGAAAAGGCTCATGTTCTCTGGTGTAAAATTTTCTTTGCTGCTTATACCGAATGCATAAAATCAGAGGACCCAGAGCCAAATGTTAAAGGCTGTTATTTCTTAGAAGAATGGACCAATCTAGGACACATATTTCTCTGTTGCTTTTGTGCTCCATGAAGATATTTTGGATCTAGTATGTTTCACTTTGTATGACTTAGGCTTTCTGACCTAGGCTTGTTTTTTATTTGTAAACTTTGAGAAGGTTGCATTTTTTTGTCTGGATATCTGCTGTTTTTACATAATTGTTTTCTCTTTTTGGGACAACACTTGGAGGAATTGTGCTGTTTCATCTTACACCTTTTACGTATTCTTTTAAGAAAGTTGTAGAACATTTTAAACAGCTGTTGATGTGGCTTCTGCTTTACCCTACTGTATACAGGGTGCACAGAGAAGTGTTGATAAGATAAGTCTGTTTTTCTCATTTGCTCTGAATGATGCCATCTCCAGCTATTTATAACTGAGATGGCTTTCTGATTTGTCACCTAGAGCCTTGTGCCTTTGCAAGGTGAGTGTGGTGTCTGTAACGGGACAGGTAGGCTGGTGTTTAGCAGACCTTTCCTGAGGTCTCTGCCCCACTTCATCCTGGACTGCAACAGTTTTCATTATGGCACTAAAATAACACGCAGGCTTAACTGTCTTGCAGATTCCATAATAGAATCTACCTTAGCAAGAATGTTTCCCAGTTTGATGGAACTTATATTGCTGAAATACTTTGGGGAGAAGGCTGTATGGACACAGTGGCCTATATCAATGATATTTTTTAAAGTACCTGTTCACTAGATTGGTTTCTCTTCTTAGATTGACTCTAGAATGCATTAGATTAAATTCCTGCATGTAATCACAGCTGTTTATCAAGTGTGATAGGTTCAGTGACTTTTCTTCAGGTGTCAGAAGAAAATTCAGTAGATGTCAACAAAAACCTTTTGTGATGAAAAGTGTTCACTACTTTTTAATATCTGCTTAATACTTGAAATGTTTAGTTACCTACCACCAATAAGGATTCGCTAAGTGTGGAATACCATCAGGCTGATTTTTCCTTGTACATGTTTGTTAAAATGACTCATCATTGCGTTCAGCCTCACCTCGGCTCCTGTTAGCCAAGAGCCCAGTGTCCTTGGAAACAGTAACCAAGGTTATGTATTTCCATACTGTGTATTGTGTCGGGCAGCTTCACCTCACTGCTTGAATGGTGATTAATAAGCACTTTTCTTTTTGGCACTGCATTTTAGCTTTAAAATTTCTATGGCTTATTGTGTAATTTAATTTTTGTCTGGACACGCTTGAGATAGAAAAGTACAAGGTATACTAGGACAGTTTCCATGTTTTTCCTATGGTTACTAGTTAACATTGTATATGGGTTGCATATTCTAAATTATTTGAATATTTTGTGTATATATACATATTGTGGGCACTTTGGGCGTTTTGTTTTTTGGTCTGATTTGTTAAAGATATGTTCTACTTTCCTATTTAATTAGTATGTTTCTAAAGCTATAAAAAGATTATGAGGAGCTATATGACCTATACGTTTGAAATGCTTCCTCTATACTGGGACCACTATGAAAATTCCCCTTTTATACCTTCTAGGTCAAACACGTTACTTTGTGTGAACAGCTAATAAACTGACATTTTCAAAGATATTTGCCATTTAGAAGGGAGCATTATAGTCTGTTGTAGACCTTTCTGGCAAATGTTAGAATGCAGGGCAAGTTTAGCCTATTTTGTTTAGGGTGGGGAGTATTTCTTTGGAGAAGAATAAAATAAAAATTTTCAAATAAAAATATTGAAAAGCCCTTAGGTCAAGCTGAAAAAAAAAAAAGTCTTAAATAGCCCTTGGGTGAAAAATGCTTTACAAATACCTTTCTAACAAAATATATCAAAATTTTTTCTTAATTCCATTCTTCATGTTGATGTGTAAGAAAGTGGTTTTTTTTGAAAAAGCATTTATGGGGGTGCATCTCATTATTTTGAGTGGTGGCCATATTAACCAGTGCTGTACATCCACAGTGAAATAAGTTGGTGTGATGTGGAATTTGGTCCTGTATTTTAAAAGATGGTATGGCTTTTTCCCCTTTGCTTACATTTTAATAAACAATTGCCCTAACTGCCATGTTTAGACGTTATAAAGATTGATCTCTAAAATATTGTCAAGGTTTATTCTGAATTAAGCATGTGTTAAGCTTCTCTAACAGAAAAGCCAACTGTAGAAAAATCTCAAGCTACTAGTCTTTTGGTCTTTTCTAACAGGTGTGGAGGCACACACCTGTAACCCTAGCTTCTCAGGAGGCGGAAGCAGGACTCCAAGTTCAGGACCAGCCTATGAAACTCGGTGAGACCGTCTCAAAATAAAACAGGCTGGAGAGGCAGCTCAAAGGGAGAGCACCCCTGGGTTTAATCCCCAATAACATGCACATGCAAAGTAAGCAGAATGAATTAAGGCCAAAGCACTTAGGTTATCAGGCTTCATGAACGCAAAGAAAGCTCTTAGTCACAGCTCAGTAGTGGAGTTTGCTGGGATTTCTACAGGAAATTTTCTTTAATAATACCTGTAACCAGCTGTTTTCCTCATAGTACAATGATAGTCTTTGTAACAGCTCAAAAATAATCAGTTCTCAAACTGGGCTTCCTAATAGAATCAATCTCTGGATTTTATCTTTGATCATGTGCTAATGTTAATTTGTGTTCCTTTGAATTTCCATATAAACTTTAATTTTCCTGTTTAGGCAAGAATGATGTACTTTTATAAGAGTGGGCAAATGGTATAAAACAAGGTAGGATTTTTAGATGGAAAACCATTGCCACAAAGCAGGTAAAATCAGGAAATTTTATCTTTGACTTTGTTTGTCTAAACATGTGCCTACCTGCTGGCCTGTCAGTGGCTTCCTGCCAAAACAGACCAAGTAAAATGAGGCAGTGATGGGACTTTCCTGCTGTGTGGTACAGATTTCTGGATGACTCTCTCATTCAAAACAAGGGGCAACCTGGTCATTAAACTTCTATCCCAACTCTCATGGATTGTGTTGTCGAATTTATTGGGAAGCAGGAAACTGGGTGACATATCTAAAGTTAAAGGAAGCCATTATTTGCTTATCATTTATACTTAAGGTTTGGTTTAGAACATTTTTGTGTTAACAAAAGGTATGTGTCTGCTTCACTATTAAGAACTGATTTCTTTAGCCAGGCGTGGTGATGCACACCTGTAACACCAGTGGCTCCGGAAGCTAAGACAGGATCATGAGTTCAAAGCCAGCCTCAGCAAAAGTGAGGACTAAAGAACTCAGTGAGACCCTGTCTTTAAATAAAATACAGTA
Source organism: Ictidomys tridecemlineatus (assembly GCF_052094955.1). Classification (NCBI taxonomy): domain Eukaryota; kingdom Metazoa; phylum Chordata; class Mammalia; order Rodentia; family Sciuridae; genus Ictidomys; species Ictidomys tridecemlineatus. The sequence continues at coordinate 36,255,233 of NC_135479.1, read as the reverse complement.
GGGCTGGGGATGTGGCTCAGTGATATAGTGCTTACCTAGCATGTGTGAGGCACTGGGTTCAATTATCAGCACCACAAAATAAAGGTCCATTCTCTCTCACACACACAAAATAGGGCTGGCGATGTAGCTTGGGTCAGGTCAGATGCCCCCGAGTTCAATCCCGGGTATTTGGGGGGGGGAGGGGACGACTGATTTCTTTGATGAAGGACTCAATACTTTGGTGCACTCCATATACCAAGAGAAAGCAGAAAGCCAGATCATTTATCAGAACATAACACTCTAGCCATGTCTTGAGAGGCTGAGGCAGGAGGAACACAGTTTGAGGCTAGCCTCAGCAACTTAGGCCCTAAGTAATTTAGGTTGACCCAAAGGTAAAGCATCCTAGGTAAATCCCCAGTACAAAAACTTTCCACTGTTCCAACATGAATATTAATGTCTGCCGTCCACCAGGACATGTAACACTGACATGACTGGGAGGTAGTGTTCATAGTTGTCATTAGAGCCATAGGTTAGCAGTTATTGGATACCATCTTCCATTGTCAACACATGCACATACATACACACTCCCAAATTTGTAAAACTTCTGTTAAGCAGATATATTTATTAAAAATAATGCTAATATAATCCTGGGCACATTGATTTCAAGAGGGTTTTTGCAGCAGATTTCATTATACTTATCAACTAAATAATAAAGGTTAGGTTATTTTAACTTACAGAGTCACTAAATAATGAGAAAGGAAAGAGTAGAGCTAATCCAGTAGAGACTGAAGCTGGTATCAGTCTTCTCTAAGCATCTGTTTGGTGGGCAGCCATGGGCAAAGCCTGTCTAAAGGGTTGGTCAGGACCCACAGTGATGTTTTGCACCGAGTTGTTCCTGCACCTGCCATGGTGCCAAAAGCAGAACCAAACAGCTTATTAAACTGTTCAAATTGTTAAAAATGATTAAAAGCCAGTTAAAGATTTTCATAAACACTATTTCAAAATGCTAGTTTTAAAAATGTTACTAGCAACGTATGCATTCCCCTATGTCCCCTCCCTATCTCTCAAAATAAACTTCACACCCAATTTAAAAACTCTTAAGGGGGAACCAAAAGTCAACAATTTGAAAAGAAAGATGAAGAGGGGAGCAGACAGTGTGTAGCAGATGCTGGTACTGCTTGGGGGCTGCCGATGCAGGCTTTGGTGGCATTAAATCCCCCAGTAAGGCATCAGGTGTCGGGACTCCTTCTCGTAAACGTCTGGAACTATGCCGTAAGGTGTCTGTACCATCTTAACTGTAGACTTCCCAAAGAGCTGTCGCTCGTAGTCTATCAGCTGCCTCCAGAAGCCAACGTTGGGCCGTATGACAGGCCTCCGGGCTTTCACCCAGTTGTACGCCTCCAGCAGGCACACGTTGTGGAACTTCATCAGGTAGGCAATGCAGAGAGTGGCCGAGCGGCTCACCCCTGCAGCACAGTGCACCAAGGTAGCCCCATGCTTCCTGCTCACACTGTGGATCTTGTCAGCCACAGTGTCAAAGTACAGTCCGATGGGGGCATGAGGCATGTCAGCCAGAGGCACTTTGACGTATTCAAATTGGGGCCAGTTGAAATTGGGGATCTCAATGGTAGCATTAACAATGCAGGTGATGCCGCGAGCCTGGAGGAGGTGCCGGTTGGAGGCCACACTGCCTCTGCCCAGGAAGAGAGAGGAGGTGATTTGAGCAATGCCTCCTACATCTCCCTCGGAAATCATCCGAGGAGCCATGAGAGTCCGTGGTAGTGTGCTGTGACCTCTGGAGCTCATGAAGATGCCAGCAGTCACACTTGCATCGTCGGGGTAAGACCAGAGTGTGTGGTTGTCTTCCACCAGGGAATCCTAAGTCACAATATCCTTCCTGCAAAATACAGGTATCTGTCAGTACTTCAAAAGCTATTGATGTATCACAGCCTTCTGCAGTGTTTCGTGAAGTAGGAAGGGGAAAGGGTGAGAAATAGTTATTTTCTATAATAGAATGAAGAAAAATCATTTTCTATTGATTAACAGGTAGCCTAAGACCCCAATATGTAAAATCAACATAAAACTTGGCTCTAAGTGGAACTAGTCATCCTATTTTCAGAAAAGTTAAAGAAGAAACATGACCAACTAGTTCCATCTTGCAGGGCCCTGCCCCTACTAAAGTGAATGGCTTTCTATATTGATTAGAAATCAGAAATTTTCATCTCCCGATAGTCATGTTCTCATACTTTGCCTACTCCCGCAGCTATGGTGGCTGTTTTTCCTAAATCTAATTCCAGACCCAGAGATCTTACAAAAGCAAAAATGGACCTCATATTAGATTAAGTATTTAGTGAACCACTAAAAAGATACTGAATTGGATCAAAACAGAAAAGCCAGATCACCTCATTCCTTTATTATTAAAAACAACTATTTCCTATCATATTTGTGACACATGAACACACTGGAAATCCAATTAAATTTGGGTAATGTGCTTTGGCATTCCCATGGAAATAATCCTAGGCAATCTGAAGGCCATGCTTAAAAGTTCATTCCTGTAAATTAAATGGGCATCTGACCTGACCTGATCCTGGGTAGAGCTAAATGGTAACTTTACCTTCCTCGGCCAATTCTAAGCTCTCAAGTGAATCCCATTGGCTTCAAATATATTGGAACTAAAATTAATATAGTTCACTCTCTTGAGTACATGCTTACTATAAAGAGTATTAATAATCACAGAAAAAGAAAACTATTCGTTTCTTGAGATTTTGGATTTATCAGTTTCTCTCATTGCAAAGTCACAATGCTTTATAGTCTGCCCACTGGGAAGTATATCATGCACACCTAGATACTACAGGAAGACTATAGTGCTCAGTATGACAAAAGCATCCCCAGGTTCTACAGAGGTAATGCTGTGGCCACTCACTTGCTGCAGAATCCAGTCAATGCTGGAGCCCTTGGTCTGGATCCAGAAATTCTTAGGTGAGCAGTGCTGATTACAGTGGATAAAATTCAGATCTGCAGGAAGACAAGGAAGCAAGGACACAGCCTGTCAGGAAGTTCACAGAATTCCCCCTGGGGCTAGGAATGGAGCTCAGTGGTAAAGGGTTAGCTTAGTATGCATGAGGTCTTGGGTTCAATCCCCATACTGAGGAGGAAAAATTCCCCCTGGGTTTTTACTACTAAATCAAGTTTGACTGGAATAAATTTAGGAAGCAGAAGGCCTCCTAAATATTGCATCCAAGGAATACACTACTAAGCAATATCAATCTAAAGCCAGGTGCAATGGTGCAAGCCTATAATCCCAGCTGCTTGGGAGGCTGAGGCAGGAGGATCACAAGTTTGATACCAGCCTCAGCAAATAGCAAGACTGTCTCAACATATGAGCTGGTAATGTAACTCAGCAGTAAAGGACCCCTGGGTTCAATCCCCAGTACTTAAAAAAAAAAGAAAGAAAAAGTCAACCTAAGTCTCAGCTTTTTATTAGTAACCGTGGTGTATAAATGTTTAATACAATAATTCAGAGACCATATCAATGAAATATAAAACACTGCAGAATGTCCCTTTCACTAGGTCTGTAAAAGATGCAAAATTGATCCAGAGTTTCTTCCTGGTACCCTCAACTAACCCAGGAGAGTGAGGATCTGGGCCGGATGCCACAGCAGGTAGAAAAGATATGCAAGATGCAAGGAAAGATGAGCAGACATGTGACTAACAGTGGAGGACAGTACAGGGAGATCTAAGATGGGGGAGAAGGGGGATGGCCAGGAGTGTTGTCTTTGAACACGGCACTGAGGACAGTTTCACAGGCAGCAGGGCTTTAGCCACCAATGCCAGCTGCAAGCAATGGTGGTGTTCAGGGGAGCAAATTCCATTTTGTTTTTCATGTTAGCCTTCTTATTTTACGCATTTATGTAACAATATGATGAGAACCTGTGAACATCATAAAAATGTGTTCTTCACACCTGGTCCCTTGCCTTTCCCAGGTAAGTATCACTTTAAATTTTTTTATAGCTTTGTGGAGGTGTAAATAACAGACTGCTGTGTGATTTACTCAACTTGCTGAGTTTTGACATATAGATATACTCAAGACACTGTGACCTCAAAATAATCCCCCCAAGTTCATATTCCTTTATAATTCACTCCCTTGCCCTTTCCCTCATTTTCAAGCAACTTTTGATCTGTTATTTGTTACTACAGTTTGCATTTTCTAGACTCTCAACCCCGCCTCAAAAAAACAATAGGTTAAAAGAAAACCTGAAGGGCTGGGGCTTAGCTCAGCAGTAGTGTGCTTACTAGCACACATAAGGCCCCAATTAAAAAAAATATATATCAAAACATGGTTATATCGTTATAATAGTCTTCAAACTATCAAAATCACTTGGAGGGCTTGTTAAAACACAGGTCACTGGGCCCTGCCCCAATCTGATCCAGTACATCCAGAGTGGGGCTCAAGCTGAAGCTACTGGCTAGTGACACATTGCAGAAGTAACTGGGGTGGGGCGCTGCAAGATCCCCTATTCAAGACTGAGGCATTAGAGTGCTGTATCTGACAGCTCCTAGTATCAGTGCTGGCTCACCCAAGGTTACACCCCTCCGTGGGGGCCCTCACCAGATGACTAATTCATGCACAGGGGTACAACCAGGGCTGCAGGTAAAACTGCATCATGAGGAGGCACAAGGAGGTAGTCACATAAGGAAAGGTGTGTTCGGTGTAAAACATGAACAGGACAGTAACTTAGGTGAGTACATGTTCCCTACAGCAGAACACTCTTTCCTGGAAGTTTAAAAAGCAAAGTCACTGTGATAACAAACACAAAATTAGGCCTTCAAACTTCTGGGGACTCTCTCCTCACTGAAGAAAATCTGGAAGATGCTAATCAAATATTCAAGTAGGTTATTTGGTTTTCTAATTAGGAAGGACTTGGTTCTGTGTCCTCTCAGATAATTATACCGACTAGAAGTCACCTGCCCTCCTGAGCTGGGTGCCCAGGCTCACTGGCCTTTTCCGTAGAAAGGGTTTCATGAGGGACCATGGCTGTTCAATGGAGGGCTGGAAGCCTGGCTGCTTCAGTTACCTCATTCGTTGAACAGTGATAGGGTATTTGGTGCTGCAGGGAAAACAGATTGTGAGTCCTTAGGGCAGAATCCAAGTGAGACAGACAAGATGCTCCATCCCTGCTGCTGCTAGTCAATCTGGTGCCAACAAATCTGCTTAAAATGCCAAAGCTGGTCCACAGTTTCAGAAAAACAACTTCTGCCAGAGAGCACTCAGAGGGCAGATACTACAGATGCTCCTCTGACAGATCCTCTTGACCCCCTTTACAGACTGGACAATACCAGGTGAGAAACAGGGAGATGACAGCAACTTGGAGAAGCAAGTTTTTAAAAAGCCAGGAAAAGATCCAAGGTGCTCCGTTTCTAGCTCTAGACAACACGTCTTCTCTGTGGATGGTGTGGGGCAGCCGTACCCTCATTACCCAGCTTGCAGGGTTCTAACACCACCAGTCAGCACCTGCAGTGCCACAGAGGGGTCTTGTACCTGCCCAAGAACATGTTTAAATGCTATTTACAGAAAAAAGACTAGGCCCAGATGGGCGGAGGTGTTCCAGTTTTATCTAGTGTCCAAAATAGAGAGCTGCCACAGCCACCTTTTGGTCACAGACAGACTTCCTCACAGCAGAGGAGGAGTCCAGGAACAGTCCCAGGATGGTCACAACAAGAAGCCCTAGTTTGGTCCATTTCTAAGATTAGCAGAACTTGATCATAAAGAAATTTCTTTAAAAAAAAAACCCATGGGTATTACATCACAGTTGCATCAAAATCAACTTAGTAAATGTGTACCAGAAGACAGAGAAAGGAGATCTATTAGGAGAGTTTGGCCCATATCTGAGAGATGAAAGATGGCATGGTGCTCTGTGAGAACATGACACTGGCGCTAAAGCACAATGGTGTCTGGGATGAGGGTGGTCAGAGGACACAGAACATCCATGCAGCTCCAAGGTGTTCAACTGCATTCACTTCTTGGAGGGAAAAATGCTTTCCTAGCCAGGAGGATGGAGGTGAGGTAGTATTAAACACAGAAAGGAAGAGGCTGTCCTACACCAACCCCAGAAAGTTAGGGGGATTTTTAATTATTGCTTTTTGGATTTTTTTTTTAACAAGCTATAAGAAATGTCTTGTCAAAATGATGATGAGGACTGGTATTGTGACTCAGTGGTAGAGTGCTTGCCTGGCACGTGTGAGGCACTTGAGTTCAATCCTCAGCACCACATAAATAAATAAAATAAAGTCACTGTGTCTGTTTATAATTAAAAAGTACTCTTTTAAAAATGATGCTGAACTCTTAGAATAATAAACATCAAGCATTAAATGCTAACCAAAGTAAAGAATTAGTGTCTGTCCAGCCACCTATAATCTCAATAATCCATAACCTACCAGCTGCTTGCTCTCTTTGGTACCAGAGCACCAATCCTGAGGTTAGCACCAGCATCCATACTGATGGTGCCTCTGGGAAGTGCTATCTGGGGTCCCAGCCTATTCATAGCATCCACCCCAGTGCTATCAGGGGCTACTTTTCCTTCTCTTTCTCTAGATAACCACCACTAGAATCAGCAGTTAAAGAAGTAAAATTCTACTTACTGCTTTCTCTTCTCATGTTGAACAAGCAGAAAATGGTCACAATGGTGCCAGAGAATATAAAATTATCTAAAATATTTTTGGCTTTAGGAATTTCAGAGGGTCAGAATACACACTAGAGGTTTACACTGTCACTATTTTATACTGAAAAAAGTTCACGAAATCACATTTTCTCCTTCCTTTAATGCGTAATTCTTAAAAAAAAAAAAAAAAAAAACCAGATAAACTGCATGGTGGTACACATTTGTAATCCCAGCTACTCAGGAGGCTGAGGCAGGAGGATCACAAGTTCAAGGTCAGCCTGGGCAACTTTGCAAGACCCTGTCTCAAAAATAAAAAGGACTTAGGATATAGCTTAGTGGTACAGCACCCCTGCTTCAGCCTCCAATATGGCATGCATAAAAAAATAAACACCTTGAAGTCATTCTTTTTAAAAAAGAAACATTTTAGCCTGCACTGTCATAATATTACTTTTTAATTCACTGTCATTATTAAATCAGAAATGTATTCCACTGGGGGAAGAGTTAAGATATTCACTCTTATAAAAGAAAAATAAAATCACAATGTGGCAATCTTTCATTAAAGAAAAGTAACTTTCTGATAGAACATTAAGAATAAATTCAGGGGCTGGAGTTGTGGCTCAGTGGTAAAGCACTTGCCTGGCATGTGTGAGGCTCTGGGTTCGATCCTCAGCACCGCATATAAATAAATAAATAAAAGATCCATTTACAACTAAAAAATATAGGGAAAAAAGTCAAACAAATATTGAGTAATATTCATGTCAAAGTAAAATGAAGTAAAAGATATTCACCAATTGTCCTCAGGCACCTGAAAAGCCTCAGCGGTTGGCTAAAGCAGCACAACATCTTATATTTGAAGACAAGGTCACCCATCAGATTAATTAACTGATGTGTTAGTGTTTGGACATGAAGTTAAATACACATCATACACATAAAGCTAAAGACTGAAGAGTACCATTTTTGTTTAGCCACATCCTTCCCCAGTGTGACACACAGCTACCAAGCAACTGCCTATGCAGTGGTGACCAACCTGCCCATCTCAATGACGACAAGTGGACTCTAGCACCTGAATATGGCACTTGCTAAACTTAACAAAAGCCCATCACTGTAAGATTCCAGCCAGCTGATAGATGTGGAACATGCCACAGTCCAAAGGAGGAGACAGGCTGGCCACTTCATGAGCACAGGAGAAAGGAAAAAAAACATGCCAAGGCAGTGATTTTAAGAACTTAGTTCCACATGATAAATTCATGTATCTTCCATGTTGGAATAGAATGAGTATGGCAAAGACACTATCAATAACTATTAAAGATGAAGGTACACATATTCATTTGAGTACCATAATCTGTTCACATCTGGAATTGCAATTTTAAATTTGTTCCTTGCCCAACTAAATGTTTAAATTATTCATCACTCATCCATACAACAGTGTTAGTATTGAAGACGGCACGGATTCAGCAAAATGTTGTTGCAGACTGCTGCAAAATGTATTTGCCAAGATGGACGCAACAATACCCATCCTACAAGACATTTTATTGGTCCTGAGGATTAAAACCAGGGGTGGGGTGCTTTACTACTGAACTACATTTCCAGTCCCTTTTATTTATTTATTTTTTTATTCTAAAACAGGGCCTTGCTAAGTTGCCTGAGGTCTCACTAAATTGCTGAGGAAATCCTCAAACTTGCAATCCTCTTGCTTCCACTTTCCAAGTCCAATTCACTGGGATTATAGGCGTGTACCTCTATGCCCTGCCCTACATGGAAGTTCTTACAATATAATCTTGACATTCCTCCTATCCAATGCTAGATGGTATCTCCTGCCCTTGAACCTGGAGAAACTTCCCAACTGCCTGAGCCAAAAGAAAACAGTAGAAATGATGCTTACAAATATGCCACATACTTCTATCTTGTTCTCTTGAGATCTGCTCTTGCAACTCAACTGCCATGCTATGAGGAAAACCAAATTAGCCCAACAGAGCTATGCATGGAAAAGCCATATGTGGGTGATCCAATCAATAGCCCTGGTGATAGACAAGATATATGTGAGTAAAGACACTTCACTGACATTCAAGCAGCCGGCCACCAAACTGTCCCCACTCTATAAGGTTCAAATTCCTGACCTATAGGAATCTGTGAGCACAATACAGATAGTTATTTTATACCACTGAGTTCTGGGATTATGTTACACAGCAACACAAAGTAGAACAGGGAACACAAAAGTAACAAGATATAACACTGCTCGATTTGATTATCTTAAAGAGATGTTGCACCATGCACAGTGACAGGTGACTATAATCCCAGCTACCTGGAGGCTGAGGCAGGAAGATGGCAAGTTTGAGGCCAACCTGGGCAACTTAGTGAGACTGTCTCAAAATAGGCTGGGAATGTACTAAGTAGTACAGCACTTGCGTAGCATTCATGAGACCCTCAGTTTAATCCCTACTACTGAAAAAAAAGGAGCAAGGGTGACTGGGGGTATTATCTCAGTGGCAGAACTCTTGTCTAGCATGCAAGAGGCCCTGCATTCAATCCCAAAACATTCTCTTCATATCTGTCCCATTCCCCAGAAAAGATTTATTTAGCTCACAGATTTGGAGGACAAAAAGTCCAATATTAGGCAGCTCCATCTGTTCAGCCTCTGTTGAGGGCTCCTGGGGCTATATGACAACATGACAATGGCATCATGGTGGGAGCACTGGAGAGGAGAAGAAATCACATGGCAAAACAGGAAGCTAGACACCAGGAAGGGTCAAGTGTTGCTTTTTGTAAAATTTGCTCTCATGAGAACTCACTCCAAGACCAGCATTAATCCCTAATCCTTCCCAGGGCAATGCCCTCATGACCCAATTACCTTGCAATAGACCCAACCTCTCAAAGACTCCACTGCTTCAACAGAACCACACTAAGGACCAACCCTCCAGCACAGGAACCTCGAGGAGAGACACTCAAACCATAGGTGTCTTTATTTATTTATTTTTTTTTTAAAAGAGAGAGGAGAGGGGGAGAGAGAGATTATTTATTTATTTTAGTTCTCGGCAGACACAACATCTTTGTTGGTATGTGGTGTTGAGGATCGAACCTGGGCCACACGCATGCCAGGCAAGCACGCTACCGCTTGAGCCACATCCCCAGCCCCCCATAGGTGTCTTTAGATCAGGCTTTTCTCCAATCCATTTCTGTCTGCACTACTCAAAAGAGGTGACCAAAGGCCTAACAGCATTGATAGAAAGAATTCCAGGGACCATCCCAAAACCAACAGAACAAGATCCCAAGTCACTGTATACATAGTAAAGTGACCAGTGCCACTCATTCATCTACCTCACTATCTCAAGGAACTTCCTGACGCAAGCTAGAGCACCTGCCCTTTTTAAGCCACATGAGCCTGCTGAGCTTTTCCCAGATTAGTATCATTCTGCTGTCTTCGCTCTCAGATTAGGTATCAGAGGTAAATGGAGGTTAAGAGGCTTTCCCAGACTCTAGACAGAAAATTAGTAGCCCCTCTGGGACCAGAACCCTCCTTCCATGAGCTGTCCATGGTTGATCAGTCATACAACCTGACCACAACAGACCAACCAAACTAAAGACTACAGAAATGTACATTTCCTTGGGGAAAACAAGTAAAAACTGCAAAGAGAAACGAAGGTCAGTCTGTGCTTTATCTATAATCTAGGAATTAATCTCCCAAAATCCTAAACTGGTGGTGCTATGAGATGATTTTTAAGTAAAAAAAAAAAAATCTGATAAAACTGAACCAAGAAAATGCCTGCAAAAGTCTACAATTACATTACTTACATTACCCTTGCTTAATGATAACCACAAACCAATTTGTGCAACCACTTACACAAATAGTATTTTAAAATCTTACAGGAGTAAGAGGTAAAAATTAAAAGTGAATCATAGACACTTGGATAACTTTGATTTTTATAAGTCAGAATCCTGAGAGGCAAAGTACCTAAAAAAAAAAAAAAAAAAATCACAAATCAGCAGAAAAATTGCCAATGTCATTAGTGACCTCCGAGAAGCAGGACCAGAAAATGCTGATCCTTTTGTAAGGTCTCAGATATTTTTGTAAGGAGCACTTACTTGCCTAGCATGTGTGAGGCTCTGGGTTTGATGCTTACACTGCATAAAAATAAATTAAAACTTTTTTTTTTAAAAAAAGATCTCAATTCTTGAAAGTTCATTATTTTATTTTATTTTTTTTTGAAATGATTCTTTTTTTTAATTTTTTATTTTTTTATTGGTTGTTCACAACATTACAAAGCTCTTGACATATCATATTTCATACATTAGATTGAAGTGGGTTATGAACTCCCAATTTTACCCCAAATGCAGATTGCAGAATCACGTCAGTTATACATCCACAATTTTACATAATGCCCAATTAGTAATTGTTGTATTCTGCTACCTTTCCTATCCCCTACTATCCCCCCTCCCCTCCCCTCCCTTCTTCTCTCTCTCTACCCCATCGAAAGTTCATTATTTTAAAGAAAACAAAAGAAGAATTTACCAATTAGAATTAAGTTCATAGGAGAAGATCTGAGTTAATAATCACCCTTTGATCACCTTACCCTTTGATATCTCATAGGACATATCAAATTCTCAACACTCCAGCAGTGAGCTTCACCCATTTCCCTACAAGCACTTCTTCATCATGCACCTGGTCCAATTCCACTTTTTTTGTGTGTGTGATTTTATGCTAAATTAATAACATATATGAAATACTGGTACATTAATTTCCCATTTTTTCCTTAAAAATCAAAAGCATTAAACCCGTAAGAATTTCTGAGAAGGATAAGATAAAAACAGTGCAGTCTTGCCAGGTATGGTGGCACATGCCTATAATCCCCAAAACTCAAGAAGCTGAGGCAGGAGGATAGCAACTTAAGAGGCCAACTTGAGCAACTTAGCAAGGCCATTTCTCAGAATAGAAGACACAGACACCAACCCACATGAATATAGTTATACGAGACAAAGGCACCAAAAACATACATTGGAGAAAAAGGACAGCCTCTTCAACAAATGGTGTTGGAAAAACCGGAAGTCCATATGTAGCAAAATGAAATTAAACCTCCATCTCTTACCATGCACAAAGCTCAACTAAAATGGATCAAAGACCTAGGAATTAGACCAGAGACCCTGCGCCTAACAGAAGAAAAAGTAGGCCCAAATCTTCATCATGTCAGATTAGGCCCCAACTTCCTTAACAAGACTCCTAAAGCGCAAGAAATAAAATCGAGAATCAAGAAATGGGATGGATTCAAACTAAAAAGCTTCTTCTCAGCAAAGGAAACAATCATTGAGGAAAAGAGAGAGCCTACAGTATGCGAGCAAATTTTTAACACATGCATCTCAGAGCACTAATCTCCATGATTATATATAAAGAACTCAAAAGACTTAATACCAAAAAAACAACCCAATCAATATACCCAAAAGACTTAAAAATCAGTATACTATAGCAATACAGCCACACCAATGTTTATAGCAGCTGAATTCACAATAACTAAACTGTGGAACCAACCAGATATCCATCAATAGATGAATGGATAAAGAAACTGGTGTATATACACAATGGAATATTACTCAGCATTAAAAGAGAATAAAATTATGGCATTTGCAGGTAAATGGATGGAATTGGAGAATATTATGCTAAGCGAAGTAAGGCAATCCCAAAAAACTAAAGGACAAATGTTTTCTCTGATTAGTGGACGCTGATCTATGATGGAGGTGGGGGACATGGAAAGAATGGAGGAACTTTGGATTGGGCAAAGGGGTGGGTGGGGAGGAGTTATGGGGGGTACGAAAGATGGTGGAATGATATGGACCTCATTACCCTAGGTACATGTATGATTGCACAAATGGTGCGTTTACACTGTGTACAACCAGAAAATTGAAATGTTGCATTCCATTTGGGTATGATGAATTGAAATGCATTCTGCTGTCATATAACAAATAATGATAACAAAAATAAATAAAATAAAAAGGGCGAGGATGTAGATCAGTGGTAGAATGCCCCTGGGTTCCACCCTGAGTACTAAAATAAATAAAGTCTATTGCTCTACACCCTCTCATACTGAGAGACAACAGGCCAGTAGCCCTCTGAAGGCAACTGGGTGTCTGAACCAACATATAGCAAAGGGAGGAACTGAATTTTAAGCTGAATATGAGTGAAAAGGCAGAGGATCCTGATTATTCCAGTGGCCTTAACAATCTCCTGAAAAAATAATGTCTTAACAAAATAAGACAAATGAAAAAAAAAGGTAAAAAAGAAAATATACACAGATAAGGGAGAAAAATTCAATGGATTAGACAAAGGGGAATGAAGGGAAGGGAGAGAGATGGCAATAGGGAAGGCAGTAGAATGAATCGGACATAACTTTCCTATGTTTATATATGAATACACGACCAGTGTAACTCCACATCATGTACAACCACAAGAATGGGAAGTGATATTCCATGAATGTATAATATGTCAAAAATACACTCTACTGTCACGTATATCTAAAAAGAATTAAAAATATATATACACAGGCCCCATTAGAAGACTGTATTATTAAATGTTAAAAAATTCTCTATATTGCTATTCACATTCTATAAGAGGATGCAATGGCATCTGAACTTTATTCTTGTTCCAATCAGGTGTCAACCAAGAATAGCCTGGGTCCACCACTTGTTTTTGTATCACTCATGATTTGAGAATCATTTAGTCATTTTCTAGTTGGTTGGAAAAAAAAACATCAAAAGAACAGTACTTTGGCACATAAAAATTCCATGAAATTCAAATTTCAGCATTCACGAATTATGTTCTATTGGAACATAGCCACACTCATTTGTTACATATTAACTGCGGCTGCTTTCTGACTACAATGGCAGAGTTAAGTAGCTGCAACAAAAACCACCATGGCCCACAAGCTAAATATTTATTAAGAGGCCTTTTACAGAAAAAGGCTACCAAACCTGGTTGAAATTAGTACACATTATAAAACCATCTTGGTATGGTAAACTGTATTGCTCAAAGTGTGGTGCTAAGATGCCCTACATCAAAATCACCTGCTTGTTAGACTGCAGACTCCTAGACTCCACTCAGGATCTAATTAATCAGAATTTGGGGAGGGGGAGATGAAGGTCTAGGATTCTGTATTTCTAGCATGTTAACACTTCAAAAATAATATTAAGGATCTCCAATATGTTAGCCAAGAGCTCTACCAGAGCTCCATCCCTGTCCATCTTTTTTGTGGTGCTAGGGACTGAACCAAGGGTCTTGCACACGTTAGGCAAGCTGAGCAACAGTCCCAGGATCCAAAATTATTAATACTATTCTTTTTTCTTTTCTTTCTTTTCTCTTTTTTTTTTTTTTTGGTACTAGGGATTGAACTCAGGGGCACTCGACAAATTAGCCACATCCCCAGCCCTGTTTTGTATTTTATTTAGAGACAGAGTCTCATGAGTTGCTTAGTGCCTCATGACTGTGAGGATGGCTTTGAATTTACAATGTTCTTTCCTCAGTCTCCCAAGCTGCTGAGATCACAGGCACGCTCCACCATGCCTGGCTTCCAAAATTACTTTTAATAGAAGAAAATGAACTACTAGGAATAGCTGTCCATCCAAACCCGCTTCCAGTCTCTGGCCTGCACATGGAAGTACTCTTCACGTGGGAATAGAATAACAAGTTGTTTAGTGAAAAAAATCTGTCAAAGATACTAGCATGCCCCAACAGCTACATCAGCAAAATTCTTAATTAAAAAAATCTTGGTTTCACTGGGCACCAGTGACACATAACTATAGTCCCAGCTACTAAGGGAGAAGGGGGCCCACAGCACTGAGAAAAGAGAATAACAAATTCAACACCAACCTAATTTGGCAAGACTCTGTCTCAAAATAAAATTTAAAAAGTTAATGGAGAGGCAGCTCAGTACTAGAGTGCTTGCCTAGCACACATGAGGCCCTGGGTTCAAACCATAGTAAGATAAAACAAAAAAAAATTTTTTTTTGATTTCTAGTTTGTATGTAACTTGTGTATTCACAGTATTCTTCCTGCCTTTCTTTTCACCCCAGTGCTTCCGTGAACTTCCAGAAAGGTCATCTTCCAACTGAGAAAGGCCAGAACTTCACACATTCTCTTGGCCACACAAATTTCTACCAGTCAATGGGAACAAAATTTTCTAGTTAAAAAAAAAAAAAAAAAGAATATTCTTCAGGATGAGTTTGTGGCTCAGCAGTAGAGCACTCACCTAGCACGTGTGGAGTGCTGGGTTCAATCCTCAGCACCACATAAAAATAAAGAGCTGGGAACATAGCTCAGTTGGTAGAGTGCTTGCCTTGCATGCACAAGGCTCTGGGTTCAATCCCCAGCACCAACAAAAACAAAATAAAACAAACAAAAAAAGTTTCTTTTTTGCCTAAAAAAAAAAAAGTTTTCTTGTGCTTGGAGTGTATAGCTCAGTAGTAGAGCATTTGCCTAGTATATTCAAGGTCCTGGGTTCAATCCCCAGCACCTCAAAACCAAACAAAAAGAGTATTATCATATGTACACACAAACTTAATGACCTAAGAAGTAAAAAAGAAAACATGCCAGGACCATCCATGATGAAACTGGACAAAGGCAGAAGCCAGCCCAGTAGTTAACTATGAATTTCAAAAGAGCCCTTTTATCAACTGAAGTCTTGAGACTTCAATACAGGCAAGGGGAATGCAAAAGCTGACCAAAGGGGATAAGAAGTTGCTCTATGTCAGTTTAAGTTATGAGCAAGAATTCCATGTGTCCAGGTGCGCTGGATGGGATGCCCAGCAGTGACTTGAGCAGGTCCCTGGCAGTGACCTGAGCAGCCCCTGGAAGGCCAAGGGGATATCAAAGCACACAAGCGGGATCTTTTCCTTCATTACTCAAATTAAAAGGTTCCAACAATGTTTTTTAATCCACCTCCCATCATCTTTTCTTTAAAAAGTTCAATTTATATGTATGTGGTTTTTTACATTATGATTGGAAGATCTGGGGAAAAAAACTTTAACAAAAAAAAAATGTGATCTATGTAAATAAACACAGAGAAGAAAAGAAATAAAAAGGAACTATAAATCTCAGGTCCTTTGGGCTCTTCCATCAACCCCCCTACCCCAGAGCAACTAGTAAAAACCTACAGATGTATATAACATTCTGCTCATAGGAAAGAAAGGGACAAGTACCTGAATTAAATAATCTATCCCCCTTGCCCCATAGGGAATGTGTGTATACACACAATGTGGGAGTCCTGTCCTCAAGGTACTTTTAATGAGGATAGGCCCAAGCTCCCGCACCCACAATACACTCACTGTTCTATATTCAGAGCTGGGCTCAGGCAAGCATTCACCAGTAGGATTCACTCAAGACCTTTAAAAGGTTTCCAGGTACTAGACACTTTTATTTCCAGTACTGCATTTTGCCTAGTTCAATTTTCTATAACTAGTCATCTATCTTAAAAAAAAAAAAAAATCAATGGATGGATTCTATTGGGCATCTGTCAACCAAACACAATGGAAAAACACTTCCAGGGTTTGGGCAGTATGTTAGCCCAAACTATGTAACTAAACAGAAGTAAATATAAACGCATTGCAGACTACACAAGTGTCATTTATTTATTCATTTAAGAAGTATGCAAGCATATTGTGGTTAAACAGCAAATATACTGGATTATAGATTCAAGGCAGACACCAATGCAAGAATGAAAATTGGTACAATTACTTTGGGCAAAAAGCATCAATTAGTAAAGCTAAAAATATGCACACCTGACATAATTGCCCAAGATCAGAAACAATCCAGATGTCCCTCAATAATAGACAGACAATTTGTGGGAAGTCATACAAAAATAAACGAATTAGAGGCACAGGCAACAATGTGGATGAATTTTTAAAAAGAGCATGCTGCAGCAATAATATATTATATATACACAATATATATATATAATATATAATGATACACACACACACACACACACACACACTTTTTACAGCATTATATATTAACCAAAAGAAAAAAAATCCAAAAGACTACTCACTCGATTTTATTTCATAGAGGTGAAAAACAAGCAAAAACAACTATGCTATTTAGAAGACAAAAACTATAGAAAAGAAAGGATATTATTTTCATAAAAACCAGGGTAGTCACTGGCTAGGTTACCTATGGTCCTTAGGAAAGAACAGGAAGAGGATGCTTCTCGACTTGCAAGATGATTAGTTACACTTGAGTTTTCTTTAAAATAATTTATCAATTTATCCATTTGTTTTATACCTCCTTCTTCTTCATGTTATAATTCACAATTTAAAAGATTAAATAAATATAATGTTGATTTCCAGAAATTCAGAACCATTACAACTCTGGCCAGTCTGGAAAGACTACTTCCTCTCTGAATGTCACTACGAGCCTATCAGCTTCATAATGCCAGGAACCTTATTTGCCTTCTACCCTGGTATTCATTACAGTACCTTTGGCATGGTAAAAGTTCAAAAAATATTTCTTTCATATGTGCATAAACTGCTGATATGAACTTAACTCACTCATTTCTTGAAATTACCTACTTGAACTGTACAACCATTAACACTTTCCTTTCTCTTCACCCCCTGAAGCTTTCATAAATAATAAAGCTACCACCTTAAATGTTAGCTCTGTAAGTTTACACCTTGTTGCTTTAGCAACTCTCCCTGCCTTCCACTACCTTTTGTGCCTCCTTTAAGCAAAGAAATGATGAACACCCTAGTCTTAGATTTCTTTTTATGGGAAAGTTTTCATTTGCATCTGAGTGTAAAGTAAGGATCATAATGATTCAATTACTTTGAAGTTGTTTATAAAGAGATCATTTACCTACTGCCTTCAGAAATACCACCATGCCATCAGGGTTAATAAAACTTTACAATCAGTTGTACTTAAAAAGCATGCTGCTTGGGGCTGAGGCGGTACCTCAGTGGGAGAGTGCTTGCTCGCAAGTGTGAGGCCTTATATTTATTTATTTATTTTTATGTGGTGCTGGGTTTGATCCTCAGCACCACATAAAAATAAATAAATAAATAAATATAGTGTGTCCATCTACAACTAAAAAAAAAAAAAAAGCACGCTGCTTATTCTGGACTGAAATAAAATCTCTATAAACAGAACCAGACAACTGTAAAATAATTAATTTCAGCTAGAAAATCACCTTGTGCAAATAGACATTTATGAAGATGCTGAGAAAAGTCTGAAGGATAACACAAACCAACATAGACAGACACAGCTGTTACTTTTGAGAAAGATATCCAAAAGAAAGCTATAACCTATTGGTAAACTTTCAATTTTTACACAGAAAATAATTAAAGCATTTCTTGTGATATTGGAAAAACATATTTTTAATCCCCCTTGCCTTAGAACAAAATCCCTATTGTAAAAGAATCCAAACAGTTCCCTTCCTAATGCCCATCTTTTTAAAATGCTAGTTTTTATGCTAAGATCTTAAAGGATTTGCTGTACTTGTATACCTGGCCAATTTTTTAAATGATATTATACACACACACACACACACACACACACACACACACACACGCCATTCTATTAAAGAACATCACAGAATTCATACCTGCAGTCAACCAATATGAAAGATTTTAGATGAGAACTCAGCAGGGACACCTTCTACACTGATGTTAAAGCTTGAAATGAAGGAAACTGTCTCCTGTTTTATGGGGGAAAGCCAAAAATACCAAGCAGCTATCTCTCCTCCCCCAAGCGTCAGAAGGTGAGTCAGAGCTGGAGGCAGGAGTGGGGCCCATGTGTCAAGCCGCCTATGTAGGGCTCCTTCCTGCCTCCTCCCCGGGAATTCTCAATTCGCAGCTCTCACCCAGCCTGATGTGAATTCTCAAGATGTCTCTGGCGAAGAAGAGGTGGTAATTCATTCTGCGAGTGCCTCATTCCCTGTGTTTCTCAAGGGAGCCCAGACTGGGGACCTTTATGAGTCTACAAGTAACAACAACCAAACTGCAGCTCCAGGGAATGGAGCCTCCACACACACAACTTTACAAAGAATACAGTACTTATGCTTCCTTCATTTAAAGAGCAGGAAATTAACAGAGAAGTTGTGACTTGTCAGATGTTACTTAACTTTGTAGCAGTAGCATTCACCGGGCTGCTAATCACTGGCCTCCTTTTTCACTGAAATGTACAATCCCATGGGAAGACTTTTCAACGTTCCATTTATACTTCGGAGTGGCTACTTAGGGGCAGGAATTCCAGCAAACTTTGGGTTAAATCTTACGGTCCATTATTCCTCTAAGGCCAGTCAAGAATCAGAAGTTTGCTCTTTGCCTCCGTTTTTGCATCTGTAAAACGGGAAGGTAATGCTCTCCACCTTCCTCTTATAAACTATAATGAACAGCTAACGAGTTAACACATGCCAAATGCCTTAAGGTCCTGCTGGGTGGAAAGTACAAGGTGGTTAAAAAAAAAAAATCCCTACACAGTAAAACTGTATGTTTAAGTCACTCCTCCTTCCCTTGCCTCCGGGATGCCCAGTTACCATAACACTGGCTGATACCATTGGCAACATGCACCTAAATAAAATATAGTTATACAATCCACTTAAGGTGGCTACAGCACTCATTTCCCCCACCCCCACCTCACACAACTCAACTTCGCTCCGGAGCAAGGGTACTTAGGAGAAATTTTAAAAGCTATTTATTGGCGTCGTGCACACCAGAAAAATACTCAAGTTGAATACTTGGCATCGCTGAAAAGTCAAGTTGCTTCTACCAATGCACTAGAAACCTTTGGAAGATGCAAAAAGCCTCCGCCGCTCCTGAAGATCCGCCGCAAGTGGATGCTCACGGTGGGGTGAGGAGGTAGAAAGGCCATGGCGGGGCTGGCGAGGAGAGGGATCAGAGGGGAGAAGCACACCAGGATGCTGGTGGCATAACGAAAAGGGTCGGGGTCCCAGGGCTGGCGCATCGGTGGCAGCTGCTGAGCCACAGGGGGTGCGCGCCGACGTCCCGGGAGGAGGGGGCGCGGCGGAGGGCTCCGGACCCGCCTCCACTCCACACTGCCTCCAGGACGCCAGACCGCCCGGGAGAAGGTAGGTTCGCCGGCACAAAGTTTCCAGAGACGAAGGTCGAGCGGGTCCCGGGCCCCTAGTCTCGCCAGGACCCGGCCCTCGTAGGCGCGAAGTTCCGCACCGCCCGCCCGCACAGCCCCCACCCCCCGGGCCTCAGGGCCCCCTACCGGCGCGGCGCGGCTCGCTGCTGGCGCTCCGTCCTCCTGCGCGGCTCCCGGCTTCTGCGGGTTGGGAGCCGCGCGCGCCCCTCCTTCTCCTCTCCGCCCGCGCCCGGGGCGGGCCGCGCGCACGCTCCCTGCGCCCCGTCGCCCTCTCCCGAAGGGGTGAACCCGGGGCGGGGGAGGAGTGGTATGGGCGGGGGGGAGCCCGAGGTGGACGCGTGGGGCGTCCGTCGCTGCGCGTGCGCGCTGAGTCTCCGCGCCTAGCGTTGCGGCGGGTCGCGCCCTAGGACTCAGAGGTCAGCAGCTCCTCCCAGCTCTTCCCAGCTCCTCCGCTTCAGTCTGGGGGGGTCAGGTGTAGTTTTCTCACCTGTCTCTCACACATAGACCCCCTCCATCCCACTTAGGCATTTGCCCACCAGCTGATTTTGAGAAGGGGTGCAGGGGTAGTGTACTTGGGTACTACTTTCTGGATGGGAGAGTATTAATGGCAACAAAACAATACAAATATAAAAGGTGCGAGCACCGCAGAGAGTGACTAATCACCGCCTCTCTCCCGACCCCCAACCTTCCAAGCGGCGCGGGAGAACCCAGGAGTTAGGATGGAAGGTTGAAGGAAAAATAAGTCTCATGGCAACTGTTGGGTGAATTTTGCTTGGACAGGGGTGGGCAGTTTCTAGTATCTGTTGTGGAAAGCTATTTTGTCCGAGACTCAAATGATCTCCTGCCTGCTCCAAGACGCCCAAACCACCGGCACCACAACGCGAGTGCCCATCAGTGCTCCCAGAGTGGGCAGGTAGGGTCTCGGGAGTCCAGGCTGGACACAAGGATTCACTGAAGGTTTATTTGTTGTGACACTCTGGGGGGAGGTCCTTTTTTATTTAGGTCTGCCCATCCGTAGCGTGAGTAGATGCAAAAAGGACTTTCTTCAGCACAACCCTCCCGGCCCTCCCACCTCCAGCAGGTGAGGGGCAACACAGGGGAGGTATGAGCGACTTCCTCAAGCTCTGCAGTGAGTCAGACACCGGAGTGCCGACTCCATGCCCAGTCCTGTACTCACCAGACCCAGCTCCTCACCGTTGTAAATCGTTGGCATCAGAATTGCTGAACAGTCAAACGAGTAGTCATAGGTTTGGGGGGAGGGGTTAAAGGGGGAGCATGAACCGCGCTTGGGTTTACATCTCTCTACAGCTTGAAGCAAAAGCTTTGAGGCTTTTTAAATGCTCTTCCTGATCGCCATTGGCCAACCAGATTCAGACTCATCCTGTGGGTGCTGGAATATCTAGAAGTTTTGTCTGCTTCCCAGATAAAAATATAACATCAAAGACATTTTAGTGATAATCCTGGGAAAGCGAAAAAGGCCTAGATGGTAGAGATTTATTTTTGCCTCCATAAAAAGAATCAAAGCTAGAACCACAGTCTTTGGGAAAGGAGTCCCCTGTGTTTCTCCTTTACTTAGCAAAGCAATAACTCGTCTTTTTCCTTTTTCTCAAAACGGTGTCCTTGTTATTGGATTGGCATCGGGGACCAGGACCAAACTTTCATCAACAACACTGCCTTCTCTGTGCTGACAAATCTTCTCTGCCTCTGGTGCTTTTTGTTGTTATTTCAGTTTTCTGTGTTACTGGGAATTGAATCCAGAGGTATTATATACCACTGAGCTACACCCGTGCCCTTTTGATTTTTTTTTTTTTTTTTGAGAGAGGGTCTCATTAAATTACCTGCAGCTGGCCTCAAACATGTGATCTTCCTCCTACCTTAGCCACCTGAATTTCTGGGATTAGAGGGGTAGATGGGCACATGCAGCTCTGCCTTTGTTTTGTTGTTGTTTTTGGTATTGGGTATTGAACCCAGGGGCACTTAACCACTTAGGCACATCCCCAGCCCTTTTTAAATATTTTTATTTAGAGACAGGGTCTCATTAAGTTACTCAGGGCCTTGCTAAATTGCTGAGCCTCACTTTGAACTTGTAATTCTCCTGCCTCAACCTCTGGAATCACGGGGATTACAGGCGTGTGCTGTGAGGCCCAGTCAGTTTCTTGTTTTAAAATTCCAGTAAATTTATACTTTTTCAACCTAACATTATGAGAGCAGGAACCTATTTTGATAGAAACTAAATTTTTCATATCTTACAATTTTTTTTTTAATGCCATGAGTTTGATTTTGTGATAGGGGTTCACTTGATGCTTTGACTGTATCCCTATGGATAGGCAGAATCACAGCCTTTGGGACAGGAGTTCCCTGTGTTTCTCCTTTGCTAGCAAAGCAATAAACCTAAATCTTTTTCTTTTTCTCAAAAAAAAAAAAAAAAAAGCTTTAAAATTAGGCAAATTGTTCCAGCAGTTCATATAGTGACTTATTTTTGACATGACAATACCAAAATAGCAAACTCTCTAACTGAAATGATTGTATGCAGCTTTTCTCCCTACAGTCCTTCCTTCAGCCAATTTAATGACTCAGCAGGACAAAGAGTCATATCGCCCATCAGATTCCAGCTTGTTAACATAGGTTTCCAAAACAATCTCTAAGTAGTGACAAGGAGTTAGGCATTTCATGGACTATGGGAACTAAACCTAGCATGAAGAATCATCATCAGTGAAGAGGAGGGAGATGGGCTAAAATAGAGTACATGTGGAGTGTGCTATTGACTTAAAGATGGAGAGATTAAGAAAAGTAGGAAGAAGTGCTGAAGTCAAGTAATAACCATGTAATGATTGTACATATGCCTGTGGGGAGGGAGGTGCTTTCTGTCTTTACAGAAAGAGGAAGTGTGGACTCATGTTTGCCTCTGCCAAAAAAAGGGTCTGTAAAGTATGCCGTTCCAGACTAGCACTGTCCAATAGAACTTGGTGTGACCACTAACATCTTCATTGTCCAATACAGTATCAATATAGTAGCCCCACTAGCCTTAGGGAGCTACTGAGCACTTTAAATGTAGTTAGGGTGAGCAAGGAACTAAATTTGTTATTTTATTCTATTTTAATCAGTTCAAATTTAAATCTTACTGGACAACACTTTTTTTTGGGGGGGAGGGGTGGTACCAGGGATTGAACCCAGGGGCGATTAACCACTGAGCCACAAAATGAACGGTGGTATAACCAAGAAATAAAATATTGCCACCACCCTAGAAGCCACTTGTCTATTCCTCTCCACTCTATCCTTCTTCCTTGTCCCACCTCACAAGTAAAAACTACCTTAAATATTAAATATTATCATTCTTCCCTTGTTGCTACTATCTGTATATCTATATCTTAACCAGGGGTCAGCAAACTATGGCCCACAAGCCAAATCTGAGCACCACCTATGTATGTATGACCAAAGTTGAGAATTTTTTTTTTTTTTTAACAGATGAATGTTTGTGATCAATTTGATAGGGAGCACCCACCTTGAACACCAATTAAGCAAAACATTATCTCCCTGTTATTGACTGAATTGTGTTCCCCCCAAAAGACATGATGAAGCCCTAAACTCCAGCCCTTTTTTATATTTTATTTAAAGACAAGGTCTTGCTGAGTTGCTTTAGGACCTCGCTAAATTGCTGAGGCTAGCTTTGGACTTGCGATCCTCCTGCCTCAGTCTCCCGGGCCTCTGGGACTACAGGTGTGCATGATGGGGCCCAGCTTTCTTTGATTTGGTTTGGTACTGGAATTAAACCCCAAGGTGCTTTATCACTGAGTTACATCCTAGCCCCTTTACTTTTTTGAGGCATGATCTCACTAAATTGTTCAGGTTTTTGCTGAATAATTGAATCTGGCCTCAAACTTTTGATCCTCCAGCCTTAGATTCTCAAGTCACTGGGATTATAGGCATGCACTACTGCACCTGGTCTGGACAGAACTTTCTAGAATATAAATATGTGAGTTTATGGGTGTCAATTATTTTAGGGGTCATCTCCTACAAAAGTATGATTTGGGCCCAGCAAAAGTTTGGGTCTTCCTGACTACAACTAAATAAACAGTTCTTTAGAGCACTGCAGCATCTGTGCTAGATGAGATTGATTTGAGTAAGCAAATAAAGAGTGGAGACTTCTTCTCCAATTAGCTTCTGATGTCTTCTTTCTTTTCTTTTCTTTTTTTTTTTTTTGGTACTGAGGATTGAACCCAGGGTGTTGTGCATTCGAGGAAAGCACTCTACCAACTGAGCTATATCCCCAGCCCTGATGTCTTCTTTTTTTCTGAACATATTCTCACTGGTTGGGCAATAGGCTACTTAGAATATACTTTTATGGGTCCCTGAGAAAGAATGGTTGCATCTTCCATTCATATCATTGCCTCTTGCTAACAAACTGGCAATAAACTGAGCATAGGGCACCCACCTGTAATCCCAGCTACTTAAGAGACTCAGACAGGAGGATGGCAAGTTCAAGGCCAGCCTGAGAATTTAGTGAGACCCTGTCTCAAAACATTAAAAAAGTTGGGTGTGGTGGTGTATACCTAAAATTCTTAGGAGGCTGAGACAGGAATACTCCAAGTTTGAGGACAGAATCAGCAACTTAGCGAGGCTATAAGCCTTTTAGTGATACACTTAAAATAAAAAAAAGTTTAAAAATTTTGTTTGGGATACTGAGGATTGAACTCAGGGGCACTCGACCACTGAGCCACATCCCCAGTCCTATTTTGTGTTTTATTTAGACAGGGTCTCACTGAGTTCCTTAGTGCCTCTTGCTGAGGCTGGCTTTGAACTTGCAATCCTCCTGCCTCCGCCTCCCAAGCCACTGGGGTTACAGGTGTTCACCACCACACCCAGCAAAATAAAAAATAAGTACAGGTAATGAGACTCAGTAGTTAAGCAGCTTTGGGATACAATCCCCTGTAAAAAAAACAAAACGACAAAAAAATTTAAAAAGGGGGGTGGGGATGTCAGTGGTACATACCCTTGGATTCAATACCAAAAAACAAACAAACAAAAAAAAAAAACCTGGCAACAGCTTTGCTTTACCTGTCAGAATTGGATAAGAGCAGTGATCAGGACACTTCAGTCTACAGAAGTTTGATTTCAGGGAGCCATTAGGTCTTGTGCCTCACAGGTATTTCAAAGCCTACTCACTAGTGACTGTAATTACAGTTTATATATATGCCACTGATGTCTATAAAGATGCAAATACCCTAAGAGAAGCAAACATTTTTAAAACTACTGTCCTTTGACAGGTTTGAGAGGAACAGTGGTCACCAGGTATCTGGGAGAAAACTCGATGCATGTGGGAAAAATAAAAGAATTAGCAGGACAGAAGTCTTAAGATACATTTCATCTACTACAGAGGTTTGCCTAAGGCGTGCGCTATTTCAGAAGATGTAAGAACACCTATATAAGGACTAACTAGGTTTTATTACATGAAAAAAGGCTTTAATCTTCTATTTTTAGTTTCATAGTTCTCATAAAATTAATTTTCTAGTAATAAAGAAATGTCATATTACAAACGAAAAAAGGAAAATAAAAGAGAAAAAAGCATCACCATCACTTTATTAACAAAACAGTGATTAGCACCTGAATTTGTCTTTTTTCTATGAAAGATTTTTTAGTTTTCTTTACACAGTTACAATCATAATATATAGTTCTGTAACCAACATCAAGTTTCTTGGACTAGGCATTACATAAGGGAACACTACAACATGTCAAGGATAACTAGGTAATTTGAAATCTGTCTCTGAAATTTTCTACCTTTAATTCAATACCAGGGCTACGGCAATGATGCAGTGATGAGAATTTGAAGATAAACAGCATCCATGCACAATACACCTCTGCTTCTTTTTATATTCTGTGGCTCAGATTTCAGTGTCTTTCCATGTGACTTTAGCATGATATGAATTATGTGGTACAACCTGAATGCAGTTAAACGGAACTAGCAAAGGTTCAAAGGGAAAGAAAATGAGATGCCAGTTGTGTTGTATGCCTTATGTGATATATACCTTATCCCCCCACTGTTCATCTTTTACTTTTGTAGTACTTGTGAGTGGAACCCAGGGCCTCACACTTGCTAGGCAGATGCTCCAGCATGGATCACATCCCTCAGCTTTATTTATCCCATTTAATCTTTGCCAAACCCAGTCAGGTAGGGATTATCAACCACACTTTAGACTGGAGGGTTAAGAAATTTGCCCAAGGTTGCATATTACTAAATAGCAGAACAAGGATTAGTACTCAGATTTTTCTAACACACCAGGCAGGTAAACAAAAATGTCAAAATGTCAAAAAAGTAAAAAATCCGTACTTTTTCCTCAATTATTTCTTGCATAAACCCTTCATTTAAAAGTGAGTGTTTAAGAGGGCTAGGGATATAGCTCAGTTGGTAGAGTGCTTGCCTTGAATGCACAAGGCCCTGGGTTCGATCCCTAGTAGCACCACCAAAAAATCCCACACAAAACAAAAGTGAGTGTTTAAGCCAGGCATGGTGGAGCATACCTTTAATCCTAGCAGCTCAGGAGGCTGAGGCAGGAGGATCACAAGTTTAATGCCAGCCTCAGCAACTTAGCAAGACTCTAAGCAACTTAATGAAACCCTGTCTCGAAATAAAAAATAAAATAAAAAGGGCTGGGAATGTGGCTCAGGAGTTAAGTGCCCCCCACCCTCCTTCATAGCACTGGTACTTTTTTTGAAAGGAAAAAATATTTTTAAAAAATCTTCTTTAAAAAGTAGAAAGAAGGGCTGGGGTTGTGGCTCAGCAGTGTGCTAGGTGCTGGGTTTGAGCCTCAGCACCATATAAAAATAAATAAACAAAATAAAAGGTATTGTGTCCAACTACAACTAAAAAATAAATTTAAAAAAATAATAGAACAAAGAAGGCTGAGGTTGTGGTTCAGTGGTACAGTGCTTGCGTAGCACATGTGAGGCACTGGGTTCCATTGTCAGAATCATATAAAAATAAATAAAGGTATTGTGTCCATCTACAACTAAAAAAAATTTTTTTTTAGTGAAGAAAGAAAATATTCCCCTCCCCCAAGAGTTAGTTACCTATAGTGATGATAACACCACCATAAAAGGTAAAAGACATGCTTTTAAAGACACCTAATGTAATTAATGCTGCTTTGCATAACTTCCTACCACACCAAAGAGGAAAAACCTGGTCCTACAACAGGGAAGTACATGTACACGTCAACCCAAAAGCTTGGAGACTTCCCTCTGGTTATGGAATGCTACCCATAACATCCAAAGCCGCTGACTATGCAAATGATGAAGTGGAATGTGATAGTAGAGCAGCAAAGGTTCCCAGATGGGTTAAAAGGCAACATCTAACCTCCTGAGTTGCCCATCTGCTCTTGCTTTGCTAAATAGTAGCAAATTTGTAACAGAAAGTCAGTAACCTCAAATAATTCTTCACCAGACTCAAGAAGCATACTTCCGTATAAACATACCCTCTGCATTGTGTGTCTCCAAAGCCCTGGGGCAGATAGCATATCCTGGATGCTAATTAGGGGTATCCCTTTTCATCAGAGGGCCTCTAAGCTTAGGGCTCCTATATCCTCCCCAATTTTGCCACCTGTGCTGGAAATCCCATGCTTTGTCTTTCCTCTTCCTAGTTTCCATGGAGACCCAACAATTTACTTTTTTCCCAGTCTTAGCCATGGTTATTTTTAACTGGAAAACTCTGAGCCAGGTCACAGCTGGGATCTGGATGATGCAATGACGTCTATAGCCACCCTTCTCTCCCACAGATGGACGCCTTCTTTTCTGCAGTTGCTGGGGGCGGAGGCACTCCTGGGAGACTGTGCTCTCAAAAGCGTTTTTTGCTTTACATCATGAAGTTAAAACCCATGCCCTGACTTAGATCTGACAGGTGTCCTGAATCTGAAGCTGTGTACACTCAGAACTAGGAGAAGATTATTATTTTTTTTGGGGGGGGGAGTGGGGGGATCAAGGAAAAGTTGACATTGCTTTCAGCTGTCTGGCTACAGTTTAGGTACATGGGGGCTCTGGCTCCTATCCCCCAGCAGAGTAGCTTTATCTGCTGCAGATTGCTCTTGATTAAAAAGAGGATTCTAACATGGGACAAGGTGGTAACAGGTGGAAGAGCTGTTTCCCATCTCTCCCGACAACAACAGCAAATGCTTATGTTATCAGGGTCAGAACACTGCTGCCCTCAGTCACAGAAGATTCACATCAGCCCACCCATCCTTGATACCTGGCAGCCAGTGCCTTCAAGGCATATCTGAACTTTTCATACTCCTTTTCAACAATTTTTGGGAGAAACTAGTCAATTACCCTGAATGCTGCCTATGTCAACAATGTGATCCCAGATACTCAAAAAAGGCCAAGGGAGGAACATGGTAAGTCAAGACCAGCCTGGGCAAGGACAACTTAGCAAGACCATGTCTCAAAAGGGGCTGTGGCCCCAGCACCACAAAAGAAGAAAGAGAGAGAGGAGAGAGAGAGAACGAGCGCAAGAGAGAAACAGAGCTCGAGCGCGAGTGAGCTTAACCAATGGTTAATGAATAAATTACAATGATTGATTTAAAAAAAAAGGCGGGGGGTGGGGGGCTATGGCTGTAGCTCAGTGGTAGTGTATTTGCCTAGCACATGCAAGGTCCCAGGTTCCAAGCCCAGTACCAAAACAATAAATAAGTTCCACATCCCAGAATCCATTTTTTTTATTTCTTAAAACGTTTCTGTTTTCAAGAAATTCCCTACATGAAGGGTGATAATGGGGTGGGGGGAGCAAATCAGTTTTTCTATTGTTCAGTGGGAGAAATGAGAGGCTAGGTCATTTCAAACAACTGGAAACGGAAGTACCCTTGGGAGAGAGCTCTCCTAACAAAAGAGAGCTGCATTTGAAGTGTCATGAATTGGAACTTAGCTGTCAGTTCACTGAATAAGAGGTGATAAGATGACAACATTTCAATCTAAGAAAGTGCTGGTTTCTTAAAATGATTATGAGGTCTTCTTTCTATATTTCCTAAGATGTTGATTCTAGTCAACGTATTCTGAACCAAGGCAGTAAGCCATCTGGAATTTTTTTCCCCTACATAAGACCTCAGGAGTGATCATACTAGATGAAAAATCATTGCTTTGATGGGTGTGGTAGTGCACACCTGTAATCCCAGTGACTCCAGAGGCTGAGGCAGGAGGATCCTAAATTCAAGGCCAGCCTGTGCAATTCAATGAGATCCGATCTCAAAATAAAAAATAAAAAGGGCTGGGGATATAGCTCAGTGGTAGAGTGACCCTGGGTTCAATCCAAGTAGCACAGGGAAATGTAGGAAAAAAAAAAAAAAAAAGAGAAGGAAGGAAGGAAGGAAGGAAGGAAGGAAGGAAGGAAGGAAGGAAGGAAGGAAGGAAGGAAGAAGAAAAACCATTGCTTGGCTTAGAAGACAAGATGAATTCAACCCAAGATTAGTCTGGTGCCACAGAAACCCACCTCCTGTGCTCCAAAGTAGATAATGAATGCATCAAATTCAATTATTCAGCCCTAAAAGATATAGAACAATTCTGAATTCTGGGCTAGCAAAGTTTAAGCACTGGGTTTTCAAAGACAAGGGCAGTGACCTTTTTTTTTTTTTTTTTTTTCCTCTTGGCTTTAGGTTTTAAGCCTTTAATCTTCACTGTCTATATTCTCTCTCTTTTTTGGGGGGAGGTGTAACCAGAGATTGAACCCAAGTGTGCTTAATCAAACTCAGCGATACCTGCAGCCCTTTTTTATATTTAGAGACAGGGTCTCACTTAGTTGCTTGCATCCTCGCTAAGTTGCTGAGGCTGGCTTTGAACTTGAGATCCTCCTGCCTCAGCCTCCTGAGTCGCTGGGATTTCAGGCATGTGCCACCTTGATCAGCACTATCTATATTCTTATCCCCACTTTATTACCATTACTACAAGGAAAGGGCATGTGATGGGTAACAAGCAAGTAACTCATTGTGACAAAGCAATTTTAATGTCAGAGCGAAACATTCATCCTTCCCTCAAATACCTATGTTTTTGATTTATAAGCTTGGCTGATCAAATCAAAGGGCAGCTGATACTCTTTCACTGTAGTATATACCTCTACTACTGGAAGCCAGGAGAGCAGGCAAACGATGAATAGAAAAAGAACTTCCTTCCATTACACATGGAAACTGTCCACTCTATCCCCTCCTCAAAGGCAGCACACTAAGACTTCAGTGCTGATGCCTGTTTCCAGGACAGGCTACTTAGGTTCTAAAATCCCCCAAATTAAATGTTCTTTACTATTCTTCCACTCCTAAAAGTCCTATGGCAACATAACTTTGACCATACAGGCTGCTCTAATCCTTCTTGAGTTCTGAGATCCTGTTCAATTTCATTCAAAAGGGCTAATTATTATGTCTGATCAAAGAGGGATCATTTACCTTAGTTGGGCCACCTTTTCTACACAAGACCAACAGAAATGAGCCTGGTACAGTGGGGCACACCTATAATCCCAGCAACTCTGGAGGCTGAGACAGGAGAATGGTAAGTTTGAGGACAGCCTCAGCCTAAGCAACTACCTCAAAGTAAAAGATAAAAAGAATTCGGGCTGGGGATGTGGCTCAAGCGGTAGCGCGCTCGCCTTGCATGCGTGCGGCCCGGGTTCGATCCTCAGCACCACATACCAACAAAGATGTTGTGTCCGCCGAGAACTAAAAAATAAATATTAAAAATTCTCTCTCTCTCTCTCTCCTCTCCCACTCTCTCTTTAAAAAAAAAAAAAAAAAAAAAAAAAGAATTGGGGATGAAGCTCAATAGTAAAGTGCCCCTGGGCTCAATTTCTAGTATCAGAAAAATCAAAAAAAGACCACAGAAATGGCAATATCCCATTGTACCTGAGATAAGCACATTGGAAAGGAAAACAAAGCTCCCAGTTCAGTAATTCAAACAAGTTAAAAAAAAAAAAAAAAAAAAAAAAAAAAACAGAAAGCATTCACAAAGACATACTTAAAAAAAATGGATGGGTGATGTTGCAGAATGCTGTTTAGAACACAGATCACTCTCCTGCCTAGAGATGGATAGAAAAGTGTTTTTTTTTTAAGTAAATAGGGAATGTGTAATTTGGGCCTCTGATTCTTTTGTTTCTGCAATACTGAAGTTGGAACCCAAGGCCTCATGCATGCTAGGCAAGTGCTCTACCACTAAGCCATGTCCCCAGCCCTGGGCCTCTGATTCTTCACAGCAGAGATTTTTGTTCTCTGATTACATATTTCCTAAATTAGAATAACTTATCAATTGGGATTGTGTTTTTACTGATGAATACTATCAATCTTCCTACTTTTCCAGTTAACTCACCAGCTGAAGAAGATTTCAATGACTGGTTTGCTTAATTGAAGTTCAGGTTTTAAAAAGGGTGGGGAGAAAGGTAAACGAGGAGGATAGAAACTGGAACCCAGGAAAAATAATCTGTAAATATTTCATATTAACTGATCTCAAGAAACAGTCTTGGTCTTTGAGTACAGGAGAGACTCATTACATGGAAAGAAATTTGTTTTCTATTTCCTACCACTGGGAGAGAAAGATATGCATAAAACTCCACCAGAAATCATTTTTTTAATATTTATTTTTTAGTTTTAGGTGGACACAATATCTTTATTTTATTTTTATGTAGTGCTGAGGATCAAACCCAGTGCCTCATGCATGCCTGTCGAGCATACTACCACTTGAGCCACATCCCCAGCCCCACACCAGAAATCTTTATTGTTAAATTGGAATAAAAATTCTTGAGTTCTGTGATCCTGTTCTTTATTTATACTGCTGAGTTTCCAGAGTAAACTCTCCCTCTTTTGAGCTGATCTGGACTAGGAGTGACATCTAATCAGTGGAGTTGGTTTATGGCCAACCCTGCCTAAAAGCAAAGAAGGAGATCCAATGTTTTTGGAAAGACCCTTGCCAGCTCTGGTTTTTTATTACTAAAAAGTGGCCTTCTCTAGGGGATGACACAGAAGGAAATAATGTATTTAAGATACTCACATCGGATACCAGTAAGTGCTCTTTCATTATAAATGCAAAAAAATTAGGACTCCTTTCAAGAGTACTCCTCACCCAAAATAAGGCTAGACCTTTGAGAAACCCACTAGGGATACTAGGTCTTAAATTTTGCAAAGCTGGGTAATAATCCTACTTTCTAAAATCTAGTCATTTGTTATTGCAACTTTATTTTCCTATCATTATTTTTTTTTTAAAGAAAGGGAGAGTGAGAGAGAGAGAGAGAGAGAGAGAGAGAGAGAGAGAGAGAGAGAGAGAGAGAGAGAGAGAGAGAGTTTTTTAATATTTTAGTTTTCGGCGGACACAACATCTTTGTATGTGGTGCTGAGCATCGAACCCCGGCCGCACGCATGCCAGGCGAGCGCGCTACCGCTTGAGCCACATCCCCAGCCCCCCTATCATTATTTTCAACCATGTTTTTCTCCTCCTCAAATTTACTGATTCTCCACCCATTTTTCAGCACTCAATTTTTCTGAGGTTTCTATCAGTCTGTCCTACTAACCTCCCACTCCTAACTACCACAGCTGCCCCTTGTGTTCTAGCCAAAGACATCTCTTGGCACCATTTTCCTTATTCCCACTGCTGCCCCCACACCATCCCCCACCTCCTATGTCTAGAACAGCCTCCCACTTCCATCTGCCATTTTTCTCTTGCCTCTTGATCTTACCATTGCCTCAAAACCCACCTCTCCCAAGAAGCCTCCCTTAATCAAGATGAAGGATTCTGCTCTGATGGCTACTGTGTCCCAAATTTTCAAAACATGAAATATGTTTCTTAAATAAGAGGCAATTCCTTCATAACTAACCAGGGTGATGGTGGTGGTGGAATATGTTTTCTAGAGATAAAACTATGCAAAAAAAGAAAACCATTTCCACAAACCATCCTTTTCAAAGAATGGAATTCTTCTATTTAAATTCTCTAAAAAGTATCCTTTTCACTTTTCATCCCCTATATGATGTCTACTAGCAAACTGCAAGCATATTTACATCAGTCAAAACTTTGCACTGATACTCCCAACAACCACATACTACTCATATGTTTGAATGTTAAAGGAACTGAAGAATCATTGGCTATTGGAAGTGATCTGTGCAGATTCTGCACAAATTTCTATATACGTTTTGCTTCTAGCAGAAATAAGATATCCATGAATTTGGCTTCTAATTTTACAGAAAGGTTTGACGTCCAAGTTTCAGTTGTGGTGGTGCTACTCATCCCATATCTAGTGAGTCTTGTATATGAAGCTGTTTTACTTCTGTTTTAAAAGCAGCTTTTATTGTAGGCTAGCCTTTCACCATAAGAAATTAGGGTTCAGGTCTCAGTCCAAGCAAAGCTGAGGTTAATTGCATCATCTCCATCCTCAGGGACCTGGTATCCTGGGAAACCCTGGGTAAGAACAGGGTGAGTCCAGGACACACATGTTAGGAGAGATGGTGCAGCGTGACGGGGCGGGCATCCAACACCCTAAGTGTGCTTTAGTTACCAGAATATTCGACACATCCACAAATTAAATAGCAAAAACACTTTAATCCATTAATTCTAAAAATAACAGAGACATTTTATATCCGGTGCCACCTCCTCAAAAGTCTACTACAGATCAGACAGCCACACTGCAAAGTACAAAGTCAGACATCAGAGATGCAGTTTGGGACAAGAACATCACGGGGAGATATTCCTCCTCTTTGCTTATAAACATAAGTTTCAGCTTAAAAAATCCTTAGAAGAGAGCCTTTCTCATGCTCTCAAACCTTTCTCTTTTATTCTAAATATCTCTGCAATGTCTGAAGGCAAAACAGATAATCAGCAAATAGCTCTCAAGTACAAGGATCTGAGCTAAACTCCTGGGAATAAACACTGTGGTTTGGTTTGGTTCTATTTCTACCAACACTGTGATGTGAGGTACTATGGTTCTTGTTTTAGTTACAAGAGGTGTTAGGAATAAATGCCCACTCACATTTAATAATAGCTTATCTAACACACAACTCTGCAGCACAATACCAACATAGGAGTGCTTTAAAGCAGGGTAAAGAAGAAAGCAGACATTAATACAACTGAAGGTTTCCTTTGTCCTTCCCCTCTTTTTACAATGATAATTTGGATGAAAATCAAACTCTTCAGAATGCTTACTGTCCTTTGACCCACCACATTCCAAACTTCTGACTTGTGATCCCAAGCCCTTGGAGCCTCAGGCTTTAGTGATGTATCCTTCTCGGATGAGGAAATCATAGATTTTCCGGGTTTTGTTCACGTCTATCTTGATGAGTGCTCTTGCCTGTGCCAGTCTCAAGCCTCCTTGCTTGTTACATTCGTTCAAAAGAGCAGATTTGTATTCTAAATAGGCTCCAGGGACCAACCTCACCATCTGACAGAGCTGTAAGACACAGCAAATTTAATAAACATTAACATCTGTCTTTCTCATAATTTAATCCAGCAGGTACAGCAAAAAACAAAAAAGTGACATCAACTTCAAACTATTTGTAGGAGCTGTTGAGTGGCTGGACCACATTCCACTTAGTCTGTTCCTATCTGGAGACCAACACTACCTAAGGATAGACACCCAGGAAGAAAAAAATCAGGGTGTGATGCTAGGAGAGCCTATAGCACGTGCAGGCTGGCTCAGGGGCCTGGTTCTGTTAGGAAATACATGTATGTGTTCCTGAGGAGCCTGGCTCACTCAGGTGTGGAGCATTAAATGCCTGGGTGGAGGCCCAACACCATCCCAACACTCTGTCCAGGAAGAGCCACAGAGCACAGTGGGGACAGAGTATAGGTGCTTAGATTCCCAAGTGTGAATCACATTATTGTTACTACTGTCATTAAGGAGTAGTCCCTGTTTTTGTGATTACATTTCCTACTCTGAGAAGAGGCAACTTTAACTGCTAAAAACCTAGAAAGGTTGCTCAATTCCAGTTCACCTGCCATTATCTAGCAATGAGTAGTCTGAGGTCACCATTATGTGGCTAAGGATAAAAATATTTCCAGGCCATTCAAAATTTTAATCAGAACTGGCCTGTGACTTTCTTAAGCAATATGTAGATAAAATATGTACCTCCTTCTACCTCCAAAATAATCTTTACCATTCCTGATGGATAAAACAGAACTGCACTACAATGGTTCCTTGTGACATGAGCTAATGCCACAGAATGGCAGGTGGGGGACTGATCTTGGGAACTGTAAAAGGGGTACGTGAGGAGCAGAAAGGATGCTTCTCTGTTGAAATATGGACTTCATGTCTCAGACATATCCTGTTGAAAATCTGACAAGGGCAGAGTGTGTGCGTGAGAGAGAGAGAGAGAGAGAGAGAGGGGGGGGGGGGGCTCGTGAGAATGAGAGAGAGAGATATGAGAGAGAGAGATATGCTGGGGATAGAACCCAGGACCTCAGGTATGCTAGGCAAGCACTCTATAACTGAGTTACATTCCCAGTCCCACTATATATATAAAAATTAATGTGTGACTAGGGCTAGGGACATAGCTAGTGGTAGAACCCTTACATAGCATGTGCAAAGTTCTGGGTTCAATTATCAGCACCACAAAACAAATGAATAAAGTTAATTTGTGACTATAGAAAGTGGTATACAGACAGTCCAAAAATGTTTTAAGTGAAGGTTACATCGTTGGAATAAGTACAGAACTTCTCAAAGTGACCAATCTCATAGGAAATACCTATTTTCATGTAAGTTATTTTAAGTTTATAAAAAAAACTTCATTTACATAAAGTACCTACTGTCTGACACAAAGTAAATGCTCAGTAAATAAGAATCATTATTATCTAATTGACATTATCACATGAACTTCCCCCAAAAGAGGAATGGTAGCAGGGCAAAGAAAGTTTTTTTGTTGTTGTTTGTATTTGGCACTAAGGACTGAACCCAGGGATGTTTTACCACCACATCTCCAGTCCATTTTATTTTTTATTTTGATACAGCATCTTGCTAAGCTGCTTGGGACCTCACTAATTTGCTAAGACTGCTTTTTTTTGATACTGGGGATTGAACCCAGGGGCACTCAACTACTGAGCCACATCCCTTCTCTTTTTTATATTTTATTTACAAACAGGGTCTCACTGAGTTGCTTAAAGCCTGGCTAAGTTGCTGAGGCTGGTTTTGAACTTGTGATCCTCCTGCCTCAGGCTCCCAAGCTGCTGGGATTACAGGTGTGCACTACCATGCCCAGCTGAGACTGGTCTTGCTTGAACTTGCAATCCTCCTGCCTCAGCCTCCCAAGTCCTTGGGATTATGGGTATGCACCACCATGCCTGGCAAGAAAAGAGCTTTCTGAAACCTACCAAGGATAGCTCCTAGACTACTGGGACACACTAGACCTGTGTACATGTTAGATGAGCAGGGCAAAATAGGCTTGATACTGTAATTTTTTTTTTTTTTTTTGTATATGTGGTACTGGGGTTTAACTACATCCCCAGTCCTTTATATATATATATATTTTTTTTTCAATATTTTTTTAGTTGTAGTTGGACACAATGTCTTTATTTTATTCTTTGTTATGTGGTGCTGAGGATCGAACCCAGCATCTCACACGTGCTAGGCGAACACTCTACTGCTGAGTCACAACCCCAGCCCCAGTCTTTTATATTTGAGATAGTTCCCCAGGCTCCTAAGTAATTGAGATTACAGACAAGGGTATCACCATGCCCAGCTTTTAATAGGCTTCTCATAACAAGTAAATGAATAATCAGCCCGTATTCTCTTCCCCAAAGTCCCCTTCTTTTTGTTACCTCCTTTTCTTTTTCATTCAGCTTTTCTGTGCCAGGGAGGCCAGTGAGATTCAAGGGTGGTGCACTCCGTCTACCTACAAGACACAGGCAGGAAAAAAAACACAAAACATGTATTTCATAGGAGCAACAACTGCTCTGGTATAAAGTATAACAAAGTTCGAAGCACAGACCAGTTAGGTGTAGGATCAATACATCAATCTGCACTCAACCTGTCCCTCAGGCCTGTTTAGCTAGAAACATGCACATCCCAATATTCACTTGAAAATAAAAATGAGGGACTGGAGATGTGGCTCAAGTGGTAACGTGCTAACCTGGCATGCTCCGGGTGCTGGGTTTGATCCTCAGCACCACATAAAAATAAAAATAAAGATGTTGTGTCCACCGAAAAACTAAAAAATAAATATTAAAAAATTCTCTCTCTCTTCTCTCTGTCTTAAAAAAAAAATAAAGTAAAAATGATAATTCACATGTCCTTTGCTCTGCCAAAGTACACAATCTCATATATCTTAGCATGTAATATGACTGCTCATCACAGCAGTTATGATCCATTTCTTCCTACCACATAGGAGACTAAAATCCGAAGCCCAAATGTCATTCAGTAGAAAGGACATCCACTGCCTAACTTGACAACTGATAATGGAAATAACAACTCTGCAGGAGAGACATTCCTAATCCTCCCAACTATGCCAGCAAGACAAGGTAAACATGGTAATTAACCAAATACCATGTGCCTTCAGATCAAAGGCAAACTGTTAGGCCAGCAAAAGGCCCTTCTTATTAATATGTGAGAGAATATCTGTTCCTTTCAAAGGAGCCCTGTTTACCTAAAAGATACACACACAGGAACAATAAGCCATTATATGGCAAAGCAGGAACTAAGGTCAACTCACATACCTGAGAAAGAAATCCAAACAGGAGATCACTGGCCAGGCCAGGATGGGAAGTTTGAGGTGCAAGTTTGGGGTGGCAGCGGCGGGAAAGGTGGGGGTGGGGGGATTGGGTGTATTTTGAATGTATATTTGAGATTAATGTTCTAGGGGTGAATGGAGTGAGTTAGGCAAAAGAAAATGTAGAATACTATATTAACAAGTTTTATGGGGAACATCTTTTACAGAAAGAGAAGGGACTATTTTAAACTGCTCTATTGGAAAAGAGGCTCCTCTATAATATCAACAAAGGCAATAAGGGCTTACCCTAAATGCTCAAAAAAGAAGATAAAAATCATATGGCATCTCACAAGTCACCAGAGGCTGGCTACAAGCAGTGATGCCAGGCTTTCAACCTTTCATTACCTAAAGAGCAACTCCCAACAGTAAGAAAGCAGGGTCTCCTCAACCTAAATATAAGGGGTGAGGAAAACTAACGCTAGCCTAAAAACAAAAACAAAAAAACAGTGAATAAGTGAGTGCATGTGGTCAAAAAACCCCACAAATACCAAAGCTGTGTAATCATGTTAGCCAGTTCATTCATTTTAATTAGCCAGTATTAAGTATTCTGTATTTAGATTGCATGGAAGGACTGGAAATAAGAAAATTAGAAAATAAAACATGGATTTCATTGTCTTGACAACTCCCTAAATGGCTTCTTTTCCTCTTTTAAGTATTCAGAAATAATTTACTTAAAACAAAGGGGGGGAAATATTATTCATCAAAGAGCCTTATCTGAGCCCTATCTAGATTCTGAATATCATAAATAATTTAGCAAAGTACATTGTTGGGAGCTTTCAAAGAATGGTAAAAGAACAAATTATTATTATTATTATTTTTGGTGCTGGGGGCCTTGTACATTCGAGGCAAGCACTCTACCAACCTGAGCTATATCCCCAGCCCCATGAATTGCCTTTTTTTTTTTTTTTTAAACATTTTTATTTTTTAGTTCTTGGTGGACACAACATCTTTGTTTGTATGTGGTGCTGAGGATTGAACCCGGGCC
Organism: Ictidomys tridecemlineatus; assembly: GCF_052094955.1. Taxonomy (NCBI): domain Eukaryota; kingdom Metazoa; phylum Chordata; class Mammalia; order Rodentia; family Sciuridae; genus Ictidomys; species Ictidomys tridecemlineatus. The sequence goes on along the minus strand of NC_135479.1, from coordinate 36,216,839 downwards.
ACATGCATACGAGGCGAGCGCGCTACCGCTTGAGCCACATCCCCAGCCCCATGAATTGCTTTTTTTTTTGAATTTTTAATATTTATTTATTTATTTAGTTCTCGGCGGACACAACATCTTTGTGTCTTTGCCACATCCCCAGCCCCCATGAATTGCTTTTTGACTACTCTATTCCTACTCAGTGGAATGGTCTGTATATTCTTATTAGGAGAAATGGCTATCTATCTACTATGGAGTAGAGGGAGATGATAACTAGGAAAACAGGCAAAGAAACACCACAATCTTGGTTCAGAGCAACACAAGTAATACCTTCCCAAATCCCTAGTCATTGATTTCCAATCACCAAGAGCATCAGACAGCATATGGCTTAATCTTGCTTTGTAAAACTAATCTCAAAAATAGGACATACCCAAAGAGTTAAAGTTTAGAAATAGAAATACATAAAGTCTATCACTTATAAAAAGCCTGAAGTTTCTGGCAAGTAACATGTTTCTTTCCCCATATCAGAAAGATTTTTAACTTATCTTGTATGAGATGCATCTCAGAATCTGTGGTAGATACAACAGCAGTAAACAGACTGTGAAAACTAGTAAAACAAAGAAGCTACCTTTCTAGAATCCTTTCTTCACCTGTCTTTGTACTCTGGTTATAAATTAGCCGAACATTTGATTACTATTAATCCACTGAGAAGAGGAGGACTGCTGGATCACCTCTCAAATACAAACTTCACAATCAAGACTTACCTGGGGCTGGAGGCTGCTAAGTGGTAGAGAGCTTGCTTATCATCCACAGAGCCCTGAGTTTCATCCCCAGCACCAAACATACAAAAAAGACTTGCCTGGGAAATAATTACCTGAATTCGAAGCCATCGGAATGGAAGGAGTCAGCCCAGAATCACTAAAACAAAGAAAAGGAATTTAAGCTTAGGTCATATCAAAGAAGGCAATTTCCAAAAGTCCCTATGGGACTTTATCAGGAAAGTCACTTTGAAAAGATATAATAAGATAAACTACATAATGTTTTATAGGATACCTTACTATACTGACCAGGAAAGAAAATCTCTTCTGAGGGAAAAAAATTCCTTGGATTGGCTAAGGAAAGTTTGTTAGTTTGTATGAAATAAGAGCTCTTAGCATGGAACATCCCAACAGCATTCATGGAGAAGAGAAAGGAATGTGATTTTCAATGCAAATCATACAAGGAAAAAAAAAAAGGCACAGGTGGAAAGCTAGGCAGAACATACTAATTTTTAAAAATAAGATTACAATAGGAAAGTAGGATTGCAGGAGGCCCAGTTGTTTCTTAATTGTCAGTGCTGTACTATTTCTGAGATGAACTTCTAAAATCTTTTTGAAAACAACTGGGGAGCAGGAGGGTAATGGGGATTGAATCCAGAGGCACTTTACCATTGAGCCATATCTCCAGTAAATAAACAGAATATCCACAACAGTAAACAGACTGTGAACACTGGTAAAACAAAGAAGCCTTTTTGTTTTTTATCTTGAGATAGGGTCTCAGTAAGTTGCTTAGGGCCTCAAACTTGTGATTCTCCTGCCTCAGCCTCTCAAATCATTGGGATTACAGGGGTACTCTACTGGACCCAGCTGAATTTTTTTTTTCTTTTTTAATTATGGGACCCGTCATTACATATTTGTATATACACACAATATAACAATATAATTTGGCTAATATCATTCCCTAGTATCTTTCTGAATTCTTTTAGCTACCCAGATTTTATTACTTAGCCATCTCAGGTGCCCACAGAATCTGAAACACATGTGAAGCTAAAGTGTTCCAGAAGGAGTGCTTCCCCACCCAGGTCTTGAATTGCTCACATGTCAGCTTGCCGACGGAGCCACTGTTGGCAGGCACTACTGTCCTGGATGTACTGGAGAACTTCAGAGAGCATGGTGCGTTTAAGGCGTTCTTCTTCTCTCGTCTTCTTTAGGTGATCATACGTTCTGGCACCTGGAGGTGTAGAAAACACCATGACCACAACAACAATGCAGCAGAACGCAAGGGCCTCTTAACCAATCAGCAAACAAAAAATCTTTTTTTTTTTTTTTCTGCAAAACTGCATTCACTATTATTATTATTATTGAACTGGGGATTAAACACACGGTCATTTTATCCCCAGTCCTTTATTATGAACATAATAATTTTATTTATTTTTATATGGTGCTGGGGATCAACTCAGGGCCTCATATGTGCTGGGCTCTACCACTGAGCCACACCCTCAGCACTACCACCCCCAGTCCTTTTTAAAAAAATATTTTTGAGTTATACATGGACACAATAACTTTATTTTGTTTAATTTTATGTGGTGCCGAGGATTGAACCCAGTGCCTCTCACGTGTGAGGCAGGCTCTCTGCCAGTGAGCCACAACCCCCGCCCCCGCCTAATCCTTTTTATTTGTTATTTTGACAATAGGGCCTCACTAAAGTTGCTGAGTCTGGCCTCCAACATGCAATCTTTCTGCCTCAGCCTCCTAAGTAGCATGTACCGCTGTGCCTGGCTAATTTTACATTTCCAAAATGGTTTCTGTTGTTAAAAATAAAGACTATTACACTTGAACTTATATCCATAGAGCTATGTTAAGAAGCTAACTACTTTTTATTTTTATTTATTTAAATATTTATTTTTTAGTTGTAGTTGTACACAATACCTTTATTTTATTTATTTTTATGTGAGCTGAGGATCAAACCCAGGGCCTCGCACATGCTAGGTGAGTGCTCTGCCACTGAGCTACAGCCTCAGCCAGCTACTTATTATTTTTTGAGACAGGGTGTTGCTAAGCTGCTGAGACTGGCCTTGAATTTATGATCTTCTTGTCTCAGTCTTCTGAGTTGCTGGTATTACAGGCATGCACCACTGTACTGGGCCATAGCTACTTCTTGTGTGTAGTGGATGATATCTTTTAATTACCACAGAAACTTCAAATATGCAGAAGAAAGGAATGCTATAGATCACTCCAACAGCAATAGTAAAACAACAGAAAACAGCCTGTATATGCGCTGGAGTTGTGGCTCAGTGGTAGAGTGTTTGCCAAGTGTGAGGCACCGGGTTCAATCCCCAGCACCACATAAAAAACAAACAAACAAAAAAACTAAACTAAATAAAGGTATTGTGTCCATCTACAAATAAAAATATTTAAAAAAAAAAAAAAGAAAGAAAATAGCCTTTATTAAGGATTTGCTGTGTGCCAGGTGCTATGTTTTTCCATACAATCTTTCTCTTTCTCTCTCTCTCTCTGTTGTAAAGGGATTAAACCCAGGGGCACTTAACCACCAAGCCACATCCCCAGCCCTTTTTTAATTTTTTGAGACAGGGCCTAGCTAAATTGCTGAGGCTGGCTTTGAACTTGTGATCCTCCTGCCTCAGCCTCCCAAGCCACTGGAATCACAGGCATGTGACACTTTGCCCAGGCACACAATCTCTAATTTAGTCTTCATTCTAAGAGACTCAGAAAATGAAAACCTGAACAGAATTACAGAGTCAGTAAACAGTGGAGTCAGAATCTAAACCTAACCTGACTAGTTTTTTTTTTTTTCTGTGCTGGGGATCAAACCCAGAGCATCACATAGGCTAGGCAAGCACTCTATCACCAAATTATCTGAGTTATATCCCCAGGCGTAAGCTGTATGGTTTTAACTGCAGTAATACACTGCCTTCCCATACGACCTGGCTTTACTGTTAACTTGATCTTGAAACTTTAGTTTCTTCATTAAACAGAAGTAACAGTACCCCATAAGTTTGTCATGAGACACTAAATGACATGATGCATCCTACATCTAAAGCACCACTCTCTTTTCTATGTGTTATGACTTTTATGCTACCTCAGATAATCTATATAATGATATTTATAGGGATTTAACAGATGAAACTTTTCTAGAAAGATTGAAAATTCATTCTGAAAAAGAAAAGCTTAATTTAAAAAAATCACAACCCCTTTGAGAATCCCTGCAAATAAAGATGCCCTTTTTATATACTTACTACAAAAATTGGTAATGCCTGCTGTCCTATATTCCTGGAGCCGCTTGATTTCCCTTCGAAGTTCAAATTCCACTGTTTTCCCCAAAGAACAAAGAAAAAAAAATTTGAAAAACAAAATCAACATCAATAAGTACTTCTGCTGTTAAGCATTTTCAGTAATTCTTGTCTTACATAAAAAGCTGGGCAATTTCATCTAGGGAATCCTTTTTATTGATAATCTTTTATTAGAAATTTACCCAAAAACTGAGAAAAGCCTACTCTAAATGTCTCAAGCTGCCATCTCCAAATGCAGTAGCTGGAATTTTTTTTTTTTTAAATTTTCTCCTAGAAAACTTAAATTGGCTGAATTCATGTGTCCCCCAAAGTAATGAATATAATTTGTTAAATAACCAAGCTTTCCTGGTCTATCTATTCTCTCTCAAAATTTTTACTCATACAACCAAGTTTGTGAAACCCATCTCTGGTATTACTTGATGTTGCCCTAATGCAAAAGAATAACAAAAGTTCTCTACTCAAGTCCCAGTTAGTTTCTTTACAGCTTTTCTCCTATAGGGACAAAAGAGCATTGTGTTTTCCATAAACCAAAGATTTCTGCCTCCTCTGAGAACATAGATCAGGTTGCACTGCTCATGTTATTATGTGAAAGGGCATTCAAACTTGGGTGCTTTTGAAACAGAGGATGAAGGAAAAGCCTGGACAATTCATGGGGTGTAGTTCTTTGGAGTGACACATAAACCAGGGATGACACAAACTGGGACAGGAAGTAAAAGATCAGTCACTGAGAATGCCAACCAGACAAGGTGTTTGCTGAGGACAATCAACCTGGCTCAGATAAATGCCTGTGATGCTTCCTAAGAAATATTTGCGTGAAACAGGGTAAGAGCCCTGGCAAAGAACCACCCAGAACAAAACTAAAGGGCCAAATAGATTTCATAATAAAAAGTGTAGAAAAGTCAGCCAGTCCATTCTGTCTTAGGTTAGGCCTTACTGACCTCACTTCAATTTTTTTTTAGTAAAAAATCAAAATATAAAATGGATGACCTCCCTCCAGAATACCAAAGAAAAGCAAGAGAATGATGGAAGTACAATTTCCATGAGTCATCCAACTCTGTTCCCATTTTTGGTACTGGGGATTGAACCCAGGGGCTGGCTATTAATAAATGAGCAACAATCCCAGCCCTTTTTAAAAATTTTCATTTAGAAACAGGGTCTCCCTAAGTTGCTGAGATTGGCTTTGAACTTGGGATCCTCCTGCCTCAGCCTCCCAAGCTACTAGGAGTACAGGTGTGCGCCACCACACCTGGCTTCAGCCTCCCATTTTTAAAACTACTTTTTTTTTAATGTTTATTTATTTTCTTAGTTGTAGTTGGACACAATTCATTCATTCATTCATTCATTCATTCATTTATTTATTTTTATGTTGGGCTGAGGACTGAACTCGGCTCCCGCCTGTGCTAGATGAGCACTCTACCACTGAGCCACAATCCCAGCCCCTTAACATCCCTTTTCTTGCTCTCACAGTTCCAAATTTATTTCAATAATAATAAAGGGGAGTAGAAACAGACATATCCATGTTATTTACTTCACATAAAACACACACACACACACACACACACACACACACACACACGTTCATTAAGGCTCAAAAACCACCTACATGCATGGCTTTCAATGAACTTATCATGTTCCACTGGACCCACAATCCTTGCAAATCGCCTCATTGTTTCATAAAGGTCTTGAACCTCCTTGGGATAACGCCGTTCCATTACTACAGAGAAAGTAAAACATAACTGTGTCATTGGAGAATGTACGGATTCCCAAGTTGGCCACATTTTTCTCCCCCTCACAGAAGTGAAATGGAAGAACATTATTCCTGACCTCATATGACTAATTTACCCATGACAGGAAGCAAACAGAAAAGCTAAGAATGCAAAATACTAATCATAGTGACTGCTCCACAGCATCTCCATAAGGATTATCACTGGAGATCATCTCCATCACTAAGCACTAGTGACTTCTCCCACCCCACTGTCTTTTATCTGCACAGGCAATGCTATAGTAATGGGAAAAGATTAATGGTAGATCTTGCATTCTCAGAAACATGTTGGCTAAAATTTCTGGAATTACTACCCAACAGGATAACTAGGAAATTGCAGACACAGAATCTATCGACAGATTAGCCTAGAAAAGTATGTTCTTGCTCACATGACCCTTGTGAAATCTCCCTGTCTAAAAATATTCAGGTGAGGTATATATTTCTTCATTGCCCATAGGGGTTACTTTGCCTTTCTCCAGACCAAATTAACTAGTTCACCTTAATTAACCAATGAAGTTATATTTTGACAATTATCATGCAAATAAATGGTCACATATCCAACAGAGCCAGGAGCAGCAACTCTGGGGATCTCTTTTGATCAAATCTCTAATCAAAAGAGTAATATTTACAAAGATGATGAGGAGTAAAACCAATCAACAACTGGTAAGTTGATGTGGCCAGGAGCTCTGATTGCTTTTCAGTGATTTTAACCATATTCAGTAGTAACTAGGTCAGCGCTCGCGCTCTCTCTCTCTAAAAATTTTTGGTGCTGAGAATTGATCCAGGGCCTTGTGCGTGCAAGGCAATCACTACCAGCACAGATGTATCCCCAGCCTAGTTCAGTCTACTCTTGAAGTAAAGATAATTTTTCACATATGACAGTTATTTAAATTGCCTTTATTTTAGATGAATTTCTTCACTTAGAAGACACATTCTTATCTACTTCACTTAGAAGAGACATTCTTATCTACTAATTCCAGGAGTTTGTTTTAATTTTTTTTTTTTTTTCTTTTTGGTGGTACTAGGGACTGAACCCAGGGCTTCATGCTTGCTATGCAAGCACTCTACCATGGAGCTCCAGCTCCAGCCTTCCATCTTATTAATTTTTATTTTGGGACAAGGTCTCACTACATTGCCCAGGCTGTCCTCAAACTTTCAATCCTCCATCCTTAGCCTCCCAAGCAGCTAGGTAGGTGTGTACCACCATGCCTGGACTAGGAGCTGACTGAATAAATACAGACTGATTATTTCTTTCTTACTACCAAACAAAAACAAAACAGAAATCCCAACTCATAACAAGGATAACAACAAAGAATCTGAAATGAAATTGGAAAAATAACTTTTTTTGTTTTACCTTTACTTCTGTGTATATTTGAAAATGCCCATAATAAAAAGTAGGGAGAAAAACTACCAAGCTATCATTTTTTTCTGGGGGCGGAGGGAGGCCATTAAGCTTTTTTACCCTCCTTTCCCTTGCTCTGACAGTTCCAAATTTATTTCATAAAAATAAAGGGGAGCAGAGACAGTAGTAGATTTTTTTCCTCCAGTACTGGGATTGAAACCAGGCTTTACGCATGCTAGGCAAGTGCGCTACCACTGAGTTATATCCCCAGCGCTTTTTATTTTATTTTGGAATAGGTCTTTTTTTCTGTGTTCCTCCTATCTGTTTTCCAAGTAGCTAGGATTACAGTTGTGCACCACTTTGTCCAGCTGGAGTAAATCTTTAAGATCTGAAGGGAAAGAACCTTACCCATCATACTAAGGTCACTTGTATATTCAATATAACTGCAACTGGCTACCTCTGAAACCACAAAACACATGCTACTTCTAAATGCTCAGAATCAGCTTCCCCTTGGTCTTATTCCTGGAAAAACTATAGTAACAGAACAATAAATCCAAACTGACCTGTCCACCAGTTAAAATTGGATTTATGTAACAGGAAATTTCATGAGTAAAAGTCAAAACTTAACTGATCTATATGAAAAACCCAGTAATTCAGATAGAGAAACTCATTATTGTGTCTACCAGAACACGGATAATTATTGTCTATAGAAAAAGCATGGGAAATCTGATCCTGAATTATTTTTGCAAATCCATAGTTCTTGTTTTGGAAGGGGATACAGCGGGGGCTGGAGATTGAGCCAAAGACACATTTAGCATGAAGTAACATCCCCAGACTTTTTTATTTTTCACTTTTAAATGGGGTCTTACACCAGGTGCAGTGGTGCATGCCTGGAATTCCAGCCACGAGGGAGGCTGAGGCAAGAGGATCATATGTTCAAAGCCAGCCTCAGCAAAAGTGAGGCACTAAGCAACTCAGTGAGACCCTGTCTCTAAATAAACACAAAATGGGGCCAGGGATGTGGCGCAGTGGCCTAGTGCCCGAGTTCAATCCCCAGTACTCCCACCCTGCCAAAAAAAAAAAAAAAAAGATGGGGTCCCACTAAGTTGTTTAGAGTCTTGCTAACTTGCTGGGGCTGGCTTCAAATTTGAGATTTCCTGCCTCAGCCTTCCAAGCTGCTGGGATTACAGGTTTGTGCCACCACACTGGACTGCAAATCCACAGGTCTTGATGAGGATAGAATTAAATAAGTAATCTAATACTACAAGAAGGAATATAAATTGATATAACCTCTTTTGAAAGCAATCTGGCAACATGCACCAAGATTTTTTTTTTCTTTTTAATTTTTAGTTGTAAATGGACATAATACCTTTATTTTATTTACTTATTTTTATGTGGCACTGAAGATCAAACCCAATGCCTCACATGTGTAAGGTAAGTGCTCTACCACTGAGCTACAACCCCAGACCAAGAATTATTAATGATTCTATATTTGTGACCTATTAATTCTACTTTAAGGAATCTACCTTTAATAATAGGACTAGGGATACTATAGCTCAGTGTGCAGTGTATGCCTAGCATGCATGAGGTCCTGGGTTAGATCCCTACCGGTGCAAAAAAAACAAAACTAAAAAACCATTAAACATTCATAAATAGAGCCAGACACAGTGGCACAAGCCTATAATCCCAGTGCCTCAGGAGGATGAGGCAGAAAGATTGTTAAGTGAGAGGCCAGCCTCTGCAACTTGACAAGAGTGTCTGAAAATTTAAAAAGGGCTAGGGGTTGCAGCTCAGAGGTACAGCACCCCTGGAATTCAATCCCTGGTTCAAAAAAGAAAAAAGAAAAACCTAGACAGAGAACAAATAAGTTCATCATAGCATTATTTATGTAATGATTCAAAAAATGTGAAAACAAGCTAAACATTTAGAAATAAGTGATTAAACACACAATTGTATTACTTTATATATAACATTCTGACTATGTAAAGTAAATAAAACACCATAATAACTTGAAAAATGTATAAAGTACCAAAATAAAGGCATAAGATGTAACATTCTTATGACCACAACCATATTTTTAAAAAATTATATATAAATTATTTAGATTGAAAATGCACTCAACCTGTCTGACTGGCTAACTTGACCCTTTCAGTGCCACAGTGTCCAAGAGACACCTATTGAAGATTCTACCAAATAAGACTTTTACAAAAAGAGTATTATGACACATAACCATTATAAACATTCTGAACACTACAATTATTATTATGAAAGTATTATTATTTCCTGAACAGACTCTACATTGTAGAAAAAAAAGTACTGGGGCTTTTTCTGCCAGTTTAAGTTCCTCCATTATTTAAAACTGTAAAATTTAAGTTAGCAATTCATTTCAAAAGCCTTTATTTACTATCATCATCACACAATGTTAAATATCTTTTTTATATACCACCATGCAAAATGAAAGCATCACTTTCTATTGATGTTTCTATAAAAATAATTTTATAACCTTTGAGGATAAAGGTTATTTTATGTTTAACACATTGTTTCAAAACATGACAAATCTAGAAAATGATCATTTTTCCATGCTGTAATTACTACACTAGTGTAAAAAATTCTCATGTTAATGTTTTGACTATAAATTAATAGTTCTTTATTATCACTATAGATCAAAATGGCCTTGAAGACTTTTATATTTCTTTTGGTGCTAGAAACTGAATACAGGGCCTTGCACATGCTAGGCAAGTGCTCTACCACCAGTCCTGTATCAGAATTTTTTAAATCGTCCTAGGTGATGCTAACATGCAACTTGAATTAAGAACTAGTGCTATAAATGATCTGTTATAATTTGGTATAAGTATTTGTTAAATGATTTGTTAAAGCTATTCAGTAATATTAGAAGAAATTAGAAAAAATAGCCAATACTTACATTGAAATTTTCTAAGGTTGATTAATCCATGATCTCTTATAATTCTAGAATAAAAACCATAATAATCTCTTTTAGAATAAGTTTCACATTTAATGTTTTTCATATGCAGCTTTTGTTAGACATCTTAAAACACTCTGAGGTAGAATACAGAGATCCAAAAGAGTCGCTCCCCACAAAATTCTGCAATCAGTGAATCACTAACACAATTTTAGGCTCTCCAGCATCACACATTTTCCCTCTTCTTTGGCTTGGAGACTCTAAAAAGCTATTTGCTAGATAAATGAATCAATTACCACTCACAAATACTGAAAAATATGTGTCTGTCACTTAAGATGAACAGAAGGAAATCTGAGTCCACATTATACAATTAATCTATTCAGCTTGTGGAAATGTTAATTGAGAATACTCATTCAAGGGAAACTTGCTAACCATAAAAAGGCACCATGATCACACATTCAACATTTACAACTGTGCATTCATAACAACACTTTGAAGCTATTTGAAATAAGTATATATTGTGCATCTTTAATGGAAGGGCATCATAAAACATAAGATCTAACAGCACCTCTCAACAATTGAGTTCTTCAATACTCTCTAGGTCTAATTATGTGTTTTAAGCAAAGGAGAATTTAAGTAAACCACACAGGGTTATTCTTCTGGAACCTTTATTTATTCCAGAAGAATTCATGACTAGCAATGAAACATCTCATGGAAGTAGCTGGGTAAGCTTCTTCAGTACTTCTTGGAAGCTGACTCCAGCCAGGCAGAGAGTAAACTTCACTTTAGATCACATCTGGTCTCTCAGGAGTGCCTCCAACTACTCCCTCACATTTTTATTGCTGATGCCACTATGTTTATACTTAGTAATATCTCAACATACATGCCTTCACATATACACATACCTGCACACTCACACCCTCTGCAAATCCCTCTCAGAACTGGTAAGTCTCTGTAATCCAGTGTGTGTATGTATGTGTATATTTTTAGTTCAGGGATTGAACTCAGAAGTGCTTTACCACTAAACTACATCCCCAGTCCTTTTTAATTTTTTATTTTGAGACAGAGTATCGCTGTCCTAGAATTTGCAATCCTCCTGGCAAGTCATTGGTACAGGTATGTATCACCATGCCTTGCTGAATGTGTAAATATATAAAAATATGTAATTTATATTTATATATTTATATAAATACATATATATGTATATTTATATATATGTTTTTTGTACTGGGGATTGAACTCAGGGTGCTTAACCACCGAGCCACATTCCTAGAACTTTATATATTTTATTTAGAGACAAGGTCTCACTGAATTGCTTAGGGTCTTGCTAAGTTGCTAAGGCTAGCTTTGAACTCGTGATCCTCCTGCCTTAGTCTCTCCAGTCACAAGGATTACAGGCATGCGTCACCATGTTTGGCATGAATATGTGTGTGTGTGTATGTTTTAACTATTTTTTTTGTTGTAGACAAACACAATACTTTTATTTTATTTATTTATTTTTATGTGGTTCTGAGGATTGAAACCAGTGCCTCACACATGCTAGGCAAAGGCTCTACCACCTGAGCTACAATCCCAACCCCTGAATGTATATTTTTGACATACTGTGAAGGGAAGCAAAACCAGGGTGCCTGAAACTTGTTCGGAACTTCTTTGTAATCCTTTTAAATGAAAGACTTCTCATAAAATTACAGTAGTAAGAATGAGGGCATTAAAAAGAATATAATGACTAAACACTTTGAATTGATATTATTCTTTTTTTCCTAAGAGCTTAAAACCCTGTAACCACATTATTCATGTTTTATCCTAACATCAACAAAGGAAGACATAAAAATAAGATAATACTATATCCATCTGACAAATGAAAAATTGAGGCTCAAGGAGAATAAATTTCTTCCCCAAAATCACAAGATGAGCCACAGTGAAGCATTCTTATAGACCATATGCAATCAAACAATCCAAAGCTGAAAGAAGGCAGGATGGTTTTTCTGTACTTACTTTTTTCGTCTCTGTCTCTCCTTTAACCTCGAATGATAGATATCCACCACAGCCATCTTCAGAGCTATAAATAAATACATATATAATAAAAATTATATAAGTTATAAAAAATCAATCTTTTACCCAAACTGTAAACCTGAAATTTCTAACAATTCCATACTCACTAGTTTGGAAATATGTCCACTAAAAGCACAAAAATATCCTAGCATTCTGAAATTCTCTAATGATAAATTATGAAGAAGTTCTTTTTCCCTATGTATTTAGTGTATGGCAGTACTCTGTAGACTACATTTTCTCCTTTCTACTACACATCTCTTTTGCTAGGTATAGTGGCACATGCCTATAATCCCAGCTACTCAGCAGGCTAAGGCAGGAGGAACACAAATTTGAGGCCAGCCTAAACAACTTAGCAAGACTGTACCTCAAAATAATAAAATAAGAGAAGGGCTAGGGATGCAGCTCAGTGGCAGAGAACACTGGGTTCAATCCCCAGTACCACACACAAAAATACATACATACCTCTTTTAGACATTTATTATGTATATTACTACATACAGTGAAATGTTAAAACTATGGCAGTATATGGGCTAGAAATTACATCAATAAGAGTAATCTTGGGAACCTAGGATCTCACAAATGCTAGGCAAGCGCTCTTCCACTAAGTTACATTCCCCAATCCAAAAATGAATATTGATGAATTGTGTTTTAACTGTACAGGACTAAGCTCAAGAGACAATGTTAAGACAGAACTAATGTTCAGTACAGACATTTTTCAGAGTAGTAGCAACTGTTTAGGGTGGTAAGGTTCTGCTTTCTGTAATGAAAAGATACATTAAGTAGCCTAATCACAGTGCATCTCCACATAATTTACATCCACAGGACTGGGACCCTAATTAGAATAAGACATACTTAATGTTTGTATAAATATGTCAAAATATACTCTACTGTTATGTATAATTAAGAAGAAAAAAATTTTTAAAGTAACCTAATCAATGTAAAAGCCATGCCCTACTTGGCTAACCATTTCCAATCCTTTCCTGCCTTTAGCCTCATAAGTGGAAAAGAGGCAGTGGATATTGTAAGTTTTAATCAACAGTTCCAGTTTTTCCTTTCCTTGTCCTCTTTTTTCTTCTATCCTAATTTCTCTTTTCACTTTATTCTTATATTTCTATGATTCCTAGAATCATATGCTCTCAAACTCAGTATCTATTTGAAGCTTTAGATCTTATTGGATACTTCTAGTCACATGGCCTTTATAGTTGCAAATTTGTATTTGTATTATAGTTGCAAATTTGTATTCACCCCTTGCCTATCCTCTTACCTTGGTTGTCTAAGCCAAAAATCAATGTAGGCTTTCCCTTCCCCTTCTCTTCATATATGGTCAATCTTATCTAAATATTTGTCTCTCAAATTCATTTCTTCACTCTTAATCCCATGCCTTAACTCAGGCCTCTTTTCTCTTGTCATCCTGATGCCATCTTGTAGGAGGCATTAGAACACTTTGTTCCTGCTTTATTCTAACTCACCCCCTCCAAATGGTGCCAGAGTTATATTTTACAGAACAATCCATGGTGCAATTCCCCTGCTTGAAATTCTCTAGTGGCTACCCATCCACTTCAAGAGTACAAACTCTTACATATTATACAAGGCCTTTTACTGTCTCAATACTGCCTACCTTTACCAGTCTTGTTTCCTACCATTTCCTCATAGGCCCTATACACCACACACACAAAAACACCAGGCCAAGATCACATGGCTACTGAGTACAGATAAACTGGATGGCCTGGTTCCAAGGCTGTGAGTAGGAAAAAAGAAATTGCCCCAGTATGTTTACTTTTAGTGGGCTTACTTTCTCCATATTAGTCCCACATTCTAGCTTTGCGTTGACTAAAAATAAAATATATATTAAAAAAAAAAAAACTTGAGAGGCAGAAAATTACCACAGGCCATTTATAATCAAAGGATCTCTAGGCTTAAAAAATGAAGACCAATTATTAACAACTCCTGAAGAAATTTTGAGTACTGTACTATGGTACATTAAACCATTTATCTCATCTATGGATTCTGAAAGCATGTTAAGATTTAATGAATTTTTAGAAGATTCTGGAACTACATTAACAACTTCCTGTTTCCTTAAGGTTTGTATAATTTGAGAGTTTGGTATTTCATTTTTATTATTGATTGTATTCACAGAAGAAAGATCCTAGAGCACAACACATTATCCAAATATTAGGTAATATAATTCCTAAAAAAAAAAACCACCAGACTTTGTAGCAAAGAATTTGGCTGTGTATGAGAATCACTTCTTTCAAGATTGGAAGCTTCTTTTCAAATTATAGCCTAGAGCCTCTGAAATGCTGATAACTCAGAACAATAATGTAATCTCATCCTGCTCTAAAGAGTACAGAAATCCAAGTTCAAGTTCAGCCCAGTGGACGCCATGAGTCATATTCTATGACAATAAGTTTTAAACATTGTTTTGAACAAAACATTATGTGAACTACTAAGTCAGATCTACTCTTGCTAGATCTCTTACTCTAGCCCCAACTATCTTGACTAGCAGAAGTCTTTACTGGAAAATTAGACTTTAGGGTAGAGAGGAAAAAGGGGAGAGGGCTCTAATTAAAAGAACAACACACAATGGCTTATAAGAATCACAATTTTGCCTGGCGTAGAAGTACATGCCTGTTAATTCCAGCAACTCGGGAGGCTGAGTCAGGGGGATTGCAAGTTCAAATCAAGCCTCAGCAAAAGTGAGGCACTAAGCAACTCAGTGAGAACCTGACTCTAAATAAATACAAGATAGGGCTTGGGATGTGGCCCTGTGGCCAAGTGCCCCTCACTTCAATCCTTGGTGCTTGGTGCCAAAAAAAAAAAAAAACCAAAACCCCACCTATTTCTTTTATTATGTGAAAATGAACAAAAGTTATTACACATGTACAATTCTCAAAGGCTGTCAATACGGTACCCTGGCAAGATAACAGAAATAAATTCTGGATAATCCATATAAATATTTTACTGTGCATCTTGCCACTACCTGTCCTGGAGATGTTCTTAGATTAGAAAGTTCCATACCCAAATCTTACATGCTGGGCTTTGAGGAAATGTGCTATATATAAATGTAGCTTCAATCACTGAAAGATGTCCAGGAATACTTGTATCCAGGCCATTCTCCTGTGGGTCAGAGATTTTTAAAAAATTTAAAAATTTTAAAAAATAACCTAAATCTTAGCAGGATAATCTGAAGAGATGAGTGAATGCAACCTTTTAAAAAAAAAAAAGTTTAAGTATTAAAAAAAAAAAAAAGAGCTACCATGGATTCTTTTTCTTTGTTTCTAACAAGTTCAAAGATTTAAACCACAATGGTTGATTTATCCTCATAAGTGCCAACAAATGAAAAATATTTCAATGTTATCAATCTTAAGATTTAAGGTAATGGTTTTCAAACTCTTTTTCAGGTAGTAAACTCCTTCTACAAATGATATCTTTCTTTCTTTTCTCTTTTTTTTTTTGAGGCAGAGTCTGGCTAAGTTGGCCAAGCTGGCCCCAAACTTACTAGCCTCCTGCCTCAGCCTCCTAAGTAGCTGGACAGGCATGTGACACCATGCCAGGCCATAGGACATCTTTCTTGATTATGGGGTTGTTCCATATAAAACTCCTGATACCACAGAATGCCCTATGTTTTACCTGTTTTACAAAACAATTGCTGTGGAATGGAGATGCACTTTATGTGCCACCATGGTGGAAAAATGAAGAGTAAAAGAGTCTCTAACATACATTATAACCAAATACAAATTTTATAGACTTTGTTTCTTACTAAAAGGGAAGAATTGGGAAGTCAACAGTTCAAGGCAGGAAGGAAAACAAACACAGTAGTATTAGCTAAAATAGCTGAGAACTTCTTATGTTTTAGGCTTTTTTTAAAAAATAGATTTTTAGTTGTCAGTGAACTTTAATTATTTATATGCAGTGCTGAGAATTGAAACCAGTGCCTCACACATGCTAGGCAAGCACTCTACCACTGAGTCACAACCCCAGCCTGATGTTTTAGGCTCTTTATATACCTTATTTGTCTGCTCAATAAAATAAATTCAATAGAAAATAAATGTCTAAAGATCCAGTGGGAATTTTGCTAAAACATTTTGTTTAATTTAATTTCTATAATTTTTCTAAGACACTAACTTTACCATGTTGCTTTCTGAGATTTGTGTGGGAATGGCTTAATTAAAAAAGAAAAAAACCAAAGTGACTATATTACCACACACACACACAAATCTATAAATAAATATTGCCAATGATTAGTTCTACTGCTTGATCACATCAGTAGTTTAAACTTGTTCAACTGGCTTTAGAAGACAAAAGGTGGGAAAGAATGCATAGAGACAAATGGGAGGGAAACTGAAATTCTCCCAGAAAAAAATTCATATTTGAAATTCTCGTTTTCTTTATAAAGCACACTCAGATAGCAGCAACTGATTTCAAAATCTTGGCTGCATAAATAATCCAGGGAGGACCTCAGCACAGTAGGCAGAATAGAAACAAGAAAGCATGAGAATCAGGGATTGGTTCATGTTCGTTTAAAGTGACTGGAAGCTCCAATTCAAGCTGGCAAATAAAAAACAAAGATCATTAAACATGAACAACCAAAACTACCCATAACCTATCCACTGATAGAAGGCCTCTGAAATCTCAGCTTTGGGGGAAGAACAGTCTCTCTGTGATTACACTGAGGACTGATAAAGTTTCCCATCGGCTGGCCTTAAAATATTTCAAGAAGTGGGCAGAAGACAGAGGCAGCTCCTTCCCACTGCAATGTATTTCTAACATTGTTCAAAATAGCTGGCAACATGTTTCTGTTTTCTTGACAGAAGGCACTTACTGCTTGCTTGGCAAGAAAATCAACTCAGAGGCTTTAACTTCAGGAAAACCAATCAAAATCCTAATTGCAGCCACATAAGCACAAACCTGTGACTCAGGTATTCCCCAGAAGCAAAGCTTTTAAAGAAAAGTCATTATCCTCTGAGCTTTTAGCCAAGATACACACAAATAATTCTGAGAGGGGAAAACTATGTGACCTAATGATTAAAGTCAGCAAGTAGAAAACCTTAGATAGGGCTGGGGTTGTGGCTCAGTGGTAGAGCATTTGCCTCACATGTATGAGGCACTGTATTCAATTCTCAGCACCTCATATAAATGAATAAATAAAGGTCCATCAACAACTAAAAAAATATATTAAAAAAAACCTTAGACAAATTACTTAACTTCTTTGCACATTTCTCTGAATGTAAAATGGGAAAATATCTATTCCTACTTCTCAACAATGTGATGAAGCCATAACAAACCAGAAACCACATTAAAAAATTTTTTTTAAAAAGCAACAAAAATTCAAAAATGTAAAGATATTATATAGTATTAAGAACATAGACTCTGGAGATGGCACTGCCTCTTGCCATTTGTATGATCACAGGCAAGTTACTAGATCTTTCCATGCTTCAATTTCTCATCTATAAAATGGGAACAATAACAACACTCAAGGCATGAGGTTTTTTGTTTGTTTCTGTTGTACTGGGGATTGAAACCAGGCCCCTCCAAATGCTAGGCAAGCATTCTATTACTGAGCTATCTTACAGTATTTTTCTTTTTACATTTTTTTTTTAAAGAAATAACTATTGAAGGGCTGGGAATATAGCTCAGTTGGTAGAGCGCTTGCCTTGCATGTATAAGGCCCTGGGTTCAACCCCTAGCATCACATGTGAAAAAAAGGAAGTAACTATTCAAATCCTTTGCTCATTTTTTTATTTAGTTTTTTAAAAAAATGTGGTGTTGGGGATTGAACCTAGTGCCTCATGCATGCTAGGCAAGCGTTCTACCACTGAACCACAACTCCAGCCCTTCTTTTTACTTTTTTACTAAGAGCTTTATGGTTATACAGAGCAGTTCGGTTCATCCTGACAAACTAAAACACAAATGGATAGAAATTTTATTTTATTTTGAAACAGGGTCTGAGGCTAGTCTCGAACTTACAATCTTCCTGACTCAAGCTTCATGAAGCTGGGGTTACAGGCGTGTGCTACCCACACCTGGCTCAGTAGAGTTTTGTGAGGATTAAATGACTTCATGTATGTGGCAAACAAAAGTGTTATACATATATATATTGGCTAATATTATTAATAATATTTAAAAAGTATTTTTCAGCTTTGGATGGAGCTATCTGTATTTTACTTACTTTTTATGTGGTGCTAAGAATCGAACCCAGTGCCTCACATGTGCTAGGCAAGCGCTCCACCACTGACCCATAACCTCAACCCTATTATTAATAATATTTATGTTTAAAACTGTTTTATGCAGAAACCATCTAGATCACTTAAATGTAGGGCACTCCCAAACAGGTGAATGCACATGGAAACGAAGCTGGATCTCTGATCTACGAATTGTCAAAGGATATGGGTGAAGAATATGGGCCAAAGAAATACAATCTGAAAAAGGAAAGAGGCTCCATGCCTAGAAGAGAAACCTTGATGAAATAAGCTTTCCAAATAGAGAAAATGTAAACTTACTAATGTGCAACCCTATGTTGAAAACACAGACCCAACACATAACAGAAGTTCATAATGCTTCTAGGTTGCCTGGGTTGCGAGACAGCAATGACCAGAAGGATGCTGAATCCATAATTTAGGAACACTGAGGAACTCAAGAAAAGAGGAGTACGCAGATTTAGGAGAGTTTTTCACAAGATGGGGAAATAGATGTCAGCAAAAAGAGATGACAGAACTATACTAAGCATCTGCACTGAGCTCCCACAACATACACGAGACATTAAAGGATCCAACTTATGAGTCTTCTGCATCTCTTTCTGAACCAAAAATTTTTCCTATGTCAATAAAATAGGAGAAGATGACATTTAGGGATTTCAGCACTTCCTTTTTTCCTCAGAAAAAAAGTTCACTTACAGAACTCTTTCTGGACCCATTCTGAAAGCCTCCTGTTATAGCTGGAATGCCAATTAATTATTCCCCCATTGTATCCCAGGCCTCTATTATGGACTATACAAGCCAATTTTATTAGGCAAGTTCCAGAAATCAAAGCAAAAGCCTTCAGGTGAGGAAAATGGCTTGGTGACACCAGGTGATATTCTAGATGGGTTCCAAATACAAAAACCAGCCACTCTGCTTCCTTCTAGTACTTATAAGTGAGGGAACATAAAAGGAATGTTAATGTTTAGTAATATTAGGAGTATAATCATATAATGGAATGGTAATAACACCAACCTGAATTGTGTACCATCTTTCATTGGAGCCATTTACACTCTGACTAATCAGTGTCACCTCTTCTTTACTGGCAGGAGACACAGAAAAAACATCAATCAAGACTCCAAGGACTTGACCACTTGTAACTCAGAAACAAGTCTGAGGTTGATTCAGTGTCCTGATTTTCACTATATCTGTGCCCATCTCTGTGAGCCAGGCACACTTAATAACTCCTTCTCATGGCTTCCTGAGTCTCCTTGGGCTCTCAATCCCTTTTCTAGGAGAGACTGCTCAAGGGCAACATGCCCCACACATGGGTCATGCTACTATATTAGATACCTAAGAATGCAGAATCATAAACAAATCATCTCTGTGGTAACACCACCAAGGCGACCCTTTGACTTCCAGTGCTGCCAAACCTCTTTAAAATGTTATCTTTTTTAAAAGTACATATCTAGCCAGGCATGGTGGCTCATTCCTGTAAGCCCAGTGACTCAGGAGAGGCTGAGGCATGAAGATTCCAAATTTGAGACCATCCTAAGGGACTTAGTGAGACCCTGTCTCAAAATAAAGTTAAAAAGAGCTGGGAATGTAGCTCAATGGTAAAGTACCCCTGGGCTATATCTTAGTACCAAAAAATAAGTAAATATGGGGTTGAGGCTGTAGCTCAGTGGTAAAGCGCTTGCCTTGAATATGTGAGGCACTAGGTTTGATCCACAGCACCATATAAAAATAAAGAAAGATACTGTGTGTTTGTTTACAACTAAATAAATTTTAAAAATAAGTAAATAAAGGTACTTATCTAAAAATTTTATAGTTCACTATTGGGCTGGGGGAAAGATTATTATTAAAGTCACTTAATTTATAAGAACTAAAAACTAGTGCTTCTGTTCTAGTACAAATGAAAATCAGTGATTTACAAGGTTGTTGAAACTGTAGGAAGAGCATAAATAACTTAAGTTACAGGTGTGAAAAGCTAGCTAAGCTAAATATCACTAATCAACTGCTTCTTTTTGATTTTTCTTTTTGTCTTCCCTTAATTATAGAAAGAACCACAAATGCATCAGAAAAAGGTAAAAATCCTGCTTCTACAAAGAATGAAGAGAAAAGCTAATGCCAACAACTACTATAGTTTTATTTTATTTTAGAAATTGAACCCAGTGGAGCTTTACCACTGAGCTCCCCCACCCCCACTTTTTAAAAATTTTAGTTGTTGACAGACTTTTATTTTATTCACTTATTTATGTGTGGTATTGAGAATCAAACACAGTGCCTCATGCATGCTAGGCAATCCCTTTCAATCCCTTTAAAACTAAGTCACAATCCCAGCCCCTACTAGTTTTCTTAATAATGTTGAAATGTAAGAATGAAGACTTTGATTAAAGCCTAGAGAAGTGATTCAGCAAGTCACCTGCATAACTGGCATAACTGAGCCATTATTGACATTAGAGATTTTGATTTTTGACTTTTAAGAGTTTTTTTTTGTTTTTGGTACTGGGGATTGAACTCGGGGGTACTCGACCACTGAGCCACATTTCCAGCCTATTTTGTATTGTATTTAGAGACAGGGTCTCACTGAGTTGCTTAGCGCCTTGCTTTTGCTGAGGCTGGCTTTGAATTCACAATCCTCCTGCCTCAGCCTGCGGAGCCACTGGGATTACAGATGTGTGCCACCACATCTGGCAATGAATTTTAATATCTAAAAGGATGATATTTATGAAGCTTCCCTTTTTGCATATAGAGCCTCATGTTTGGATAAGAAAGATACAAGCCAGGAAACAATACATTTTTAATTAAAGGTATGTATGTAGAGAAAGTGTCTGTAGAGAAAGATTGAATGGCAATCTGCACACCACCTTAAAGGGAACAGCCCATGAGATGAGAAAAGACAGCATGAGTCACTGGAATTGAAAAGAAGAGATTGACACAAAAGACAGAACAAATACAATGGATCTAATGAGTGCCAAGGTAGTCTGCTTTCAAGTTTTCCTCTTTTAGTTCAATCTGCGTCACTTTGACTTTCATTAAACTTGTGTGGGAGAAAAGAAGAGGAATCAAATTCTGCAAAATAGAAAAAAAAATTGCTCAAAAAATGTATACAGATAAAAACTTCAAATAATTTTTTTTAAAAAAATTTTTAGTTGTTGATGGACATATATTTATTTATATGTGTTGCTGAGAAGTGAATCCAGTGTCACACATGCTAGGCAAGCACTCTACCTCTGAGCTACAACCCCAGCCCAAAGGTAAAATTTTTGTATTGGTCCCTGGTTTGAAGACAAATACTCATGCAGCTCTTCCACAGAGAAAGGAACATGTTCTTCTAGTGACAGTGTTGATTTATAATTCAACAAGTATCCTACCTGCCTTTCCCATCTAGGACATAGATTTAAAAGAAATAATGAAAACTGTTTGAGGAATACAGATCCCAACAGAGCATTACTGATCGATTGTATCATAATCAATTTTGGACTGAAATGAAAGAGAAGATCGAGGGCTACTTAAGTACACAGTTCACTGAAAATGGAGAGGAAAAGGGACTCAATGAAATCTCAACCATTTTGGGGGGAGGATGCAGAGTACTGGGAATAGAACCCAAAGCTTTATATGCTACTGACTACTCACTTTCAGTAACTCTGTGGCATTCAGCACTTAAATTATAACAGAAGAGTTATCATAAAAACTTAAGAGATCGAATCTAAGGTTAAGATTCAGAAGTGCTAAAACTTCCAACAGTTTTAAGAAGCAAGAAATTCCCAATTTTGGTCTAAAAACCCTTGAAATTTTTCCATTCTTTTTCTTTGCTATTAGCAATTTGGGGGGATAAATTATAGTGAATATTCAGTATCAGCAGTTACTAAAATCTCAAGGACTAAACACCATTTCCCTTTCTTCTAAGGAGAAATGAGGTCTACTTAACCAATTACCTCAGTATAGGCTTACCTCAGTCAAAAGAAAGATCACACAGCCCAAGGGATGGGATATTCCCAACTATTCTTACATGATCAATATTTTCACCATCATCACAAATTGTATTTGATATAGTCAAAACCCAACAACAGAATACATTCAGCAACTTAATCATAAGGGGTGTGTGTGTGTGTGTGTGTGTGTGTGTATGTGCACGCGCGCGCATAGTAGTGCTAGAGACAGAACCCAGGGGTTCATGCACGCTAGGCCATCACTCAACCACTGAGCTACATCCCCAGCTCCCACCACTAGATTTTGAATTCCACTAGGGCAAGGTGCATGTTTTATTTATTCTTATATTCCCAACGTCCAAAACAAGTGTCATCTCATATTTGTATTCAATGAACATTTGATAAAATAAAATGTTACCATGTAAAATGTCTGAGTCATCTTCAACAAAATCAATGTCTCTCAAGTCCCATTCTGCATAATTGTCAAACTCCTGTTAGGGGAAAAGAAACCCCCCACCCCAAACCCAGCAGCTTTGAATAATGCCTTTACAGTAGCCATGCTTTAGAAGAAACAGAAAATACACAAACAATTATTTGTAAAAAAAATACTAAATGTGATAAAAAGCCAGGATTCTGCCACAAGTAATAGGAAATCATGGTGAAAATCTGTGAAGCTTTCAGGTAGTAGCAAAAACAAAAAATTAGAATAGTTGTAGGAGTCTAGGAATGAAGCCAGATCCACTGTTCTAAAATTTTTAAATACTCTATTCATTATCAAGAAAATTGAACTTTGACTAGGCCTTCAAATATTAGGTAAGAAAAACTATCTGTACTAATTTATTTACCTTTTATATTCTTTTGAAGACTCTATGTAGTTAATAATATTGCTTACACAGTTAGTTAATTATTAATATTAATAATTAGTTAATATTATTCTTATATGTAGATTTGTTCACATTCTATTCAATGAGTAAAAATTATCAGAGTAGTCTCTATTGTGTAGGTTTACAATATCACTGCCATGAACAAAATGTGGACTTGGGTATCAAAATTGTTTGCAGTTTGTTAAACTTTTAAGCTGCCTCCAGAAGCACTATTGTGTTGATCAATAATAAATAAGACACTTGTGACTACATTCACATGGATTTAATTCCATGGCTGAATGGTGAACATGGTTTTTACATACACTCGTCATTCTTTATATACTGGTGAATGCAGTTATGGGAATAGGCAAGTAACTGTCCACCCACTATACGGTTTTTTACATATGATTCTACTGGAACACAGGTATACATTTGTTTATGTATTATGTATGCTACTTTCACCCAATAATGGCAAAGTTTAATTTAAACCAGAACTTTATGACATGGAAAACTTAAATATTTACTATCTGGTCCTTAATATGAGGCTCAAGCCCTGATTTAGTTCAAACTTGAAGCCTCATAGGTGTGAAATGAGAACCAGGCTGTAAAAATACCATACTACAAAGAAAATAAAAGCCAGCAGTGATGCAACTTCAATAGTAGATTCTTGTTTCATAAGTAGAAATGTTTACAAATGAGAAAAGGAACTCAAATGGAAGAGTGTGGCTGCATAAAGGACCCACAAATGACAGTGATTTGAAAATCTACTTTCAGTGGCATGGGTAGCAGATAGAAGCCTTATCAGAAACAAAAACAATTTTTTCCTAACTTATAGCTAAAAACAACAAGTTTCTCCTACCTCAATGAAATCTGCTCGAGCTGGCATGTATCCTGCCATGTCCCGAGAAAGCAAGGAGTCAAAGGTAGGTCGAGGAGGATCATCTGCAGCTGGAAGAATTAAGTTTTCCTCAGTTAATAAAATATTGGCACAAAGAAGCCACACAAAAAATTCCTTATTAACATGGAAATATTTTTGTTTGTGTTGGAAAGAATAAATGTTTGTATGAAAAAGATGAAGCTTTACAGAAACAGACTGATTTCTTAAAAAAGAAAACCAAGAATAAGGGATTCTCTAAAATGGGGAAATTTCCTCTGATTTTTGCTTTTCTGAAATGAAAGGAAACCAGTTTTTACATTTTTTTTAAAAAGTTATTTATAGGGCTGGGAATGTGGTTCAAGCGGTAGCGTGCTCGCCTGGCATGAGTGTGGCCCGGGTTCAATCCTCAGCACCACCACAAAGCAAGATGTTGTGTCTGCCGAAAACTAAAAAGAAGGGGAAAAAAAAAAAAGAAACTTACAAGGTTTCTCAAAAAAATAAAAAAATAAAATTTATTTATAGACAGGTTCTCACTAAGTTGCTTAGGGCCTTGCTAAATTGCTAAGGCTGGCCTCAAACCTGTGATCCTCAGGCTTCAGCCTCTGACGCTGCTACATTACATGCAAGCACTACTGCGCCCAGCAAGAATTCTATTTTAACATTATAGAACCGAAGTATTTATCCTTTTAGTTTCGGTTCTCTTACCCCTTAGGGTCAATCTCAATTTACAAATCTCATCCAACTGAGAAGCAAAAGCACATTACATTTGGAAGTTAGCTGAAGGTGAATCCCAGCTCCAATATACAGCAGTTCTGTGACTTTATGCAAATTATCTAACAATTAATCTAAATTAATCAATATTTATCTAAATTACTATAATTATTATACAACAAATATTATAATAATTATATAATAATTATTATTAAATAATTAACTTTCTGAATCTAAGTTACCTCAATGTGTAAAATGAAAGCACCTGTTCTATTTATTTCATTGGGTTACTAGAGAAACAAATGGTCTAATAAATTTTAGAATAAAGTGCTAAAATCTAAAATATTATTCGAATAGGAGGTATCACCAGCCTCTGAATTAGTCAACTATAAAAACTGTTTCTAGGGGCTGGTGATGTGGCTCAAGTGGTAGAGTGCTTGCCTAGCATGCATGAGGCACTGGGTTCGATTCTCAGCATCACATAAAAAAAATATTGTGTCCACCTAAAAAACCTAAAAAATAAATATTAAAAAACTGTGGGCTGGGGATGTGGCTCAAGTGGTAGCACGCTTGCCTGGCATGCATGTGGCCCGGGTTCAATCCTCAGCACCACATACAGACAAAGATGTTGTGTCCGCAGAGAACTAAAAAAAAAATATTAAAAAAAAAAAATTCTCTCTCTCTTTAAAAAAAAAAAAAAAAAAACTGTTTCTAGGAAATATGATAAAAGGGGAGGAGAGAAAACAATAATATCTCATTACTTGTTCTTTGAATGTCATTCAGAAAATATGTCTATTATAATTGATCATGTTTTTGGTTGATTTTTTAAAAAGACCCATTAATCCCAGAGGCGCATAAGATTAAAATGTTTGCCTTCACTGCCACAACCTTAAGTAAACAAAATAACAAACTGCTCCTTGGACATTGGGGCAATTAATGATAATAAGATAATACTGGACCCTGTTAAGCAACTTCTATCTATGATGACAAACCCTTGGATTACAGGGCCTGTACTCATAAAAGCATGGACAGGTTGATCCCTTTTTGACACTTCATCTATAGAAACATGCATTAAAGTTAACTGATATATTCACTCTGAATGGGTAGAATTACATGTTGGCTTAAAGGATCCAGATGTCCATTATAAAACTGACTCCTTCTTGCCATTGATAACCCTAACTCTCAAAAACTTCATTCCAACTCCTCCTATTTTCCATAAGCTCTTTATCTATTCAAGTCATCAAACCATTATTTATCTGCAACTGAAATAGGGTTCCAAAATGAACTAAGTATCTCTTACCAAATTAGGGAGGAACTTACAGTGAAATGGAATGGCTGTATCAGCAGTTTTTGCCTCCTCTGCTTGTTTCAGGTTTAGCAGGGTAGATGCAAACAGAGGATTATTGATGAAATGCTTCATGTAGTGTTTCTCACACTCCTCCTTGGTCTTGGTGCACATCTGATTTGCTACATCCTGCCTAGAGAAGTGTGGGCAAAAAAAGGAAGGGGAGTAATTTTTCCATGTATACATAATTCTAAAAGCATGATTTCTTCTTTCCATGTTTAAGTAAATCCATATAGCATCAATAATCTAATACCTCCAAACAGATATCATGGAGATATCAGCTGAACTATGAGAAGAACATAAGCCTAATCTTAGTTTAATCTGATGTTCTAAATCCTAGTACTTAAAGATGTAGAAACAATAACTAAGAAGTCCTTTCTTGCCACGAGAAAGATGACTAGAATAATCTGTAAATTTCCTTCTGAGCTAGACCCCAGGGATGCTATAAATAATAAGCCACTATTATTTATAGCATTATAAGAACATGCACAATGTACTCAAGTATATTTTATTTTTGCATAATGTTTTACAATATACAAAACACTTCACACGAACAAACATTTCTCAACTAGAGCTCCTACAATATGCCAGACATTGAGCTAGGAAATTCATAAAATTATTTAAATTATTCCTAGTATGAACTCTGTGGTATATTATTATTATCATCTCAACTTCAGAGAAGAAAAAATAAAACTCAAAGAGATTAATAAACCTGCTCAAGAATATAAAGCTCCTACGTGACAAAGCCAAAATTTATAGACTTCTGATGATAGTAAAATCTCTCAAAGTGTCCTTCTCAAGCTCACTCTTCCAGAGTACTTCCCTAGTGCCTCACCAGAGCACTTCACTTCCTGCTTCTAAGCATCATTATGATCTGTTTTGTGTACTTCAATCATCTATATATACAGTTTTGATTCTTCTACTAGACTACAAGTTTCTTGAAGGCAAGATACATATCTTAATTCTTAGCTCTAGCGCCCTCACCACCAACCTTAGTGTCTTACCCACAGTGAACAGAGAAGCAAGTCTGTTCTGTGTGCATGTAGTGTTGAAGATCAAACCCAGAGCCTCCCACAAGCACGCAACCATTGAGTTATATTCCCAGCCCTAGAGAGGTGCTAGTCTTTTTTGTGGCCTTTATTAAGAGGGAAGGAGGACAGGGGGAAAGGTTTAGCCCATTTTAGAATTAGAATGGCAAGCAAAAACTGAAAACCTAGGCCAAAGATGACTAGTAAACTCCTCACAAGTGATCACTTTTTTATCTTCTTTGGTATTGTCCACAGTACAAAATATTTTATGATGCTTAATGTTGAATAAATGAATTGAACTCAGGGCTCCTTCTTCAGGACCCTAGACATAGGGAGGCAGCATGGATTATTCTGATGAATACCAGGAAAAATTATATATACTAGCAAGTCAGGATAGGGAAGATCTAGTTAAGAGTCCTTCATTAATAAGCCATATGATAATAAAAAATAGTTTTAACTAAGCTTCAGATTCTTCAGAAACAAAATATAGTTAATAATGCATATGCTATCTGGTTCACAAAACAAAATCAATGATATGAAAGACCTCTCAAAAGGTAAAAAGTGAAAGTGGTGGGGTTTGGGGGCACCAGGGATTGAACCCAGGGGCATTTACTTAACCACTGAGCCACATCCCCAGCTTTTAAAAAATGTTTTAGGGACAGGGTATTGCTAAGTTGCTGAGGCTGGGTCTGAACTCACAATCCTCCTGCCTCAGTTTTCTGAGCTACTGAGATTACAGGAGTGTGTTACCATGCCCAGCAAGTGATGGTATTTTTAAGTAAGTGCTTACTTAGGGCAAAACAGTAGTGAATGCAATTCAGTTCTGCCCAGCTTGGACTAAAGCAGTTTGACAGCAAAAACCAAAGAGTGCTATTAGGATGACTTGAATTTCATAAGCTATGATCATCTACCTCAAGTCTGACTCACTTAAATAACATGGGCATCTATAGCCAATAAAAATAAATCATAAGGGAGCAATAACTAATAAGTGTAAAACTTTTCCACTATTCAGAAAGGAACAACAAACCTTCCCAGTGTTGATATTTCCAAAGTAGCCTTTTAGAGCTGCTCAGTCATGGACCACTAAACATCCCACATTCCTGTGAAGCATTTCAGGCCTGGAAAATAATGTGCAAAGAGGAAGAGAACTTGTCTCTGAGTCCTGAATCAATAGGAGAGCAGCATAGTTTTCCTCTTTTTGAAGCTCCTCCCTTCACCCTTCAACAGTGACTTCTTCTCTGAGCCCACTAGGGAAGGACCACTCTTAATACCAAGATCTTACCAATTTCCAAAGCCACAGTCCATCACAGCTTCTAAAAGGGCCATTTCTTCTTGAGCAGTCCAGCTGGGATCAAGAACTGGAAAGTCTGAAGTCTAAGAGAAAAAAGTTTTGACTAAGAACACTGATAGAAATGAAACTCAAGGAATCCCAACTGTAGTAAGTACTACAGTTAAATGGTTTTCATTCTCATGTTATTGAGAAACAACTAAAGTACATTCTTATTAGTTGTCTACCTCTATATTCACCACTAGCTACAAAGGTTCTAATAAATATTCTCACCCATAACTGCAATACATTTCAAACTTGGCACAGAGGTAGAGATATAAGTTATGCTCCCATTTATCTAAAAAAGTGAGAAGTTTTAAACTTAAAATTTTAAAACCAAATTTTAAATTTCAAATTTCAAAACGGTAAGAATCAAAAGAAAAAAATGTAACAAATATGCAAATCAACTTGAAGGCATAATCATACAGAAAGGAACTAAGTGATTTTTAAAACACTATAAACTAACTATACCTACAGTAAGCTATACCTTGAAAACAGAAAAACAAACCAACCAAACAAAAGAAAATCTTAAACTGCTTTTTTTGAGGGGGTTTTGGTACCAGGGATTGAACTCCGGGGCACTAGACCCCTGAGCCACATCCCCAGTATTGTTTTGAGGTTTATTTAGAGATAGGGTCTCATTGAGTCGCTTAGTGCCTCGCAATTGCTGACGCTAGCTTTGAACTCACAATTCTCCTGTCTCAGCCTCCCAAGCCTCTGGGATTATAGGTGTGCGCCACCGCATCCGGCTGTTTTCTTTAGTGTTGATAATTTTTCTGAGACTGTATATACATGTTTTATGGGGTAAACCAAATTAGTAATTATGTTATCATCATTGGAAACTGGGAGTTTTGGCCTGGGAAAAAGAAGAGATCAAGGAAGAAATAGAAAAGTAGTAGTTTTGTATTTGAACTGAAAGTTTTACTACAAGGGAATGATAGGTAAAGTCAATGGGTCCTAAGTTACAGTTAAATAGGAGCAAGAAGCTCTGGAGCACTACTGAACAGTATATACTGTACATTTCAAAAGCTAGAAGAAAGGATTTTGAGTTTTCATTACCAAGAATTGATAAAATGAGGAAATAAATATGTTTAACCTGATTAAAACACTACCCATGCATAAGTGCATCCAACATTACACAGTAATCCATTATATGTACAACTTTAATGTTTTTGTGTTATCAGTTAAAATTTTTGTTAAATATAATGATATTTTTTTTAATTTTTAATATTTATTTTTTAGTTTTCGGCAGACACCATATCTTTGTTTGTATGCGGTGCTGAGGATCGAACCCGGGCCGCACAAATGCCAGGGAGCGCGCTACCACTTGAGTCACATCACCAGCCCATATATGTTTAAGAATTAATAAAGTGAGCCAGAGATTATGTCTTCGTGGTAGAGCACTCGCCTAGCATGTTGTGATGCACTGGGTTTGATCCTCAACACTACATAAAAAATAAATAAATAAAATAAAGGTATTGTGTCTATCTACAACTAATAAAGAAAGAAAGAACAGACCATTTTGATCTATTCCAAATGGACTTCTTTTTTCTGAATAATATTTTTAGAGGGTATGTTTCAAAAACATCAATTATACAAAAGAAATTGGGATTCTAAATGTACTCTAATCAAAATTACTTTTGTTTAAACATTTTTTTAAATAACAACTCATTTTTTGGTGATACTAAAATGTTATACCATTAATACATACAACTTTTATGTTTTAAGTACCAATTGAAATAAATTTAACTAAAAAGTGTTATAAAACAGAAAGTTTTAGTATGAATGTTTTGGGTTTTTTGTTTGTTTTCACAGTTGCTGGGGATTGAACATAGGGCCTTGCATATGCTAGGCAAGCTATCTACCAATGAGCTATATACCAAGCCATATGTATTTATACATAAGATATATTTTATCTTAAATGACAACCAACCCAGCAGTATGAGTACTTCTAGTACTCAGTTCACAGTCTTTAAATACTACTTTCCACTAAAAGGAACTAGTGTTCCTTAAAGAAAAGGCTGTCGCCAAGTCTGGGTCAGGAAATGAACAAGACTAGATTGAAACATGCTGAGGGCCATTACCAAGTAGGAATGACGCATCGAAATCTTTGCCAGCGTACCCCATGTTAAATGGACTTGCCTTGGAAATTTGCTGCGACCTTGCTTGTGTGTTTGAGAAAGATGACCCTGCTCAATGACCAGGGTGGATCCAGGATTAGGGTGTATCTTGCAGGAAGTGTCCCCGTCCTTGGGTCCTTGGGTTTAGGGCGTGACAATAGGAGTTTTAGGGAAGTTGGAGGTTGAAGATTATTCCTGCTGGGAGTAGGGCGTGCCTGCTGCCTGAGTGCCTGCTGCCTGAGTTCTCGTGGAAAGAAAGTATTTAGGACTTGAATTGTGCGGGAGATTGGGATTGCCCCTGGACCTGTGTGGAGGCGGTGTGAGAGCGGGAATAAAGAATTGCTGTTTGAACCTACAAAGGTGTGTGGTGGCTCGTGATTCTGGTGCCAAGCCGAGACCTTGGCAGAAACACACTGTCATACTGAGAAGCAAAGCAGCTCTCCAAGACTAAAAGGGTCATATCAAAAGGATTCAAGAGACAACTTGTAGAAGCTCCTACTAACCAAAAAAGGAGTACTGTGAGCATCAATAAGGACAACCTCAAAAGACTAAAACACACCAAATATTTTAAATATTCGAATGATGCTAGGTAACCAACTTTCAAAACTAGAAATTAGCATTTATCCTGCCTTTCCTATACAAACTTTATTCAGGATGACCACATAGATAATGATAAGAACTTTTTTTTTTTTTAAAGAGAGAAGGGGGGGGGGACAGAGAGAGAGAGAGAATTTTAACATTTATTTATTTTTTCTTAGTTCTCGGAGGACACAACATCTTCATTTGTATGTGGTGCTGAGGATTGAACCCGGGCCGCACGCACTCCAGGCGAGCGCGCTACCGCTTGAGCCACATCCCCAGCCCTGATAAGAACTTTCTTTACAAAATTATTCCAACTCATAAATTAAAAGATCACGGGCTGGTGATACAGCTCAGCTGGTGGAGTGGAGTGCTTGACTCACACACACAACACCCTAGGTTCAATCCCTAGCATCACAATAAAAAATAAATAAATAAAAATTAAAAGATCACTATTTTGCAACTCCTGACCAATTAACAGATCTAGACAATGATGATAAATGAATTTGATGTAGCCAGTGAACATAATTTCCAGTAAACTCAAAAGATGGAAGAACAGGTTAATAAGCAAAACCTAGACTGTACTAACACCTATAAGGTGAACAACCCAGTTTTTAAACATTAGATAAATTGGCACAGTGGCATATGCCTGTAATCCCAGTGACTCTAGAGGCTGGGGCAGGAGAATCCCAAATTCAAAGCCAGCCTCAACAACTCAGGGAGAATCAGTCTCAAAATAAGAGAAATTTAGGGGCTGAGGTTGTAGCTCAGTAATAGAGCGCTTGCCTCACAAGTGTGAAGTACTGGGTTCGATCCTTAGCACCGCATAAAAATAAATAAATAAAATAAAGGTATTATGTCCATCTACAACTAAAAGAAAAAAAAAGAGAGAGAGAAATATAAAGGGTGGGGGTGTAGTTCAGTGGTAAAGTACTAAACCAGTAACAACAACAAAATTAAAGAGAGAGAATGGATCCACACAATAACATATCACTCAGTAATTATAAGGAATGACTACTACACATAAATAAATACATCTCAAAAACATGCTGAGTGAAACAAACTAGAAACAAAGGCACACACAGTAGGATTCCATTTATATGCAGTTCTGCAATATGCAAAACTGACTATGTTGATAAAAATCAGAACAGTGATAACTTCATAGGTGGAGAAGTAGATAGGATTTTAAAAATAAAGACTTTATGAGATGACTGGAAATTGACCAGAATTACTTAAGAGACCTAAATGAAACATTTAAATGCTATAATGTCTGGGAGGATTTGCTTCAAAATAATGCAGACGGGTGAGGGTTTCAATCAAACAAGATTAGCCATAAATTGATCATTTTAAGAGCTAGGGTGGGTATATGGAAATTTATTTTTCTGTATGTGGTAGCTGGTTACAGTAGTGGCCCCTGATGAATTTCTCTTAGAATTTTCATTTAATATGGGCTTAGACCTGTGACTTGCTCTTTTGAAGACCTAGCAGCTTCCACTTTTGCACTCCTAAGACACCAAATTAAAAAAATCTAACCCTCTTGTTGGAAAGACTATCTGGAGAGGCCACATGTAGAAATGACCCTGAGACCACGTGGAGAACCAAGGCCTCAGTTAAGAGGTTTTAGCTAACCCCCAATCAATTCAAGCTATCCTAATGAGGTGCCAGAGGTCTATGAAGAAAGTCTGGTGTACTTCTCTAACTCCAGTACCTCATGTGGAGCTAAGGGCCACTCTATCTTGAAAGATAATTAAATGGTTGTTACTTTATTTTTTAAAAATATTTATTGTTAAGTTTTAGGTGGATACAATATCTTTATTTTACATTTATGTGGTGCTAAGGATTGAACCCACTGTCTTAAGCATGCTAGGCAAGCATTCTACCACTGAGCCTCAACCCCAGCCCCTAGTTGTTACTTTAAGTCACAAATTTTGAGGAAGTAGCTATGTAGCAACAGATATTCAAACACCATTCTCTCTAATGTCTGTTTGAAATATTCCATAAGAAGTTTCATAAAGTGATACAATAGGTCTCCAGATAACAGATATTTAGAAACATCTTACATTTTTTATTAGTGATTAAAAAATCTGTCATGATTAACAAAATTATACAACCAATAAGCAACACATTTTGATCTAACTACATACTATGAATATATGCCTAACATATGCGCTATTATGAGATCCAAGAAACACTCCTTGGAGGCTATGTCTATATTAAATTCATACTAATCATTCTCAATCTGGCAAGTACCATAATGATATGTAAATATGACAACTCACACATTAGTTGAAGAGCCAGTTCTAAAACTGTATTTTGAAATATTAATTACTCCTTACCAACTTCACTGAGAGATAAACAATAAAAAAATTTTATACTACAGGTTGAAAAAAAAAAAGGCTAAAGGCAGTTTTTCTTGATGTTGTATCAATGTTAGTTAACTAGTGGACCCAAACTCAGCCCTATTGAACCAGAATCTCCAATAGTAGGGACTAGACATCTACATTTCTAAGAAGATTCCAGATGATTCTTATGCACTAAAGTTTAAAAATCACGGATATAAAGGGTGTGGTAGAAAGAGCTGCCTTTACTTGTTCAAGGTTCTGAGAATTACAAGACAAAAGTAAGTATAGAACTCAGAAATCTTGATTAATGCACCACCCACCACAGCATGAGTAACTCCCCAAAATACAGCACTGTGAGATGACAAAAGTACTAAAAAATCATTTAAAGTTATTTGAAGCTTCATATGCAAAAAATCGAATTTTTAACAGCTTCACATGTAGAAAACCAAAATTTGGTCATCATTCCCACAGAAGAAAAGATTCACTGGAATAGATAAGATTGGCCAAAAAAAAAAAAAAAGAGAGAGAGAGTATTAGTAATCCTCAAAAGGAAAGTAGAGGGGCAGGGGATGTGGCTCAAGCGGTGGCACGCTCTCCTGGCATGCGTGCGGCCTGGGTTCGGTCCTCAGCACCACATACAAACAAAGATGTTGTGTCTGCCAAAAACTGAAAAATAAATATTGGAATTCTCTCTCTCTCTCTAAAAAAAAAATTAAAAAAAAAAAAAAAAGGAAAGTAGAGAACTCTGAAATGTGTTTGTATGGGTGCTGAAAACATGAGAAAAGGATGATGTAATCAGAATTAAGTGAACTTGGAACGAAACAGTATTTTCAGCATTAAGCAGAAGATGAGGTACCCAGAATAGCTCATGGTCAATTTTTCTCCAGTGAAAAAGCATGACTATCAACCTACCCAAGCTATACTGAATTATTTTTTAAGGAATTATTTCACCATCTTAAATTAATAAATTTGGGGACTGGGGATGTAGCTCAGTGGCAGAATATGTGAGGCCCTGGACAGGAAGAGTAGAAAGAGACGGGGGATGAGGGGAAAGGAGAGGAAGAGCAGGAGGAGAAATCTGTAGTCTGACTCTAGACATTCTTGTGTGAATCTGGGAAAAATAATCAGTTTTCTGAAGATTTGATGACTTTGATAAAAGAAACTCAAAAGTCACAGCTACTGTGGCCACAGTCTTCAACCCTTCATTCATTTTGCAATTATAACGGAAAAAAATTATCCTAAGTCCTATAATTAATGAATAGACTATTTATTAGATTGAAGGTGTTTTGAAAGAGGTAGATGAAAACTAGCCAGTTGGCTCCCAAGAACTCTTACTGAGATGTTGATTCACACTAAACTTTTTTTAACTTATTTTATTTTTTGACATTTATTTTATAGTTGGACATAATACCTTTATTTCACTCATTTATTTTTTATGTGGTGCTGAGGATTGAATCCAGGGTCCCGAGAGTGCAAGATGAGCACTCTACCGCTGACCACAATCCCAGCCCCTTTTTTCTTATTTTTTGGAACCAAGGATTGAACTCCGGGGCACATGCCCACTGAGCCACATCCCCAGCCCTATTGTGTTTTATTTAGAGACAAGGTCTCACTGATTTGCTTAGTACCTTGCATTTGCTGAGGCTGGCTTTGAACTTGTGATCCTCCTGCCTCACCCTCCTGAGCCAGTGGGATTATAGGTATGTGCCACTTCACCCAGCTCATACTAAACTTTTAAGAGACTGAGGTAAAATACTATGAATTCTGTGGTAGTTTCTCCTGCTCCCAAGATTATTCAAACACTAAGTACTGCTGTGAAGGGACTGTGTAGACTGAATTAAGTTTATTAATCAGATGATCTTAAAAGTAGGGAGATTATCCTGGTTTATCCAAATGGGCTCAAAGTAGTCTATATGAGCCCTTAAAAGGTTTAATTAATTAAATTTTAAAAAGTGTGGTTGGGGGGGGGTGCAGAAGAGGTAGAAATACTGCTCAGGAAGGATAGCAGGAGGGCAGAGGTTCCTAGCATTTCATCAGTAACCCTCCAGGACTCTCAGAATTGATGGCTTTGAACATGACAAAAGGGAGCCAGGAACCAGGGAGTGTGAGCAGCCTCTAGAAGCTGAGAAGCTCTGAGCAACAGCCTATTAACAAACAGTAGCATCAGTCCTATCTTAATGCAATGAAATTCTGCCAACAGACTAAATGAGCCCAGAAATGGGCTCATTCTTATTTTTTGGTACCAAGGATTGAACTCCGGGGCACCTTGCCCACTGAGCCACATCCCCAGCCCTATTTTGTGTTTTATTTAGAGACAAGGTCTCACTGATTTGCTTAGCGCCTCGAATTTGCGTCCAAATGAAAGCTTAGGCCACTAACACCTTGATTTCAATTTTATGAGACCTGTAGCAAACCAGGTGTGCCTAATGGTCTCCTGATTTACAAAACTGGGAGATAATAAATCTGTGCAGTCTTAAACTACTTAATTTTGGTTATTTATTACAGCAACATAGTGCTAAATAATTAAACTACAATGTGAAATTATTACTTTCAAGCCAACCAGCATTATTTCCATAAGAAAAACTACAGAGAAAGCCAAGTGTCAAAAACTGCTTGGTGAAATTGGAGATTTAGTTAGATGCTCAATATGCTCTGAAACTTACAAAACTATTTTGACAAAAGTATCTGTTATATATACCTGTTGACTAGACTGGGTATTCACTTTGGCTTACTAAACCACCCATTCTCCCAGCCAGCGTTTGGAGGGGGCACTTAGCGGCATTCTCATTTTTTCTTTAAAGGTGGTAATACAATCAATCAAACAGACCAAAGTCATAGTCTGGCCTATAAACCAATTTGCCTCTTCAATGTCATTTTTATGTAGAGTAGTAATTTATTTGCTCTGTGTTCATTTATGATGTAACTCTTAGAGGATAATTAATTTTCACAAGGCAGAGGAATGGAGCGCTAGACATGAACTTCACCATCACCAACAGGAACCACATAAAAATATCATTAGCAAGCTGGACATGGTGGTTCACTGCTGTATCCCAGAGGCTTAGGAGGCTGAGGAAGGAAGATCACAAATTCGAGGGCAGACTCAGCAACTTATAAGGCCCTAAGCAACTTGGCAAGACCCTATCTCAAAATAAAAAATTGGAGAAAAAAAAAAAAAAGACTGGGGATGTGGCCAGTGACAGTGGTTAAGCACTCCTGAGTTCAATCCCTAATATTCACCCCCAAATGCCGTTAGCACAGAGTGACAACACACTGACTATATGTTTATCAGCAAACCTAAAAAGCCAGGGTACGGAAATGTATCTCCTTTAAACACCTTCTAAGTTTGAAACAAAAATCTGAGTATAACAATAATACTTGTTTTTTAGAGTACTTGCCTAGCATGTGTGAGGCCCTGGATTTGATCCCCAGGTCCACACATTAAAAAAAAAAAAAAATGTAGGTTCACAAAATCCTAAAAAACTTACTAAATAATGATTATCAAATTCAGAAGAGAAAAAAAGAAAAAGATATTTAAAGAGAACTAATTCCCAATCTAATGCTTGAAAAATGAATGGAAAATCCCAGCAACTTCAACATTACCATTATTTCATAAGTATGATCACTTTGATGTTTCTTGTACTCAAATCCTCGAGTGAAACACTGTAAAGAAAGAAAAATTAAGTTACCAAAAATCTACTTTCCAAAAATGCTTTCTTAAAGGATAGAAGATGGTTTGTGGGTGCTCTAGCTTATGATGAAGTTTTTAAGAAAGTTAATTTAATCCTCTGTGCAGCTACAATAGGATGTTATATTTACAGTTATCGTTTTTCAGTGGCCCTTATGGAGAAAAAAGGCTTTTTTATAGTATGATTCTCCCTCAATCAGAGCATGAGTCCTGAAATCAGATGGCCTAAATTTGAACCCTGCCTCCGTACTTAACCATACTTTAGCAATTCTTTTTTCATATTTTACAGTCTAAAATTTGGATTCACCTTGTAATTTAAAGTATATGAGAATTTTAATCACCCATTTTTACACTTTAGTATTTCTGAAATTGGGATGTTTTTTAAAATCAAAAGTTTTTGGATCTGATAAAACGTGGTATTTCCTTGAACAAGTTACTTAACTTCTCTTTGCCTGAGTTTCATCTATTAAGCGAGGATACTTATTTATTTACTTCATAAGATTTTAGAGATGATTTAAGGGTTAATTCATGTAAAAACTCAAAATAGTGCCTGGCACACAGGAATCACTTATAATTAATATTGTTGCTACCATTACAACCCACACAATAGTTTGTTCTCTTGTCACCTCTACAGAGATCAGTCTTCAACAAGACAATAAACAGTGTCATCAAATGGAACAATTCTCCAGTTCTGATTCCTTTAATCTCATTACTTTAATCTACTTGGAAAAACTTTTAAGCATTAGACTGATATGCCTTGTGGAACACTCAACAGTCTGCCTGAACCATCTGGTCTGAAAGACTAACTAGAAGGAGTTGATATAATAAGGTATAGCCTAAGCAATCTACAGTAATCTCTGAATTACTATATCCATAATCAGCCAAGCCTCTCCTTAGTGAGTTACCTGCAAGCAGAGAAAAAAAGGAGGTGGCCCACATTCAGCACACTTAATATAAGGCTCCATAAGGTAGGAAGAACAGCCTCTGCAAGGTGGCTTATCAGACGGATCATCTAGAACAAAGAAAAAGAAAATACACAAGCTTTAAAACACCTCATGATTATATCACAAGTGCAAAAACATGAAAAAATTGCAAATGACTACATAGAAAGTGAGCTGGGCTGAAAAGTACATGGGAGACAAGATGAGCTCATTTCAAACAAGCAAAAACAAAAAAAGTATCCTCCTTTTTTAACTTTAGGGAAGCTTTGTGTACCTATGGCTTCAAACAATAGTTAGGTAGACATGGCCCCCTTCGGAGAAAAGTATACACAGATTTCACTTTTTTATTTTTATTTTTTTTTAAAGAGAGAGAGAAAATTTTTTAATATTTATTTATTTATTTTTAGTTTTCGGCAGATACAACATCTTTGTTTGTATGTGGTGCTGAGGATTGAACCCGGGCCGCACGCATGCCAGGCGAGCGCGTTACCGCTTGAGCCACATTCCCAGCCCTATACACAGATTTTAAACAAAGTCTCATAAATCCATAGGGGAAAAAGAACATACCTACACAATACTTACAGATAAAGCATATCTGACAAAATGTTAACAGCTGAATCTAAGTAACAGGCACATAAGTAAACACTCTACCGTTCTTTTAACAGTAGGAAGGACAAAAATCTTTAAGTACGTGTTGAGGTTTAAACTTCGTATGAGTTGATATTTAAACTCAAGAACGCTTCCTCCCTTTCTGCTGTAGTAAGCACAGAGCACAGCCAACTTTTTTTCCACTTCCATGACAGTAATGTATCTCTAAAATATTAAGGCAAGGAGTATGACCTCAACACTCATATGTGTCCTCAGTGGCCTCAAATTCTGCTTCTCTGGAATCTGGGCGACCCAGCAAAACTATGTTCTGATCAACCACAGGAGACAAGAAAAAAGACCTTAATGGTAGATGAAGAGATTTTTTTTTTTTTTTCAGTCTTGGCAAGATTTCTCAAACTTTTTTTTTTTTTAAATATTTGTCATTTTAGATGAACATAATACATTTATTTTATTCATTTATTTTTATGTGGTGCTGAGAATTGAACTCAGGGCCTCACACATGCTAGGCAAGCACTCAACCCCAGCCCAAGATTTCTTAAATTCTTTAATGGCATTTTCCTTAGTCCAAGAAATATTCCTCAAGGCACCTTGCTCTCCTCTAAGTGGCGAATATTGTTCTTTTATTTCTAAATGAAGACATGAAGGAAAATGACAAAAGAAACATACTCCTAGTTGTAGTTTCAAATTAGTTACATGGAATATCAACTACTCAATTTCTCCCATTTTACTGATTTTAAATTATAACATGGAAAAACAAAATTATTTTATATTAAGTGCTAGATGCAAATTTTTACCAAATTACCTTCTCTCACTTCCTTTGTTTTTTTTTTTTTAAGGGAGGGCTAAGCAAGATAGCACATGCCTTAATCCCAGCTACTCTGGAGGCTGAGGCAGAATGACTGCAAATTCGAGGCCAGCTTCAGGAACTTAATAAGGCCCCATCTCAAAATAAAAATAAAATGGATGGAGTATGGGGGTTGTAGCTCAAGTATAGCACTTGCCTAGCACTGTGAGGCACTGGGATCGAATCTCAGTACCACATAAAAACAAAAGGTATTGTGTCCATATTTACAACTGAAAAAAATATTTAAAAAAAAAAGGATTGGGGATGTAGCTCAGTGGTAAAACACCCCTGGGTTTAATCCTCAGTATCAAAAAAAATTTTTTTAATTAAAAAATAAAACAACAAAAGGGGCGGGGGTCTCACTACATTGCCCAGGCTGGCCCTGAACTACTAGGCTCAAGCAATTCCTTTGCCTCAGCCTCCAGAGTAGCAGAGACTACAGGTATGAACTACCATAACCAGCAATCTACTATCTTAATATTTAAGGTTTTCTTTCTTCAAACTTTCCTAAGAAAAAAAGATTAGCTACTAACCAAAGTAGAGTTTTTAAGCCCTTATTTCAAGAATTATTCTGTAACAGCAATCCATCTTAAAATATGACACAAAGTATGAATTGTCATCCACTATTAACATTTTGAAAAATATTTCTCTGAACTTTGTTCTACTTACATGTATCTACATATTTATTTTCACAAAAGTGGAATACTAATCATGCTTTGCCTGTTTTTTTTCTCTTAACAATACACTTTTTTTTAGAGAGAGAGAGAGAGAGAGAGAGAATTTTTTAATATTTATTTTTTAGTTCTCGGAGGACGCAACATCTTTGTTTGTATGTGGTGCTGAGGATTGAACCCGGGCCGCACGCATGCCAGGTGAGCGCACTACCGCTTGAGCCACATCCCCAGCCCCATCTTAACAATACACTTGCAGTCATTTTTTTAATGATAGTACACATAGATCTTCTTGGTTTTTCTTCTCCCTTTGTCCTCTTTAATGGATGAATGATATTCTAATGTATCAATTATCTAAACTGATATTCTCAACTACCCCTTAAGAAGACATTTTAGAAATCTGAGGAGGTGCTTTTTTTCGGTTCCCAGATCCCTAAGGAGCACTACTGGCATTTTGAAGACAAGAAACTAGGATTCTAGATATCCTGCAGTGCTTATGACATTCCTACACTAGGAAAATACTGACCTACATCCTGCTTAACTTTCAAATGTGCCACCATTCAAGTAGATGAGAAATCTCATACTTAGAGATGACCTAGAACCTAATTCCATTTTACATATAAAGCAAAATATTATATACATAAAACATATGCTGTGTGTGTACATTATTGTTTTGTTCAAAATCTTACCAGGAGTTATTCAGGCTTATGCTATTTCTTATTCACTAATACACCTGAATCATTCTTCATTCGTAGTGTAAGATGCTCAGTGATTCAACATATGGGTACCTGACTACCTACTCATGTTGTTGTCTTTCATTATGTCTAAAAATATTCAGATATATAGTAAGTTGCCTTACTTTGTTATCTTTTTTACTTTGTCCCTTATTATAGTAGATCATTATTTTTATTTCTTGAAACCATATGTGTAAATACAGTATCTACATATCTATATTTCACTAGCAATTAGTAAAAGGGACCTTGAAAATATCATAAAAAGTAGCTGGGTGCATCGACTCAGGAGGCTGAGACAGGAGGATGGCAAGTTAAAGGGCAGCCTCAGCAAATCAGCAATTCCCTCAGTAATTTGGTGAGACCCTCAAAATTAAAATATTTTTTAAAAAAGGGAGAAAAATCATAAAAAGAAATCACTGGGATAATATATTGATAACAAACAACTAATCTAACCAGTTCTCCACTGGTGGGGTGGGCATTTATGCATTTATGTTGTTTCTAATTTTTCACTATTACAAAGAATGCTGAGATCCATATCCTCTTATGTATTACATTTTATATTTATCCGAAGAATAAATATTTTCCTAGAATTAGAATTATTGAGGGTACAGATTGAGGGTTTTGAGATTTTTTGATACACATAGCCAAACTATCTTCCAAAAAAGTATTCCAAAATATTTCTGTAATTTAGAAGCAGAGAAAGGCATTTTTAACATCATCCAATAATGAGGCAATAAAAGGCTAATTAGACTACATAAACAAAATATCAACTATTTTTGGCAAAAACACCATGAACAAAGTAAAAAGCAAATGAACTGCACAAAAATATTTGCAAACTTATGACAGATAAAGGGCTAAAATTCCTAATATAAAAAGAATTTGCCTAGCATATGTGAGGCCCTGGGTATGATCTCTAACACTGGGGGGGGGTATGATCTCTAACACTGGGGGGGGGGGGGAGCCAGGCATGATTGCACCTGGCTATAGTTTCAACTACTTTGGAGGCCAAAAAAGAATTGTGAATCACCTGAGTCCAAGAGTTAGAGATGGAGACCAGCCTAGGCAACATAGCGAGAAACCATTACCCCAACCCCACTAAAAAAAAAAAAAAAAAAAGCCAGGCATTGTGGTGGATACCTGTAATCCTAGCTACTCAGTAGGCTGAGGCAGCAGGATCAAGTGTCAAAATAAAATTCAAAAAGGGCTGAGGGCTGGGCATTGTGGTATACATCTGTACTCATAGGATTTGGGAGGCTGACACAGGAGGCAAGAGGATCGCAAATTTAAGGCCCGCCTTACCAACTTAGCGACATCTCGAAAAATAAAAAGGGTTGGGGATATAGCTCAGTGGTAGAGTGCCTGCCTAGCACGTGTGAGGCACTGGGTTCAATTCTCAGTACTTGAAAAAAAAATTAGGGGAAAAGGAGAAACATAAAAACAGCCTTAATTGGGCTGGGGATATAGCTCAGTTGGTAGAGTGCTTCCCTTTCATGCACAAGGCCCTGGGTTCAATCCCCAGCACCACAAAACTAAAATAAAATAATTAAGGCAAACTAATCAATCTAAGAAAGTTAAAAAAAAAATGGCCTTAATCATATGAAAAAATTATATAGTTTTACTTATAAGAGAAATAAAAATGAGAACTACACTCAGATATAATTTCTTTCTATGTATCAGATTAGCAGAGATTCCAAAGCTTAATAATAGTTTCTTAGGAGAATGGGAAAATAGGAATTCATATGTAGTTGGTGGGAATGCAAGAGTACAACTCCTATTGAGCAGAATACACAGTATCTAAACAAAATTATGCATCTTTTTATTTTTTGAGCCAGAAATCTCATTTCCAGGAATTTACCCTGAATATACATCTCCAAGAATACACACATATGCCCAAGGTTATATATTAGATTATTTTTAAGTATAAAAAACTATGAAGATGTCCAAGCACTAGTTTATTTTAATAAATCAGTGCTATCTCCACACAATGAAGCACTCTGCCACTATAAAAAATTAAGGGTTGGGGGTATAGCTCAGCATAAGAGTATTTGCCTAGCATGTACAAGATCCTAGGTTAGATCCCCAGCATCTTACACAAAGAGAATGAGAACAATTTCTGTAAACTAATATTTCCTGAAAGTACTATTAAGTAGAAAAAAAAGTACAAAAAAAATACTTAGTATGCTATCTTTCTAATAAGAAATTACAGAAAGCCAGGCATGGTGGTACAAACCTGTAATCCCAGTTACTTGGGAAGCTGAGGCAGCAGGATTACAAATTGGAGGTGAGACCCTGTCTCATAATTTTTAAAAACTTTTTTTTTAAAAACAGTATTAGAGATTAAACCCAGGAGTGCTCTACCACTAAAGTACATCCCCAGGCCTTTAAAAAAATTTTTTTGAGACAG
Organism: Ictidomys tridecemlineatus; assembly: GCF_052094955.1. Classification (NCBI taxonomy): domain Eukaryota; kingdom Metazoa; phylum Chordata; class Mammalia; order Rodentia; family Sciuridae; genus Ictidomys; species Ictidomys tridecemlineatus. Next base: position 36,173,524 of record NC_135479.1, on the reverse strand, counting down.
GATCTTGATATGTTGTCAAAGCTGGTGTCAAATTTGCAATCCTCCTGCCTTAACCTCCCCACGTTATTGGGATTATAGTGCCACTGCACCTGGACTCAAAATAAATTTTTTTAAAAAAAGGGCTAAGGAGCTGGGGTTGTGATTCAGCAGTAGAGTGCTCACCTGGCACATGTGCGAGACCCTGGGTTCAATCCTCAGCACCACATAAAAATAAATAAGTGAAATAAAGGTATTGTGTCCAACTACTACTAAAAAATATGTATTTAAAAAAAGGGAGGGGGGCTGAGAATGAAGCTCAATGTAGAGTGCTTGCCTAACATGTGCAAGGCCCTGGGTTCAATCCCCAGTACTGAAGGTAAAAAAATTTTTAATTATAAGGAAGTAAAACACGAATCTCTTTTTTTAAAAAATATTTTTCTTGTTATACATGGACACACAATATCTTTATTTATTTGTGTGGTGCTGAGGATGAAACCCAGCACCCCACATACACGAAGCAAGTGCCCTACCATTGAGCCCCAGCCCCAGCCCAACACATATCCTTTTATCTCTGCAAAAAGAAATAAAGGGCAGATAAACCAGAAAACAAGCAAGCTGGATAATTACAAGAGGTTAAAGGGGGACTGGAATGTAGTGGAAGAGATATAAAAGGGAGTGGCATTTCTTCAAATATGTTTTTTGCAACCATCATACTAAAGACTTGATCAAGCAAAAATCAGAAGATACAAAATCATGGGAGAAATTCTAAATAAAAGCTGCATTTAATTTTTTTTTTTAGTTGTAGATGGACACAATATCTTTATTTATTTTTACGTGGTGCTGAGGATCAAACCTAGTACCTCACACATGCGAGGCAAACGCTCTACCACTGAGGCACAATCCCAGCCCTGCATTTTTTTTTAACCTCAAACTATCTCCCTTTGCACTGCTTATTATAACAAGAGAAAAAACAGAAATCATACAAAAGATATGTGGGTATTCTGTGTATTCTCATACAACTTTACTGCAACTTTCTGTAAGTTGAAATTATTTCCAAATAACACGTTTTAACAATTATATTTTCAAAGATGGCGGGGAGTAGTTTCAGCTTATGCTTCTAGCACTGGAACAATTTAGATTCTTTCTCCAAATGTAAAATGAAAGGGTTGAACAAGATACTTCTGAATATATAGGAAGTGTGGTAAAAGAGTAAATTAGAGCTCCTTTAAGAAACTGCTGAAGAGGTTTGGGGTTGTAGCTTATAGTAGTAGAGTAATTGCCTGCCACATGTGAGGAACTGGGTTTGATCCTCAACACCACACAAAAATAAATAAATAAAATAAAGGTGTTGTGTCCATCTAAATCTAAAAAAGTTGCTAAAGAAGCCAAACCCCAAAAGTACCTGATCTTTTCACTGGAACACTACTAAATATCTGATAATGGGATTGCTATTTCTGGCAAATTTGATCTCTTCACAATATAGCAACATAAGTCTCCATAATTGTAGCTTCTTCAATTTATTTCACACCATAATTCTCTACATCATTATCATACTGTAGTTTACTCTTAGAACACAAGTTCCACTTACAAGGAGGGAAAAGGGAATATTTTCTTTATCCAAAATTAACACTATATAGGTGCCTGATACAAGTTATTAGTTCTAAAGAGAAATCCCACTGCTTTTTTGTTAAACAAAAATATTTTATTTTTAAATTTTTTTATTTTTAATTGACACATAATTACATATATTTATGGGATACAGTATGACATTTTGATACATGTATACAATGTGTAATGATCAGATCAGGACAACTGGCATATCCATCACTTTGGACATTTATCAATGCTTTGGGAATATTCAAAATAGTCACCGCTAGCTATTTTCAATTATACACTTAATTGTTGTTAATCATAGTTATCCTATCATGCACCAGAACTTTAGAAGTTATTCCTCTTATCCAACCCCACTGCTTTTAATTACAGGTTAAACATACTAAGCCTGATCCATTTAGCTTCATTTTCTTCTAGGATCTAGGGTGATATATTTTATCAAGTTTTCAGTGGGTAATCAATACCTATTGGTTGATTTTGATTCGATACTCTAGGCTCAGATCTACAGGGCACTACTGCTTAACTTCAAAGGGGTTATTTTTCTTCCTTGATAAATTTCCATTTCATTTTGCTATTAATATTCACCTGAGACTCATTTCTACTATACTTACTGCTAAAGGAACCCAAACGGTCCATTCCCTAATTGGCAAAGATTGCTGCTTTTTATCTTCCCTTGTGCAGAGCTTCCTCAAGATCTCAGAACTGGCCAGCACATACGCCAAAGCTTGATGTCCCCCTAGGAACAAACAAAAGTGGCACATGGATCAGAAAATCATTCAGAGATAGAGAAATACACAACATATTCAGTTCTACCATTGTAATACTGAGCAAATTAGTTTATCTCTATTATGTCTAACTGGTATAATAATATCTATCTCCCAGGGTTGTTCTGAGAATGTCATAATCAAACATCTGGCCTAGAGCAAGTCCTCTATAAATTATATGGATATAAAGGGTTTTTTTTTGTTGTTGTTGTTGTTTTATTTTTGGTGCTGGGGATCAAACTTAAAAATCTCATGCATGCTGTGCTATGCAGTCATTCTATCACTGAGCTATATCGTCCCTCCCTAAATGCTATATATTTCTAATAGTAACTGTTGCCTTTCTCTACCCAGCTTTCTCTACCCTTGTCTCTTAAGGCCTCTGTCTTTTGGGGAACTGACCCTTTAATATTTTATATGGTACTGGGAGAGGTACCAATCAATATTCAAAATCTCCACCTCCACAGAAGCTACACCAAAGATTTCTTTTTTTTTTTTCAGAAATCTAGATCTTAAGTTAAGACATTGCTCCAGGATAGAAGGTAGACAGAGTTTATTCTCTAGTCAAAGAATTTAGTCAATAAGTTCTGGCTATTGGATCCATATCCCCCATGGTGACCGGCTCTAATTTCTCTGTCTTTCCAATAAAAACTTTAATCAGAATGATTTTCTATTACTAAAACCCAAAAATCCTATCTATAAAACACATAGTTAACTAATTTACTCTTTCAACAAAATACAAAATACCTTCTTTGAAGGTAGAAATGAAATCTTATTTCACATCAAACCAAGAAACATCCTCTTTCTATACACCAGAGTTTTCCATCCTTTTTCTAGAATTTTCCCCATATATTTTATGAAGATTACTTCTAACTGCACACCTTTTCTCACTTTAAGACTAAACAAAAACAGGGACTACATTCGATACAAATTTATATGCCTTTAAAGTACCAAATACATAGAATTCATTAAGTTCACTAAATAATCACAAAAGTTAGTTCTACTTGGGCTACTGAATAAATTCCAGATTTTTTTTTTAAATGTCTTTTTAGGGGGCTGGGGATGTGGCTCAAGCAGTAGCGCGCTCGCCTAGCATGCGTGCGGCCCGGGTTCGATCCTCAGCAGCACCACATACCAACAAAGATGTTGTGTCCGCCGAGAACTAAGAAAAATAAATAAATAAATAAATGTTAAATCTCTCTCTCTCTCTCTGTCCCCCTCTCTCACTCTCTCTTTAAAAAAAAAAAAATGTCTTTTTAGTTGGACACAATGCCTTTATTTATTTTTATGTGGTGCTGAGGATCGAACCAGCGCCTCGCCACTGAGGCACAACCCCAGCCCCAATTCCAGATTTTTTTTTAAAAAAAATGAATTCATCTTTAGTTTTCCTGGAGTGACTTTTTTCACTTTGATAAATCAAATGCACAAAATGCTCAAATCAATAAGGCTGTCAATCAACTTTCCCGTTTTGGGAATGGAGCCTCCTTGTACAAAGTCCCAAGTCTAGTTGGTTTTTGACAAAAAAATGAGGTTAGCAAGGGCATATTATACATCCAGTAATAAAATAATGATCAACATTTATTGAATTTGTCCCATATGCTAGGTGCTGATTGTTAACCACCCATGCAGATGATCTCTGAATCCTCATTACCTTCTGGGGTGAGCTACTTTTTATTTTTTAGTACTGGGGACTAAACCCACAGGCACTTAACTATAGAGCCACATATCTATCCCTTTCTTTATTTTGCATTGGGGTCTCACCAAGTTGCTTAGGGCCTGCTTAGTTGCTGAGGCTGGCCTGGAACTTGGGGTTTTCCTGCTTCAGTCTCTGGGTACAGTTGCCCACCACCCGTTTTTAATCGAACCCAGGGTCGCTTAACCACTGGGCCACATCCCCCTATGTCCTCTCCACCCCTGTTAATGTTTTTTTTGTTGTTGTTGTTTTGTTTTGTTTTTAAAGAGTCTAAGTCCTAGCTAAGTTGCTGAGGTTGGTCTCCAACTTGCCATCCTCCTGCCTCAGCCTCCCGACAAGCTCCTTTTTCATAAAGCTTTGTGTGTGGGGGGGGGGGGTGCAAGCCTGAAATCCCAGCACCTTGGGATGCAGGAGAATCACGAGTTCAAAGCCAGCCTCAACAAAAGCTAAGGAAATGAGTGAGATCCAGTCTCTAAATAAAATACAAAAACAAAAAACAAAAAACAAAAAAACAGGGCTGGGAATGTGGCTCAGTGGGCAAGTGCCCCAGAATTCAATACCCAGCACGCCACCCCCCCCCAAAAAAAAAAAGCTCTGAAAGATTTAGTGTTTGCACAATGTCTTTCTGGTAGTGAACAGCTATGCCATTTCAACAGATATAGATGGTCAAATAATGGATGTTTAGAATAATTTGATAAACACCCCACGTCAGAAAACACAAAACTGCAGTATGCAGAATCTCCCTTTCTCTCCATCTCATAGAAGACCGAACTGTGACACTAACATAAGAGGATAGGCGCCAGCTCCACAGGAACACTGGTTAAATTCAAATTAGATATTGGAACGTGGAAGAAAGGCGCTGTGAAAAGCGATTCCGTGTGGTGCAGGGGAGACACAGGCTTTACAGTTTTGCAGCCAACTTACTTCGTCTCTATTAGCTGCAAGTCATTTTTTTTTTTCTCTTTGCTCCAAAATGGTGCTAACGCACCTACTTACAAAGGCCTACTTGGAAATTTCACTTGGTAACGTCGATCAAGGGCATCTCGAACAGCACTGCTATAGGAGTGATTATGGGCTCCATTGCAGGGAACGATACACCAAGCCTGGGACACGGCCGGGCCGCCCAAGCGTGGGGCGGGGCTCCAGCGGGGTCAGGCCCGGCCGCGCGCCGCCCTCCCCCACGGTGCGGCGTGGCCAAACGCCGCGCCACGTGAGGCTCCCCTCGCCGCCGCAGCCCGTACCTCGCAACCCTGCGTCCCCCTAGGTCTTGCCAGAGGGGTTCGCGCCCCGCCACAAGCTTCCCCGCGCCTCACCTCACCGCGTCTGCAACCTCGTCTCCGAGGAGCCACCAGTCGCGCGCGCTGCCAGCGGTGGCGTGCCCTACCCGGGCTTGCGTGCGCGCTCGACTCGGCGTGCGCTGCCAGGGTATGCGTGCGCGGTCCCGGGCTGCGCAGGCTCGAGCCCGCCGCGTGTTACGCCCCCCGCCGCCTCCTTCCCCTCCCTCTCTCCGTCCACGGCGGCCCCGCCCGCCACGCCTCTGCCCCTCTCCCGTTTTGTCCCTTCCCCCTGCCCCGCCCGGCCCCCGCTGCCGTTCGGGTGCTTGAGGACTGGGAAGATGGGGCTGAGACGTTTGCCTGACTGTTGAATCTAAGCAATAATCACTTTTCCCGAGTGGCGCGTGGTCCGGCGCCAGAGGCTTCCTGTTCGTGGTGCCGTTTGGTCCCCTCCGGAGCGGGGTGAGACAGGCCCGACTGGTGCAGTCTGGGTTTTGTGTTAACATTCCCACTCCCACCCCAGTTGCAGCCAAGGAAATTGAGGCTGAGGCACCGGGCTCCAGGACCGCGAAGCGGGCCGCCACTCCAGCCCCAGCCCCTCAGTGCAGCTCTTGGATTGATCAGACTGAATGGCTCCAGGGTTGAAGAGGGCACGTTTCCTTTAGATGCTTCTGCAACGTCGAAATTGTCTTCTTTGGAAAGAACCATCCCCTCTTTGGGATTCAGAGGCCCAAATGGAGGTGCAATGATGAGAGGATGTGGTGGTCCACTCTGATGTCAATCTTGAGGGCTAGGTATGTCCCAACATCTCTTATTACTACTACCAGTGGTTATTATAGTAACTACTATTTGTTGAGGATTTATTGCATGCCAAGCATTTGTACAAAGCAGGTTACATATATGGTCTCATTTAAAGCAACTTTATGATATAGGCATTATTTCCCCCATTTTCCAGGTAAAGATAATCAAGCATTGGCATATTTGTAACTTGGAATCACACTGCTAGGAAGTGTTGGCACAGGGGCTTCCAACCATGGTTTATCTTAACCAAATACTATTTATTCAGAAGTATGTCTCTGATACATTTGCCCAACCTCTTAGAATTCAATTACACTTCTACCTATAGGCCCCCATATTTATTTTTTTTCTTCTTCTTCTTTTTTTATATGTAATACAAGTTGCTTGTTAAAAAAGAAAGAAAACTCATGAGCAAAAGTTGCGAAAACCGCCTCGCCATATTAAATAGTTAAATTTTGACTTATACCATTCCATTCATTTTCCTATGCATCATTTAAATAAATATGCGATATTTTATAATTGATGTATCCTGAAAATATACTTATTTGCTCATTGACAAATATTTAATGAGCAGACACTGTACTAGGTGCTGGGAATTCAGTAGTGAGCAAAACAAAGGTGCTATTTCATAGAGCTGGTATTATTTGGGGGAAGATTGACAAGTAATACACATATTCCTAAATAATCATGCCAGTTTATGTGGTTTTATGGAAAAATAAATCAGGATAAAGGGATAAGAGTAATGCAGAGATTCTCTTTTAGTTAGGGTGGACAAGAAAGGCCTCTTAGCAGAAGCAGCACATAAGCAAAAACATAATCATTTAATGAGAAAGGAAGCTAAGTGAATTTCTAGAGAGAAACTATTCGAGAAAAGAAACAGTAAATGCAGTGCCTTGACATAGGGATTTGTTTGGAATGGAGAAGCAAAGAGATCAGAGTGGCTAGCAAATTAGACAAATAAGATGAAAAACACAGCCAAGGAGCTAGATTATGTACCATCTGGTAAGCCATGATTGGACTTTGGATTTTATTTGAATGTGTTGCCATGAAGAGTGAGACCAAAGGAATAATCAGATTTACTTTAAAAGGATCACTCTGGCAGTATTGTAGAGAATGGATGGTAGAAACATAGAAATTGCCTTGTAAAACATCAATTGTCCTTTTACACAGCAGCTAATTAAAAAATAACTTGTTAATACTGATAGTTTACCTATACCTTTACATCTACTCTCAATTTTTCATGAAAGTAGAGTTAGAGTCAATTACTTAAACATGTTTGTGTGTGTGTATCACATAAACAGATTTTTTTTTTTTTTAGTCTGACTGGGGCATATGCCCAGATCTGCATGTCATGACTATTAACTAACTGAAGGCATCAATGTTGTACTGTTATGGAATAAACAGTCCCACATAATATCCCAATCTGTTCATTAAAAACATAGAATTCAAACGCTTGGAAATTACCCTCCCTCTTCAGTTGATTTTAAGTCCTCCTTAGAATTAATTCTAAGCACAGTTTAGTCAGTGTTCTTAAGAAAGATGTGGAGAAATTAAAATGCACACTAAGAGGGAGAGTAATACATATTGAGGCAGTGCTTTTTTGAATTTTTGCCTTAAGCAATGGAGTGATAGTGGCATCACTTACTAGACCAGGTGAGGGGAATGGGAAAGGCCAACTGAAGAAAGAGATTTGGAGGAGAAATGAATTAAAGTTCTATTTTTGGATCTGTGTTTTGCCTTCAAACTGGAAATGACAAATGAGACTGTAGGTCAGTGGAGAGGTAAGGGCTAAACCTACATAAATATAGAATAGTTTCTTTGTGTCTTCCCTAAGCAGAGCCTGGGGACAGTGTCTTTTCTTAGTAATCTCAGCACCCAGAAATGAATCTTCAACAAATATTTGTGAAATGAATAGATAAACGCAAAGGTATAGATGAAATCACTTAGGCAAGATGCATAGAAGAGAAGTTATGCACTCTAACTTTCTCTGGAGGTCCAAACACCTGCACGTGATCATAATACCTGATTTGCTTAGGTATTTCCTTGTTTACACCTCATCTGTATCTATATAATTATTAATATTTCCTTGACTCACTCTTAAAAGTGCCTCAGTTTGCACAATAAATTTTTGTGTTGTTCTTTATAAAAGGTCCCTTAGGATCTACCTTCTTCATTTTTCTTTCTCATCACTACTCTATCTTATACTTCATTCTCCAGCTAGACTTAACTTGCTCCCTTTCTCCTTTGCACTCTTATCTCCAAACTTCTTTTGCCTACCTCAACTTGACTATCACTTCCTTTGGAACACCTCTTCTGACCCACCTCCCAAAGTCTGAGTTAAGTAGATCTCTTTCATGCTTCCAGTGAACCCTATTTAATCTGTCATAGTCAAGATGACTAAGTTTCTGTTCCCCAGCTAAACATCTTTATAAGGAAACCTGAAAAAACATCTTTTGCCCTTTTCAAGCCAAAAATTTACTTTAAGAATATCCAAATCAGGGGCTGGGGATGTGGCTCAAGTGGTAGCACGCTCACCTGGCATGCGAGCACCACATACAAATAAAAATGTTGTATCCGGTGGAAAAAAATAAAAATAAAATAAAAAATAAATATTTTAAAAATTCTCTCTCTCTCTTTAAAAAAAAATACATGAAAAAAAAAAAAGAATATCCAAATCAGCCGGGTGTGGTGGCACACACCTGTAATTCCAGCGTTCAGGAGGACCCCCAGCACCATGTGAAAAAATATTAAAAAATGTCATTACTAATTATCAGGGAAACACAAATTACAATGAAATATCACCTCATACCTGTTAGAGTGATTATCGGTTAAAAAAATAAAGAAGTAGCATTGGTGAGTATCTGGAGATAAAAGAATCTCTTGTGTACTGTTGGTTGGCATATAAATTTGTTCAGCCATTATGGAAATTAGTATGGAGTTTCGTTTTTTTTTTTTTTTTTTTTTTTTTTGGTACTAGGGATTGAACTCAGGGCACTTAACCACTGAGCTACATCCTAGCCCTCTGTCACTGAGTTGCTTAGTGCCTTGTTGTTGCTGAGGCTGGCTTTGAACTTGAAATCCTCCTGCCTCAGCCTCCCAAGCTGCTGGGATTATAGGCATGTGCCACCTCACTGGCCTGGAGGTTCTTTAAAAATTAAAAATAGAACTACTATATGATCCAACAATCCCACTTCTGAGTGTATATCCAAAGGAAATAAAATCAGTATTTTGAGATATCTGCACTCTAAAGTTCATTGAGGCATTATTCAGAATAACCAAGACATGGAAACATCCTAAGTGTCAGCAAATGAAAAGAAAGAAAATGTCCCCCCCCCCCACAGACACAAATACTATTTAGCCTTAAAAAGGAAATCCTATAATTTCTAACAACATAGCTTACTCTAGAGGACATTATGCTAAGTGAAACAGGTCAGGCACAGAAAGACAAATACTGTATGATCTCAGTGGTATGTGAAATCTAAAAAAGTCAAACTCATAGACGCAGAGTAGAAAGGTGGTTACCAAGGGCTGAGGGAGCAGAGATTGAGGAGATATTGGCCAAAGGGATCAATTTTTTTTTTTAATGAAGATGGACACTATACCTTCTTTATATGTGGTGCTAAGGATTAAACCCAGTGCCTCACACATGCTAGGCAAATGCTGTATCACTGAGCTACAATTGCAACCCCAAAGGATCAAATTTTTATTTAGACAAGAGAAATGAATTCAGAGGTTCTGTTATGCATCAAATAATAACAAATAATTTTATTGAAAATTACTGAGTAGATTTTAAATGTTCTCACAACCACCAAAAATGAAGTGGTGAGGTAATGGATGTGTTAACATGTTGGTTTAACTATGCCACAATGTATACATATAATCAAAATATTGTGTTGTATATTATGTGTGCGTGAGTGTATATGATTTTTGTCAGTTTAAAAATAAATTTTTAATAAACATACCATAAGTTCATAAGTAAAAAAATATTTTTAAAGAATGCAAAATGTAAAAAGCAAAAAATAAAATAAAATAAAGATCTGCCCAAATATATCTAGTTAACTTCTTCTCACTTTTGAAACTAAACAGCAGATATTAGGATTTTCATAATTTCGTGGCCATTAAACACAGCTTTTATAAATCCAGGCCTTTGTTACCTATCTCTTCTGCTTCTTCTTTAGTTCACTGACATCTTTCTCATTCACATAAAAGCACAGGAGATCAGTCTCATGGGTTCCCAGACTTTGGGTAGAATCTAAAAATCTAGTTGAACTAAAAGTGTTTTAGCTCTGAATGGATCTTTTTTATTAGAAAATTTAAACATGCCTGCTCAGCAGCTTAGCTGCATACTTTTCAGCCTGCTGTATAGGGCCTCCACCTTGTGACAGGCTCCCAAAGTATTTTGCATCATCTGGTGACAGTCTATAATCTTTTGCAACTCATAAGTGCCCAATAAATGTTTGAAATATTTGTAAAGAAACTGGCCTAGATTAATATAATTGCAAAAGCATGGGCTTTGAGGCTTTCCTAGATTTGAACCCTGTCTTCACTCCTTACCACTCTCAATAATTTAGGCAAGTTATTATCTTTCTTTTTTCTCATCATATGTAAAATGAAAATAATACCTAAGAGTTTGTAAAGATGCGATTATGTATGTATAGTTCCTAGTTCATTGTGGCAAACTATTAAAGTAATAAAAGTACTTAAAAAGATGGAGGCTGGGGATGCAGCTCAGTTGTTCCTTTTATATACAAGGTCCTTGGTTTGATTCCTAGCACTGCAAAAAATAAGAAATAAATAAAATGCAATTTTTTAAATATTTAAAACAGATCATCATTTTAATTTTAATTCTTGAAGTGTTCCACACTTGTGGGGCTTGTATAGAGATTGTTCTAGGATAGGTTGAATAGTGCTCAGCATTAGCAGCTTTTCATTTCTTGAATCAGGAACTCCTACCGGAAACCCCTTTTTTTTTTTTTTTTTTTTTTTGTGGTGCTAGGAATTGAGCCCAGGGCCTTGTGCATGTGAGGCAAACACTCTACTGACTGAGAGCTATATCCCCAGCCCCTAAACAGAATTTCTTTAGCTGTTTTCTTCTTTAGCTTCTTTCTCACTACAGAAAACAAAATGTACATTATCTCACAGGTCACAGGACAAATGTGTAGTTGCAATCTAGAATGGATAAGACAGCTTTGCCTCCAGAGGAGAAAAACTCAGGAGCAGTGCTCCATTTAATTAATGTAAATAGTGAACAGACTTATGGATTATGAGCAATTAACTATAAGACTGCTCTTGGAGTACAGAATACTATTATAATCAAAATTTACAACAAGGTTAATCTGATGCATATTTAATGATATGTGTAATTGTTATGGTGCTTCATGATAATTAGGCCTTAAATGTTAAGCTGTCTACATAAATGACTATAATTGGTTATTTTTGCACAACCAAACACATTTTTAGTACTTGTGTATTCATTTTATTAATTTTCTAGAATCTATAATCATGCCAAGGACAATATTTTTTTTCAGAAACCCTTTACTATTTAATCATGAACTTATTCAAATACTCTTCAAAATGACACAGCAGGTTTCCCTTCCCAATTTGGTGCTAGAAATAGCTAACATTCAGGTCCTTTGTATATATTCCCCCATTTTAGTCCTTAAAACTTCCTTTAAAGGAGTAGTGTTACTCTCATTTTACTGATGCTCACTCCAGTGGCAGAAATAGATGAGGATAAGTAATTACAATATAAGATAATACATGATCTAATAGAGATGTTATAGAGACACTGAGGGCTTCAAGAAGGGATTAGTTAATTTTAGAGGGAACTAAATAGTAAGCCTCTGGGAATTAAGAAATTAAGTCTTGGAGAATAGTGGGAAGGAAATTCCAAGCAGAAATAACAAATTAATCAAAGACCCAAAAGCATAAAATGGCATGGCTAGTTTGATCTTTGTGGTTGAAGAACAGAAAAAAAAAGAGCAAGAAAAGTTACTATACATGAAATAGCACAGGTAGAGATCAGAGCAAAGAGGGCTTTGCATAGGGAGCCAGTGAAACATTGAATTGGAGCGTGATATCACTAACATGGGTTTTAGAACTACCTCTGACAGAAGGGGAGCACACCTGTAATCCCAGCAGTTCTGGAGACTGAGGCAAGAAGACTGCAAGTTCAAAGCTAGCTTCAGCAACTTAGTGAGGCCCTAAGCAACTTAGCGAGACCCTGTCCCTAAATAAAATATGAAAAATAAAGATCTGGGGATGTGACTCAGAGGTCAATTCACCGTACCAAAAAAAAAAAAAAAAAAGAAGAACTACCTCTGTCAGTGGTCAGTGGTGATGTGGACTAAGTAAGATATGGAAAAATGAAATGGCAGGGGCTATAGAATTCCAGATAAGAGATAAATGAAGTCTCAAAACTAACACTGTTGGAATGAGGTGGGAAGAAGAAATGCATTTAAAGTGTTTGAAGAAATAATTAGCTGGACATGATGGGCACGGTTGTGGTCCCAGCAACTCAGGAGGCTTAGGCAGGAAGGATTGCAAGTCTGAGGCTAGCCTCAGAAATTTAGTGAAACCCTGTCTCAAAAAAAAAAAAAAAAAAAGCCTGGAGATGTAGCTTAGTGGTAAAGTACTCTGGGTTCATTCCACAGTACTGGAAAGAAAAAGAAAAAAAGGAGAAAAAATTTATTATGGGGAGAAAAGTAATATATTAGGATTAAGGATAATTTTCAATTCATCTTGGTTGACAGGGTGGATAATAATGATATCTCAGTAGAAAAATAGGGAGTGGTTATAAGCAAGAAAAAAGTCTAACATCAAATAAATATATGCAAAGGTACTCAAATTCACCATCAAGGAAGAAAATTAATGTAAGAACAATGACAGGACTTCAAAGCCATCAGATTGGGAGAAAAAATTAAGTCTGAGATTTTTAAATTAGGGAGAATGTGGAATATGGGCAATTTCTTTATTGCTAGTGGTTCTGTATTTGGTACAACCACTTTGGAAAGCCAATTGCAATCTAGTGAAGGTGAATATGTGTGTGTGTGTGTGTGTGTGTGTGTGTGTGTGTATACACATACACGCACACACATGTGCACACACACACATATATCCTACAACCCATTAACTCCTTGGCATATGTTCTAGATATAAATACATCCAAGAATATTCATTGTAGAAAAATAAACTATTATCTGATACTATCATATATGCAATTTATGAGTCTTCAAATTATGTGTCTCTTCCACAGAATGTTTGGTTCTTCTAGAGGCAGTAAGGGCTTTACTCTATAGCCTGAACTGTTTATTTATCATCTTGTTCAGTGGAGACCATAACATCAAGCCTCTAAACATAGCATTTACATCCTAAGTTTTAGTAAATGGGATTTAAAAATATAATGAAATTTTCTTATTATGAATTTTCCCATGATGCAGTAATTCAGGCTTTATATTTGTCATGATTTATTTATGCTGCATTTATTAATTCCCACTACTGATTTTTCAGAGAATGCAGTTATCAGATTAAACCACTGGGTGGCGCAAATTCATGAGTCCAGGGAAAGTTCCTAACTTCCCAAGTTGCACGTATTGCTAAACTGTACCAAAGGAAGGAGGGCTAGGTAGAAGAAAAGACTTTTGGGGTTAGTCACAATATAATTCCAGCAATGGTGCATGCCTGTAATCCCAGCAACTCAGGAGGCTCAGCAATTTAGCAAGGCCCTAAGTAGCACGGCCCTTTCTCAAAATTAAAAAACATAAAATTTAAAAAAAGCTGAGGATGTGGCTTACTATCAATCCCCAGTACCAAAAAGAAAAAAAGAAAAGAAAAATCTTTGGACCTGAAGTTTCAGTGTAAAATGGATCAATTTCCATAGATTGGATGATTGGTAAGTCAAGTCATTGAGTAAGGGAAAGAAAAAGATAGGGGAAAAAAGTGTTGGAATAATAAGGGAGAAGAGAAAGAAGAGATATAAAGCCTAAGAGACAAGAATGTAAATCTAGAGAGACACATTCAAGTGTTACAGTGTGGGTCAATAATTGCTGTATGGGTCCGTGTTGATTTCCATCTTCCTAGCAACCCATGGCAGCTTTTATCTGAAAATAGAAATTACTTCATTCTCTTATAGAAAATCATTATGCTATCCTTAGCTACCATTTGATGTTGTGACATCATCATAATTTAAGTGTCTACTATTAACATGATACTTTGTTCACAGAAAGTAATATAGACAAATTAATATAGACACTACAGCTTCGTGGAAAGTATGCATAAAAAATGAATAGCAACTCAGAGCAACATGAGGGCCATTGTGTATATTCAGGAAATGAAATCCCTTTGGAGAGTGGGAGGGGAAAGGAGGACCATAGGACTCTCTTTGTCTCCTAGTCACAATTACATAAAGCAACTCTTCCTTGGAAAATGACACAAAGGGAAATGGTCTAGGTCAGAATATGATGGACAGTATTTAAAGGGGGTCTAAATAAGAAGGGGTAGTTAAGGGTGGAGAATGATTAGAGCTGATGGCACCTCTGAGCCTATCCTTGCTTGCACTAACCTAAGGAAACAGAAAAAGGAAGGACACTAAGTGCCTACTCAGCACTTTCCAGAATCCTAGGTCACTCTGATTTTTGAGATCACAGTTATATCTAAAGAATGAAGAATGGCAAAATATATAAAATTGTTGAATATTTTACGTATTTTTTAAATCAAGGAATGCTTTTAAAACAACCATACTATCGTGGCCATTAATGTCATTCAGCACTAACTTCAAAGTTTAAATTAGAGGTTTTGTGAATGTGCCTTCTTTGCCGAAGCAAATATATACCTTAATCTTTGGACCTATCAAAAAAGTATTGGGGGGCGCTGGGGTTGTGACTCAGCAGTAGAGTGTTCACCTCACACATGCAAGGCCCTGGGTTCAATCCTCAGCACCACATAAAAGTAAATAAATAAAATAAAGATATTGTGTCCAACTACAACTAAAAAATAAATATTTTTAAAAAAGTATTGGGGTGACATAGACACTTTGAAAAGTTGGAAGGACTTCTAGGAACTTTGAAAACTTGAATATAAACACAATAAATATACCAATTGGAAATATGTAATAATACATTAACCGGAAAGGGGGATCAGGTTAAAAGTAGTAAGAAAAGTATGATATTGTGTAATATATATATGTATCTTTTTATCATATCTATATGTATTTATAAACTTTCTGTAAAGAGATATATCACTGTCAACAGTGGTTATCTCTAGAAGGAGAGATTAGGTATAACTTTTAATCCTTTATTCTTTATACTTTCCATTATTTTCAAAATTTTTAAAAATGAGAATGTACTTTAATAATTAGAAAAACAAAGTATGATAACCTTGTAAGAAAGAATTTGCAATAAGAACCATACACTTTGCAAAGGAGTAATTTGCACTTACATAGAAATGTTTTATCAAGTTGCATCTGTAATGGTGACACAGAGAATTGTGCCTGGCTCTGAAGCAATCTGAGACTAAAGTCCACATCCCAGAGTCCCCATAGGAGTTCTCCCTTCTGAACTGCCATCTCTTTGATCTCTTACTTTTCAAGAATCTCCACTAGTGAGGGAATATAGGATTCAAAGTTGTTAAGTGACTAGGGAGTTAGAAAATCCACAGGGAGATCTTGCTTTGCCATGGGAAACAGATGTTCCCAGTGCAAAATACATAATTTTGACTCAGTGAATTTTTATAAAGAAAATCAATACAAATGTCCAAATTATACTCTTGCAGAAGAGTTGATAGGCATGGACTTTGCCACAGGTTTCATCTTCTGGGAAATTTCATGTTTCCAGATTAAGAGACATTCAGTTGTGGTAGAAAAGGCAGGGACATGTGGGGATGAATGCAGGCATTAATTCTAGACCAAGAGCTTCTAAGAACATGTTTTTAATAATCCTCCCAATTGGTCCCAGGAAAAGCAGGCACTTTCCTCCTATTGTTTTTTTAATATTTTTTTTTTTTTAGTTTTTTTTCCGGCAGACACAACATCTTTGTTTGTATGTGGTGCTGAGGATCCAACCTGGGCCGCACGCATGCCAGGCAAGTGCGCTACTGCTTGAGCCACATCCCCAGCCCCACTTTCCTCCTATTTTATGGTCAAACTAAATAATAGGAGATGGCAGGATAAACTTAAGGTGATGTTGTGATTCGGTGGCAGGGTGTAATGTATTTATCCGGAGACCACACCAGTGTTCTGTCCTTTCTGTCTGCCATATGTTCCAAGTGTGCTCTGTGGATCTTCAGAGATTCTTTAGTGCTTCACCAAAACATGACATCACCCATGCTTTTGTCTCTTCTGTCTCTTCCAGGTTCAGCTTGTTCCTCTGCTATTATAGTACAGTTTTGAGAATCATTTTTTGGACAGTATTTGAAGTGAAAGAAAGAAGAATACAATGTATGTATGGCTTCCAACAGAGAACTAAGAAAACAGAATTACATAGAAGCAGGCACATATCACCAAAATGAAATAGTTTCAGAATCTTATGAAAAGAAGCAGGCTAACATCCACCATTCCCTTTTCCACTTAAACACTTCTTTAAGTTCAGCTGTTTCCACTTTCTCACCAAACTCTTGCTTAGGCAGGTCAGACTCCACTCACAGCTGCACCTCTATCGTCGTCATAATCATTCTGCTCTGGAATCCTTATCCAAACTGTATGTAGCACACTACTAAATTAAAATATATATCAGACTCACTTTAGGAATTCTGGATTGTGAGGAGACTTCACTTGAGTCTGCAGTCTCTAAGCCCCTTGGGAATGACTTATGAGGAGGGCTTTTGGAATGAGTAGGGTCAAGTTCCCTTCACCAGTGTGTTGATAGCCATATGCAGTGGCAGAGGGTAAATCATAAAACCTGTGGACATTATTCTGAAAGAGCAGGACATTAGTTTGTAAGCTCAATGACAGCCAGTGAGCAGGAAGTCAGCTGTGAGGATAACAGAGGAGTTGGGATGTGTGCCACACTACCAGCTGCCTTGCCCAGTTTCTTGGAGGCTGTGTTTAAGTCTTTTGTCAAAGAGAGCAATAAGATCCATTCATAGTACTTAGAGGGAAGGCCTTTGTTTTCATTTGATGGAATGGAAAGATAACCATTTTCATGGACATCCAAAGTGAATCACAGAGGTTTGTGGCAACGTCAGTAGCAGTGTCCTGAGGGTAACTGCTCAGTCCAGGCTCTTCCTTCCCTGACCTGGCAGTACTGATGATAATGCCCCACCACCCCATGAAGATATAAATGTAACACTGGCAAGAATCTGCCCATATTGACTAATAATAGGGAGGAAACAGTGGAGAAGAAACAGTGTATTAATTTAGAACAGAATTTTTCAAAAGTATGTCTGGTGGATAATAGTAATTCCTGTAGTTTTCTTCGCATTTGATGAGTTAGGAATGTCTTGTCCAACCTAAAGATTGAAGGGAAATATAAAGGATAATGAAAGATATGTCAACAAAGGGATTGCTAAGTACAAAACCCCATATAATTCCAAGTACACTTCAGTTTGCCTCTTCGTTACCCAATAATTACATAGAAAGTATGAAGAAGGTACACATATGAATGAAAATTATAGCCCACTAGCAAAGTGCCATTCACCCTTTGCTTGATCTGTTTGCCTTGAATGGAAAAGGCCCTAAGTATGCAACTAGGTTGGATCCAAGATGCTTCAGGGATTCTG
Source organism: Ictidomys tridecemlineatus (assembly GCF_052094955.1). NCBI lineage: Eukaryota > Metazoa > Chordata > Mammalia > Rodentia > Sciuridae > Ictidomys > Ictidomys tridecemlineatus. Next base: position 36,155,696 of record NC_135479.1, on the reverse strand, counting down.
CTTCATTCCTGAATCAGGCCCAAACAATCTCATTTTGTTTTGAAAAGAGGCAGAGATTTGAACAGAGATTTTTGGGTCTGGCCAAATATTTTTAATAATCTCATTCCACACTCACCATAGCTGACCCCAGGCGCCATCAAGTTTTCTAAGTGCCTATTATGCTGTTATGAACATAATTATGATTTTTTAATCAAATATTTTTCTTTCCAGTTAGATTGTAAACATCTTTAAAACAGGGAAGCAGACACTCAGGTTTTCAATAAAATTTTATGGACTAGATGAAGAATTTAATAAATATTAGTGTAGCAATTAAAAAACATGGATTCTAGTTCTGTTTCTACCAGTGTTTGTGACCTTGAGAAAGTCACATATCCTCTCTAACCTTCTAATTAAGTATCAGTACAACGCAGCTACCTATCCTGGCTACCTCCCAGAATTTTTGTGAGAAAAAAATGAAATTATGTGTATAAAATTGCTACCTTATTACTGTTTTCATCCCCTTTTCATTCAGTAGCCTATTACATTCATAGAAGTTCAATCCAAGTAGCTGCTACATGATTACCTCTAATTCTGAGCTGGATGTTGTTGTCCCCTTCAAGCCTATTTCTGCCGATATTCAGTAGAAATGATAATGTGGAGTAAAGAACTAAGCTATACCATATTATAAAATCATGCTATTTGTATAGGATTATCACCTAATATTAGGAGAAAATATTAACCTAGGCCAGAGTTCACCAAGAAATTGGCAGTGGGTACCTGTAGCACTGTGATAAGGAAAATTGTAATGCCAGGTCTGAGTGGAAAGAGTGCTGTGCTTGATTATTGACATGCACTTGATGTAGAATGGAAGAGTAGCAGTATGTGTACCATCCTGAACTAGATAATCTTTGAGACTATTATCAATGCTGTAATTCTACAAAAGTTTAATTTTTAAAGGCTTGTTTAATTTTTAAAGCCTAGGGGGCTGGGTTGTGGCTCAGTGGTAGAGTACTCACCTCGCACATGTGAGACTCTGGGTTCAATCCTCAGCACCACATAAAAATAAGTGAATAAAATAATGTTTAAAGCCTGTTTGCCTTAGGGAACATTATTTGTCTTGAAGAAGGTGTCCAGCAATATCTCATATTGAAAGGCCAAGTCTACTCCTGGTGGGAAATATATTTAAAAGTTTCCATGCTGAGCCAGTGGTATGGTGTCTGTTTCAACCAAAGGGCACTATTAATTTATAATTGTGTCAGGAAACCCAGAGACAAGAAAAAGAAGAAAGTTGCAATGTCAAGTCTTCAAACTGTGTTCAAGAGTGGTACCTAAATTTTGCTTTACATAAGAATCACCTGGGGCTGGGGATATAGCTCACTGATAGAGCTCTTATCTAGCATACGTGGACCCTGGGTTCAATCCCCAATACCATAAGGAAAAAAAGAAGAGTTACCTAAGGACAGGATGAATACATCTGTGAATTCTAAAGATTTTAAAATTTGGGGGAGCCTTCTTAAAGAAGAAATACAAATTTTAAAAGTACATAATCAGATGCATGGCTTTGAACAGGGTCCATGGGTCCTGAAGCATAAGCTTCATTTATTTCACAGTAAATCCACCTATACTTAGGGACCTTTTAAAAAAAGTCTTAAAAATAAGCTAGGTATGTTGGCATAGCTCTATGGTCCTAGCTACTCAGGAAGTTGAGGCAGGAGGATGGCTTTAATCTAGGATTTTATTTTATTTTTAATTTTTGGTACTGGAGATTGAACTCAGAGACATTCAACTACAGAGCCACATCCCCAGCCCTATTTGTTGTGTTTTATTTAGAGACAGGGTCTCACTGAGTTGCTTAGCGCCTTGCTTTTGCTGAGGCTGGCTTTGAATTCACTATCCTTCTGCCTCAGCCTCCCAAGCTGCTGGGATTACAGGCATGCACCACCATGCCTGTCAAATCCAGGATTTTGAGACCATCCTGGACAACATTTCAGTTCATCTGTCCCCAGAAGTATGAATTTTCAGTAAGTATCTCATTGGATTATGAGTGGACTGATGTTAGGAAAATAGCAGTACAGATATCTGACATATAGAAAAATTACCCACATTTGCTTTATAACTAAAGCAGTTCCCAACCTCCCTGCACTTATATGTTAATCCTGTTTTCTCTAAACAAATGACATAAACTACACAGTGAACACCTCCCTTCTCAGGCTGAGAATCTGCCTGGGATTCAGCTGCCCCAGGGTGCTGGTCTCCCTTCTTTTGCCTTCTCCACAGCTGCTGGCATTGGCACAGTCTTCTGGCTCCTAGGCATCGACTCTGAAGGAGAAAAATGACTGGTATCAACTTTCTTTTTCTCTTTTTGTGCTGCTAGGGATTGAACCCAGGGCCTTGTGCATGCAAGGCAAGCACTCAACTAACTGAGCTATATCCCCAGCACCTCTGGTATCAACTTTGGTTAGATGGCTGATAAACATTTAATTATCTTCCAAACCTTATGCCAGAACATTTAAAGGAAATCATCTTTTTTTTCTCTCTTTTTTTCTTTTTTGTAGTACTAGTGCTCTACCACTGAGCTCCCAGTTCTTCTTATTTTTTATTTTAAGACAGGTTCTCGTTAAATTGCTGAGGCTAGCCTCTAATTTACAATTTTCCTGCCTCAGCCCCCTGAGTTGCTGGGGTTACAGGTATATACCACCATTGTGTTAGAACTACCCTTCCTAGAGAAGTCTTGCAGTAGTCAAAGGAACTCACATGGAGTGTATGCCTCCTATGTGTCAAGTGCCTCTCACACAGGAGCTCTAATAACATGAATAACTGCATGCAAGGAAAATGAGTCCCATTTTGCAGATGAGGCAACTATAGTAGGAGAAGTCAATCAACTTTAACCAAACCACTTGGCTATTGAATGTGAGTGACAGATTTATCAAAACCCCAATGTCTGCTTTCCTCACTAAACCAAGCTGCCTTTGGAACAGAAGGAGGTCTTTAAAGATCAAGTCCCAGGACCCAGTATACCAGCAAACTTACAGGGCATGGGACTTCAAAAATGACAAATATCATAATGGCAACTCCAGTGACCAACAGGGTGACAGCAATCAGAAATTTGACCACAATACTCCATTTCTGCCTTTTTGCTAGGTCCTCATCTGTGACTAAATGGAGAGAGAGAATTTGAGTAAGGGAGTAGATTGACCCTTTGACTTGAAGTTCTCCTGGCTCCCAGACTAAGAAAGACCCAGCCTGACTTAGAAGCAGAGGCTATATTTCCATTTTAGACTCAGAATCAGGAGTGGGATGGGCACGATAGTCTCTTCTCTAACCTCTTTTGCAACATACACCCAACGAATCATTTCTCTGTATTTGGGATTCCATATCATGTAGGGCTGATTCTTGCATTCTTAGAGGAAGAGAAGGCTTGAATGCACAAGGAGTTCTAAGCTTTACCTTTCCATCTCAAGTCTTCTCAGAGTCCCTACCCACTTTCTCTGACACATTAGAAAATCACCTTTTTTCTGTGCTTCTCTTGTTTTTTGTGGGTTATAGGAGGAACAAAGGTGAATTGGCATTGCTTCTGGATAAAAAACAAATCTGGGGTAAATGGCTCATGTGCATTTTATTATTTCTAATCTCATATTTACTTTTCCTTTGGTAGAATCTAGGATGTAATTCAGATTTACAGAATTCAAATCTTACAAAACTTGAGTGCTAGACAATTTAGAGAGGACTTTCTTTTTTTTTTCTATTTATTTTCTTCCTCCCTCCCTTCCTCCCTTCTTTCTTTCTTTATTTCAAGTGTGTATATGTATGTGTGTGTGGTGATGAGGGTTGAACCCAGGGGCACTCTATCATTGAAGTACATCCACATCCCCTTTTATTTTTTTTATTTTGAGATAGGGTCTCCCTAAATTGCTGAGGCTGGCCTCAAAATTATGATCCTCCTGCCTCAGTCTTCCGAATCAGTTGGGATTACAGATGTGCACCAACACACATGGCTGGGAAAGTTGTTTCTAAAAACAATGAGGATGAAAACATGCAGTTGGTTGGTATCACCACTGAAATAATTACTTAGTATTTAAATATTACCCACCTATGCATGCAGTGATTAGAATTATCCACCACATGAATAGAACTTACTCTATCCCCAATGATAGCTACACGATGAGCTCATTTGTGTGGAGGTAAAGGTTCATTGATGGCGTCAAACTACAAACATTTCTGGGACCTTCTTTTTTTTTTTTTTTTTAAAGAGAGTGAGAGAGGAGAGAGAGAGGGAGAGAATTTTTAATATTTATTTTTTAGTTCTCAGCGGACACAACATCTTTGTTGATATGTGGTGCTGAGGATCGAACCCGGGCCGCACGCATGCCAGACGAGCGCGCTACCGCTTGAGCCACATCCCCAGCCCTCTGGGACCTTCTTTATAGAGAAGATAATTATTAAAAAATTGAATGATTTTTAAATGTAAAGTCTAACTTCTCAAACTCCAGGAAAATCTTACGAACCCATACTGATGTTGGGGCTAAAAGTATTTCCTTCGTTCTTGTTTTATATTTCTGCTTATTCTGTACCTTGTGTCAAAGGGCTAGAAAAATCACCAGTACTTGTAGTTTTCTCTTCTTCTTTATTCCCAGAAGTTGTGGAGGTGGTAGTGATGGGAAAAGTCTCTGATGACGTCCTCATCATGGGATAGAACTTACATTGGGAGATCCCTGGCAAAAAAGCTATAAACAAAAAGAAACAATGAAAGGACAACTTTCAGAGAAAATTTTATCTACCCTTGATATTACCTGACAAAACCCTCGTTCTAATCATCTGATAAACTTCTAACTGTGGCCCTATTGACCTGTCTGTCCATAGGTTTAGGGTGTGAGTATAAAATAATGCCAAGAATAAATGAGGATTATGAATTTGGATAAGAAGAGATATGGATTAAGTCCTTATGGGGCCTTTGACTAACACAGGATCAGAGTAAAAGAGTAAGCCATATCTTATTTGCCTATCATTCTTAAAGGTGTAATAATAATAAATATGGAGGGTGTAACAGTATTGGAAGTTTCCTTCTTTAATAAAAGTGGCTCCAAAGTTCAAAGATGTGCAATATTATAATTTCCTGAATGGCTGCTGCAAATCTGTTTAGTGCATCCTTGGTTTACTACTGTGAGAGGGAATTGGGAAAGCAAAAGGAACCGGAAGATGGAAAGTCCACCCAGGTTCACATACTTCTCAATCATTTATTCAGCAGATGTCCAAAAATGAATATCTATTATGTGCCAGGCACTGCTTCAGTATTTTCTATATATTGTTGGATGCATTCTAGCAAGAGAGCAAGCAAAGAGGAGGGAGGGTTGTGGGGTGGGATGGGGGAAGCAGATAACAATGAATATAACACACATTATAGTATGTTAAGAGGCGATAAGTGCTACCAAAAAAAACAACAACAACAACAAAAAAACACGTAAAACAAAGTTCGAGGGATGCAAATGGGCAATAGGTGGGCAACCTGCATTCTAGACTGTTTCTTTAAGAAATTGAGAATTGAGCCAAAATTTGAAGGAGTTTAGGGGATCCACTGAACAGATGCCTGGGGAAGTAGTAACCAAGCATATGAGAAATGAGAGAAAAGGCCCCAAGGCAGAATGTGCCTGGCATGTTACAGTTTTAGAGGCAGAGCAAGAAGACCAGTGAGATGGCGTGGATTCAGCAAGGGGGACAGTTGCTCCACAAGAAAAGGGTTAATATCACTTACAGACTCATAAGCTGGTTTAAGGATCTTGGTTTTTATTTGATTGAAATAAGATCTATTGTAAGATTTGGGGCAGAAGAATGATAGAAGTTTGTTTTGATCACTAGACTGCTGTGTTGGAAATGGTCTGTGGGGGACAAGGGTAGAAGCTGGATAACCTGCTAGGAGGCTGTCAAAGAAATTCAAATGAGGGGTGATCCAGTCTAGGAGTGGAAGTGATGAGGAGCATAAGGATTCTGGCTGTAATCTGGAACTAATAGTTTCATGTTCCTTCAGAATTGACCTAATCCAAATCAGATAGTGATTCTTGTCCATTTTGATGGTCTTATATAATTGCTTATTAAAGTCTGTAAATTCGATGTGACTTTTCTAAATTACTCTCACATGTCCTAATTAAGTTCATGTGAAAATGATAGTTCTTCAGAGGCTGGTGGCCATAGATCAGGCAAGTAATAGTTCCTGATTTCAGTTGAATTAGGAAGACAGTGTGGGCAGAGAGGTAGAGATAGACTTAAAAATCAAGAGGTTCAAAGGAAAAAATGAAAGAAATTATGAAGTGATAACATATATGTTTATAAGAGAGATGATGGCTGGGGATATAGCTCAGTTGGTAGAGTGCTTGCCTCGCATGCACAAGGCCCTGGGTTCAAATCCCAGATGAAAATAAGTAATTTATCTCACTTTGGACAAGGTACATAAATTGTCTGAGTTTTGGTATTCTTAATCTGAAAATGATACAAATAATACTTCATATACTTGTTTCTCAAGGATGTTATAAAGATCAGAAACAAATAAAAATGAGAAAGTGGGTATAAAAACACTTTGCAAATTGAGTGATATTATGATTGAAAGAAGAAGGAAAACCTAGAGATTGTCTCTTTAAGTGGAAGAATTCTGCCTTCTAACCACAGGGATAATGGTTTTTATTGTGGCAGATGTTCCTTTCTCCTGGGAACCACTGCTTCAAATTCTACTAAATAGGCTTCATCTGTCAGTGTATTTTCAGCCTACCTTCTAAATGAAAGTCCATTGGCAGCTCATCTCTTTCAGGTCTCATCTGTTAGGTTATAGCACCAAAGTGGAGCAGGGAGTTTGTAAATAAAAACACTTTATTCCCAGTGGTGATGGAATTGCAATATTAGTTCCCCTTCCCATCCCCTATACTGGGGATCGAACCTAGGGGTGCTTAACCACATCTCCAGAATTTTTTTCTTTTTCTTTTTCTTTTTTTTTTTTTTACTTTTCATTTGGAGACAGGGTCTCACTTAATTGCTGGGGCTGGTCTCAAACTTTCCATCCTCTTGCCTCAGCCTCCCAAGTTGCTGGGATTACAGGCATGTGCCACCATCCCTGGATCCCAGCCCTTTTCATTTTATTTTGAGACAAGATTTCTTTGAGTTGCCCATGTTGGTCTAGAACTTGTGATCCTCCTGCCTTTCCCTCCCAAGTAGCTGGGATTACAGTCATGTACCACCACACCTGACTGGAAAGTTTCTCCTCTTAATTAATGTAGAATCTGAACAATAAGGAACTAGGAAATATAGACTCTGTCATCAGTGATAAAGACCTAGAGAATAATTTTTCTCCACAAGAAGGAACTTTCAGAATATTTGTAACAGAGAGTCTTTCCTTTGACTAAATTCTATAAACAGCAACTGTTTCCTTCTTTCTGTTTTTTCATTCTTTGTCCACCCATGTCTTCTGATAACATTGCAGAATATTCCCATCCTTATGGCTTCAAATTCTTGTTTTATCTGAGGATATTTTCATGAACTATCTTGGACATCCCCCTATGTAGACTTATCTCATCATAGTGCAGTCATTCAGAGTGCATCTCTTTTATGACCCTTGTAAATTTGTACTTACCTAATTTTTATTTCTATCCTATTTGAGATATGTCACATACTGGTAATCAAATTGGTGTAAATTCAGAAGAAGCAGTTTCAAATTTATAAAAGAGGTTATGATTCAAAAGTTGTTTATACTTTCTAAAACTCTTGTTTTACATTGTTTGGGATTTATCATTATAGTTTTATAGAAATATATGGTGAATGATGATTAGGTTCTCAGACTACTCCTCCATTAAGTCTCTTCACATGACTCAAATAATATAGGGTATACTTTAAATTATGAATCCCCAAACCAATCACCCTCATGAAGGAAGGTTGGGAGGCTTGCTCAGGGCAAATTTTATAATTAGGTCAGGTTGATCTTTGGCATCTCTCCTTTTCCTTAACCTCCCAGATTTCCTTGTCTAGAATTTCTAAGAACTAATGTCTTTAATTTCCCAGAGCTCTACAATGCATAATATTATGTTTATTCTACCCATGCCCTGTAGACTCCAAAATGACATAGGCCCACTAATTCTCCATCATTACTACTATGGAATCAAGCAGGGTGTCATATGTTAAGAGGAACACAATCTGATTGAATTGATGTTGAATAACAGAAAGTCTAAAATCCTGCTAAAGGGTTTTGAGTTTTTAAGAGTTTATTTTTTTCTTCATACAGTCAACACTGGTAGAATTTTAGAAAGTATAATAAAAGTGAATGTAACATTCAAATCATGTGAGGATATATAATTTACCATAGCTAGGTCATATCCTGTGAGTCTATCCACTTACATCCCAATCTCTAGTTTTTAAACTTGTTTCTCTATTATTTTACTTGTGAACCCTTCAGTTTCTCTAAAAATGTCAAGTTTTATTTTTCCAGCAGAATAGCAGCAGCCTCTAAGGGATGGCCTGTATATAAAGGGGGGAACTGTCTTGGTGAGAATATCTCTTGGTGAGAAACTACTTGACAAAAAGAATGGGTAGAAAAAAGAAAGGAGAGCAAAAGCAGAGAAACTGAAGACTGAGGTCACGAACCACTGCCCAGGCTGGACGTGGTTTGGCACACATCTATAATCCCACCTGCTTGAGAGGCTGAGGCAGGAGGATTGTGAGTTCAAAGCCAGCCTCAGCAACTTGACAAAGCCCTACACAACTCAGCGAGACCCTGTCTCTAAATAAAATATATATATATATATTTTTAAAAAAGGCTGTGGATGTGGCTCAGTGGGTACACCTAGGTTCAAACCTCAGTACCAAAAACAAAACAAAACAAAACAATAACAACAACAAAAATAAAGCCACAACACAACAACAACAAAAACCCTGCTGAGTAAATGAGGGGAAACAAGTATTCTCACACAGTGTAGGTGGGAATGCAAAATAGGACCATGTCTGAGAAGTGGTGAGAAGAACTTAGCAAAATCTTATATTTTTTTTATTTTCTTTTCTATGAAACCTTTGATGTAGCAATCCTGCTTCTTGGAATTTATCTTCTTGCTAATTGGCAAATACAAAAGAAGAGTGTACACTGTCATGGCCTACAGCATTGTTTGTAATGGCAAAAGACTGGAAAAACCAACATATTCATTAATAGAGGACTGGTAGAATAAGTCATGGTACAGCGACACAATACTGTACAACTGCTAAAAAGAACGACGAGGCAGGAGCCAGGTGTGGTGGCATACTCCTGTAATCTCACAACTCTGGAGGCTGAGGCAGAACTATCCCAAGTCTAGGAAAGTCTCAGCAACTTAGCAAGACCCTGCTCAAAATAAAAAAGACCTGGGAATGTAGCTCAGTGGTATAGAGTACCCCTGGGTTCAATCACCAGGACCACACACACACACACACACACACACACACACACACAAAGAATGAGGCAGGACTGGGAGTGTAGCTCGGTGATAGCCTTGTGCTCAGCATTTACCTAGCTTGGCCCTGGGAACAATAGTACAATGTCCAGCACAAAAAAAAAAAAAAAAAGCAGATATAATAACATGGAACAAACTATAAGATGTATTGTTAAGTTGAAAAAACAAGGCACAGAACAGTATGAATTGTGTGCAACCATTTATGTACATTATTGTTATGTACATTATGTACATTTATGTACACCCATACATGCTTAGAGCATCTCTGGGAGGAAATAGAATAGGTTGAGTAAGTGGTTTCCTCAGGGATAGAGAACTGGAGGAATAAGAGAAAGGAATAGAAGGGAGACTTACTTTTCACTGCAGTGTGCTGTGTGAATATTTTACTGTGTGTATCCAAAATAAATTAAAAATTAAAAATATTGTCAAAGAAGACTTATAAGAAATGAAGATCATTTGAAAAAAAACATAGGATACCAGGGCTAGAAGGGATCTTTGGGATTAGAAAATTGGTTCTCAGAGAAAATAAAGATTCACCTAAGAGGAGGATAATCTGTTTCCTTGTGGCTTTCTTTAGCTGCTACTAAACACCAGCTGCTATGTCAATTAAAAGTGCATACATCCATCTCTTCCAATCTCACCTTTGCCTGTTAGAATGGATCCAGTCTGGAACTTGGATGTGGGGATTAGGTGACAGCTTGGGGAAGCAGAGCTGTTTCTATGGGGAGCAGCAATGACTCTTAGGTTCTTCAGAACAGGTTTGACTTCTGGCCTCCCCTCCAAGTATAGAAGGTTGACTTTCACTTTGCTCCCAGAGCCAAGGCACTGCAGGGTAGCCATAGTCTGATTTTGGATAAATGTGGCCCTTTTGGCTTCTGTGTGAGTTTCTAAAGGAAGAGCCAGAGAGAACAATGAAGCTTTTTAAAAATATGAACAGTGCCCAGCTAACTCAGTTCCATTCGTGACCCCTGTTAAACTCCATTGCTGCACTTTCACCTCTTTCTCAGTATGTATTTATGACACTAAATAATGCAAGTCCTGCTTTTCTTCCATCCTGCTATAGGTTTCATAAAGATAGGTGACTGCTGTAAATTCAGCACAGAGAAATGTTCATAGATTGTTTTCTTTAATGCAATGAACAGGTGCTGTCTCATCTTTCTTCGTCCCCATCTTTGATTTATATAGGCATGTCTTAAGTACTAAGTTAATTTAAAGATTAGTTTTCAGAAAGTCTCCAGGGGGAGGGGATACATATCTTTAAAATAGTATATTTGAGATCTGGACTACGAAGGAAGGAGACAAGGCACATTTTAAAGACAAAAATTTCTTGGTATGGAAAAGTGTTTTTCTAGATAGGGCCTTGTTTCCTACCTTGCATTAGGAATTCCCTCATGCTTTTCACATCCTTTGGGAAGAGCCCAGGGAACTGTTCCACTTGGCAGCTGCTTTCTCTGAGGTCTAGGGGGAAAAAAGGTCAGAATTTATCGGTACTTACTTGTTGGAATTCTGGGCATAGGAGAGGGAAACAAAAGAATAAAGTTCCTACTCATAAAACTTGCAGCCAGGGAGACTAAATACTTCCTATAAAAAAGACTTTAAAACACACAAATGCATACAAGTAAGAATTAGCCTATTATAAAGAAAACTGAATACCAATCTACTGCTGTTAGGACAAAGAAAAGTGAAATAAAGTTACCAAGTTAATGAAAGAGTAACTAACCTATTCCTTAAAGGAATAGGTTACTATTCCCTCTTCTTCTGCCAACTGTATTAAAGAGCACGTTTGGATTAAGTATTGCCTTGGACATTTTATCTCTATGGATTTTCACAGACTCATAGATCATAGTTATCTGTGCATTTTGGCACACATGTGATTTACAGGGTATAGGAATTTTCATAATTTGTTATATTTGGTAACTACTGCACCTTCCACTATTTTCCTTAACTCTAAATAGCTAATTTTAGAGATGAAATGTTTAGGAAATGCTGAAAAGCCATATTTTAAATAAAGTAACCAAAGAACAGCATATAGTTTCATTCCACCCTCACAGTACCTTTTCCCTCAGCTCTCCCTACCCACAGCACCCTGTCTAAATATGTGGACATGCCACCTTAAAAATGAAGGCAACATGAGCTGGGGCTATAGCTCAGTGGTAGAGCACTTGCCTTGCATGTGTGAGGCACTGGTTCAATCCTCAGCACTGCATAAAAATAAATAAATAAAATAAAGGCATGCTGTCCATCTATAACTACATTTTTTTTAATGAAGGCAACGTCTTATAAGGAGTTATGAATTTGGGTGTCTTAGGTAGGGACAACATGGAAACTGTGACAGCATGCTTTCATAAAGAAAGATAACAGTGAAAGGACTTTTAATGTTAATTACACGAGCCATACAGAAGAATGCATTACATTCACATCATGAATAAGTTGAGTAAGTTGCAATCCTGCTTAGAGGCAAGAGGACATATGGTATAACTTCTGGAAAGTATCACTTGCTGGGTATTGGCTATTTCCCTTCTGGTGGAAAAGACTCAAAATGTTTCTTAGGCCTCTCTTTTCCATGATATTATCCTATGCAAGTACTTACCTTTCTTGTTGGAATCACAGGATACAATGATTAGGCTGAAGACTAAGATGGTATCCATGTTAGCTTGAGCACTCATGACAAAGATAGTCCACTGTTAATCTGTCATTGCCCCTTATAGTCTTGCTGTAGTTGCTTTCACTTGCCCTGAAACCAGGTTTCACCCTGTGAGAGTCTGGTTCCACCCTAATTATTTTGTCTTATTTCCTGAAGACCCAGGGATAGAGCTGATTGGAGAAAGAGTCAAGTCTGTTTATTAATGATTGACTTGGAAGGTCTTCCCCTGACTTTACTGCTGGGTGCTGACACAGAGAACTGTAATTACCTAGAGGTTTCCCTAGTATAAAGAGTATAAACATCCAGTGATATGTTCACTGACACTTGCAGATAGACATGTACACATTCAATACATGCCCACTGATACAGGCACAAAGATACACCAACATAAAAGGATGTGGAGATTTCTATTAAGGAATGCAATTTCTAGAGAGAACAAGAAAGTAGGACAGAATGACTCAGTGACTTACACTGGAGAGAGAACTGGAATAGGAATCAACATAACTGGGTTCTAGGGCTCTGTTATTAACTATATCACATTAGGAAAATTAATTAAATTCTTAGGATTTAAATTTTCTCTTCTATAAATGGAGAGTCCAAACAAAAATATCTCTAAAATTCATTCACAGTTATACACATAAACTCAAGAGCATAGATGTAGTTATCAAGTTTTGCATATTGTCACACTCCTAAATAGTGAAGTAGGTATAGGTTAACATTCCTATGATTAATGGGTTAAAAGGTGAAGAAGAGCTAAATACGATAGGTTTGCAGTTTGGAAAAGTTTTCCTTAGACAAGTAAGTGATGTTGAAAATTTTTTCCAAAATTGCTTCTTTTAACAAAGAGTATACACTTAATGTAATACATTAATGTAATGTAATACATTAAAGATGGTGTAGCTAAGTAGATCATAAAGGAGAAATTACTGAGATACTTGCCGAAGTCCAGAGCCTCTGCAGCCTTTCTACCCACTGTAAATGTCCTCCAATGGAGCCAACATGGGTTTAACCGGATATGAGAGGCTCTGGAGGCTGAAACTTATTGGTACAGTTATAAAGGGAGCTTGGATGCAAAAGACTTTCCAGGAGGGGCCTTATGAGATTTCAATCAAATTTCATTTAAATACCACCCTGTCTCATGACACTTTAATACAGCTTGAAATCTGGCTAAAATGAGCATCATAGAAGTCTTGGTGGGGAAAACTAAAGGGAAGAAATGTTACTGAAGGACATTTTAACTGAAAGTGGAAGAAGAGGAAGTGGTGGGCATCCAGACACAGAGCAAGCCACTCCCTTCCCTCTCCCCAGTACTGTGGATTGAACCCAGGGCCTAGGCTTTCTAGGAAAGAAATTTACTGCTGAACTACATCCCCAGTCCCCTCACCCTTTTTAAAAATGTTTTTAGTTGTAGATGAACACATTGTCTTCCTTCCTTCCTTCCTTCCTTCCTTCCTTCCTTCCTTCCTTCCTTCCTTCCTTCCTTTCTTCCTTTCTTCCTTTCCCAGGACCTCACACATGCGAGGCGAGCACTCCACTTCTGAGCCACAGTCACAGCCCCCTTTTTATATTTCTGAGACATGGCTTCACTAAATTGCTGAGGCTGGCCTCAAACTTTCAGTCCTCCTGTCTCAGCTGGGATTACAGCTGTGTTCTACCACACCCAACCAGAGCAAATATTTATTAGTATTGTTCCCTTTTTCCCTGTTACAGTTGCCTGATACTCTTAGCACAGGAGGTGATTAGGGCAAAATAAAGGGATCCATTGCCTTTCTTGGGTTTTATGGTTTTTCTTTACTGTTTTCTTAACATGATTACATGGTTCTCTACTCCTTTGTGGTATTGACCTGACTGTTCTATTTGAAATTTTCTGTAGATTAGTTCCTAGATGCCACATTGCAGTACTGCCACCTTGTAGTTGTGGTAGGAATGATCTGAGGGCTTGATATTCTCACCTATGACACAAGGTGGCAGAAGAGCTCACTTTTACCAAAAGAGACCTTATGCTTGGGGGAAAATAAAGTAGTTTTCTTTTATCAACTCTCAGATCCTAACTCTTCCTTTTGTAATTTGGAGGCCCAAAAGGTGGCCTGCATATTGAAGCAGGTCTTACTGTGAGGAACAGAGAATCAGGAGTTCTGCAATTAATAAGGAAAAAAAATAGTGGTAGAGAACTAGATCCAGAACTACTTCTCTACAATTTTTTTTTTTTTTTTTGGTGGGGGGTGGGAAACAAGGATTGAACTCAGGGGCACTCGACCACTGAGTCACATCCCCAGCTCTACTTTTTTCTTTTCTTTCTTTCTTTCTTTTCTTTTCTTTTTTTTTTTTTTTAATTTAGAAATAGGGTCTCACTGAATTGCTTTGAGTCTCTTTTTTGCAGGGGCTGGCTTTAAACTTCAGATCCTCCTGCCTCAGCCTCCCAGGCTGCTTGGATTACATGTGTGTGCCACTATACCAGCCAGGCTCAGCTGATTTTTTAAGTGTTTGATATGTCTGTGAAGGAGAGGATATCAATTCTGATCTCCTACACACACATACACACAGAAAGAAAGAAAGAAAGAAAGAAAGAAAGAAAGAAAGAAAGAAAGAAAGAAAGAAAGAAAGAAAGAAAGAAAGAAAGAAAGAAAGAAAGAAAGAAAGAAAGAAAGAAAGAAAGAAGGAAGGAAGGAAGGAAGGAAGGAAGGAAGGAAGAAAGAAGAAGAAAACACATCAAATTTGGAAGGAAACAAAGATATAGCAAGTGAGTTTTATGATGTGTGATGTATGCAGTCCAGAGATGTGACTGCTGGAAGAGAGTAGAAAACTAAGGCTGAATGTCAGAGTGGGTCTGGAGGAGGAACCCCTGATAGGAAGAAAGCCCACCTAAGTTCTAGTTTAGATTCCGTAATAAACTAAGTCACTTGAACAAGTCACTTAAACTCTCTGGCTTTTGTTTCATTTTCTTTAATAAGTTGGTTGAGGGCTGGAGATGTGGCTCAAGCAGTAGCACGCTCGCCTGGCATGCGTGCAGCCCAGGTTCGATCCTCAGCACCACATACAAACAAAGATGTTGTGCCCGCCAAAAACTAAAAAATAAATATTAAAATTATTTTTAAAAAATGAGTTGGTTGGGAAAAAATGGCTTCTTAGAACTCTCTTTCAGCTCTAAAATTATCTTAGTTCACTTACCTTACCTACTCTTTCTTTTAAGGGTGTGTGCCTTCTGTTTTTTTTTATAATTTAAAAAAATTAATGGTAGAATATTTATAGAACAAGTATATTTTAAATAATAATAATGATACTGATAAGTTAAACACCATGTATTCATCATTATTAAGAAACTGAACATTGCATGCTGGGTGCAGTGGCAAATAAATGTAATCCCGGCGACTCTGAAGGCCGAGATAAGACGATTGCAAGTTCGATGATGCCAGCCTCAGCAACTCAAAGCAAAACAAAGACCTGGGAATGTAGCTCAGTGGTAAAGTGCCCCTGGGTTCAATGCCCAATATAACAAAAAAAAAAAAAAAAAAAAGAAAGAAAGAAAAGAAAAAGAAACAAAGAAAGAAATTGAACATTGCTAATGTCTTAGAGGCTCTTTAATGCCTGTCCCTTTGTTCACACTCTTATCTTTTTCTCAATCTTGTCTTTTTCATGCTTTATAAAAATACTGAACTATCACTATCTATGCATCACTAAAAATATTGTTTATTTTAAATAATAATAATAATAAGAAGAATGTCTGCTTTTGAACACTATATACTACTCTTTATTTTATCTGATTTTTTTCAAACATTTTTATTTTTAATTAACACATATTAGCTGTACATATTTATGGGGTACAGTATAACATTTCAATACATGTACACAATGTGTAATAATCAGATCAGGGCAATTGGCATATCCGTCACCTCAGATGTTTTATTATTTCTTTATTTTAGGAACATTCAAAATTCTCTCTACTATTTTTGTTTGTTTTTGCAATGCTGGGAAGGGAATCTGGGGCCCCACACATGGCATGCAAGTGTTCTACCACTTAGCTATACCCCCAGCCCCACTACTAGCTATTTTGAAATATTCAATTGTATCAACTGTAGTTATTCTACTGTACTATAGAATATCATATCCAACTGCTCTCCTGAAACCGGTAACTGTCCTCTCTCTGTCCCTTGCTTCCATTATTATTACTATTGTTGTTGTTGTTATTATTATTATTATTATTTTCCTCACTAAATTGTTGAGGCTGGCCTAGAACTTGCAATCTTCCTGCCTCAGCCTCCTGAGTCACTTGAATTACAAGCATGTGCCACCACCATTCCTTATTTTTTCCTTATGTATTTTTTTTAACTTTTTTTGTAGTTGTAGATACACCCAATACTTTTATTTATTTATTTCAATGAGGTGCTGACAATCAAACCCAGTGCCTCACATATGCTGGGCAAGTGCTCTACCACTAAGCTACAGCCCCAACCCTCCCTATGTATTTTAAAGAAAATTTATTATTATGTATAATCAGTGAATATGCCTAGTGAACCAGTTATTAGCTCCAGTTAATAACAATGGAGAAGAGTAAAGTCAGAGCTGAGTAGATGGTAAAGCTGAAATGGCCTTTTTCTCCTATCCCAGACACTACCTACCATTTAGACTCTTACCACCACAAATGAATTTTGTCTATTTTTAAGATAAGAAACAGGTCAGGCATGGTGGTGCATGCATATAATCTCAGCAATTCTGGAAACTGAAGCAGGAGGATCACAAGTTCAAGACCAGCCTGAGCAATTTAGAGACCCTCTCTCAAAAAGTAAAAAGAACTGTCGGGGGCTGGGGATATTGCTCAAGTGGTAGTGCACTCGCTTAGCATGTATGAGGCACTGGGTTTGATTCTCAGTACCACATAAAAATAAAATAAAGAGGGCTGGGGATGTGGCTCAAGAGGTAGCGCGCTCGCCTGGCATATGTGCGGCCCAGGTTCGATCCTCAGCACCACATACAAACAAAGATGTTGTGTCCGCTGAAAATTAAAAAATAAATATTAAAAAATTCTCTCTCTGTATCTCTCTCTCGCTGTCTCTAAAAAAATAAAATAAAATAAAGATATTGTGTCTATCTAAAACTAAAAAATAAATATTTTTTTTTTTTTAAAAAAGGACTGTGGATAAAGCTCAGTAGTAAGTGCTACTGGGTTCAATCCCTAGTACCACAAAATAAAGTAGGTAGGTAGGTAGATGGGTAGATAGATGGATAGATTTTTTTTTTTATTTCATTTCATTTATTTATTTATTTATTTATTTTTTAAAGAGAGAGTGAGAAAGAGAGGGGGACAGAGAGAGAGAGAGAGAGAGAGAGAATTTTAACATTTATTTATTTTTTCTTAGTTCTCTCGGCGGTTCGTTTGTATGTGGTGCTGAGGATCAAACCCGGGCTGCACGCATGTTAGGCAAGCGCACTACCGCTTGAGCCACATCCCCAGCCCTAGATTTTTTTTAAAAGGGGGACACTGTGAAATCTTTTGCTTCGAGATATGATATAGCAAAATTTTAAGACTGAAAGAATAAAAAAGATAATGGCTCAATTTTCCTTGATGATAAAATGATTAATGTTACATTTTATTATTTATTTCACATATAATAACAATGGGGAATGAGGATATTAAGGAAGGCAAGTGGAGGCCTAGCCATGCAGCAGGAAAAACCGGAGTCAGATACAGGAGTAACAGAGATACTGGAAATCTGAAGAGAAGGTAAGGACAGGGGCAGAAAGTAAACTGAACAGGAGGGCTTCCATAGGTGTGGAGAAGAGTAAAGTCAGAGCTGAGTAGATTGTAAAGCTGAGCAAATAAAATGTCAGAATCCAGGAGCAGGCAAGAACTAAATGAGTCATCCTATACATTTTCCTGCCTTTAAAGAAAAAGGCACCAGGCATGATGGCACACGCCTCTTATCCTAGGTTACTGGGGAGACTGAGGCAAGAAAACCACAAGTCCGAAGCCAGATTGAACAATTTAGCAATACCTTGTCTCAAAATAAAAAATAAAAAGGGAATCCAGGTGCGGGCTACATGCCTATAGTTCCAGTAACTTGGGAGGTTGAGGCAGGAAGATTCTAAGTTCCAGGCCAACCTCAGTAATTTAGTAAGTCCCCAAGCAACTTGCTGAGATCTGTCTCAAAATAAGAAATTTAAAAGGGCTGGGGATGTAGCTCAGTGGTAAAACAACCCTGGTTTCAATCCTCAGTACCAAAAATAATTAAATAAATAAACAAATAAACAAACAAATAAATAAATAAAAATAAGACCATGGGTATAGCTTAGTTGTGTAGCACTTGTTTAGCATGCACTATGCCATGGATTCAATCCCCAGTACTGGGGGAGAAAAAGGTGTGTGTGTTGGGGGTGGGGTGGGGCGGGGGAATAGAGAAAAAGAAAAGGCCATTAAAACTTTCTCCTAGGTTTTTTCTTTTTTTCCAGGTATTTTGTTGTGAGGTATATAAGACTTAGATTATTAGCAGGATATGGTGATGCATGCTTGTAATCCCAGTTACTTGGAGGCTGAGGCAGGAAGACTTCAAGCTCTAGTTCAGTGGTAGAGTGCCCCTGGGTTCAACCCATAGTACTGGTGGGTTTGGGGGGGGTGGAGAAGGAAGGAAGGAAAGGAGGGAGGGAGGGAGGAAGGAAGGATTTGGTGACTGTCCAAAGGGTAACTAAGGGAATAGAAGTGTTTAGGATTGGATAATAAAGTGGGGAGACCGAGGTGAAATGCCATGTGAAAGCCCAAGTACCCCTGTGAACAGCCTGGTGTACATGTGAAAACATCATGAGCAGGCTCCAATATAAACACTGTCCTTCATTATGCAATCCTATCTTTCATCATCAGGAGCAGACTTATAAAGTGGCCTCCCTGAGGACATTTTCTGACCTTATGGTGTGAAGTTCCTTCAGGTTCTTAACTCTGGACAGACCTGAATGGTTGACAAAGCAAGGGACTCAGTGTTCAAATAAGGCCTTTGTATTTTTTTCTTTTTATCTCACAACTGGAGCCACAATTCTTGGCAAGGCACTGACTTTCTTGATGAATCCGACCATCTTTAAAGTAGCCAAGTATCCTACTGGAGGCTTTGCCCCCCAGAGGCAATATGAAGGTGCAGGCATCAGGAGCAGAATGACCTCTCTGGTACAGACCTAATCTTTATTTCAGTCAATGAAGCACTTACTAATACCTATATCCACTCCTACTCTAATAAAAGCTATTTGTGAAAGCACTTACTAATACCTATATCCACTCCTATTCTAATAAAAGCTATTTGTGAGGGGGGGAGTGCTAAACTGTAAGAAATGCTCTCTGCTTTTCAGCTTGTTAAAATTTATATGGAAGTTGGGTGTGGTGGCACAGGCCTATAATCCCAGTGGCTCAGGAGGCTGAGACAGGAGGATCACAAGTTCAAAGCCAACCTCAGCAATAGCAAGGTGCTAAGAAACTCAGTAAGACCTTGTCTCTAAATAAAATACAAAATATTTTATTTATGTGGTATGTGGCTCAGTGATTGAGTGCCCTTGAATTCAATCCCTGGTACCAAAAAAAAAAAAAAATGGAGCGCTAAAAAAATATACATATACAAAATTATAGCCTAAAATGCTGAGTTATGTGGTAGTAACCATACTGCTATAAGAATTTAGAGAAGAGCCAGATGTGGTAGTATACACCTGTAACTCAGCAATTTAGGAGGTTAAAGCAGGAGGATCACAAGTTTGAGGCCAGTCTCAACAATTTAGCTATTACCTATATCAAATTAAAATTTAGGAAGTGCTGGGGAGTGATACTGGTAAGATTATTTTGTCATGTATGAATATGCAATAATGAATTCCATCAATATATACAACTGTAATGCACCAGTAAAAAATGTGGGAAAAAATAAAATTTAAAAGGGGCTAGGGCTAGGCATGATGATTGCATCAGTAATTCCAGTGCTCCAGAGGCTGGAGAAGTATAAGCATAACAAGTGGTAAAAGCCAGATTAATATATGAATATTGGGAGTCAGTGGGAAATAATATCCCAAAAATTTCTTTATCTTAACAAAAAAGCCAATCTCTGACCTTGCTACCCTGTGAAATTTGGAAGCATGGTCAGACAGCCACCAGGCCAAGGGAACTCTTTATGTCCATTTTCTATTAAGGGAAATTTTCTCTCTTTTCTTGATTCAACTCAAACCTGACCTGATAGACTTTCCCATTTTGGAAAGAGCAGTGTAGGAGGCATTGTTGTTCAACAAGACATTCTTGCAACAAATGGTGAAATAATAATGCTAAATCTTAAACTAGTATTCTCAAATGTCAGGGTGAACAATTACCAGGGGTGCTTAAAAAAAAAGTCTGCAAATGGACTGAGAATTTGCACCGCCCCCGCCCCCAGCCTGCCCCAGTGCTGGGGATCAAACCCAGCACCTGTTTTAACAACCTCTCTTGTGTTTCTGTTTTAGGTGGAACACTTTGAGAAACACTGTCTTTTTTTTTTTTTTTAAAGAGAGAGAGAATTTTTTAATATTTATTTTTTTAGTTCTCGGCAGACACAACATCTTTGTTGGTATGTGGTGCTGAGGATCGAACCTGGGCCACATGCATGCCAGGCGAGCGCGCTACCACATGAGCCACATCCCCAGCCCAGAGAAACACTGTCTTACAGTAGAATTGACAATAAAGTGTCAAATGGAGATGCCTGGACAGTGACAAATTTATCCTCTCTCATCTCTGGCTTTTACAAATTCACATGGCTATCATGTAAGGAGTGAGACATAGACAGTCTGTTTTTTGTTTTTTTTTTTTATTTAATATTTATTTTTTAGTTATCGGCAGACACAACATCTTTGTTTGTATGTGGTGCTGAGAATCGAACCTGGGCCGCACGCATGCCAGGCGAGCGCGCTACCGCTTGAGCCACATCCCCAGCCCGACAGTCTGTTTTAGTGCGTTAGTTTTGTCTTACTGAGTGGATTGTAACCATCTAAAAAACAAGGAAGGATCTTTCAAACTTATTCTGATTTTACCCACAGTAGGGAAATAGGCCAACTTTAAAGTTGAAAAGTAGCTAGGATGCTCAAGATAAATCTCTGATACCTTTATACATCTTTCTTGAAAACTTTGGGGGCCATTTGATATTTGGGACCTTTTATTAGTTTTTGTAGGGCTGCTATCACAAAATACATCACAAGAAACAACAGAAATGGCTTAAATAGGAGAAATTAATTTCTGGAAGCTAGAAGTCCAAGATCAAGGTATTGGCAAAGTGTCTTTTGAGACTTTTCTCCTTGGTTTGTAGATGGCCATCTTCTTTGTCTTTACAGGATCTTCTGTGTGTGCCTGTGTCTTAATCTCCTTATAAGGACACCAGTCACATTTTATTAGGGTCTACCCTAATGACCTTGTTTTCATTTAATTTCATCTTTAAAGACCCTATTTCCAAATATACTCATATTTTGAAGTACTGGGCATTAGGAGTTCAACGTAGGAATTTTGGGATACAATTCAGCCCATAATAGACCTTTATAGTTTCAGCTTTTAGAAATCACTCACCCCCCCCCCTTCTTTTCCACCTGCTAGTCTTGTGTAGGAAGTTATCTCCTTTGGCTCTCCTCCACCTCTTTACAGACATAATGTTTTATGTGGCAAGAATTTATGAAGCACTTCTGAAAAACCTATGGTAGGGATGGGCAGGTTTTGGCATGTAACAAATAACATAAAACTTAGGGGTTGAAATTCTAGTACTCTGTCTGCAAGCATAGCTCTTTGCTTATTTTCAGCTCAGTTGCTTTAACATTTGGTGATATCAGCTAGATCTTCTGTAAGTGGTCTGGAGTATCCCAATTCAACCTTTATTTTCTTTCTCTGTAGCTCTTTTATTAGGCCCATCCTTGGCTAATTTATTTTTCTCCCTGCATAGGTATATTTCTTAAGTTAGAGTATACATGGAGTCCAGCCAGAATACAGCAGGCAGTGGCTGTGCCTATTACATCACATTAAGAAAATAGTTTTCCTATTGCATTTTAACCACAGTTAACAACATTCTGGAAGAAGAATGTACCCTGAAGTCAAAGCTGTCTCTATATGAGAGGGTTTTAGAGGCAGTTTCCTCACAAAGATTCTATTTTTTTTTTTTTAAAGTGTCCTTGGCTAGTTTTTAGAGAGCTCAATAACTTTAAATACCCAGTGAGGTCAAAAGTAGGACATGATGAAGATTCTTATAAGGACAGTTTTTTGCAGGTAAATCTTAGAATCCCATGGAAACGCAGCCTTCACAGGGTTTAGGAAAGGCAAAAGAAAAATCAAAGAGACAACCTCAAGATTTGTCTTTCCGAAGTCACTCCTTCCTGCCAGCTTTGAAGAGTACTGTTATCCACAGGCAAAGCCTGCCTGTTCCCAGCTAATGTTGATTTTAGTCAGTTAAATCAAATATCTTGTTAAACCAGGATGTCTTGGGCAATTATCCTTTTCCTTTTTTTTCAAGTTTTGAGTGTTCCACATTTGTCCAACTGCCATTTATCATAATGACACAGTTGCTGTAAAATATGGGTTATCGTTTTGTAAAATCCATATCTTTTTCCCAAATTATGTGTCCAATCCCTAGTATTTCAAAAGCGGGAGGGTAAACTCACTCGTAGAGAAGCATGAGGGATCCTACATTTTGTTCTTTTTTTTAATATTTATTTTTCTTTTTAGTTTTTGGCGGACATAACACCTTTGTTTGTATGTGGTGCTGAGGATTGAACCCAGGCCGCACGCATGCCAAGTGAGCGCGCTACCGCTTGAGCCACATCCCCAGCCCTCTAGATTTTGTTCTTTATTGACCAATCTTCCTATCTTCCTGCCTCAGCTTCCATCTAAGAACTTAACCTGAGGTATATATTTCCACCTTATTTGATTTTTTTTTTTTTTAGAGAGAGAATTATATTTATTTTTTAGTTCTCGGCGGACACAACATCTTTGTTTGTATGTGGTGCTGAGGATAGAACCCGGGCCGCAGGCATGCTAGGCGAGCACGCTACCGCTTGAGCCACATCCCCAGCCCCCCTATTTGATTAAAAAAAAATTTTTTTTTAGTTGTAGTTGGTACAATATCTTTATTTATTTATTTTTATGTGGTGCTGAAGATCGAATCCAGTACCTCACACATGCAAGGCAAATGCTCTACCACTGAGCTACAGTCCCAGCCCCTCCACCATATTTGATTTTCACCCTCTGGCATAGGACTTCTTCACACCAAATTGTCACCCTCTGCACCTCTCTTGGCCTTCTTGTGTTAGGATTGGGAAAATAGTCTGGATGTTTCACTAAATTTCTGGCAGGGGTTAGAATTCACTCCATTCTTGTCAAGTATGATTTTCTCCAATTTTCATTGTGTCCTTGCTCAGAGGATGAACTGTGTTGGGACTCCTTCCAATTACTACTAATTTTCAACAGAGAGCCACTATTAAACTAAAGTCTTGCTATGAACTTAACTGACAAAACTAGAAAAGTTGGTTGAGTTCACCTCAAAGGCTTGGTGTAACCCCAGTGAAGGATGGAAGACACTCTGAGAAATCAGGAACTCACTGGCACCTACTTTCCCTGCTGGGCAGGCAGGACTGTTGTTCTTTGCAACACTGTCCTTCTCACTTAACATCCTTTACTAAGTCTCCCCTCAATTCTCCAAGATTCAGCACCTACAACTCCTTTGGGGTAGGCTGCTTTGGGGCTGAGGAGCAAGCAAAGGAAGTCCAGAATAGGGATTAGTTAGTCTGCACTAACTTGGAATCCAACCTGTGTGCAATTGATGGACACAATAGCCACCTCTTCAGGGTGATAAGATTAAATACTCTAAGGTCCAAACGAGGCCGGCTCACTGCCTATCCCTTTCAGCCCGCCCCGGTTCTGATCTCCACTCCCGGCGTTATAAGTGGAGATCAGAACCGGCAAGTCCCAGGCCTTTACTTTCCGCGGCCCCGGACGCCTCTATCCTTGATGGGAGGTGCAAGTGGGAGCATTTCCTCCACTTTCCTCTCTGCCAGGAGAGGGAGCCGACTGGCTGGCCCAGCAACCGCCCGAGCCGAAGGGGCGCCGGGGCCACGCGGGGCCCGCCCTCGCGCCTCTGGGCCCCGAATGGCAGAGCCGCACTCGGACCATCGGCATCGCCTCACGTCGCCCCGCCCCGCGCCGCCCTCCCATTGGCTCTCGCAGCCCTCGGGCCCGCGGATCACCCCCTCCCGCACCCCCCCACCCCCAGCCGCCCGGACCGCGCGACAGCCCGGAGCGGGGTCGGAGGTGAACGGCCTTGAGTAACCCCGGACGTAGTCACCTCATGGGGCTAATGGGCTGAGGTGAGCGGAGGGGGCGGGACGGGGGCGGGGCGGCTCCTGTGGAGCCCCGCCCTCCCCTCCTCCCCCCTCCCCCCCCCCCCCCCGGGTGCCCGGCCGGCCGGCCTGTGCAGCGAGCTTGTCAGCCATCGCCCGAGCTGCGGGCATCTCCTCCCGCCCAGCACTGCCTCCGCGCGGGGATCCGGGATTGCCGGGCCGCGGACGCTGCCAGCCTGAGGTGAGGTGAGGCCCGCCTCAGAGCCTGGGATATTGAGCTGGAGAAGCTGGGGCTGGGGAGGGGCGGTGGCCGGCCGGGGCCGCTTCTCAGCCTCCGCCGGCACGCGGCGCGGGCTCCATCCAGACCTGGTGCCGGGCAGCTCGGCAGCTTTGGGGCCTTTAGGTCCTCTCCCGACAGCCATGTGGGGGGGGGTCTGAAGTCTCGGGATGGGGAATTAGGCCCCGGAACTGGGAGGCGTGCAGCCTAGGAAGGGACTGGGACCTCAGCCTGGAGCTCGCCTTCTCCCCCTCCCGCCCCAGCGTGGTCTGATTCCTATCAGATCCCTCTGGAGTCCGACTGAGGGCCTGGGCGAAGACGACCACGTGGGAGTGGATGTTGAGGGTTGGGTCTGGTTTCATTCAAAGTCTTCCTCTCTCGCAGAGTGAGGTGTGGGGTGCACAGACACGGGCTGCTGTTGCTCCGACTGTGTCTTTGTATCGTGGTGAAAGCCCGGGCCAGGAGGGTTGTCCCTTGCCAGTTCCTGCTCGCAGGATTTTAGGTTTTCAGTGAGGAACGTAGTAAATGTAGGTGCCTGTAGTTACTCCTTCGCATTTGCTGTATTGATTAAGTACAGCTGTTGGAGATGGGACGTAGGAAGGGATGTGAGGCTAAAGATTTCAGAGGAAATGTGCGTGAAGGTCCTGCCCGGGTCTGGGCCAACATTATTTTTGGATTTGGAGACGGGCAAGTGGCCACTAGTGGACGCTTGAAATAAGCTCTAAAAATCAGGGACTTCATGTAGGCCTTGTATTTTTATAGAAGCTTATGGGACCCTAACAGATTGGAGAAATAATTTCAGATATTTTTGAGATTTAGGATTAAAATCAAAAGACTCTAGGACTTTTCCGAGTCTTCTTAAGCAGTGTTTTTAGAAGTCTCTTAATGTGCAGAATAAACCTAGTATCTTGGTCTTCCTTCTCAGAAATTTGTCTCCCTGATTTTCTCTCTGGTTCTTTTTTCTATTTATTTATTTATTTTTTTCCTAATCCAAAGTTCTTATGAAAAACATGCTGTTTCTTTTCCCTTCGTGGGTAAAAGTACTTTGATTTGTCTCTTGCTCCTTGATGGGGATGCTTTGGACATCTGTGTTGAGGATTTCTGTGCTGCCCATTGGATGCACTGTTCAGGAAAATGTTGTCTAGTATAGTAAGACTACTTTAAGCAGGGTCCAGATGGGTGCCTACTTGCTGCAAAGTAGCAAGTCTCTTTTCACTTCTCTTGCCTCAGTTTCTTTATTTCTAAATACTACTTTATACATAAGAAAAGGACTGATGTGAACCCAAGAATACATAACATACATTGTAAAGTGGGCATATGAAAGATGTTAAAGGAAAGGTTAAGTATTAATTTATGAAGCCATCTATGTTTATTACTATTGTAGAAGTTTTATTTTATCAGTGCAAATAGAAATTCATCAAACATAGATTGAATTGTTCCAAAAATGGAAGGAAAAGTTGGGAATTTCACTTAATGAATTTATACTTCAGACAATGATTAGGTAATGTCAAAGAACTGGCATTTTAAAAGCCAATCTCAGAGAACTCTGATTTGATGTTGACTTCTCTAAAGTGCCATGAGCAAGTTCAGGTATAGTACACTGTGTAACACTCTACATTATTTTCTTTTCAGTCAATGACTAGGAATTTTTTTTTTTTTTTTTAACCTGTTACACATACTGGTTTAACAGGTCTGGGGCTAGTGCATTTCTTTACTTTTTTTGGGGGGATGATTAATATCCTCATAGTCTTGGGGCTGGGGATATAACTTAGTAGAGTACTTGCCTTGCATGCACAAGGCCCTGGGTTCAATCCCCAGCACTGCAAACAAAAACAAACAAATGAACAAAAACCAATATCCTCACAGTCTTGATTGAAGAAAGAAGTCAATAAAAATAAAAAGTATAGACAGATGCAGTGGTGCACACCTGTAATCCTAGTGACTGGGAGGAGGATTGCAAGTTTGAGACTGGCCTGGGCAACTTCCTGAGACCCTGTCTCAAAAAATAAAAATGGCTGAGGATGTAGCTCAGTGGTAGAGCCTCCCCTGTGTTCAATCCCCCAGGCTCCCCAGTCTCCTTCCTCCCTCAAAAAGAATAAATAAATAAATTTTGTGAAATAATACATTGGAATTTATTATTTCCAGCTAGGGAGGAGAGGAGAATTTTTTTGCAATTGGGGGGGGGGCTGGAGTTGTTATATCATTATCTAACATGTTTTTAAAGATTAATAATTGTATGAGCTGTGCCTCAAGCATCTTTCCAAACCCTTAAAATAATAAGATAAAGAAGTTATTTGGATTGGGGATATAACTGAGTTTTAGAGTACTTGCCTAGCATGTTTGAGGCCCTCAGTTCAATCCCCAGTACGAGGGGAAAAAAGGGAATAAATACTTTTTTCACTGGCTGAAAAAAGTCTTGATAACTAGTTGATTACCATTTTCAGATAGTCTTCATTGATCTTCCACTTAAACAGATCATTGCCTCAGTAGTTTTTGTTTCTTTAATTTTATGAAACTTTAGTGAGTATTCACTACTTGAATCTAGTGGACTATTTGATGGTGGTATTAAGTGGTTGGGAAACTAACAAATATTGCTACACGGATATTGCACTTACACACAGAGTGTTTCTGATGAATTGGCTGTAAGTTCTTATGAATTGTTCTGCCAGATAATCTTAAAGTTAACTGTGCTTAAATGATTTGGTTTTCTTAACAATTTGTTACTTATTTAAGCCCATGATGTTTGAGGCAAGTAAAAAGTGGCTTCAACAATAAGGGATGTTAAGAGCCCTACCCAGAGTTGGTGACCTCAATTGATCTCAGCTTCCAGTGGTGTTATTTGTGACTTAAGCTCATTTCATCTTTCTAGCATGCCATACTCCTCAACCTTCTGTGTCTACCCCCCACCGACTCCATTCTTGGGATCTAACTCAGAGCCTTGCATGTGTTAGGAAAGTGCTCTACCAGTGAGCAAAATCCCACCCCACCCCCTTATTTATTTATTTATTTATTGATACTGGGGATTGAATGCAGGGGTGGTTTACGTCTGAGCCATGTCCTCCAACTCTTTTTATTTTTTATTTTGCAATGGTGTTTCACTAAGTTGTTTAGGGCCTTACTAAGTTGCTGAGACTGGCCTCAAACCCACATCTTTATATAGGAACCATAATATTACCATCCCCATGATATTGGAAACTGAAATTTCATGGCTATACTAGTTACGAAGTAGTCACTTTAGATAGAATAAGCTGTATAATGATTTTCTTTGAAATGATAACACACAGTTTGAAAATTCTAAATGAACTCAAGAAGTTAAATTTGAAAAATAGAATGGGTTTGGGGGACTCAATCTCAAATGCTATTTCCTATGATGGAAATTGAATAGACTCACTAGTGAAGTTCCTAAAAATTATAGTCTGCTTTTGTGGACAGCTTTCAAATCTATTGTTAATCATTCAGATTTGCATACCTGTATGTATATATTTACACACACACTAGGTGGGTGATAAGTAGGTTGATAGGAGCTTGATTAGTTCTCAGGTTCATTAAGAATGATATCAGTAAATGAGCAAGAAGATGATGAATAGCTGGGTTGTTTGCTTCAGTATTTAGTGATATTCCTGGCTATGGCTAGACAAACTATTTCTATTTCATCTCGTAAAGCTCAATAATTTAAAAGAACATTTATTATTATCATTATTATTATTATTAAAAAACTGAGTGTGTGTGTGGTACTGGGGATCAAATCCAGGGGCTCTCTACCAACAAGCTATATCCTTGTTCCTTTTTGAGATAGGGTCTTGCTAAATTGCCCAGGCTGGCCTCAAACTTGGGATCCTCCTACCTCAGCCACCCAAGTCACTGGGATTACAGGCATGTGCCACTACACCCAATTTAATAGAACATTTAGTATTGGAAGGTACCTAAGAAAGTTTCTAGTCCAGTATGGCACTTATCGTGAGAGGTGTTGTTTTTTTTTTTTTTTTTTTGTAACAGCACCTGAACCCAGGGGCAATTAACCACTGAGTTACATCCTTGTCCCTCTGCCCTCCTGTCCCTGGGGCCTTTTTTAAATGTCTTTTTTAAAGACAGGGTCTCACTAAATTGCTTAGGGCCTCACTAAATTGCTGAGGCTGATTTTGAACTCAATCCTCCTGCCTTAGCCTCATGAGCCACTGGGATTACAGGCTTGTGCCACTGTGCCCCTCTGAGAATATTTTTTTTATCCTATATTCCTGTGGAAAACTTCCAGCTGTATGCATTTCACCATGAATACATCATTCATGGGTCAACAACTTTTTTTTTAATGTTATAAATTGAACCCAGGGTCTTGTGCTTTACTACTCAACCTGTGCTTTACTACTCAACCAGAAGTTCTTCATTGTTTTCAACTTAAAATTCTCTTTAAAACTGCATAGGCTGTTTTAACTTCAAAAGGATTAGGAATTGCTTCTTTTTTTTTTAAGGTAATTTTTCTTTCTTTCTTTTTTATAACTTTATTTTATTTATTTTTATGTGGTGCTGAGGATCGAACCCAGGACCTTGCACGTGCGAGGCAAGCGCTCTACTGCTGAGCCACAACCCCAGTCCCAGGAATTGCTTCCTTAACCTGTAAATTTCTCCAACTTTGGCTGTCCACCTGCTAATGTAAAGTATGATGCCATAAAATATCCAGAAGACTTGAGGATTTAAAAAATTGAGCAGTTTTTCTTTGTCTTTGTCTTTTTTTTGTGTGTGTGTGTGTGTGTGGTCCTGGGGATTGAACCCAGGGATGCTCTTAGCTACATCTCCCACCCTTTGTTACTTTATACTTTGAGACAGGGTCTTGCTAAGTTGCTGAGGCTGACCTTGAACTTGCCATCCACCTACCTCAGGCTTCAGAGTCACTGGTAGGCATGTGCCACCATGCCTGGCCTTAATGTTATTAATTTCTTAATAACTTCCAGATATTTTATGCATTTTTAAACAAATGCTGGTATATTCTTCCCCCAACATACTCACTTAAGACAAATTGTTCTTCACTTTTGGTTTCTTAATTTAACATTATAGGAAGACTTTTTATATTTTAATTTTCATAACTTATACATAGTTTAAAAAGTGATAATTTCACTAAGGCGATTATAAAAAACCAATCATCCTCAGCTCCTTCTTAATTTCATTTCTTTTAGCTCATATATTTGTTATATACCCTTTTGTTTGTAAATAACATACTTTTCTTGCTACATCTTGAGTTTTCACTGTTAAGCATTGTCTACTGATTTCCAGATATGGAAAATGAGGATTCACCTCTCTTTTTGCTCCTTACCCTTACTATTCACTTTTACCTTTCCATCCCTGACAGCTAACTACCTGCTTGAATCATATTATAACCTTGATTCTATCAATAATTTTACAGTATAAATGTGTAAATCCTATGCAGGACTTAGTTGTATATTATCCCTTTTTTTCTGTACAATTCTTTCTCTGGAATTAATAACAATCTTCATTTTTGTTTAATTTGTATGTATTTATCATTTTTTCACTCTGTACTAGTTCTCTAAATTTCTTAGGACATTGAGATGTGCCAGAATTTTGTTTATTCTTAATTTCTGTAAATCTCAGACTCTTCTGGCTGACTCCAACCTAAATTGCTTGCCCTCTGCATCTGACACACAGCTGTACTCATTGGACTCATTCTTCACCATCATCCTGGAGATTCTCTTTACTTCTCTTCTGCTGTGGAGAAATTAGTTTCCATATCTCCATATTCTTGGTTTATTTCCTTCATGGTGATGGGGAATATCCTCTAGTGCCATCCTGAGAAAGAATACAGAGGAGGTAAATACTTTTTTTAACTCTTTATTTCTAAAAATTTTAAACATGCAAAGAAAAGTGCAGTGAATACCATTTACCCCTAATGTAAATTCACCAGGTTTTAACATTTTGCCACATTTGCTTTACCCCTTTTTCTCTCTCATGTGTATATGCTTATATATAAGTATTTTTTTATGAATCACTTCAAGGTAAATTGAAAAACTTCTTGACACTTTATCCCTAAGTATTCGTTTCTCCTAAGTATTATTAAGTTTTCCCCCTTGTCCTAGTAATATCTTTATAACTATTTTTAAATTCATGATACAGTCAAGAATCAGGCTGTACATTTATTCTCAAGTGTTTTTAGTCTTAATCCAGAATAATCACCTTATCCTTTTTGTCTTTTGTGGCATTTGTCTTTCATTGCCATTTTTTTTTAATATTTTTTCTTTAGTTGTCGATGGACCTTTATTTTATTTGTTTTTATGTGGTGTTGAGAATTGAACCCAGTGCCTGACACATGTTAGGCAAGTTGTTCTACCACTGAACAACCCCAGTCCTTCACTGACATTTTTTTAATTTTATTTTTTAATTTTAGGTGGACACAATATCTTTTATTATTTTACATTTATGTGGTGCTGAAGAGAGAACCCAGTACTTCATGCACGGTAGACAAGGGATCTACACTGAGCCTCAGCCCCAGCCCACATCACTGACATTTTTGAAGATTGCAGACTAGCTGTCTTGAAAAGCATCCTGCAATCTGGATTCATCTGATTGTTTCATCTTGATTAGATTCAAATTAGCCCTTTTATAAGCTTGGGGTATAGCTCATGTAGAATGCATGAGGCCCTTGGTTCAATCCCCAACACGAGAACAAAAAATGAAAACAAAAACCTTCATATATAGCATTGCATACTTCTAATTACATCACATCAGGAGGCATAGAATGTCATATTTTCCTAATAGTGATGTTTGTTTGAATACTTAGTTAAGACGGTGTAAAAGTACATTTCTCCCACTAATAATTAGTGTATAATTTGTGAGGTGATTTATTTTAAGACTAAGAATATCTTGTTTTCCAATATCCTTTTACCCAATGGTTTTAGCATATATCCATGATGCTTTCCAATATCAATTTTTGCATTGGTGTCTATGAAATGAAATATGTATTCTAGGAGGTAATTATTTTAAGTGTTTGCTGTTTGGATATATCTTTATTCTGTCCTTACAGTAGAACAGGAAGTGATTGGGTCTAAGTTGGAAATAATTTTCTTTCAGAATTTGAAGCTATTATTTAATTACGTTCAAGTTTCCAGTATTATTGCTGATGAGTCTGAAAGTCATTCTTATATGCCAACTTTTTTTTTTTCCTCTCTAGAAGCTTGTAGGATCTTCCTTTGTGCTCAGTTTTTGATATTTAACTGATGTGCCTTGTTATGTGTTTTTAATTCATTGTGGTAGGAACTTTTTTTCTTTCTTTTTTAATGAGGTGCTGTGGATTAAACCAAGGGCCTGGAGCATGCTAGGCAAACACTCTACCACACAGACAATTAGTGGACTCTTAAAGTCTGGCAATCAAGCCCTTTAATCCTCAGATGTTTTATTGAATTGTTACATTAATTACATTTTGCTCTCTATTTTGTACTCAGTTTTGGCAGTGGTTCTTCTTCATATTTGGACCTTCTAAACAGGTTCTGTAATTTTCTTATTTTTTCTTTCCTATTATTTAATCTGACTTCTTAATTTTGATTCATAAAAACTTTTTCCTCAATTTTATCTTTCCACTTGGTTTTAAAATTTTCTTTGATTAGATTTTTAACTTTTAAGAATTATTTCTTAGTGGGATGCAGTGGCCTGTGCCCATAGTCTCAGAAAGATCACTTGAGCCCAGGAGTTTAAAACCAACCTGGCAACATAGTGAGACTTGTAACTCAGAAAATATGCAAATCAATAACAACAAAACAAAACAAAAATAAATAAATAAAAAATAAAAGGAGAGAGAGAGAGAATTTTTGTCTTGAATGTTTTTGAAAATATGCCATTCAGGGGTTGGGGTTGTGGCTCAGGGGAAGAGTGCTCGCCTAGCATATGTGAGACACTGGACTCAATCCTTAGCACCACAATATTCTGTCGATCTACAACTAAAAAAATTTTTTTAAATGCCATTATGTTTTATGTATGTAATATCTTGTCTTAGCTCTTTTAGAATAATAATGATAGTTCTTCAGACTCCAAATGTTTTTAAGATAGTAATTTTAGACTTAAAGGAAAGTTGTAAATGTAGTGCTTAGAGTTCCCACATACCCTTGACCAAGCTTCACTAAATGTTAATATTTTATATACCTACAGTACCCTTATCACAGCTAAGATATTAATACTGAGGGCTAGGGGTGTAGCTCAGTTATAGAGTACTTGCCTGGCATGCAGGAAGCACTGGGTTCAATACCCAGCACTGCAAAAAAAGAAAAAGAAAGGAAGAAAATTTTACATTGGTACAATAGTAGTACCTAAATTATAGACCTTATTCAGATTTGCCCACTTTTTCCCCCCCTGATATGTTTTTATGTTCTATTATCTAAACCAGGATACCATATTGCATTTTCTTTTTCTATAAGCAGTTATTTGTTTTTTTGTTGTTATTTGTTAATTTTTGTGGTACTGGGGATTTAACACAGAGACACACTTGGGATTTAACTCCAGTCCATTTTTAAAATTTTGAGGCAGGGTCTTGCTAAATTGCTGAGAATCTCGCTAGGTTGCTGGGGTTGGTCTCCAATTTGTGATCCTCCTGCCTCAGCTTCCTGAGTTGCTGAGACTATACCACTGTGACTGGCAATTATTTGTTTATGATTCTTTCATGTTGGACATTTTTCTCAGACATCTGATAATCCTTATTTTCTGCTCATATGTTTTTTGATAGGGGGATTGAAAAGCTGATTAGAAAATGAGTGGGGCTGAATGATCTGGTTAGGCAACTTAATTAGGGAACTTCAGTGTTACTAATTTCAAGGTTTGTTTTTGTTTTGTTTCCTGGCTGGTAATATTCTACAAAGAAGGATTCTGGAAAGTCTTACCCAGTATGTTTATTTAATTTATCCATTTTCAATAAGGTCCCCTGTCTGCCCTCTACTATTACTGGCATATCCCCCAGTCTAGAAAAACTTATCTCCAGAGAGTAAACCTTCTTCTTCTTTTATTTTTTAAAATATTTCCCTCTTTCTCTCCCACCTTCAGTCCGAGAATAGCAGGCACCTGGCTTCATTAGTTGGGGGAAAAAAAAAATCTAATGATGTGAAGCTTCTGAAACAATTTCAACCAATTCTCATTTTATTTAACTCTTTCACCTTCACAGGTGAAA
Source organism: Ictidomys tridecemlineatus (assembly GCF_052094955.1). NCBI lineage: Eukaryota > Metazoa > Chordata > Mammalia > Rodentia > Sciuridae > Ictidomys > Ictidomys tridecemlineatus. The sequence goes on along the minus strand of NC_135479.1, from coordinate 36,121,896 downwards.
TGTTTTGGAGATCATGTGATATAAATTTTATTTATTCTTAGTTTTATACAAATGAGTGATACTTCAGTTAATTCAGTTTTCTTCAGTTTGTCCAGTTGCTTTCCAAGGAAATGATCTTGCTCTTGTCTCCCTTCATTTTTTTTTTGTTTGTTTGTTTGCTTTTGGTTTGCTTTTAAAAGTCTTTCTTTGTGGCTTATACCTTAAAATAAATACAAAATGTTAATATTTTATGTAGCAACAACAACAACAACAATAAAACTTTATACTTTTGTTTCAGTGGACTTTCAGGAAGAAAAATGTAGATATGTGTTAAACTCATATTTATTCAATAGTTTTGCAAGACTTCTTTAGAGATTTCTTGAAAAATGCAGAAGCTTGCACTAGCTTAATCCTTAAAAAATATTTCTTATCCCTGGACTGAGACATTGGAATTAGGACAGATAATTACATTAGTTTTATTTTCTCTGACTGCTATACCCTAAAGAAATACTCTCTTTGTTTACCCCCCTCCCTTCCACCCCCCAAAAAGTCTGTAGCTGGCTCTTGAAGGAAATTATCTCAAACTGTTGTGATCATTCAGATCTAGTGTTGCTCATAAGTCATCAGATTCTACCATCTGGATTTGATTTAGATTTTCTTTCTACATGGACTTATACGTTTACCCCCTTTTTGGACTTTTCCCCTAATTCTTTATCCCTAATGTCTTCCTACCCCCAGAAAGTCTTTCTTGATTTCATCCCTTTCCTCATTAACTCCTTCAAGTTTGGATAAAATACTCTTCTATGTTTCCACCAAGCATTTATTATATTACTGTAATTGTGTTTCTGAGTGTCACAGCCACTCAGCCTAGAATTAAACCTTATTTATTTTTGAATACATAGCATCTGCCTCACTATTTGGATCACGAGCTTTTATTTTCATATTTAAAACTTGCAAGAAAATAAAAAATAGTTTTAAAAATTCTTTGTAACCCTCTATAACACGGAGTTAATACTGAAGTCCATTAAAACATCATCAATAAAATGACCAAAATGAAAAAAGGCCAATTCAGTTATTTATGGAAAAAAAATGAATTTACTGTAGTTTGAAAGACAAGGACATGTTGTAATAGGCTTAGATACTTTTATCAATAGCTATAAAAACAAATTGATGCCTAGTATGGTGGCTCCTGCTTATAATCCCAGTGTTTTGGGAGATTGAGGCAGGAGGATGGCAAGTTTGAGGCCAGCCTGAGCAATTTAGCAAGACTCTGTATCAAAATAAAATGGGATGTAGCTCTGTGGGAGAGCACCCCTGGGTTCAATCCCTAAGTAAGGAAGAAAGGAAATTGGGGGAGGAGTAGAAGGAAGGAAAGAATAGAATAGAGTTTATTGCTGCCTGTTTATTAGAATTGCTTGGAAAATAAATGTCATTTGAGTTCAAGGAGAACATGATAAGTTTGGTAAAGTCTCATGTACTTACTTAGAGAAATATCTGTGAAAGAAATTCATTTAGACTTTTAAATAGGCACATTAGCTATAATTAGTGTAATTTCATTTTCAGAAACAAAAGGCACAGTTCCAAAGCCTTTTGCAAAAATTTTATTTTATTCCTGCCCCCTCCCCTCTTTTTTGGTACTGGAGGTTGAACTCAGGGGCTCTTGGGGCCCTTGATCACTGAGCCACATCCCCAGCTCTATGTTGTATTTTATTTAGAGATAGGGTCTCACTGAGTTGCTTAGCGCATCACCGTTGCTGAGGTTGGCTTTGAACTCAAAATCCTCCTGCCTCAGCCTCCTGAGCTGCTGGGATTACAGTGGCCCCTCCTGTGCCACTGTGCCTGGCTTATTTTTTCCTCTTTTGTCATGCTGGGAATTAAATCCAAGGTCTTGGGTCTGCTAGGCAAGTGCTCCACCACTGAGCCCCAAATATTTTCAAGAGTCCTCAAATAAAAGTCCAAGAACTTTTAAATAAAAGAAAATTTGACTTTGTGAACAATTTGTATACTGAAGAAAATAATTTTTATATGGATAGGCAGACTATCCTGTAACCAAAAAACAGGACTCTTTGGAGGTGATAAGACAGCAACTGTATGAGGCTTACCCAAAAGTAAACTCCATTCTTTGTTCTCTTTCTAGAGAAGTGTTAACCTAATTCATGGCAAGGCTTTAGGAATCCCAAACTAGTAGGTAGGGAAAAATGTGTAGGAGGATATATATTTTGTCAGGAAAGGGTCCATAGCTTTTATCAGATTTCCTATAGCATCTTGACCTAACAGGGTTTAGAAACCATTGATTTAGATACTTACTGTGTTTGCTTTGTAGTAAAGGCATAAAGTGGAAGGGATGGGAGAGTAAGAATTAGTTGTAACTGTAAGATTTTTGGATACAGTTTACAGTGAAATGTCAATTACATCATGACCTATGAATAGGTCATGTATAACTGAAACAAAAATTTGCAGAACTATAGATACCTTCATAAAACATGATTCACTTTTAACGTTTTCTCTTTTATTTCATTTAGAAAAATATTGATTGAAAATCATCAGGTTGATTTATTAATACTCTGCTGGGTGATGACCCAATCTTTGAAAAATCTGGCCTACTGTATTACAGTTTACAGAACACTTTCACATACTCTGTCTTCATAGCAGTCCCATGAAGTAAATATGATCTTTTAATTTTTATACATAAAGTAGTTCTGCAATGTTAAGTGACTTGCTCGTTTCCACTGTCAGTACTTTACAGAGTCAGAGTTTCAACCTGGGTCCTTTTTATTTTTTGTTTTGTTCTGGTACTGAGCACTGAACCCAGGGTACCCTAAACTGAGCTTCATCCCCAGTCCCTTTTTATTTTTTTTTTTGAGAGAAGTCTTGCTAAGTTGCCCAGTCTGGCCTGGAACTTGCAATTCTCTTGCTTTGTTCTTCCAAATTGCTGGGATTACAGGCGTGGACAGGTTATAGGTTTTGATTCCAGCTCCAATGAATCTTTGGTTACCTAATTCAAAATACTTCTTTTTGCCTTCTTATTCCTTTCCCTGACACAGTTGTAGGGATAATAATAGTTTAGACTATGTAATTAGATAAATCATAATTCCCCAATTAATGTACCCACACTACTCCAAATCTTGTCCTTTGTCATTTGGGGATCCTCTCTTAGAAGTTCTGGATTTTCCTATCAAAGTAATGGGATCTTCCCATTTGTTTCATTCTCTGCCCTAGACCAGTGTTTCTTAAGTCTGGCTTTACATCAGTGCAACCAGATGTGGAACTTAAAATTCAGGTTCCTGGGCCCCCTTCTAGTTGCAGTTTTGATTCAGTAGGTTTGGGGGGAAATGTAGATATGGGTAGTTTTTAAAAGCTCCCAGGTAATTCTCATATATAAATCCAGAATTTCTATCCTAGATACATTTAAATTGTTATCTTAGAAGGAAACCTAGGATGTGGAGAGTAGAGACTTTTTGGTAGTCCTTTTGACCTTAGAAACTTAGTAAAATAGAGCATTGCCTTCTCCCTGGCTCCTGGCCTGCATGAGTAAGTATAGCCACTAGGGAATATAATCAGAGCCTAACTGCCTCATTTTTTTTTTCTTAAATCATTTTATTATTTTTTTTATTGTTGGTTGTTCAAAACATTACATAGTTCTTGATATATCATATTTCACACTCTGATTCAAGTGGGTTATGAACTCCCATTTTTACCCCGTATACAGATTGCAGAATCACATCAGTTACACTTCCATTGATTTACATATTGCCATACTAGTGTCTGTTGTATTCTGCTGCCTTTCCTATCCTCTACTATCCCCCCTCCCCTCCCCTCCCCTCTTCCCTCTCTACCCATTCTACTGTAATTCATTTCTCCCCCTTGTATTATTTTTCCCTTTCCCCTCACTTCCTCTTGTATGTAATTTTGTATAACCCTGAGGGTCTCCTTCCATTTCCATGCAATTTCCCTTCTCTCTCCCTTTCCCCCCCACCTCTCATCCCTGTTTAATGTTAATCTTCTCATGCTCTTCGTCCCTACTCTGTTCTTAGTTACTCTCCTTATATCAAAGAAGACATTTGGCATTTGTTTTTTAGGGATTGGCTGGCTTCACTTAGCATAATCTGCTCTAATGCCATCCATTTCCCTCCAAATTCTATGATTTTGTCATTTTTTAATGCAGAGTAATACTCCATTGTGTATAAATGCCACATTTTTTTAATCCATTCGTCTATTGAAGGGCATCTAGGTTGGTTCCACAGTCTTGCTATTGTGAATTGTGCTGCTATGAACATCGATGTAGCAGTGTCCCTGTAGCATGCTCTTTTTAGGTCTTTAGGGAATAGACTGAGAAGGGGAATAGCTGGGTCAAATGGTGGTTCCATTCCCAGCTTTCCAAGAAATCTCCATACTGCTTTCCAAATTGGCTGCACCAATTTGCAGTCCCACCAACAATGAACAAGTGTACCCTTTTCCCCACATCCTCGCCAGTTGTTTGACTTCATAATGGCTGCCAATCTTACTGGAGTGTAACTGCCTCATTTTTAATGAAATGATAAGGATTGGAATGCATACATTGAGTATACAACTTTTCTGGAAAAGTCACTTTATGAAATGGTAAGTTTTGACTCTTATTTATTACTGCCATAAATAATGAAGTCTGTGTTTGTAATGTGTATGACTTATGGAATTGAACAAATAATAAACTACTGAACTTTGTGATTCAAGTTAAGTAATAGATTAGACCATAAAAAAGTGATACTTTGAATAATATTAATTTTGTATTATGCTGAACAAAATAGGAATTGACAAAAATTTGGGGTTCTTTAAAAAAACTTCAAATTTCTCTTTCTTTCTTTCTTTAGTTCTTTTTGGAAGCGGATAACTGCTCAGACAGTAAGAATTATAAGAGGTCAGTTACAAATAATGCTCTTTGATATTTATAATGTAATAAAGATTTTGTTCATGTGCTTAAATAAATTTATTTGAGTTTTTGTTGTTGTCGTTAAAAGTTGTCTTCTACAAAAAAATGTAGGCAAACCTAGGGTAGATAGCCTGAAGTGAACAAGGAGTCACCCGATGATAGTGTTGTACCTTCTAATTCAGGACTAGAAGCAGTGGAAATTGGACAAGTGGTGAGGTAGCTTCTACAGTGTCTGGATAGCTGCTCAGTGATTTTCCATACATGACCTCTCTTTTCTGGTAGTTTGCATGCTTGTGCCTGGGAATACTTTTTCTGTACAAGTGTTGGTGGCTGGACCGGCCCTTTAGCTGTTAACCCTGAGCTGCTTCCAGTTTGTGCAACCCTTTAGAGAAGGCTGCCTTCATGATCTTTGAAAGGAAAACTAGGCCTTTCATTTATTAGCCCAGGGACCATATTTTGCTAACTTTTACTTCTCTCATAGAATAAAAAAGAAATCAGTTCTTTCTCATGGTTTTGATTTTTGTGTGTGTGGTCATCAAACTTCAATCAGACTGTATGAATCTGCACCTGAGTGCCTTACTTTTTATTTCTCTTAGAGGAAGGCAGTCATTATTTTTTCTTAGTGGAAAGGAATTTTATTTTTTGGATCTACTGTTATTTTAAAATTTGACTATAAAGTTTATAAATGTGAAAGAGGCTTTTTGCAACTGCATCTTTTGAAGTTCCTCAGAGTGGTCAGTCTGTTGGAACTTTTCCTTTCTCTCCCTTTTTCTTTCCTTACTCCGTTTTCCTTTTCTTCCTTTTTAAATGATTTGGTTTTCTTTTAGTCTTCTAGTATAAACTTCTTCATAAAATATTGAGACATTTTATTTAAAGAATCTAATAATTCATAATAAGGGCGGCAAGAATAGAGGTACTTTGCATTAGACAGAAGGGAGTGAAGGGAGGGGAGGGAGAATGGGGAAGGAACGGTAGTAGAATGAATTGGACATTATTACCCTATGAGCATATATGATTACACAACTTGTATAACTCTATATCATGTACAACCAGAAGAATGAGAAGTTATACTATATTTATGTATGATGTGTCAAAATGCATTAAACTATCATGTATAACTAATTAGAACAACAACAACAAAAAAGAATCTAATATTATAGCTGAGAGATCTATAGTAAATTTAAAACATCACACTTTTTGATGATGAACATTGAACCCACGGCTATCCCCAGACCAATATTTGACTTGAGTTTTAAAAATAGAAGTTAACTTAAGTAATCTCTAACTAACATTTAGGAAATGTTTATAGTTTTTTTCATTCCTGGCAATTTGTTATTGTTTTATTCAGTAATAAACTTTTTTGTTTGTTTTTGTTTTAATTAAAAAAAAATACCCACTTGGGATTTTCTTTAAAAGTATGTACTTATATAAGATTTTACAACCTCTCAATGTATAGTTTTGGAACCAGATGATCATTTTATAATTTACTTTTTTTTTTTTTATACACGACAATAGTGGAATGCATTACACTCATTATTACCCATATACAGCACAATTTTTTCATAACTCTGTATATAAAGTATGTTCACGCCAAATTATGCCATTATACATGTACTCTTTTTTTTTTGCATAACAATTCTTATAATTTACTCTTAACAGCAAGATTCAAACAACCACCAATTTTCCCTAACCCTTACCATTCATTACCACTAATACTAACAATGAAGTTGCAGGCCTACAACAGTTAGTATTCATATTCTACCAAGGTTTTCCTATTGATCATAATTATCTCTCAGATCTCATTTAATTGATAAAGAGATTATGGATGGCCTATGGCTTTTTGAGAAAGATTTTGTAGGGAAAAGGGAATTGATTTTAATTTATAGGCATAGTTACCATGATCTCACTTTTCCTGCTTTATAGGAGTCAAAGGCTCTCTGAAATAGAGTAGCCAGGAAAACTAAGTATCTAACTCTTGTTTTGCTCCCAAGAGCCAGCTGTGGTTCATTAGGTGTACTCTGTGAGTGTTGTCAGAGTGTTATCCATAACTTGCTTTTCTCACTTATTTTCTCCATAGCTCTGAGAGCTTATTTTGAAAGAATAATGGATGAACCATCTCCCTTGGCCAAACCTCTGGAGCTGAACCAGCATTCTCGATTCATAATTGGTTCTGTGTCTGAAGATAACTCGGAAGATGAGATCAGCAACCTGGTGAAGCTGGACCTCCTGGAAGAGAAGGAGGGCTCTTTGTCACCAGCTTCTGTCAGCTCAGATACACTTTCTGATTTGGGGATCTCTAGCTTACAGGATGGCTTGGCCTTACACATAAGGTAAGAGAGAGAGGTTTAATGGTTATCTTATTTAACCTAATTAGTTTTGTTGATTATGCTTTGAAAGCTAAGATTGCTGTATTTCTTCCCATGTCACTGGACTCATGGTTTTGATGAGTTAAGTGGGAGATGTTATTTTTATTTTATTTAGTTGTTGATGGATCTTTATTTTATTCATTTATTTATATGTGGTGCTGAGGATTGAACCCAGTGCCTAACACATGCTAGGCAAGCGTTTACCACAGAGCCAGAATCTCAGCCCTGAAATGTTGTATCTTAGAATTGTCTTTTCCTATCTGGGCATGGTGGCACACGCCTGTAATTCTAGCTGCTTGGATGCTGATGCAAGACGATCGTGAGTTCAAAGCCAGCCTTAGCAAGTTAGCGAGGCCCTAAACAACTCAGTGAGATCCTGTCTCTAAATAAAATACAAAATAAAGGGCTGGGGATGTGGCTTAGTGGTAAAGTGCACCTGGGTTTCCTCCCCAGTACCAAAAAAGAAAAAAGAAAGAATTGTCTTTTTCTAAATGTTCCCCTCAACTTTTTCCTATCCTTCATACATACTAGATCTTTTAGGTGAGACCTAGCAAGTGAGAGTTGGTTTGAGGAATTTCAGCCTTTGTACTGTTTTATTAACATAGTTTTAACTCTGTTGATGCTTGATAGGAATTCTGCAGGGATAGGCAAATTTGTAGTAATCTTTCTTTAAACTTCTTACTCATGTCATGAAATTATATTGTTTCTAGCACAGTTAATCCTCAATAAATCATTGTGATATAAACAAGGGATTCCCACAGAGCCCTCTTTTTTCTCTACAAACATAATCTGTAATTGAGAATGTTAATAGTACCACTGGAATATTCTTTTTTTTTAAAGTATTTTTGAATTGTTGATGGACATTTTTTTTATTCATTTATTTATATGTGGTGCTGAGGATTGAATCCAGTGCCTCATGCATGCTAAGCAATCGCTCTACCACTGAACCACAACTCTTTCCCTTGAAATATTCTTGTTTATTGATGTTTGATTATATAATCAGTGTGTGAGCCTATACCTTTGGTCATTTGCTTGGCAATTTTGGGATGAAAGGGTCTGTATCATTAGTTAATTCTCACTGCTCATCAGTATCTCTTGGGTAGGTGAGGGTTAAAGAGTTAAAGAAAACGTCCTCTTCCTAGAGATTCTGGTATCATTTGGTATTGGCTTAGCTTGGGGCATTAAAAAAAAAAAAAGCTATCCAGGTGATTCTACTGCACAAGCAGCATTAAGGTTATAGGCCTAATTTAGATAAACATAAGTTAGAGTGGCTATTGCTGCTGCTATTACCTTGGTACTTCTTTTATTAATGGATTATAAAGCAATTCAGCTCCTTTCTATACATCAAGATACTACTCTACCAAAAAATACTGTACTGGATCTAGCTGAATATGATGGTTCTGTCTTATTGTCATCCCACAGGCTTGTGATCCTGGCTTCTGTGAGATGAGGTGGTACATGTTAGCAGTCACCCCATATAGCTATAGGGAGGTCAGAAAAAAAGAATAAAGCAAGTTATTTATGGTTTACTTTGTAGATTCCTAGAACTTAAGTGAACCAGAGAGATAATTTAACATAATTTTTTTTGTTTTAATAGGTGAGGAAATCAAGGTGTATTGAGAGGAAATAACTTGAGTAAGGTTGAATAGCCAGAAAACTGAATTCCAAACTGGATGTCTTGATTCCATTTCAGTACCTTTTCTGCTCTATTTCCCAGAGCATACAAGTATCTTAATTATATAATAAATTCAGACAAAGTTGGTCTTATGGAGTGAATGAACAATGTATTAAATTATCTCTGGGTAAAAAATGAGGAATTAGTGGCAGAGAAAAGGGGTTAGGTTTTTATCTTTTTGTAAAATGTTTTATTACTTTATAGTTCACTTAAGGTTAACTTTAAGTTTAATACTGGTGGTGATATCTTCTTTCTTGAGTTCACTTGGAAGTGTATGGAGTTGTGACAGGTGGGACTACTTATATTTAAAGGATACTAAAAGGATTTATTTAAAGGATACTAAACCTTCTGCAATGTAGTAGCCAGGAATTGTCCTTCTCAAAATGTTATAGTGACATTCCCCCCCCCCACCCCCAGGAGAAAGACTGGATTAACTGACTCTTTGAAGTCTCACAGCTGCATGAGAACTTAAAACTATGTGAAACATAATGTCCATTTGCTGAGGAAACTGAGTTTGGCAATGGTGAGATAATTACCATTATAGGAAACTCAACTAATGATATTACAAGGCAGTTTGTAGTTGCAAAGTCATTCCAAGTTCATGGCTATTATGTGGACTGTGTGCTTAGTTCTTTGCATGCCTTACTGTTGGCAAAACTCATGCTGGTAGCTCGTGGAGGAGTCCTGGACAGAAGTGTGATCAGCAGCCTGGAAAGGGGACAGGTGCCAGTGGAGGAGTCCTGGACAGAAGTGTGATCAGCAGCCTGGAAAGGGGACAGGTGCCAGTGGAGGAGTTCTGGATAGAAGTGTGATCAGCAGTCTGGGAAGGGGACAGTTTCCAGTTTCCACTGGCTTCTCACCTAACTAATGTTCCAAAATAGGACAAAGTTTCTCCTTTGATCCATCTTTTAATTAAGTCACCTGTGGATAGGTGTCATTGAGGGTAATTCTGAGATCTGCAATTTAGTACTCTTTGGCTGAGGGCAGTAGTATCTTCTCTTCATCTTCCACCTTCCTTTCTTGCCATTCAGAAAATAGGAGCTATTTCTATGTATGTGTTTGTCCCAGGAGTTTATTCTATAAACTTAATTATGAATGCTGTAAGTAGGGCTCAAGACAACCATTTAATAATGTTTCTTGCTTCTGTTACTTCTACTGTAATGCATACATTTACCCTTCCCACCCCCCCTTTCTTCTTTTTTTGGTTTGGGGTGCTTAACCACTGAGCCACATCCCCAGCCCATTTATTTATTTATTAGATGTTGATGGACCTTTATTTTATTCATTTATTTATATGCGGTGCTGAGAACAAACCCAGTGCCTTACATATGCAAGGCAAATGCTCTACCACTGAGCCACAACCCCAGCACCCCAGCCCTTTTATTTTTTATATTGAGACAGGGTCTCACTAAGTTGCTGAGGCTGACCTTGAATTTGGAATCTTCCTGCCTTAGCTTCCCAAGTCCTTAGGATTACAGGCATGTGCCACTGTGCCCAGCACAACTGCTTTATATTTTTAAGTTATTAGAAGTAATATGTGTTTACAGTAGAAAAGTTAGAAATCTAGAAAGTATAATAAAGGACATGAAAATAATCATCCATTGGTAACTACTACGTAATATTTTCTTTTAGTGATTTTTATCCCTTAATAAATTTAATTAAAAAAATTATAATGAAGCCAGACATGGGTAGCATAAGTCTGTTATTCAGTGACTTGGGAAGCTGAGGCAGGAGAATTGCAAATTGGAAGCCAGACTGGACAATTTAACAAGACCTTGTCTCAAAATAAAAAAATCAAAAGGGCTGGGGGTGTAGCACCTGAGTTCAATTCCCAGTGCCAAAAAAAAGGGGGGGTGCTAGGGTTGTGGCTCAGCAGTAGAGTGCTTGCCTAGCATGCACGAGGCACTGGGTTCGATCCTCAGCACCACATAAATGTAAAATAAAGATATTGTGTCCATCTAAAACTTAAGAATAAATATTAAAAAAAAAAAGATGGAAAAATGGGAGGGGTTATAATAATGATGATAATGAATATATAGTTCTATGAATACATAGTTCACTTTTCTTGCTTTTTTCCATATAACATCTTCTTACCTTATTAAAAATCTTTTAGGTTTAATTTAAAAATTTTTTAATTTTAAAATAATTTTAGACTTACAGAAAAATTGTGAAGATAGCACAGAATTGCTATGTATTCTTTATTTTCATTTCACCTAATGTTAACATCCTTTATAGCCATAGTACATTAATGTAGAGTTTCCCAGTAAAGCAAATAAAACACAGGATGCCCAGTTAATTTTGAATTTCAGATGCACAAAGAATAATTTTTCAGTATAAGTTGTCCCAAATAATGCATAGAGATATCTATGTAAAAACTTGCTTATGTGAAATTCAAACTTTTAAAAGATATTTTATTTAGAGATAGGGTCTTACTTAGTTGCTTAGGGTCTTGTTAAGTTGCTGAGGCTGGCCTTGAACTCATAAACTTCCTGTCTCATCCTGTGAGCTGCTGGGATTACAGGAGTGTACCACCACACCCAGCCAGATTACTTAAATCTTTTAGGTTTCATTTGCTCCAAGAGGTTTGCTATTGCTCATTATATTCCCTTCTTCCCTACTGTCATAGCATTTATCACAATTTATAATATTCTTGTTAACCTATTTATTTGATTCTTATCTCCATTATATTATAACACATGGGCAAAGATCGAATGTTTTGTTTACTATTGTACATCCAGTACTTTCTATAGTTTATAATAGTCAATAAATATTTGTTGAAGAAATGAGAGAGAGATAAAGGTTGATCAAATGTTGTGGATGGAGCTCAGTGATAGAGCGCATGCCTAAGAATTGATCAAAGACAGTCACAAAAGGCAATAATAATATTTTAAAAAATTGGAGAATTCAAGAATAAAACTAGAAGGAAAATTTTAAGCCCTGTTTTTCCCATGTAAAAGCTTTTTCAGGCATTGAGGACATGTCATATAGAATTTAACTTTTTTAAAAAAAATTATACATGGACACAATATCTTTATTTTGTAAATTTTTATGTGGTGCTGAGGATCGAACCCAGTGCCTCACATGTACAAGGCAAGCGCTCTGCCACTGAGCCACAACCCAAGCCCCTTGAATTTAACTTTTTTCATTCAATGATTAATTTTAAACATACAGTGAAAACTCCTCAAGCTGGCAAAGCATTAGCTTTTAGCAATGGAATGGATGTTGTTCTTTTAAAAGGTCTCCTAATATTTCTTTTAATGTGTTGGAGCAGGAAAGCTTGTCATTTCCCCTAACACCATGTGAATAAAATACAATTAAATGGTGGGAACCAGAAAACAAAACAAAACAAAAAAACATTTTCAGTTGCGTAAATCATTGATTTTGGGTTCTTTCTTTTCTGTTTCTAAAAACTACACTTTCCTGTAAGCCGAGTGTAAGCTTTATCCCACAAGTTTTTTTTATCCCCCTCAACATTTTTTAAAAAATATTTTGTTTTAGTTACAGTTGAACACAATACCTTTATTTTATTTTTATGTGATGCTGAGCATCAACCCTATCACCTTGCATGTGCTAGGTGAGTGTTCTACTGCTGAGCCACAACCCCAGGCCTTCCCTCAATATTTTGCCATAAAAAATTGCAATCAGCTGACACATACCTATAATCCTAGCAACTTGAGAAGCTAAGACAGGAGGACCACAGTTTGGGGAAAATTTTAGCAACTTAGAGAGACCCTGTCTCAAAATAAAAAATTAGAAAAGGTCTGGGGATGTAGATCAGTCATCAGTAAAGCTCCCTGGGTTCAATCAAAACAAAACAAAAACAAAAACAACTGCTACATTGCAATCACCCAGCAAAATTGAGAGTGTTTTACAGAGAATACTTGTGCACTCACTATTAGACTCTGCCATTAAATTTTTTTCTATACTTTCTTTGTCATATATCTATTCATTTCTCTATCTTTGTATCCACAGTTTATCTTATTATAGCTCTCAAGTTTTGATATCATTCCATGTTCCAAGTTTGTTATCATTCCATTTTAAATATTATTTTCATTGTGATTTTTTAACCTATAAATTATTTAAAAAATTTTTTTTAGTTGTAGTTGGACACAATACCTTTATTTTATTTATTTATTTTTATGTGGTGCTGAGGATCGAACCCAGCACCTCACATGTGCTAGGCAAGCACTCTACCACTAAGCCACAATCCAGCCCTAACCTAATTATTTAGAAGCATGTTGGTTAATTTCAGGACACTTGAGGCTATGATATATTCATATAATAGAATACTAGTTCATCATAAAAAGTTACAAGGTACTACTGATACATTCTACACCATTGATAATATGCTAAGCAAAAGAAGCCAGTCATAGAAGATCATATTTTTATTTATATGTAAAGTCTATAATAGGCAAATCTACAGGAATAGAAAGTAGTGATTGCCTAGTACTGGGGAAGGGTGTTAGTGAAATGAGGAATGACTTGTTACTGATTATGGGATTTCTTGTTAGGGTAATAAAAATGTTCTAAAATTGATTGTGATTGCTGTATATGAATAGGCTATATGAATAGGTTAAGAACATTGAATTATACACTTTAAAAGGGTAAAATGTATGCTATGTGAATTATTTCTCAAAATTGTTGACAGAATTTTCAAATGAGTTTATCAATTAACTTAGCAAGGTCACAGTCTATAAGATCAATATACAAAGGTTCACCACATTTCTATATGTTAGCTAGAAATCAACAATCTGAAAATAAAATAAAATACCTTTATTCACAGTAGCATCAAAAAGGATAAAATAGGAATAAAGTTTTCAGAAAAAATAACAGACTTGTATGCTAAAAATTATAGAACATTGCTGATTGAAATTTAAAAAGATCAAAATAAAAAGAGAGGCAGTGCATGTTCAGGACTTTGAAGATTCAATATTGTGAAGATAGATGGTAATTCTCCTTAAATTTATCTATAAATTCAGTCAATATCAAAACCTTGCAGCCTTTTTTTTTTCTTTCTAGAATATGACAAACTGATCCTAAAATTTACAAGAAAAACCGAAGGACCATAATAGGCAGTTTTGAATAGAGAGGAAAGTTAAAAGAATTACACTAGGGCTGGGGATGTGGCTCAAGCGGTAGCGCGCTCGCCTGGCATGCGTGCGGCCGGGGTTCGATCCTCAGCACCACATACAAAACAAAGATGTTGTGTCCGCCGAGAACTAAAAAATAAATATTAAAAAAAAATTCTCTCTCTCTCTCTCACTCTCTCTTTAAAAAAAAAAAAAAGAATTACACTACCTGATTTCAAAACTTAGTATAAAGCCACACTTATAAAGACCATGAGGCATTGCTGCAAGGCTATGCATGTTTATCAATGAAACAGAATTTAGAGTCCACAAAGAAACTGTTATACACGTCATTTGATTTTCAATAAAGATATACTTTTTTTTTTTTAAAGAGAGAGTGAGAGAGGAGAGAGAGAGAGAGAGAGAGAGAGAGAGAGAGAGAGAGAGAGAGAGAGAGAGAGAGAATTTTTTTTTAATATTTATTTTTTAGTTCTCGGCGGACACAACATCTTTGTTGGTATGTGGTGCTGAGGATCGAACCCCGGCCGCACGCATGCCAGGCGAGTGCGCTACCGCTTGAGCCACATCCCCAGCCCCATAAAGATATACTTTTAATCCAAGATTTCTCTACTTATAAAAGCCCTGATATAAAACAGTCCCTTTGGGTGTGCTGCAGTATAACTCAGACTGCATTGCAATCAAGCCAGCGAATGCATCATTGTCTGCAGAATAAATTGCTACATCATTCTTGGTCCTTGGCATGTTACAATGCTGGGATCAGTGTGGGCTTCTAGTTGGATTTTGTGCCAGGTATGTGTCTACCTTAGAGACACTATTCATGGTAGATTAAAATTCTTCAAATTTGGGGAAGTGAATATTTTTTTTTTAATTTTTGTCTTCTAATATTACAGAAAAATTGTAGGTAGTATCCACAAAAGAGTTGGAACTCTAGTTTTGCTTTTTATCTTGGTATGCTGTATGTGTTTGGTTGTTGTAGAAAGATTCGCATAAACTTGGTTACTGAATGTGCCTTCTTCTGTTTATTTTTCAAATGTAGTCCATTGCCATACAGGCTGTCTTATTCTATACTCAGTGCTTTATTTGCTTTTTGAATATCAAACTTTATAACAAAGGCAAAGAATGGTTCTTTTTTGTTAACTGTCTACGTTTATAGATGTTTAGATGTGTGTGACACTGAGCTGCTCCTACAACTGTGGCTGCTGTAATTCTCCTGAGCAAAGGTTTCAGTGCTCTACTTTTGAGATGTTTTATCCTGAAGACATGTAAAGACAGAAGGGCTCCTCTGTGGCAGCTTCTTTCTCTAAAGGAACAAGTAAACTTGGCTATTACCATCAGGGACTAGCATGGTGTAGAGGGATGGTATAAAGTGGTACAGACAAGAGAACAATTAGGGACTTCCTTATTTTATTATGACTGGTGGTCACATTAGATGGCCTGATTGATTATTTTCAATTTGGGTCACCTGGATATACTAAGATTAAGATTTTTTATTTTGACCATCAATTTTCTATCTGTGCTTTAGGTCATTTGTATACTTCTGTTTCGAGAGTCTCTGGAAGGTTAATAAGCCCTCAGTGTGATTGACATCAGATTATCAACTATTTCTATCCAGCACTTTGGTGGGGAATTTTTTTCTAATGGTGCATGATTCAGATTAAATATGACCCCAGTGAATTATAACAATCCTGAGGACTTGTCTTAGGAAGTTGTCTTTCTATAGGTTCTAAGCTTTCATAGTCTTTTGCTATTGTTTTTCCTCAAATTACAAGAGAGCAATATAATGAGAGCATCTACTTAATTCAAAGCTAAAGCAAGAAGATGTTTCTGTATAATGTTCAGTCATTGTTTATTTTTAAAATTTTCTACTGCAAATTTGTTTTCATAGTGATATATATGTCCCAGTGTTATTTTGAGGCAGAATTTTTCTTCTCTGCACAAACTAGATTAGACCTCTTTGTCCAAAATATTTGTCCAGTCCCTTTGTCCTTTAAAGATTTTATCCACATCTTTTATTTTGCATTAGCTTCATTCTCATTCTGAAATTTTGGTGACTAAAATTTTTGTGCATTTGTAAGTATCACTGTGTTGTCTTGAAAATGACTCCTACTTTAGTGGCACATTTCCTTTCTACTTGGCTTTCTTTTCCTCTTTACCTGCTTTCACTTTCTTGGAGTGTGATAATCAGTATTTATTTTGATTGGATCTCAGAAATTACCTTTAGGCTGTGCTGTCTTCCTCCCTCAGGCTTTCATGACCCCATTATTTTCTTGGTCTAGTTGTCTTTGTAAACTTTGCCTTCTTTTTTGCCCTGGGGCCTCCTTTCATGTGCTCCTGTTAGTCAGGAGAGGCAGTGGAGCTTTTTTCTGGTAACTGTCAGAAGAAAGTTGAGTTAAACATGTTTGTTGCAGCTAAAACAGTACTGCTGTTTTCCAATTGTACAAGATTTCTCCCCCTGTCCTCTCAACCCCCTTGGAAAGTCAACTAATTCTATGGGTGAACCAAGTGAGGGGGGAAAATGCAAGAAGGAGGAAAGGTGGGGAAATTGGGGACAAAGTAGGCAAAATCCTACTTTGAGACCATCAAGAATACTCTAGTCTGGTTGAAGCAGGGCTAGGAAGGCATAGTATCTGTTGTCCTTGTGGGTTTTAAGCAGCTGCAACAGGAAGAACTGTGACTTTTGTTTACAAGGCCAAAATCTGAAGAAAAAGATTCCATTTCTTTGCCATCTTTATATGGAGGGTTCTGCAGAGGAAAATAAGGAAATGAGATATTACATGCTTCACAGGTAAGTTTTAGGAGCCATAAGGGGGTAATATATTCTTTTAAAAACAGAATGTACTGACAGATAAGCCCTAGAGTTTATGGGAAATTTGATTGGATGATTTTTGTGTGTGTGTGTGTGTGTGTATGAAAAAGAAGGCTATTTTTTAAGGAAATAAATGAAAACTAACATATTTGCTTCAGAATTTCTAAACCTTTATTTTACATTCAGAATTTGATAGGAAGTTATATGAACCCATGTGTGATATTGTAGTTATTCTGGAAATAACACCCCTGCATGGGCCTTGTAGTGCTGTTACTTCATTAAGGGAGTTCAGTCTGTGCCAAATTTGCTCACTGGATTTGGCTAATATTTCATGAGTGAAGTCTCTTCAACTTGTGTGAAGAGAGGATATTAGTTTATTTTTAGTTTATTTATTTAATTTTTGTATACATTGCATCCTGTTGAAGGTAGTTTTGCTGAAAACCTTTTTAGAATATGTGTCTGGACCAGAAAAGGTGCCTACTGCAGCTGTCTTGGCATGTATCCAGACTGGAGTGGTTGAGGATGTCAAACTTGTTAAACCATGACGCAAAGAAAAGACCACTGACTCCAATTTAAATCAAACTAAAGCAAGCTTGTAATTCCGGCCAGCTGGGGCTGTCTCTCCCGAAACTCGTGGGGACAGAAGATAGCCCCATAGCTCTCTAGGAGCACAGCTTTATAGCACAGAAAGTTGCAAAAAGGGGGGTGTCTTAAG
The DNA here is from genome assembly GCF_052094955.1 of Ictidomys tridecemlineatus. Lineage (NCBI taxonomy): Eukaryota > Metazoa > Chordata > Mammalia > Rodentia > Sciuridae > Ictidomys > Ictidomys tridecemlineatus. Next base: position 36,104,362 of record NC_135479.1, on the reverse strand, counting down.
AGCTCACAGATAACTGGATTTTGACAAGCATAATACAAAGGAAGGTAGTAGGTTAATGGTCCAGCACTTATGGAGTAAATTTAGATCCCAACATCAGAATTTATGAGGCGCCACTAGAGTTTCAGAGAGAGTTATCTGGTGAGGGAAAGCCAGATATGGGTGAGTTCAAGGCACAGGCAGGCATTCTCAGCAAGTTTAGAAATCGCAGTAATTTATAGTAAAGCCAAAACTAACTTTTCATGCCTTTGTGATGAGGTGGCTCCCAATCTTAAGAGGGAATTAGGCTGGGTTTATCAAAACTCTCAGGCTGAGGAGGAAGTGAGTGGTGCTTTCACAGGCCTTCTTCAGGCCTCTAACAGGTCTGTGCCTCTCAGCAGAGGATTGATAAAAAGAATGATTGGCTCCACAACACTCATTAAGAGTCCCTCCATTATCTTTTTTTTTCAATATATTTATTTTTCAGTTTTTTTTTTTAGGTGGACACAATATCTTTATTTTTATGTGGTGCTGAAGATCGAACCCAGTGCCTCATGAAGCTAGTCGAGTACTCTACCACTGAGCCACAACCCCAGCCCCTCCATTAACTTTTTGTTCGTTTGTTTTGTCATCTGTAGTTTTTATCTTGAACAAAATTATCTGAAAATTAAACGGGAATTTGGCAAAATCAGAAAAGAAACAAAAAACACTGAAAAATTTGTCTTCAGAATATCATTCTTTTCTTTTAACCACCTCTTCTCCCTTTTGGGGGAAAACCAAACAAAATTTGTGAGTCAAAGAAATAAAACCTGAGGTATTGAATATAAATTATATATATCGTATATATATGCACACACAAGTATATAAAGAGGTTTTAAAATATGTATAAATATTTTAAATATATTAAAATGGTTGTTTTATATTTAACATTTTATATTTACATATGCAAAGCAAACATTGTTTTATATATATGAAATGAATATATATATAAACATAATACGTATGTTTGAGTTTGTGTGTATATAGTATTTGAATATTTATGTATTCTCCTGTTAGAAGGTAGAATGTTTGGGAGGTGATGATGGGATTTGGGAATAGTGCCCTTATAAAATAGTCCTCAGAGAACTGCCTTTCCCTTCCTCCATGTGAGAACATAGTAAGAAAGTACCATATCTGAATTTGCCGGTGACTTGATAATAGATTTCCCAGTATGCAGAACTGTAGAAATAAATTTCTGTTGCTTAAAAGCCATCCAGTTTATGGTATTCTATGGTAACATCTTAAAGGGACTAAGTGTGTGTGTGTGTGTGTGTGTGAGAGAGAGAGAGAGAGAGAGAGAGAGACAGAGAGAGAGAGAGAGAGTTAGATTTTCTATTGTCAATGAACAAAGTTGCAGTGATTTAGTTTCAAGATCTAAATTGACTTTATTTTAAATTCTAGAATATGGTGACACTTCATTGCATAAATAATAAATATTCCCATGAACCAAGCAGAGGAGGTTGGTTTTATAGACAGAAAAAGATTGAAGAAAACAAAAACAAAAACCTGATTGACCTTTCACCGTTACTTTTCATGGACAAGGAGACAGAACAACAGAAAAATACCTGGTTAACATCAGGTTACTTTAGGTGTTCTTTTTTTTTTTTTTAAATGAGGCATACATTTTTTTTTTTTTTAAAGAGAGTGAGAGAGGAGAGAGAGAGAGAGAGAGAGAATTTTTAATGTTTTATTGTTTAGTTCTCGGCGGACACAACATCTTTGTTGGTATGTGGTGCTGAGGATCGAACCCAGGCCGCACGCATGTCAGGTGAGCGCGCTACCGCTTGAGCCACATCCCCAGCCCAGGTGTTCTTTTTTTTGTATGAAAGGAATTAAGCAGAGGCAATTAAGAGTATATGCCATTAAAAACTTGTGTATTTGGAAAGTTTGGGTGTTCACTCACTATCCCTGATTTCTCTGGAAAGTCAGATAAACGGCTTAATTTCAACTTGATGACAAAGAACTTTAGTGTAAATGACTCCATCTTGATTTTTAGCTTGGTCTGTTGGAGCCTAGTGCAGGAGCTTAGTCCGTAACAATGACCTTTGATAATTTTTGTCTAACATTATCGTTAAATACATCAGACAGGTAATCTGTATATATTTTTTTCCAAGGAGGTATCCTTCTTGGAGCAGTTTATCCTTTTACAGTTTTTACAGTCATCTTGGGATTTCTTCCATGTTGGATCCTCTATTGCCTTGTCCCTTTTTCTTGGTTTACTCCATCCTTTTGGAAGACAACAGTATATAATAGCTGCCTTAGAAAAGGTAGGTGAGGAGTGAAAATTTACCTTTACAGTTGATCCCCTTGTTTTCATCCTGGTGTCTCATTTTTCTCTATCATGCCCAGTCCCTACCTTAACTAGGTCCTCTGTGATCTCACCACTTCAGAGAGTAAATCCAGTAAAATTTAATTGCTAGCCTGGGATAGAGAAAGAATAATTGTGCTACTGTGTGAGAACATGGAGGGAGTCTAAGAATCTGTAATGTTCTTTTCCAAATGCTGCTTCTTAAAGCCCTCCAGTCAGTTCTGCTTTTAGTTTAATCTTGCCCCTGTTTGCCTGACTTTCTGTTAGCAAGTTTAAACTATATTCACCAAAGAAACTTAAATTTGTGTGGTATTTTGCAGTTAAGGACGTTATACATGTTCTGTATCCCTTTCTTTAAACTTGCTTATTATTTAAGTATAATTTTAATGCATCAATAAAAAATAAGGTTGCCTATTATTAATTTTTTTGAAGATAGTTCAACTTTTCTTATTAAATGCATAAGATTTTTTTGGGGGGGGTTTACTATGGATTAAACCTAGGGCTTTGGGCATGCTAAGCAAAGCAAGAGCTCTACCACTGAGCTACCTGCCCAGCCTCCTCCACTTTTTAATTTTTATTTTGAGATGGGGGTCTCACTAAACTGCTTAAGTTCTAGGTGACTTTTATAACTTGCTTTCTTTTTTTTTCATATTTACTTTTCAGTTGTAGTTGGACACAATACCTTTATTTACTTATTAATATGTGGTGTGTTGAGGATTGAACCCAGGGCCTTGTATGTGGTAGGCAAACACTCTGCCCCTGGCCACAACCCCAGCCCTATAATTTGCTTTCTTATAGAAAGATAACTGTATTTTGAAAGTTTTACAGTTGAATAAAAAAGAAAAAATTTTCCTAAAAGGTGTTGCCTTTTATGCATGCTTGTTCCTCGCTGTCCAAATTTATTTTTTTATAACTTTAAGATAATGCCTATTTATATATCCTTTCAGGTCAGTAAATCATTTCACTTATTTATAATATTAGCCATTCTTTCAGTCCTTAAGGGAACTTGGCTTTGTAATGATTAGTATGGCAGGGATATATTTGGGACTTATATGGACATTAGAAGATGTGAGAAGGAAAGATGTAAGTAGTCTGTTCTACAAAACCATCTGTTAAAAAACCATAGCTGGGCATGATGATACACCCTATTATCCCAGCAACTCTAGAGGCTGAAGCATGAGGATTTCGAGTTTGAGGCCATCTTTATTAACTTGCCAAGACCCTGTCTCAAAACAAAAAATAAAAAGAACTAGGGATATAGCAGTAGAGTGCCTCTGAGTTTAGTCCCTGGTACCAAAAACCAAAAGAACTAAAAACCCCCACAGGGCTGGGGTTGTGGCTCAGTGATAGAGTGCTTGCATAGCATGTGTGAGGCACTGGGTTTGATTCTCAGCACCACATGTAAAGAAATAAACTAAAGGACCATGGACAACTACAAAAATATTTTTAAAACAAAACAAACAAAAAAACAAGAACACCAACAAACCCAACCACTTGGTATTTGCTTTAAAGGCCTAGTCTTCACATGAATTATACTGTGACCATATATTCAATGCAGTTTAACTAAATGTAGTACTGTAGAGTTGTCAAGCTCAGGGGCTCTGGAGTCAGGCTAAATTTAGATCTCATTTTTGTAACTCCTACTGTCTCTGATCATGGGCAAGTTACACAATTCCTCTAAGCCTTATTTTCCTAACTTGTAAAATGGTGCTCAAATATCATTATCATTATTGTGAGGATTCATATGCCAGTGCATGTGAGAGCTTAGTGTCTGTCCCATAGCGAGTAGTCAGAAATGGTGGTGGTTATTTTTACTTAGTTTTCAATAATTACTAATAATCATCATTCAGAAATGTTTGAGCAACTTTTATATATGCCAATAACTCTTTGGTGCAGAAGATATGTGTATATATATATATATATATATATATATATATATATATATATATATATATATAAAATGAATAGGAGTTCTCATCCTCAAAGGATCAGTAAAAGTCTCTGACCTCAAAGGACTCACTATCAAGGAAGGCAGTTGTGTAAACTCATGTAATAGTCCAGTGTGATTAGTAGGAAAGATGTATGTGTAGGTTCTGGTGTGGCACAAAGAGGGCTCACCCTCATTAAGGGTGAAGCTGGAGAATCAGTATGAGCCAAAGGAGCTCACTGGGAGAATTGACAGTTGCTTTTTTTGTTTGTTTTGCAGTGCTGGGGGGACCAAATCCAGGGCCCAGTATATGCTAGGCAAGTGCTTTCTGAGCTGTATCCCCAACCAGTTTAGTTCATGTTGAAGGATGAAATGGAGTAGTAGTGGCACACAAGGAAGGAAAGGATATTCCTGACAGAGAATAAGCAGTGTGAAAACAGAGGCTGACAATAGCATGGTATGTTTTAGAAACCATAAGCAAAGAATAAAGGGCCACGCACAGTCATTTCTCATACAGGAAGAATAGAACTTACATTTATAAAAGTTCTAGTCCAACTTTTGTGGGGTTTAAGTTGCTGATTCACATGTTCTGATTTCCTTCATCATCTTTCTGCTTCACTACTCTGTAGCTGCCAGTTTGACTCATGGGGGCAGATGGATATATTTGCCATTCAAGCAATTATTTTGGGACTCTTAAAATGTAACCTCCTTTAAATCCTAAGCAATTGTTGTATTTATAAAAGGTTGGTGTGTAAGGAGGCAGGGGGAAATATTATAATATACTGGTGAGTTCCTGTTACTGAAAAAGCCAAATTGTAATAGATTAGATCTGCTTCCACTCTGCCATCCTCTTATGTTTCTTTCTTTCTTTCTTTTTAAATATTTTTTAGTGTTAATGGACCTTTATTTTATTCATTTATCTATATGTGGTGCTGAGAATTGAACCTAGTGCCTCACATGAGGCAAGCACTCTACCAGTGAGCCACAACCCCAGCCCCTCTTATGTTTCTTCTAAAGAACATGTGGTGCTGGTTAGGTATTTAAATATATGTAGGAGTAGTAGAAAAATGGAAGTTCCCAAAATCAGTCCCAATGTGTGTTTTGCTTAACAGTTGTGTTCTCAGATTTTTAAATAACTGTGGAACATGAAGTGAAGGTGCCTAAAGTGTTGAAGATACAATGAGGACAGGTAGAGAAATGTTGGATGTCATACTTGTAGACCTTGGTTTCAAGGTGTGGGTACCTCTGGAGCATTATTCCTCTTTGTTGCCTTTCCATATCATTAGTAATAGTTTTAAAAAGTTTTTGTTTATTCATTATTATTATTTTTTACACAGGTTAATTCACTTTATTTTTCTTATATTAAAAACCCCGTGACCTAGTCACAAATGGAGCCTGGGTCCTCCGCACTAGAATCTGATATGAGTTCTTACAAAATGGTTAGTGAATTCCTGAGAGAGAGATTCGGTGGACATGTGGGACCTGCTAATCTTGTTTCCCCAGTAGCTCTGCATAGGAACAACGAAGAGCTTGGTCAGGATGATGGCTCCACAGATGGTGGTGGCTACTTCCCTGGAGCACTTACCATCCAGATGATGTGATTGTTGTAGGTTGTTGTTGAAGGTGATAAATACCACAAATTTGGTCTGCTGGCCAGCGCAGGTCTGCTTCTGCATTAGCAAGAATTCAAAACCCCATTTTTGAGGGATACCCTCAGGAAAAAGTCAATGATCTGACTCCTTGATGGGTAGGGAGTACCAGGCAGCCCAGCCTGGTAACCAGTATCCCTCTTTGACCTTGCTCCTGTGAACCCCTTGGCATCCCATTCGCAGAGCTCTGGATCCTCCTGCTGCTCTGGTGTCATCAATTTTTTTGGTGTTTTCCATGAAAAGAAGCAGTGACAGTTTTTTATTTTTATTTTTTTTAATTTATTTTATTTTTTTTAAAGAGAGAGTGAGAGGAGAGAGAGAGACACACACACACACAGAGAATTTTTAATATTTATTTTTTAGTTCTCGGCGGACACAACATCTTTGTTGGTATGTGGTGCTGAGGATCGAACCCGGGCCGCACGCATGCCAGGCGAGCGCGCTACCGCTTGAGCCACATCCCCAGCCCCCAGTGATAGTTTTTTAAAAGTGAACTTTGTTGAAGTATAATTTACAGTCAATCAAATGTACTTGTTTTACATGGACATTGCAATGAGATTTTAAATCAGGTTAAGATACAGTTTACCCATGATAAAGTTCACCTTTTTGAAAATTATACAGTTTTAGCTGGACAGTGACTTGGGAGGCTAAAACAGGAAGATTATAAGTTCAAGACCAGCCTCAGCAAATTAGCAAGGCCTTAACCAACTTAGCAAGACCCTGTCTTTTTTTTTTTTTTTCAGAGAGAGAGAGGAGAGAGAGAGAATTTTTTTTAATATTTATTTTTTAGTTTTCAGTGGACACAAAGTCTTTATTTTATTTTTATGTGGTGCAGAGGATTGAACCCAGCGCCCTGCGCATGCCAGGCGAACACGCTACTGCTTGAGCCACATCTCCAGCCCCAAGACCCTATCTTAAAATACAAAGGGCTGGTGCTAGGGTTGTAGCTCAGTGGTAGAGTGCTTGCCTAGCATATGTGAAGCACTGTGTTTGATTCTCAGCACTGCATATAAATAAATTAATTAAATAAAGGTCCATCAATAACTAAAAAATATTTTTTAAAAAATACAAAGGGCTGGGGGAGGTGTAGCTTAGTGGTAGAGCGCTTCTGGGTTCAATTCCTGTTATCAAAAAAAATTATAATTTTATGGTTTTGACATGTTATCCATCTGAGTAGCCACTAGCCACCATCACAATCAGGATCAAGATATAGAACATTTTCATCATCTTCACACCCCCTTGCAGTAATTTTCCCCAACTCAGCACACTGATGAGCTTTCTGCATTATAAATTAGTTTTCCATGACTCAGAATGTCTATATGAAGTCATATAGTCTGAGCTCTTTTTAAAAAATACTACTTATTTTATTGTATGCTGCTGCCAGTGTATATAAAATAATTACCCTTGTGAATTAGAAATTCATTAAAATTCAGAGAGATAGATGTTAAGGACAAAAGTAGAAGTTTGTTATCGCACATGAATTATAGAGAGGATTTTGTACAGGCTTCAGATTTAACTGTTTTGAATATTCACTAGTTTATGAGAAGTGGTTTGGGAAACCTCTGAAAGATTTATTTGACTACAAAAAGGAACAGACTTCCAGGAGTCTGAAGGGATTTGTACTTAAAGATGCTCCAATTGACAGGGGATCATGTTGAACATTCTTCGCCAGAATTGTTTCAGATTTGCAGTTGCCTGGGAAATCTTAATGTGGCTAAGCCTGTGCTCCAGCTGGAGCTGCTAAACCACTTTCTTCATAGCAGTGGGACTAGAGGAGCCAGATAGCGCACACTTGAGGGCCAGGCCAACTCATCAATCTGAGGTTGCCAGTATGTGCTCTTTAGTGTCTTTTTTCTTTCTCTAAACATGGTGTTGCTGAGATTCATTCATGTTATTACTCAGTGTGATACATTGATAATGATCCATAGACTTGGGGCCTGAAAGAAATGAAATTATAGTAAAATTATAGACAAAATAATTTTATTTATTTTTTTAAAAAATATGTGCCCTGGCCAGGTGCAGTGGCACGTGCCTATAATCCCAGTAGCTAGGGAAGCTGAGGCAGGACAATTGTGAGTTCAAAGCCAGTCTCGGCAATTTAATGAGGCCCTAAGCAACTTAATGAAACCCTATCTCAAAAGGTGCTGGTGATGTGGCTCAGTGGTTAAGCACCCCTGGGTTTAATCCCTGGTCTCTCACACACACACACACACACACACACACACACACACACACACTGTTTCCAGCCCAGTATTATTTGTTATAATCTTAAATGTTGCATGGTATAGTTGGAAGAACACTGAAATGAGATTCAAGAAACCTGGTTTCTTATTTGTCTATGCTATAAACTTCTTTTGTGATGTTAGACAAAAGAACTAGCCCATAAATAGAGCTTATTTTATTTAAGGCCCCTTGTTACAGTTTAGATATGCAGTATCCCTTGAAAGCTCCTGTGTTGATGCAGGAATTCAGAAGTGAATGGTTAGATTAAGATAGCTGTAATATAATTAGTCCATCCTAGTTTGAATGGACTGACTGGATGGTAACTATAGGCAGATGGAATCTTATTGGAGGAAGTAAGTCTCTGGAGGTTCCTTGGAAGGGTGCATCTTCCCAGTAACCACTTTTCTTTTCTTTCTCTGCTTCTTGGCTGCCATGAGCAGAGCAGTGCTCCTCTGATACAACTTCCTGCCATAGTGTTCTACCTTGCCTGGGGCCCAGAGCAGTGGAGTTGGTCAACTATTGACTGAACCTCTGAGCCCAAATAAACTTTTCCTCCCCTAAGTTTTTTTTTTATATATATTTTTTTAGTTGTAGATGGATACACTATCTTTATTTCATTTATATGTGGTGCTGAGGATCAAACCCAGTGCCTCACACACGCTAGGTGAGCGCTCCACCACTGAGCCACAATCCCAGCCCCACCCTAAGTTCTTGTCAATTATTTTTCAGAGCAATTAAATCTAACTAACAGATCCCTTTTAACTTTAAAGTTCCAATCTAGATATACAATAATTAGATAATTGGTAGACAAAGATAAAGAGAATTTTAGATTGACCAGCTTGAAAATACCTTTCTATTTATTTATTTTTTAATGTGGTGCTGAGGATCAAACCCAGGGCCTTGCACGTGTGAGGCGAGCGCTCTGCCGCTGAGCCATAACCCCAGCCCCAATTACTGAATTTTTTTTGTGCTCCTCTATTTAAATCTACTTATGTATTTCTCATTTAAATCTATTTTGGATACCTTTAAGCCTGCTGCAGGGTAGTTTGTTTTCTTCCTTTCTTCCTTCCTTCCTTCCTTCCTTCCTTTCTTCCTTTCTTCTTCTTTCCTTCCTTCCTTTCTTCCTTTCTTTCCTCCTTTCCTCCTTCCTTCCTTTCTTTCTTCCTTTCTTCTTTCCTTCCTTCCTATCTTTCTTTCCTCCTTCCTTCCTTCCTTCCTTTCCTTCTTTCCTTCCTTCCTTCCTTCCTTCCTTCCTTCCTTCCTTCCTTCCTTCCTTCCTTCCTTCCTTCCTTGTACTGGGGATTAAACCCAAGGGGCACTGAGCTACATTCTACATCCCACCAGCTCCTTTTTTTTTTTTTTTTTTGAGATAAGATTTCACTAAGTTGCTTATGGCCTCACTGATAGTAACTGGGATTAAAAGCATGTGCCACCACCCCCAGGTGCAGAATAGTTTTCTCCTTCATTATTCTTAGTATCAACTGATGACCCAATATGTCATTCCCATTTGATTTTTGTAGTATTATCTTTCTGAGCAGTTAAAAGTAAGTTAAGTACAGTATTAGATTATACTATGAAGTATAACAGTTGATTGATGGGTTGGAAAAAATCAACTGTCTTTCAGACATTGGCACATAGCATTCTTTGGTTTGTATTTTAAACTTTTACCAAAGTTTGGGAATAATTGCCAATAGTAATTTGACCATGGCTGTATAAAAGATCACATCACTAAAAGTAAGATTTGTTTTTCTCCCCTCTTTGATTACAAGTGACCTTTAAGAGTATTCCTTTAGTATCTCTATACCATTGATTAAATCTCATTATCAATCCCTTTCCCTGCCTTATTACTGCTCTCAGGTATATGTCTTCTCTATACTTCACTCTCTCTAGATAGAGATCTATGTGTATATGTGCATGTGTAACTTTAGGTAGAGAATGACATAATCCTTGGTTTATGAAATGCTTATCATGGGTATACATGTGGCCCATTCTATTTATTTGTCTAGTTAGTTACTTAAAAAATTGACGTAAAAAGAATTTGACCTTCTCACCTAAAACAAAGGTGGTCCTTAGCAATAACTAGTATTTAGCCATATGGCTTCTTCTCAACCCTTCTATCTACCTCCCCCTACCTAGATAACCATTTTCCTTAATCGTATGTCTATTACTTTTTCTTTATATAGTTTTGTCATATTATATGTGTCTCTTAAAAGTATTTACATTTTAAACTTTATAATTTCTTTATTTTTATAATCTATGTTATCTACTGTATATAACATTTTTGGACTTTCTGTATGTTAGACATATCTAGATGTGATACTGTGAAATTTCTATTTGCACTTCTCCATTTCCTGGCTCCTAAGCCTTTGATATGTCTTAGGTGATAAATGCCTTTCGTATATTAATGAAATAATTGATGCCTGGGGGCTCCTCAATAGCCTCGGATGGGGGCTGGCTGCCTCTCTCCCTTATCTCCAGAGAGGGCAGAGGGGCTGAATGTTGAGTTTATCAGCGGTTACCAGTGATGTAATCAATTATGCTCCCATAATGAAGCTTCTATAAAAATCCCTGAATTGTAGGGTTTAAAGAGCTTCTAGATCACTGAACATATGGAGTTACCTGAAGGGTAGTGGAGGTGCCTGGAGTGTGGTATGCCTGAAGAGAATATGGAACCTTTGTGCCCCTTCCCACATGCCTTACCCAATGTTTGTGTTCCATTCTTCTGTTTGTATTTTTTATAATATCCTTTATAATAACTGTAAGGAAAGCATTTCCCTGTGTTCTGTGAGATGCTCTAGCAAATTTTATCTAAACCTAGGAGGAGGGCATGAGAACCTTGATTTATAGCCTGTGGGTCAGAAGTACAGGACACATCTGTAGCAGGGTGTAATTTCAAGGAATTGTCTTTAGCTTGAGGAATCTGCTGCCATCTTCAGGAAAATAGGATCAGAATTGAGTTGAATTAAAGGATACCCACCCAATGTCTGTTGCAGAACTGCTTGGTGTGTGTGGAAAACCTCCCACACATATGATCACAGCAGTGGTCTGCTATAAGAGTAGAGTAGGAGAAAAACTGTTGTTTTTTTAAATGTCTGATTAAGGTCTCCTAACTCTGATAATTTGTTGTGTATAATTTTTTGTGTTTTCTATGTAAACAAGTTTATCGTTCACAAATAATGCCAGTTTAATTCCTCCTTTGCAATCTTACTCTATTTTTTTTCCCATTACACAGAGAGTTTTCCATAAAGTTTTCTAAAATTAAACCATCCTTACATACCTTGCACAAATTCAACTTGGTTGTGGAATAACATTTCTATTTATTTATTTATTTTAGTCGTAGATGGACACAATATCTGTAATTTTTATTTATTTATTTTTATGTGGTGCTGAGGATCAAACCCAGTTCCTCACATGTGCTAATCAAGTGCGTTACCACTGAGGTACAACACCAGCCCTGGAGTAACATATTTTTGATTAAAAAATGGCTAAGATGGCTTTGCACCAATACCATACTTCTTAAAGATATTTGTTTAGGAAGTTTGCATCTATAGTCATGAGTAAGATGGACCTAGAATTTTCCCTTCATGTAACACTTTTGTCTAGTTTTGGTTTCATTGTTATTCTAGCTTGGGAGTTTTTCTTCTTTTTCTGTTGTCTGAAAGTTTGGATGATAACTGCCCTTGAAAGTTCAGAGTCTGTCAAGGTCTAGTTACAGAAAGAAAAACTGCATCAGGTATTATTATTGTTATTATTTTGTTCTTTTTATATTATACCTGACAGTAGAGTGGATTTTGACATATTGTACATACGTGGTATTATGAACAGAGGGTATTCAACAGTGAGAATTGATTACTGTCGTGAGGGGGCAAAATTTCGACGTATGCAGTTGAAGGGAGAAATAAAGAATGTCCCTGCGCTTCTGCCCCTTTCAATGCTTTATTCACTCAAATTACTCAATACAATTTCACTCTATAGGTTCTTAATCAAGAAAATGACAATCCTTAATGCTAGGCACTACATAGACATAATCAATTCACAACAAACAATTCTAGATTAATTCATTCACAGCAAACAATTCTAAATTAATTCTAAGTACTACAAAACACACTTAATCATGACAGGCTTATGACAGACATTCCCTCTATATGCTAAGTTCAAATGTCAGATCAAAAGTCTTAAGCCTTAGGCTTTATGTCCAGCAGATGCACACTCACTCAGACCACGGTGATCAGGTCTGGAACCATGGCAGGCTTTTCCTGGCATGGGGTGGACTACCTGTTGAGGAAAGGGTTGTAGGGAGAAGTTGCAGCTCTCACCAAGGTCCAGTTTAAGAGCCATGAGGATCATGCAAAGGCCCAGGAACGATGACAAGTAATAGGATGACAGGTCCTCATCAGGCTCTCCAGCCCAAGTACATCCTTGTTTCAGCTGGCTGAATCCCTGTTCATTTGCTCTATTATTTATACTAAATTTTGGGGCTTTTGACTCCCCCCCTTCAGTCTTTATCAGCTAATGGTCTGGTGGTCTCCACCCTGATCTTCTCACCTTTCCCTCATCAGGCGAGGGCAGCCTGCCAGGGACTTCACTCTTGTTTATCAGGGTGAGGGGAAGTAACTTGTTTGAGGCTATACTGGAGAGATCTGTGGGTATGCCCGGTGAGACTGCAGGTTTCAAACTGGAGTTTTTAAAATGGAGTTGCTTAGGCTCAGGCCTAAGGTCATCCTCACAGTTTACTTAGGTATAGAATAATAAAATAACAAAAAAAGTGCTAGAGTTAATAACTACAGGAAGCAGTTTTCACTACTAGGGCTGGGAGAACAAAAGTGAAGAGCTTATAGTGTTGCCAGAACCTAAGACTTTGGAGGAGGGCCTTGGGGGCTGATACTTAGACCTCTGGGGTAACTTTTGAGTAACTGGTGCTCAAATTCCTGAGGTTGGAAGCCTGGCCTGACAGGTGGTACTAGAATCAGGTAGCACAATCCAGAGGATGAGTGAGCAGGACAAGGCTAGTACTCTGACTGCCAAGTAGCCACGATCCACTGCTGTAGATATTGTAGACTTTTCTTGGGAATGTTGAAAGAAGCTTGATGCCGTAATGAACTCTTATTGTGGGAATGACACTGATAAGATCTGGAAAAAGGAAAAGTCCCTTTTTAAAATCCTTTCTGCTTTCCCATTGGCAGAAATGAACAGAAGAGAGCTATCAAAGGAGTCTTAAGGGCTGGGGTTGTGGCTCAGAGGTAGAGAGCTCGCCTAGGATGTGTCAGACACTGGTTTTGATCCTCAGCATCACATAAAAATAAAATAAAGGTATTGTGTTCACCTACAACTTAAAAAAAAAAGACAGTTTTGAAATGAAGTTTGCCCTCATAGTTGCATTGTCACAGAGCAAAAAGGGGTGGATTTATTGCTAAGGGAAAATAAGTAAATAACAGACACTGAATATCATGTATATTTTATGAAGAGAAATCTGAATCTGAAAAAGGTTAAATTATTTGCCAGAGATCACTGGAGTTATTAAATGGACAGGTCTGGAATTTAAACCTAGGCCTTTGCTGGTTCTACTACTATATTCCATCTGATCTAAGACATCATTGGTTGTTAGAAGCACCATTACTTTATGTATCTCTAGGAAAATAATGTCAATTAAAAAAGACATCAATTATAAGTTCCATACTTATAATATAAAGAATTTGGTTTGGGGCTGGGGGTGTGGCTCAAGCGGTGGCACGCTCGCCTGGGATGCGTTTGGCCCGGATTCGATCCTCAGCACCACATACAAACAAAGAATGTTGTGTCTGCTGAAAAATGAATATTAAAATTCTCTCTCTCTCTCTAAAAAAAAAAAAAGAATTTGGTTTTGGCTGGATGCCGTTGTACACACCTTAATCCCACCAGCTAGGGAGGCTGAGGCACAAGGATCGTGAGTTCAAAGCCAGCCTCAGCATTTTAGTGAAGACCTGAGCAACTCCACGAGACTCTGTCTTTAAATAAAATACATAATGAGCTGAGGATCTTGCTCAATGGTTGAGTACCCCTGGGTTTAATCTTTGATACCCTTCCCCCCAAAAAAAGAGAATCTGGTTTTGGAATTGTTGATTTTGAGATGCCTGTGGATTACCCAGATCAAACATTTAGTGGACAGTTTAAAATGTAGTTATAGCTCATAAGAAAGATGGAAGCTAGGGATGTAGAGGTGAAGGTCATCTTCATGGCAGAGTCATGATTCAGAAACAGCTTCACTGTTTTTTATGTTAGTCTACTATTTATACTATTTCTTTTCATTCTATCCTTTCCCTACCTTTTTATGATGGCATCTGTTGATAAATCTGATATTGTTTTTTGTTATTCAGGACCACTTTTTTTTCCCCCCTAAAATTTCCCAAGGAAAGATTTTCTTTTCTGTCTTCTATTTAATGATTTAAAGTATGTGGTCTGCCAGTATAGACTCCACATAGATATAGTTGTTATGAGTATGGGGTGAAAAGTGGGTTTCCAGAGGATATGGATAGTGTGAAGAAATCTCATCTATGCACTCTGATGGTTTCTCATTTTTATAGGTCTAGCATGTCTGGCTTGCACCTAGTAAAACAATGTCGAGACCGAAAGAAAGTAGACTCACAGCGAGATTTCACTGTGGCTTCTCCTGCAGAATTTGTTACTCGTTTTGGGGGGAATAAAGTGATTGAGAAGGTAAGTTATAACTTGCTAAATTCTTTTTGTCAAAGTACATGAGGGCTGTGAGTGGTGACACCTGTTTATAATACCAGTGACTCAAGAGGCTGAGGATCACAAGTTCAAGGCCAGCCTCAACAACTTAGCAAGGCCCTGTCTCAAAATTTAAAAAGGGGTAGGGATGTAGCTCAGTTGTAAAGTGCCCCTGGGCTGAATCCCCAGTAGCAAAAAAAAAAAAAGGTACATGAGGGCCTGGGGTTATGCTTGCCTAACTTGTGTAAAGCCCTGGGTCGACCATCTTCAGCATAGAGGTAGGGGGAGTAAATGCAATTAATGCCTAGAATCAAAATTGATAGTTATATTTTTCAGGGACTTTACCACTTTTGTGGAATTGCCCTGCCTGGCATCATTGTGTAATTTCACTATTTTCTGTAATATGTATTTACCACTGATAATTTAATCACAACTAATTAAGGAGATGAAACAGTGTTCATAAGGTTATTTTAAGGGGCTGCGGCTATAGCTCAGTGGTAGGTTGCTTGCCTAACACGTGTTCCATCCTCGGCACCACAGAAAAATAAATAAAATATTATGTCCATCTACAACTAAAAAATATATTTAAAAAGTTCTTTTTGAAAGGTCTTACAGTTTTGCAGGATGAGTCTGTACTGATCTGACAGGGTATGAGGAATTTATTAAGTTATGGAATGCAACAGTGTTGGATATAGAGAGAGTTTCAGAACAGAAGGCTTAAACAATTTAATAAACTGTGACTTGGCTTCCACCAAGTATTTGAGATGTTTAGAGGAGATATGTCATATGAAATATTTGAAGAGATTTCAGGTATTTTGAAATATTGTGAGTAATTCTGTGTCACTTTTTTTGGGGGGAGGGGTGCTACAAGAGATTAAAACCAGTGCCCTGTGCATGCTAGACAAGTGCTCCACCCTGAGTTACATCTCCAGCCCTTTTTACTTTATTGTGAGTTATTGCCTCATGCTAATTTGCCTAGGCTGGCCTCAAACTTGCAATACATCTATAATAGTTTCCCAAGTAGCTGGGATTATAGGCAAGTGCCTCACTGTACCCAGCCTATGTCACTGTCCCAGCCATGTCAGAGATGAATGACTTAGTCAAAATAGTTTATAGTGATTAAAAGATTACAGGATAGGAACCTTGTATTTGTACTCATAAAAGTATAGCTTCAGCCGTGTCCTTCTATTTCAATGAGCATGGATTATGTATCTATTAGCCTATATTATCCTTAGGGGCATGATTACAACACAGGTAAGGAGATGAATGTTTTATTTACAGAAAAGTGTCAAGATCATTTGATTGTGACCATTCTTTCTGACACAGTCTCTACAATTCTAAGGAATTGGGATTCAGCATTTTGGAGAAAAGCAATTGATGTTAGGATTTTTATACATTTTCAAGGCTCTGTGTCCTGTTTTATTTCAACAGGGAATAGTGCACGACACTGCACAGTTTAATCTTCTCCCATTTCTTATTTGATAATGCATCATTTCTCTGAAGTTTGTTTTCCTCTATTGCCTAGTAATAGGTATGGGAGAATGATTCACAAACAGTGTATGAGTAATCATGACTTTGCTTTTTCTCCAAGAAAAGTTAAAGTGCAGTAAATTCTACCTTCACACATTGATATATTTGCTTAGCAAACATTTAAAAATATTGCTTGATCATGTGGGTTCTGGTTCCTAATAGTCTAGACTAGCAAGAATTTCTGGTTGAAATTCTGATTTTTTTCCCCCAGATAAAAATTCCCATCTTTATTCCTCTTTCATTCTCTTTCTTTTCTGTATTTTCTTCCAAATCCCATTCTCCTCTCTCCTAGGTTCTTATTGCTAATAATGGCATTGCAGCAGTGAAATGCATGCGATCCATTCGCCGGTGGTCTTATGAAATGTTTCGAAATGAGCGAGCAATTCGATTTGTTGTCATGGTCACACCTGAAGACCTTAAAGCCAATGCAGGTGAGTCATTAGATTTACAAAAGTATCACCCTCAAACATTGAATAGCCCAGCCTTTCAGTAGGAAAATGCTAGTTTAGGAGTATCCTCATATTTAGGAGTTCCAGTAAAATCCTATTTAAAGAATTTCTCTTTAAAAAGTGTCAATAATAGCCATATAAGAGTGATTATAGGCTAACACAGAAGGATAAAGGAAATTGGAGTCACAGTTGGGGGCAGGGGAGCAAAGGGAGAGAAATTATACTATAATTAACCATAGCACACATTCCTATATTCTAAGGTAAATAGTAAACATTTAGCACAGGAATTGATTCAGGCTTTCAGGTATATGTCTTTTTCAGTATTAAATATTTTCTGTGGCACATTCTTTAGTATGTGTAAGTAGAAAAGTTTGGAAGGAAATGCTATTTCCCTTATGAATTATATTGAATTCCAGAGAATTTTAGAGTAAAGTTTCTTTTTTCTTGTCCTTGTGAAAGAGAGAGGTCCTGGGATCCAAATGGTTTTAACTATGTAAATGCTTTTGTATAATCTGTTTTCTTAGATGGTCCTCTGAGAGCTGAAGGTAAAATCTATTGGTATAACTGAGGTGTGGCTGGTCTTTCTCCTTCATATTTGTATCACTAAGGTGTAAATAATCTCTTAAGATAGAGTATCTACAGATAATTTTAGTTCTATAAAGAGCTTTTCTTTTAAACCCATTTGGGTCTCTATATGTTGTTTCTATCTTGAGGTAATGATATTAAGACTGACTATTTCTAAGGATTAAAGGTTATTATGGCATCTATAAACAGTGAAGTCACTAATGTATTGGAAAGCATGTATTATTATGTGAAACCTTTTAGATGTACCTTTTAATATATGTGAACTATAATTTTTGTGCCTATAAAAATAAATAAATTAAGAAAGATCTTAATTTATTTTTCCTTAAGGAGTTTTAAGGATGAGATCATCTATAGAAAAATGTAAATTACCTTACATGGTTTCTTTTCCCCATCCATTTTACCTGCTACTCCTATTAATTCATTTATTCATTCACTTATGAACATGGAGACCAGACCCATATTTGAATAAGATGTGGTCTTGTTCTAGGAAACAAATAACTTCAACACAATGAAGTAAGCACTACATTGGAAACATACAGAGGGTACTATGAGAACACAGAAATGAGACATTTAACACTTGGGGGCAGAGTAAACAGAAAGTTTTCTTTCTCTCTCTCTCTGTCTCTCTTTTTTTTTTTTTTGGCACTAGGGATTGAACCTCTGAGCCATATCTTCAGCCCCTTTTATGTTTTATTTAGAGACAAAGTCTTGCTGAGTTGCCTAGGGGCTAGCTAAACTGCTGAGGCTGGCTTTGAACTCATCAGCCACTGGGATTATAGGCGTGTTCTACCACAACCAGCAATAGGAAACTTTCTGGAAGAGATTATGCCTAGCCAAGAATAAATAATTTAAAAAGTCAATAAAGCAGTTAGGGGAGTGTGAAGGGTATGCCAGGCAGAAAAAACAGCATCTGCAAATGCATAAGGGTCAACACAAGCAACCTTTTGGAAAAATTATAGGTAGCTTATTAAAGTAAAAAATAAAATATAGTAATTTAATTAAAATAGTAATAAAATAGTAACAAGGAAAGCTTTGTTTCCTATCCTCAGAGGTCAGACTTTCTCTTTTTTTGGAGGGTATGTGTAGTGTGATTGTGTGTAGTGTGAGTGTGTGTTGGACCTAAAGGATTTGCATTTAAAAAAAATTTTTTTTTTTTTGGCAGTAGTGGAAATTTGTTCATGCTAGGCCAGTTAGGAAAGTGCTTCACCACTGAGCTACACTCTTTACCCAAGCTTTTTTTGTTTGGTTTTGTCTTTATACCAAAGTAGAAGAATATAATGAATCCCTTCTCTTCTACTTATTTTCCAATATGAAGGAAAATTGAAAGGAAATACTATTTCCCTTATGAATTATATTTAATTCTAGAGAATTTTAGAGTAAAGTCAAGTCATGACTGCTCTAGTTTCATCTATATTCTCACCCCTGCTATTCATTTACCCAATTACTTTTTAAAAATATGTATTTTTTTTTGTTTTAGTTGTAGATGGACACAATACCTTTATTTTATTTATTTTTATGTGGTGCTGAGGATCAAACCCAGTACCTTGCAGGCACAAGGCAAGCGCTTCACCACTGAGCCAAACCGCAGCCCATTTTCCCAATTATTTTGAAGCAAATTCTAGATATCATGTTATTTCAGTATGTACCTCTAAAACGTTCTTTTAAAAATTTGGATTATTCCATTAGCATCTTTAAAGATCTATTTGAGGAAGACAATAATAAAGGAAAAGTCATTGTTTTTTTTTAAAGAGAGAGAGAGAATTTTTTTAATATTTATTTTTTAGTTTTCGGCAGATACAACATCTTTGTTTTTGTATATGGTACTGAGGATCGAACCTGGGCCGCACGATGCCAGGCGAATGAGCTACCACTTGAGCCACATCCCCAGCCCCGAAATTTTTAATATTTATTTTTTAGTTTTCGGTGGACACAACATCTTTGTTTGTATGTGGTGCTGAGGATCGAACCTGGGCGGCGCGCATGCCAGGCGAGCGCGCTACGGCTTGAGCCACATCCCCAGCAAAAAGTCATTGTTGATCATTGGGTTTGTAATTTAGTTGACTAGGCAGATGCTCATACCACCAACTAAAATACGTTATATAGCTAGAAGAGCATGTGTGTGTGTGTGTGTGTGTGTGTGTGTGTGTGTGTGTGTGTGATATGTATTTAGTGTGGAGTACCTGTGGCTTTGGCAAAATTCTATTAATCCTATAAAAAGTTGGCTATATCCTAGAATTAAGAAACAATGAGAGCTAAAGGTTAAGATGTGTTTATTATTGGCAAATATGTGGCATAGTTAACAATACTTTCCAAAAGAAGAGATAAAGAGGGCCAAGAATGAGAATTTATGGAAGACTAAAAATTAGGAATAAACTAAGGTAAATAGGCTTATAAATAAAGCTGAGAAATGATCAAAGATATTGGAAAAGAAACAGAGAAACACAGAGAAAAGAAATTTCCATGTGGAAGTATTAAATGTGTCAACAATCCAAAATTAGGACCAGAAACCATGCAGCAATTAATAAATTATTAATTACTTTTGCAAGAATAATTTCAGAGTAATAATATAAGAGTATGCAGACTAATATAGGATGTTAAGGAATGTCAGAAGTAATATGAAGATAACTGGTATGGACTAGTTTTATTTTTTTAAAGAATTTTGTATGAGGGAGCAAAAGAAAAGGCAGTAACTAAAACAAAATTCAGGGTAAAGTGAGGTTTTTTAAAAATTTTCAGAATGAAAGAAATTTGGGGATATTTTCACTCTGAGAAGAGAATTAAAGTATGAGAGACCTGAAGTACATTACAGACCTCTAAGAAAAGGAATGGGAAAGGATCAAGGGCACCAGTGGACAATTATATGCATTTCTTTTGATCAACAAATTCTACTAGTATTCTCAGGGGGAAGAAATCAGTAGTGAGGGCAAATACATTTGTACAAGGATATCATATATTCATTGCTCGTTATTTTAAATAGTGAGAAACTGAATTAATTGTTAAATATTAGCAAATTAGTTAAAGCTATTAAACCAATTAGTTAATTAAAATTTTCCATCCCAATTCTGTGAAATACCATGTAGTCATTAAAAAACATTAAGTGAAGTTAGCCAATCCCAAAAAATCAAATGCCGAATGTTTTCTCTGATATAAGGAGGCTGACTCATAGTGGGGTAGGGAGGGGGAACATGGGAGGAATAGATGAATACTAGATAGGGCAGAGGGGTGGGAGGGATAGGGAGGGGGCAGGGGATTAGCAAGGATGGTGGAATGTGTATAGACATTATTATCCAAAGTACATGTATGAAGACACAAATTGGTGTCAACATACTTTATATACAGCCAGAGATATGAAAAATTGTGCTGTATAAGTGTAATAAGAATTGTAATGCATTCTGCTGTCATTTATTTTTTTTAAAACCCCAAAATTTTTTCTGAATGACATTTATTAGTATAAGACTATTTGGATAAATTGCTATATCATAGTGGCACATGCCTGTAATCCCAGCGACTCTCAAGGCTGAAACAGAATTGTGGATTCAAAGCCAGCCTCAGCAATAGTAAAGTGCCAAGCAACTCAGTGAGACCCTGTCTCTAAATAAAATACAAAATAGGGCTGGGGATGTGGCTCAGTGGTTGAGTTTCCTTGAGTTCAATCCCCAGTACCCCCCAAAATAAAATTAAAAAATTGCTATATTATTATTATGTAATAGTAATATCACAAATTTAGCAGCTGAAAACAATTGACATTTAGTATCTCATAGTTTGTATAAGTCAGAGTATGAGTCTGCATCTGTGGATCCAATGGGATGCAGATAAAACATTTCAGAGGGCTGTTTCAAGTACTCACAAGATTTTAGTCGGTTGTGGTCTCATCTGAGGCCGAATTTGGAATGAATGTAGCTTCCGCCTCACGTGGTTGTTGTCAACATTCAGTTCTTTTGTTAGCTGTCATGCTGAGGGCTTGAATGTCTGATTGTTGACTATAGTCCATTCTTGGCTCCCTGTCACATAGACCATCCCAGAATGACTTCTCACTTCCTCAAAGTCAGCAAGGGAGAGGATCTCCTAGTAAGATGGGTTATATTCTTATGTAATGTTCTCATGGAAGTGATAACTCATCACCTGAATCCATATTTTCTTGCCCAGAAGCAAGTCATAGATTCTTTCTGTGCCCAAGGGGAAGAGGTAGATAAGCAAAAATCCGGGAGGTTGAGATCATGATAACTCCTTAGTATCTGTCTACCATGTTTGCTAAGGAAAATGTTACCTGTAAAAGGAAATTGATAGCATGATATAATAGGAAAAAATACATTGTATATAGTCATAGAAAAAGGGTATAACAATATATACCAAAGCAATAATAGTCTTTTTCTCTAAAGGTAGAATTTTGAAGTTTTTATTTTTTTATTTTTCTACTTTTTCCAACATTGTAACATGGAGTGTATTCTTTTTATACTTTTAAAAGGTTATTTAAAAACAAAATGCTAGAAAGGACTGGTATTAAAGAAGGAGTTAGTATTATGGGTGATTTTTCCTTTTCCCCCTGACCTTTCTATTATGTTAGTTATTGTTTAACAGCTTCAATGAGTATAATTTAGTGTTATTAGGTATGTGAGTTTTAACATATTTATACCATTGTGCAGTCATTGCTATAATCCAGTTTAAGATACAAATTACTTTTATGATTTAAAAAATTGTAAAAGGGAACTATAGATAGAAGAGAGGACTTCATCCTCTGAGACTGGATGGGAACAGGCAAAATTGACAGGTTAAGGATGGTAATACTTAACCCATTTGCATAATTTAATTTCATGATAATTACTGGAAAAGATAGAAAGATGAATGATTAATGAAAACCATAGTAAGGAATTGAGTTTAGTCATCCCTCAGGTATGTAGGGGATTGGTGCCACATCCCTCTGCTAATTCCAAAGACTGCAGATATTCAAGTCCCTCATATAAAATAATATTTGCTTATGACCTAACCACATCCTCCCCTATGTCTAGATTACCAATAACACCTAATACAGTGTAATACTACGTAAATAGTTGTTATATTAATATCATTTAGGAATTAATGATAGGGAACAAAGTTTCTACTTTTCAGTACAGATGCAATTTTTCTTTTTCGCCAAAATGTTTTTATTTTCTTTTCGGTACTAGAATTGAGCCCAAGGATACTCTACCACTGAGCTACATTCCCAGCCCTCCAAAATGTTTTATCTGCAGCCCATTGTGGATCCACAGATGCAGAACCTGCAGATATGGAGTGCCCACTGTGGTCTCTTTGGGGGATAGTTTTTAATTATTTGTGAATATATTCTAGGATAACACCTGTGATTGTAGTTGTGGGGATGAGTAGACGATAGAGATACAGGTTATATAATTAGTATGAGCTTTCTTTTTCTATCACCATAACCTTTTTTTCCTTAGTGTAATGACAGTAAGAAGTTTATTGGTGTAGAACTCTGAACTTTTGTTAGTTGGCAGCAACAGTACCTTTGCAGATTTTGTGTATTTGTGTAAAGGATATAGGTCAGCAATGTTTTTCTCTATCTAGGACTCTTGAAGTACAGAAAAGACTAAAAAATAGTGGAAAAGTTGGTAGATTTGTCTACATTATTTAGTATTTAGCAAATTAAGAAAAAGTTGAAGACAAATTATAATCCGGAAAAACATTGGCAACAATGTAAGAAAAAGTTACTTTTCAATAGAAAATGAGCAAAAAACACGTCCATAAAAGAAAAAATAAGCCAGGTGCAGTAGTGTGTGCTTATAGTCCCAGCTACTTGGGGTGCAGAGGTATGAGGATTACTTGAGCTCAGGAATTCAGGGCCAGCCTAGGCAACATAGCAAAACCATGTTTAAAAAAAAAAAAAAAAAAAGATTAAGGAAAAAGCAACAAACATGTGAAAAAGAGATTCGGAATCAGTGGTAACCAAATAAAGCAAATCAAAACAGTGGTATGTAGAAGTGTTTTTTTTTGTTTGTTTGTTTTTAAAAAACTGCTAAAATTAAAAAGATTTTTTATAATTTAGGTGGGGCAAATTGGCACCCATATTACTAGCAAAAATCGAAAAATGTGAATAACCTTTGACTTAATAATTTTACTTCTAGGAAATATCCTGAGGGCATAATTGAATAGCAGTATAAGCATATACATTATTTTAACATTTTTCAAATTTCTAATAACCTATATTTTATCAATAATTTAGTATGTAAATGAATGATGGACTATTCAAATGTTAATCATTAAAATATTAAATATTTAATATATGTACACATATAATTACATATATCTCTATGTCATTATGTGGATTGATATCACAACATATTGTTAAATTGGCTAACTGTGTACATGTATAACAGAATATGAACTGGTTGTTTCTGAGATGAGATAAAGGGTGGTTTTGATTTTTAAAAATATGTTATTATATCCTGACATCATCTAAATTTTTAAGTAAATTTCCTGCTTCTTTTTCTATAATGAAAAAAGAATGAACTTATTTTAATTTTATGCAATCTATAGGACCCTATATCTTAATTTTAGTGGAATGTTGTTTTTGGTTGAATTTTTATAGAAGAAATTAAATTATTTTAATATTAAGAACAAGATATAAGGTATGTTAATAAATATGGTAAAGATGAACTTTAAACAAGTTACTTAACAATTCCGAGGCAGAATTTCCTGTAAGGTGGGGTGCTAAAAATACTTATATATAGGATTGCTGAGAGAATTTGTATATAAAGGGCTTAATATTGTTCCTGGAAATGGTAGTTGCTCTGCTATAGTTTTTTTTGCCAGTATCGGAATAGAGAGACGTTAGGGGACAAAACTAAAGAAAAATTTCTTTCAAATACTAACTGCCTCCAAATTCCAGATAAACCTTTTTCAGGCACTAATCAGATTCCTCTAACTAACTTTCCCTGTTTAGTTAATTAGCAAACCTTTCAAGTTCTATTCTCTTCCCATTCTGTACAGTAATTTCTACACTAGGGGAAGGACTTTCTTGTGGTACCATGCAAGTTGAAGGACTAGAACTATTTCTTAGAATAGAGTAATTTTACATGGGCCACTGACCGATTCAACCTTGATACAGAGCTTACAAAAACCTTCTAAAGTGAAATGTTTGAGAACTGCTGTTTGTCTTTTTTTTTTTTTTTTTAAAGAGAGTGAGAGAGAGAGAGAGAGGGAGAATTTTTTTAACATTTATTTTTTAGTTTTCAGTGGACACAACATCTTTGTATGTGGTGCTGAGGATGCCAGGCGAGCGCGCTACCGCTTGAGCCACATCCCTAGCCCCAAGAACTGCTGTTTTGAGTATGAGAGATTCCTAAGTGTATGACAAACTCAGAGCCTCCAATTAAATTGTCCCATTAATGCTGTTTGTTCTATGGTTACTTATGATAGTCCCTGTCCTTTACACAGTTTTGCTATACCATTACATTTTTGAAAACAAATTATGTATTTTGTATTTATTTGTTTACATTTTCAGAATACATTAAGATGGCGGATCACTATGTACCAGTGCCTGGAGGACCAAACAACAACAACTATGCAAATGTGGAATTAATTCTTGATATTGCCAAAAGGATCCCGGTACAAGTAAGAGAGTCTTTTAAAAGCAAATTTCTTTTATAATAAAAAACTTTTTTAAGAACTTTTTTTACATATATACCAGGGAGTGAACCCAGGGGTACTTAAATCATTGAGCTACATCCCCAGCCCTTTTTATTTTTTGAGATGGGGCCTTGCTAAGTTGTGTAGGACCTCACTAAGTTACTGAGACTGGGCTCAAACTTGCAATTCTCTTGCTTCAGCCTCCCAAGTCACTGGGGTTATAGGCATGTACTACCAACGTGGGGCACTTTTATAAGAAAAAAATTAAAAAAAAAATTTTTAGGTGTAGATGGATACAATACCTTTTATTATTTTATTTATTTTTTCATGGTGTTAAGGATCACACCTAGTGCCTCAGCTATGCGAGGCAAGCTCTACACCACTGAGCTACCATCTCAGCTCATTAGAACTTTTAAAGAATTTTTTTATACAAAGAACTTTTTTTTTTTAATTTTTTTTTTTTTTTGGTAGCTGTAGATGGACAGTATGCATTGAGGAACTTTTATATAAAGCATCTTTTTTGAAAATTCTTATGTACTTTGATATGGAATAACTAAAACAGACAAGGAAAGATGGAAAGAAGGGAATGTTTAAAAATAAACATAATACAAATAGAAAGTTTGCAAGGGTCTTTCAGAGACTTTGTTATACTTTACATCTCACCTTCAAGTCATCCCAAGTAAGTACAAGTTAGCTAAGAATATCCTATGCATTATGCTCAGCCTAGATTATGATGGTGTTTTAGAAGAAGATTGTTTCTACCTTATCATGTTGTGTTAGGAAATTTAGGGTAAATACCTGAATGCCCATTGAGGAAAAAATTCTAGGCTTATACGGAACAAAGATGGAATTGGGGTGGCCAAAGTAATTGAATATTTGAAATTGGTCATTATTTTTAGAAAAGGTTCTATAGAGCCTAGCTGAAAGGCTATGAATTGAGTTTCCTAAAGACCAACAAGACTAAATGGATTGTAATATCAATTTCAACTTGTTTTTTACCTCTTCAGAGGTTTTGTTACAATGGACTGCTTATTGTTGTTGTGTGAAAAGTTTGCCAACAATCAAGCATAGAACCTGAATTAAGCATAAGTCTTCTATAAAGCTATTGTAGTTTTTGCAGTAGAGCTAGTCTTAATAGAGAATAATGTAGTTTGTGGTTTTTGTTGTTATTGTTCTTTGTTTGTTTGGTATGAATTTTAAGAATGAATCATGTTGTGTTTTCTTGTAGGCAGTATGGGCTGGCTGGGGTCATGCTTCTGAGAACCCCAAGCTCCCGGAGCTTCTCTTAAAAAATGGCATCGCCTTCATGGGTAACCCTTTGTGATGTACTACTGTTCCTGTCTTTCTGTTTCCTTTTATTAATTTTGTCCATATTTTACTCTTATTTTCTTCTGTTTGACATGTACTCAGCCCTTTTGTGTTTTATTCAATCAGTGATGCTCGGAATAACCCTTTTTATTTCTTTATTCCCCATTCTTCATTTTTTACACCCTGCTTAGCTCATTTCATCCCGTTTGTGTTTTCTGTCCCTGAGTTCTTTTCCTTGAGGTATGAAAAAGACTGTGCTTTCCAAAGCACATTTTCAAAAAGTTCCCACTAACCTTAGAAAAACATGTGAAGGGAAGGACTCATTTTGAATAGTGAAGAATGTGTGCCCTTAAATATGAATCAACACCTTTGCATTTAAGAATATAGACTATATTCCTATGGATAAGAGGCATTTTCTTCCAGGAGAGGTTTTATGGCTCAAATAGTTTCTCTCTGTCTCAAGAGAATTTTCATAATACTGAATATGCTTTGTAAACATTATTGCAGATAGATCTCTACTTTGGGTTCACCTAAGACCAAAGATACTATAATGTATCAGATTTGAACCCCAAAACTTTACCATCTTTATTTTAGGATATAAGTTAATTTTTTTTCTTTTCTTTCTTTTTTTTTTTTTGCTTTTTTGTTAATCAGTAAAGATGAATCATAAAAGATGATAAATTTGGTTTATTAGGAATTTAATCCAGCATATATTTGTGTATATTGAGCTCTCACTGTGTGCAAAAAGCTTACTATATTAAATTCTCTAGAGGGTACAAACATGAGTCAAAAACATAGCAGTGCCCATAATCAAATTTATGATCTCCATGACATGTAATGGGGATAGGGACAAGACAAATACAAAAATAATTAAAATACTGGGCAAAATACATGTGCTATAAAAATGAGTCAAAAATGTTACTTTTTTTGTTTTGTTTTTAGGTCCTCCAAGCCAGGCCATGTGGGCTTTGGGGGATAAGATTGCATCTTCCATAGTGGCTCAAACTGCAGGTATCCCAACTCTTCCCTGGAGTGGCAGTGGTAAGAAATTGTTTCTTGGTTGGATTTTTGAAGTATAGAAAAGCTTAGTAGATTATTTGGGACAATAACAGGAGGCTTAGTTGTTTAAAGTATATTGGGGTTCTTGATAAGAAATATCTAGTTATCGCCTAGCTTAATTCATCTGTCAAGTCTTAGAAATTTAAACTTAGACGAGGTACACAGATGATAAATTGGTCTAGAATGATCTTGAGACTTAATTTGAAGAAACTCTGCAAAACACATGTTCTGGGGGTTCAAATCTATTCAGGGTAGGTTAGAATCTTCCTTAGAGGCTGGCTTCTTAAGTGTAATTATACTTTTGGACCATGTGTGCGGTGGCCTGGGTCCCCAGGAAAAACCTAAAGTCCTCTTACTCAATGTTTACCTATCAGTTCTTTTCTGATGTCAGCCCATAATCTATGGATGATTTGCTTTGCAAAATACCACTCAACCTCAGTTGCCCTTGATGCAGAAAGTGAGGTCAATAGTCAACCTTTCTTTCACGCATGTAGAGAAAGAAAATTTTTTAAAAAATTATTCTTGACAAATCCCATAAAGAGTGCCATGAAAACTATTACAGCTGATGACAAAACGAACTTCCCTTTTTTTTAGTACTCACCCTCTGGGAGAAGACATACATTAAAACCTCTTTTAAATTGGAATGACCATTGTCTTGAGGCCAGGAGATTTGAACCCTTGTTATTCTGGCTCTCCAGGGGGATTGCCATATCCTCTCCAGACCTGCTAGGTCAAATAGTTTAAAATAAAAGCTTGAATGTGTTCTTGTTTGAATGGAGAGTCTATAGTGTTCCCCTTGTGGCTAAGTACAGGAACATTCAGGGAGCATGAAATCATGACTCTGCTGAGGCCAATAAAACCGTCATTTCCATTTCCAAGGGCTCATAAAGATTGAATTATTTCTCAGACCTCTGGCCCTAGAGCAGGCCTGAACACACAGATTGAAGGTATTGCCGGGTTGCTGTGAAAAGTCTGTTATGCTTTTTTGTTGTTGTTGCATTTTTATAAGTTGGTCCCCTTTAGCTCTCTTGGTTTCTTCCAGCATAAGAACCCAAATTGCCACCTCATGCTGTGGATACATACTGTTACCTATGCGGACTGATCACAGTGTTATGTCCTTTTTTTTTCCCTCACATCTGCTTTCAATTTAGGATAAATATGATAGCATTTAAAGAATATGTAGCAGAAAACTGACATGAATTCTTATAGTTACTCTCTCAAGTCACTTGTCTATTGCAGGTCTTCGTGTGGACTGGCAGGAAAATGATTTTTCAAAACGTATCTTAAATGTTCCACAGGAACTGTATGAAAAAGGTTATGTGAAGGATGTGGATGATGGGCTGAAGGTGGGTTCCTAACTCCAGGGATTCATGCCTTTCAACTGATTGATTATAGTCACAAATATGGTTCATGGTGTGTATCCTTGGTGGTATGAGGGTTGTAAGACCAGGCTGTATAGTTTATAAAGTGTAGAGTGAGGAAATGACTTTAAATTTAAATTAGTTTTAAGTATGTTATTCATTTGGACAGAACATTGCTTAGGCAATTAAATTGGTATTTTAAGGAAGTACTGTTTCTTCCTCATTCTACCACCTGTTAGATGTGAGGGGAATCAGCAAGCCACATACTTCTTCTTGAGTTCAGAACCAAGATAAAGTTTAGATGGCTAAGTCAGGTCAAAGTTTCAACTGTGTTACAATACACTTGATAAAAATGACTTCAGTGTGTAACAGCAATGAGATTTACAAACTGAATGCCAAATTTTACGAAGTTTACTGCCTCACTGGTAACTTGCAGTGCTGAATAACCTCAGGCTTCCTTCTATAGAGATGCCATTTTTATCATTTAGATTATTATATGGCTGAGAGCCAAACAAAAGCATATATTTGTGCAGTGGAGTTATCTCAAAAAGGAAGAGACTGAGCAGTACATATTTAGTTCTCCTTCTAAATTGACCAGTCACATAATTTATGCTTTTTCCCTTGGGAAGGAGTGAGGGAGGGAGCCAAGAGAGGCTGTAAGTATTACTCTATTATCCTTTCACATAGAAAGGTGAACCCAGGCAAAAGGAGAGAGATCCTTTCTCCAGCCTTTTCTTTCCTTATAGTTCTCTCCAGTTTGTTCCTTATGAACTTTTTAGCTAAATGAAAGTATCAGTTATGCCTCTAGGTAGATGATGGAAGAGAGGCCATTTTAAAAAAGTACATTGCTTGAGTTTGACTTGTGAGTTATAAATTCTAGAGGAATGCTAAATGTTCAATTAATTTTGCTCTGTTGTGTGCAGTTCAAGTTAAATATCCTATAATCTCCATAATAAGAAAAGTTACTATTTCTAATTGAATTACAAATGCTTTATTCTATTTGCTATAATTTGCAAAAGAATAGAAGTCCTTTTTTCTTTTTTTCCCTGATTTTAAAATGTAAGTAGAATTTTCTTTTTCTTCTTCTTTTTTTTTTTTTTTTTTTTGTGGTGGTATATGGACAGCATGCCTTTATTTTATTTGTTTATTTTATGTGGCGCTAAGGATTGAACCCAGTACCTCCCACATGCTAGGCAAGTGCTCTGCCACTGAGCTATAGCCCCAGACGTATAAACAGAAATTTCTGGTAGAAAATTTGGAAAGCCAGAGATGATAATAAAACTACCCATGAAGCTACGATTCAAAGATAATGCCTATTAACATAATCATGTAATATCCATGTATTTTCTTCCAGCTTTTTGGTTAATTCATATATTTATATAATCTTTATTAATAAATTCCAATAATTAAAAAATTAGGGTCTTACAATATATATTGTTTGGTAATTCTGGTACTTTTTTCTACTTGATTTTATATATAAACATTTCCTCCATAGAATTAAAATTCTAAAATTCTGTGTATGTACACACACACTGTGTTATTAAATCAGGGGTATTTTACCACTGAGCATCATCCTCGGCACTTTTTATTTTGAGGCAGGGTTTCTTGCTAAGTTGTTTATGGTTTTGCTTAGTTGCTGAGGCTAACTTTGAATTTGCAATCCTTCTGCTTCAGGCTCTGGAGATGCTGAAATTATAGCATGTGCCACCATACCCAACAAATTTATTATTATTTTGATATTGGGGATTGAACCTAGGAATGCTTTACCCAGCTCTTTTTTTAATGTTTTATTTAGAGACAGGGTCTTGCTAAGTTGCTTATGGTCTCACTAAATTGCTGAGGCTGGCCTTGAACTTGTGATCCTCTTGTCTCAGCCTCCCAAGCCACTGTGATTAGGGGCATGCGCCACTGCGCCCAGCCTTGCCCAGCAAGATTCTAAAATATTTTTAAAGGGTGAACTGTGGCTAGAACTTTCTTATATTTTTATCAGGCCTATCTTCTTATTGACTTCCTGTGGGATACCTTCTTCCCTTTCTAATGTCTTTTTAACATTTGTGCTATTTTGTTGATCACCTATCATTGAGTGATTTGAGTTAATCCCACTAATTCTCTTTATATCAGCATAGGAAAGAATAGAGCTAATTAAACTTTGGAAGAGATGGGTTTTTATCACTAATCTGACACAAAATTTAAAATGTTTTTTTTTTTCTGATGATACAGTTTAGAGATATAATTTACATTATCTTCATAATGTAGCAAAACCTTAAAAGCCAAGAATAATTTTACAAAGGAATGACTTAGTTATATAAAGATTTTGGTTAACTTTCCCCCAATTTACTTTTTGCCTAAACAGTACAATTCAGTTATCTTGTATATCATTACATATAAAAGTAACCTCATTCCTTCTGATAATTACATAGTATTCTACATAGTGTATGATATATCTAGTTTTAACTATTTCCTTATTTGATGGATAGATAATTTACTTTTCAAAAAATTTTTGAACTGTCACCTGATCAGCCTACTATAAATGTGAAAAGCACATTTAGAGCATGTGTTGAAAAATTAGTTTTCTAATTTTATTATTTTGAGATCTTGTTATTTATATTTTATAAAAAGTTGTATGAGAAAAAGCTTTTGAATACTTGAGAGTTCTTAGTTTTTTAAAAATGTGTGGTTAGAAGCTATGCTGAGACATCAACTTATATAAATACTTAAAAAAAATTATGGGTAATGTGTAAATACCTGCATACTAAAGGAAGGTACTCCAACAATATATTTGATACAAATTCATTTCTACCCATCTTCCATTTATAGAATTCTATGTATTCTCGAATTCATTTATTTGCATTTATATATGTGGATATATTAATTTATATACAATCATACATAAATATATAGTTCCATTTTGGTTTTGACTTCTATTATGGATTATCCTAGACTGAACCATATAAAATATTCAATATTCCAGTATTTTTTTAATCTACAAAAAAGATTATTTCTTTTGGTTTAACCTAAAAACAAATATTATTCTGTTAGTTTTTCACCTTGGTATATCTTGAGGTTCTTTCTATTTTAGTACTTCTATATCTACTAAATAACTGTATTATTAGAGGAGAAAATGCCAGTTTTCTTCTACTCTACTAAATACTACTCTTCCATTTTCCTCTTTCTTCTTAAAGGCAGCAGAGGAAGTTGGATATCCAGTAATGATCAAGGCCTCAGAAGGAGGAGGAGGAAAGGGAATCAGAAAAGTCAACAATGCAGATGACTTCCCTAACCTCTTCAGACAGGTAGAGTGCAAGTTCTTTTTGTTTATTTGAGCTGACATGTACATCAGAGATACACAATTTAACAATACTGAAATTTGGATGTCCAAAAAATACTTAATTTTTATCTTTGCCTATATCTAATCTAGTCTTTCTCCCTAGCCTTCCACCTGCTTATTAACAGGGAAAATACAGTTAGTGAAATGTCCAAATCAATTTAAGTTTTATTCATTTAGGTAATTCAAACTGTAGAGTTATTCTTTCTTATATAGGAAGGTAGTTCTTCCCTGCATGGCACATGTGACTCACAGTATCTCATAGTGACAAGGAAAAAAAAATCAGTGTCTTTCTGTATTTTTTACCCCTGGTCTGCTGACATAAATCAGTGTTAGGTATGCTGATATGATATTTATCTAGTTGTTCCAACATTGGTCAGACTCAGAGCTCATTGGCTTTCCTTACTTCATTTCAAATTTTCTGCAGGCCCCTGTGTTTCTACTATGTGTCCCATGTATCCTGTTGGCCCAGCAGTCTGTGCCTTAGCCTGTGCTGTATGGCTATCATATGCTTGGCACAGGATCCCTAAGACAGGCCAACATTATGTAGAACTGAGGGTGGCTCAGCAAAGCTCATCCTAGTGTCTCTCTGTCTTACCCTCTGCTTTGTAGTTAAGTTAGTGTGGCCATGGGAGTCGGATTTGGGGAACCAAGGATTGAACCCAGGGGCATTTAACCACTGAGCCACGTCCTCAGCCGCCTCCCTCCTTTTTTTTAATGTTTCATTTTGAGACAGGATCGTGCTAAGTTGCTTAAACTCAGTAGGTTGCTGAGGCTGGCTTTGAACTTGTGATCCTCCTGCCTCAGCACCACCATACCTGGTGATATTGTTGTATCTTTTCAGAATCTTAAACCTTTGCTCTGTCCTCACAGTTAGCCTCATGTACTTAACTTACCACTTTTTCTCCCACTAATACCCAGAAAAGATGTCAGAAAAAAGGAAAATGGGGTACAAGTTTAGCCTTATCACTCTCTTAGCTTTCCACATTTTCTTAGTTTTCCTAGCATCTTCTATTTCATACCATCTTTTATTATGTCCTTAACAATGTTTTGTTTGGTTTTGGGGGGCACTCTATCAGCTCTTTTTATTTTTTCTTTTGAGACCGTGTCCTGCTAAGTTGTCCAGACTGGTCTTGACTTTGTGATTCTCTTGCCTCACTCAGCCTTTCCAATAGCTGTGAATATAGGTATCTGCTACCATTCTCGAACTTAGCAACCATTTATTTGCTTTCACTCCTCCTTTTTCAAAATCTTTCATCAGCAATTTTTTTTGCTTCACTTTCAAGAGCTAAAGGGAGAAACTCTATGACCTGGGTCTTCCATGATTTGAACTAGATAAAGAAAATGGTAAAAATGTTGTCTTACTGCATTATCTTATTTTGAGTGTAAGAAGTTGAATATTACCTCAGTTTTTTTCATTACATTCCTTCTATAAATTTTGATTTTAGAGATAGGTCACTGCTTCATGGAGTCTAGAGAGAAGGCCTTTGCTCTTAGAAACAAAACAGAAAACATTGTAATGGTAACTCCTATAAACACTTCAAAACTATTTATTATTGTGGAATTCAATGGTTGAAACTGAGGGTGGCTCAGCAAAGCTCACCCTCAGTTCTACATTGAACCCAGGGGCATTTAACCACTGAGACTAGGACACTAAGGAGTGAGTCATTTTATGTGAAAATCCTTAAATTTCAATAATGGTTAGCTAAATAACTCAAACTAGTCCTCCCACTGAGAAGAAACTAAAAACTAAATGATTAAACAAACAAACTCTGTCTTAAGGCATTAAAGACCCTTTCAAGACAGGGAAGAATTATGGCAGAAGAAGAAAAAGAAAGGTGAACATGGAATTCAAGGCCACTCTTTTCATAAAGAAATATTCTAGAAGAAATAGCTGAAAAGCTGGAGTTTTCAACAGTCTTAAGAGACTAAAAGGCCAAAATATAGACTTCAGGGCTTGCTGAGAATGGGTGCCCAGGGAATACTCCCACATTGAGATTCTGAAGGACTATACCACAGGAGAAAGGATGAACTAGAAATAGACAAACCCTCTCAGGGACTAAATCTCAGATTCAAAGTACTCAACATTGATTCAAGCAATATGCTTTATATTATTACTGCTCATAGCCACCACAGGAAGCAAATATGAATCTAATCCAGAGAAAGATAATACCCAGAATCTCAATTTTTTCTATTAATTTTTGTATGGTATATTAAGCCCCCAATTAAAAATAAGCAGTCATAAAATGCCATGATTGAAAAATCAAGAAGAAAAGTCAATAGAAACAAAATCCACAGTGGATTTAAATATAAAATTAATCAGACAAGGGCTTTAAAGTAACTGTACTTAACATATCTGAGGAAATTAAAGATAAGATTGAGAATTTTGGCAGAGAACTGAAAAACCATAAAGAAGAAACAAATGAAAATCCTAAAACTGAAAAGGCAATAACTAAAATTAAGAAGTTAGTATAGTTAGCATATAGGTGCAGTTGAAAAGAGAATTAGTCACTGAAAAATAGATGAGAAGAAATCTTGGACTGAAGTATGAAGAGAGACAAAAGGATGAAAAATACAGAAAAGAGCAATGTGAGATAGTACTTTGCAAGGATGACTGTGATAACTCCTCCCCTCTCTGTATCCCCCTATAAAATATGATATTGCTCTTTTCTACCCTGAGAATTTCAACTGACCTTGTGACTTGTTTTGACCAATAGAATGTGACAGAAATGGTGTACAAATTTTGAACCTAAACTTCAAGTGGTTTTATAGTTTTTGCCCTTTCCCTCTTGGAATGAGCCCTCAGATTGCCATGTAAATAGCCAATTGTAGCCTACTAGAGAAAGGCCAAGTGAAGCAGAAGTAAATCATCCCATCTAAGGCTTCCTAGTCCTATAAACTCATAAGTAAGTAAAAGCATTGCTGTCCCAAATCATTAAATTTTTGAAGTTTGTTAGGTATCGATGGATAACTGATACAGTAATTAATATCTAAAGTTTTAATACTATCACAGTTAAAAACAAGGCATTGTTTTTGAAATTGGCTCATAGGTAGAAGCTGGAAAAATGATGAGGAAGATATTAATGAAGTTGGGGGGAATGATGAGCAAACTATTAGTGGAGGCTGAAGAAGTAGTGAAATACTTGTCATTGGAGTCTGGAAAAAAGATAACCGCATGTTTTATAATGGTGGAACAATTAACAGAAAATGTTTTCTGAAGTAACTTGAAAGATTATGTGTTTAAAGAAGTCAAGAATCTGGTTAAGGAGATCTCTGGGGACCAAGTGTTAAAAGTAGAGTGTTTCTACTTGCTTATACTAAGGAGCTGTAGAAGAAAGATGGGTTAAAGATGATGTTTTGTTTGCTAGCAGAGTTTTGGGTGCTAACACCCAAAAGAAATCAGAAGAGTCTAGAACTTGTTGGGGTTGAAAATATAATTGTTTCTCATTCCCAGTCTCTTTAGCTGCTAAAAAATTTGTGAAGCCAAAAAAAAAAAAAAAGTCTCAGTAAAGATCAAGTCATAAGAACTCAAAAATATTTACAGCAGTATCTGATAAATGACCTTCTTAGCTAGACAGACATGATTCTAATAATATTAAGGGCATTGCCTCACCACAGTTTGATTTGCCCAAAGTATAGAAAAGTCTATGCAGAAATGATTTATGGTTGTTTTTGAGATAAGCAGTGAATCCATTATGATCCATAGAAAACCCACAAAATTATCAAGAGACTTGTATTGATGAATGCACCAAAGGAACTAAAATGGACAGAAACAGTTCATAATGAAAAGAGGCCTTTGGATCTTCACATTTTTGTGGACAGGAGGCAGACTGAGGAAAACTATTCAGCTGTAAACATTAGTTATTTCTTTTTTTTAATATCATTTTTATTGTTGTTTATTTTTTATGTGGTGATGGAGATTGAATTCAGGACCTCTGATAGCTCAGTGGTAAAGTGCTAGGCAGGCACTTTACCACTGAGCTATCTTCCCAGCCCAACATTAGTAATTTCTAATGAAAAGTTTTTTCAGTGGAGAGGGCAGAGGGATGCCATGGATTAGAGACACACTTTTAAGGAATAGAACCAGATCCTCCCACAAAAAAAAAAAAAGAAAATCCCTGGGTAGGAGATCCTGGCAACATGTACCCACCTGGATTTCGAAATTGCTACAAACCAGTGACCACTATGTACCTCCCATCCTCTCCTCTTTGAATGGGAGTATCTTTTGAAGTTCTTTCTCCCAATCTTTTAATTAGATGTTGGGTGTGTTGGGGCAGATAACTTGTCTTTTTAGTTCCCAGGTCTTTGCATCAAGAAAAACTGTACATGCGGAGCTGCACCCAAGGACATGAGTCATGAGAAAAGTGGACATCAAGCCTGATGCCATGATTGGATGAGACTTGGGGGTCTTGGGGAGGGGGTGAGTCTATTTTGCATGAGGGAGGTATGTGAATTATTGTGGCCATAGGGGGACTATAGTAGATGGTTTGCACAGATGGCCACAATAACTCCTCCCATTCCTGTATGTGCACCCTTTGCAATGTGACTTTGCTGTTCTTCCCTTCAAGAGGTGGCATCTCTTTCCCCAGTCCTTGAATTGTAGCTGACCTTGTGACTTGCTTAGACCATTATTAAAAGGTGACCAAAGTGATATGTAAGTTCTAGAGCCTAGACCTCCAGAGGCCTTGCAACTTATCCCCTCACTCTATAGGATCACTGCATTAAAGAAGCCTGGTTTAACCAACTGGAGGATGAAAGCTCCTTAGACCTACCAGCCAATAAGACATGTGAGTGAGTCCATTCAGCCCCACTCAAGCCACCAGATTATGATATGCACACAATTGCAAGACCAGAAGAATTATTCAGCATAACATCATGAGCAAATAAAGTATTGATGTTTTAAACAAGCAACTGAGTTTTGAAGTGACTTGTTATTTAGCAAAACAGAACAAAAAAGGTACAGAACATAAAAGACATGGGATATAATGAAATGATCTAACATCATGTACTTTTAAGTCTCAGAGAAGAGAATGGAACAGAAGTAACATTTAAAGAAGTAATGAAACAAAAAGCCATATTTGTAAAGATAATGGCTAAGAATTTCCTTAAACTGGTAAAAGATACCAAGTACAGATTCCAAAAACACTATGAGCCCCAAGGAGAATAAATCTGCCATTCCCTACCCCACCTCCAAAAAAAAAAGGAAGGAAGGAAGAAGAAAGAAAAAAAGAAACATTTTAAAGCAACTGGAGAAAAAGGATTATTTTCAAAGGAGTAACAATTAACTTGAAATCTTAGTAGAGACGGTGGAAACCAGAACACTTTGGGATATCTCTTAAGTGCTGGAAAAAAGTTAATTACCATTGTAGGATTCTGTACCCACTGGCAAAATTTTTTAAAACCGAAGATGGAAGTCTTTTATTTGCAAAAACACCACGTGTTATATAATGTGAACCAGGAATGAATGCATAGTCTTGAGCACGTCATATATTTGGCTGTATGGAGTAGATGGCAATATTTGGCCCTGTTGTGGGGTTTGTATGTGTGTGTTTTCAAATATTTTGCTGTTTACCTTTGTAACATACTGGATGTTTTATGTTTTCATTTTCATTAATATTGGTTATATGACTAAGAATGCAAAATGTTAAACAGAGACAAGGCATGGACTCTATTTTATTCATTCTGTATCTATTGATTAACATAGTTCTACACTTCAAGGCTTCTGCTTGTTGAAATCAAAACAGTTTAGCAGAACAACAACAACAAAAATTTACCACTTAAGATTTTGTTTTCTTTCTTTTTCTAAAATAGGTTCAAGCTGAAGTCCCTGGATCACCTATATTTGTGATGAGACTAGCCAAACAATCTCGTCATCTGGAGGTACAGATCCTAGCAGATCAATATGGCAATGCCATCTCTTTGTTTGGCCGTGACTGCTCTGTACAGCGCAGGCATCAGAAGATTATTGAAGAGGCACCTGCTGCTATTGCTACTCCAGCAGTATTTGAACATATGGAACAGGTGTGTCTGTTAAATATTCTCACACAGAACCACTTCTCCTTTAGTTCCTGTACTGACTTGAAAATAGTGGAATTTCAAGCCATGATTCTGGATAATTGATAGTGTTTTGTCTTTCTTGTCCTTTTCTCATTAGGAAAATTGTCAAAGAACATTTTAAGCTCTAAAAGTAGTTAACACTTAAAAAAAAAAAAACCACTGTGCTATTTTGAGGAGAGATTAAGAAAAGAAAGATTTGGATTTTTAACAAGTTCACGATAAGCAAGTAGTTCCATTTTTGGGATTGGAGGTCATCACATCTTCAGATCCATTATCTTTAATTCAAATATCATTCACATTCTAATATTCAGGGGCTGGAGCTGTGGCTCAGCAATAGCGTGCTTGCCTGGCATGTGTGAGGCACTAGGTTCAATTCTCAGCATATCACATAAATAAACAACCAGAAACATATTTTAAAAAATTCAAATATTCATTATCTTTTATTTAAATATCTTTAAAGTTTATATACTCTGTATTTTTGTACAGAAAGAATTTCTGAGTCATGAAACATGTCTTGGAAGTGGATGTAGTTTAGAGGTCTTGAATGTAATCTTTTTAGAGTCATGACTCAGTCTCTGAATTATTGAAAATTTGTTTTCCACTTTTTACTGAACTCCCAAATAGCTAAATAAGAATTTGCCTATGATGGAAGTTTAATTCCTATGGCATATGTGTGTATTAGGAAGTACTCTCAAACTGCTGTAATACAGTTACCTCCAAAATATAGGGGGTTTAAACAAGGTGTAGATTTCTATTTGTCTCTTCATCATAGTTCAGAGCTGAGCTGGTGCAAGATACCTAGGGTTATATAGCTCTGCCATTCCCTAGGACAGGGTTTAGCAAGCTACAGCTCATGGGCCAATCCAATCTGTTGCCAATTTTTAAAAATGAAGTTTTACTGAAAACAACCATGTTCTTTTATTTATGTATGATTTATGCCTGCTTTATTGCTATAATGGCAGAGATAAGGAGTTGTGAGTATATGGCCCACAAAGTTGAAAAAATTACTATCTGGATCTTTACTGAAAATGCCCTTTGGTGGTGTTATCACCTACACAATTAAGTGAACTCATTGAAGCTAATGGGATAGAAAGAGGGAAGACTTGGAGGGCAAGTGGATAAAAAACACATATCACACCTCTCACATTCCATTGGATAAAATTCAGTCATACCCAGCACAAGGGATATTGGGAATTATAGTCTTTAGCAGGGTGACCATGTGCTCAGCTAAGATTCAGGAGATTCTTTTCCTATGAATATGAAGAAAAGTTGCTGAAGGGCATTTAGTAACCTATGTGCTAGTCTGCTTTTCTGGCTGCCCATTGTCCTTTATCTTGGTTAAAGCAAAGAACATACCTAGCCTTTCCCCAAGGAAGACAGCCAGAAGAAGTTCTTACTATGTATTACAGTTGCTACATCACCTAGAGATCCAAGATATACATGAGATCAGAACAGGCAGCTCGGTGGTAGAGGATGTACAAAGCCTTGAGTTTGATCCCCTATATTGCAAGGGCTGGGGGCAGAAACTCTTATTGTATTGTGTGCACATTTGAAAATGTAATAATCCCACCATTATGTACAAATAATGCACCAAAAAAAAAGGAGGAGGGAACAGGGGTTGGGGTTGTGGCTCACTGGTAGAGCACTTGCCTAGCATGCGTGAGGTGCTGGGTTCAATCCTCAGCACCACATAAAAAACTAAATAAACAAAATAAAGATACTGTGTCCATCTACAACTAAAAATATTATTTAAAAAAAGGAGTGGGGAACAAATCTGGATCATTCAAATTCTCTTGATGTATATTCTTCTCCATTAGGTGTGTATGTGGTTTTTCATAGGCCAGTGACCTAAAAGACCAGTTTTTATTCCTCCCCACTCTCCCACCCCAACCCAGTATATACCCATAATACAGTA
Organism: Ictidomys tridecemlineatus; assembly: GCF_052094955.1. Taxonomy (NCBI): domain Eukaryota; kingdom Metazoa; phylum Chordata; class Mammalia; order Rodentia; family Sciuridae; genus Ictidomys; species Ictidomys tridecemlineatus. The sequence goes on along the minus strand of NC_135479.1, from coordinate 36,064,323 downwards.
GTGAAATATGAGTAGGATAACTCTTATTTGGGAAAATGAAAAATACACAGCAATCATTGGTCCACAGCACTTAACAAATCTTTCTGAAATTATGTTGATTCCCTGCTATATAATAGAGTATTACTTCACTTAATTAGACCCTGGTTCTGCTCCTTGGGAGTAAGTCCTTTGTCCATTGTCCTATAAGACGCCTAACTTTGTTCTCTGGGTAATTCTTTCTTTTTGAGTTGTTTTTTTTTTTTTTTTTTTTTTTTTTTAAAGAGAGAGAGAGAGAGAGAATTCCTTAATATTTATTCTTTAGTTTTCGGCAGACACAACATCTTTGTTTGTATGTGGTACTGAGGATTGAACCCGGGCCGCACCCATGCCAGGCGAGTGTGCTACCCCTTGAGCCACATCCCCAGCCCCCTCTTATTGAGTTTTCATTGTGAGTTAGGCTTTGCAGATTGTGCCTGCTTTGGTGGAACTTTTGTAGCCCACTTCCTGCTGGTACAGTATTGGGGATGAATACTATTCTAGTTAACCATCGTAGGCTATTATAGGCCAGACCATGATTTGTTGAAGAAATATAGTTCTCTCAATAACTTCATAAGTTTGTAGGCTATTTGCTACTCAGTTTTAGGTTGGAGTGAACATACCCAGAGATTTCTTCTAGATTCAGAAACTTTTCTTTTTTTTATCTGCTGGCTTTTCAGCTTAGCCCATCTCTCTTTTCTCAGTTTCTAACATTGGCCACTTTGAGGCCTCTGAAATTAAAGCACTCCCTTAATCTGATCTTTGACACTGAGTTGCTTCAGGGTAAGAATCTAATCTTTTGTTGGGCTACTACAAAACAAAACAAAACAGTTTTCTTTCTTTCTTTTTTTAAAATTTTGGTACTGGGGTTTGAACACAGGGATGCTTAAGCACTGAGCCACATTCCCAGCCCTTTTTGTATTTTATTTAGAGACATGATCTTGCTAAGTTGCTTAGGGCCTCGCTAAGTTGCTGAGACTGGCTTTGAACTTGTGATCCTCCTGCCTCAGCCTCCCATGCCACTGAGCATGTGCTACCTCACCCAGCTCTAATTAGTTTTTTTAAAGACTCAGTTGATGTGTGGATAGTGTTCCAATATTATAGGAAATAGTTTACTAAATGTAGTATCATGCTGTAACAAGGAGGCCACTGCCCAGCCTGCGGTGCCTGTTTCTTTTCTACCTACTACCTTCTTATTAAGCCATATTTTAATTCTTTTAAATAACTGAATCCTACCTGCAATTAATAATATCTATACTGATTAGGATACAGATTAAATTACTATAATAAAAACATCCAAATCACAGTGAACTATAGGAGATAGAATTTATTTTTCTTTCCCATTATAGGCTGAGGTGAGTTTTACTAATGGGACAGTTGTATTCTATGAGGCCATCTTGGGATTCAGGTTTTTTTCTGTTTTGCTTTGCCACTTTTATTGTGTTCTCATTGGCATGGTTAAAATTGGCTTACACTGTCATGACCATGTTCCAGTGCATAAGACGTGGAAACCAGGAATAAAGGATAAGCAATTTCTTTTCAAAATATGATTTTGATAAACAAAATAAGGAAAAATATGATTAGGTTTTTTTTGCATATCACTCACAAGGCTTGGTTGGACGAAAGTTAGTTACTAATTAGGGCTGGGGCTGTAGCTCAGTGGTAGAGTACTTGCCTTGCAAGTGTGAGGCCTGGGATTGATCCTCAGCACCACATAAAAATAAAGAAAGAAAGAAAGGTAGATATTGTTTTCTTCTATAACTAAAAAAAAAAATTTTAAGACAGGTTGGAAAGCTCAGTGATTCAGGGGGCTGAGACAGGAGGATCACAAGTTCAAAGCCAGTGTCAGCAACGGGAGGTGCTAAGCAACTCAGTGAGACCCTGTCTCTAAATAAAATACAAAAAAAAAAAAGGGCTAGGGATATGGTGCAGTGGTTATGTGCCCCTGAATTCAATCCTTGGTTATTGTCCACTCCCTCTCCCCCACAAAAAAAAGAGGTTGGAAAATCAAGTGCTTATCTGAAATAGTCATGTTTCTAGGAAAGAAAGCATACTGGGAATACTCAAAATTAGGGAACAATGAAGAGTCTACTGCCATGTTTTTTTTTTTTTTTTTCCCCTCTGCATGCCCTTATGTCTGTTGGGATGAAATTGTTTGTAATCTGAAGTGAAAAAGTCTTTCTTCCTAGCTTTTCAGTTGAGCTTGTCTTCCATGTTCAGGTATATTGTGTATAATCAGAAGGTGAAATTTGCTCTGATATGGCTAAGCACACTAGTGCCTCTTACAAACACTGGATAATTGAGTCAGCAGAAAGCTGTAGATAGTCATAGTGATTCAACCCCTGTACAAGATGACAAACTTACATTTGCTTATCTTTCTTTGAGTGTGCGGTGAAACTTGCCAAAATGGTTGGTTATGTGAGTGCTGGGACTGTGGAATACCTGTACAGCCAGGATGGCAGCTTTTATTTTCTTGAACTGAACCCTCGGCTACAGGTGGAGCACCCTTGTACAGAGATGGTGGCTGATGTCAATCTCCCTGCGGCACAACTCCAGGTGAGTCACTCTTATCTGGGTCCAAGTTAGAGCCTAGAGAAGTTGGGAATGTCACAGATGCCTGAAAAACTGGTTTATCCTGTGTCTGATAAGAGAAAAGGACCTCCTATCCGAGTCTCACCTAATGTTCATTTCTCTTATGTTTTTTTGATGTATGGTTGGTTTCCCAGATGTGGTACAAACATAGCAGTATTACTGAATTTTCTAGCTAGATACATCTGATATAAACTGTTACATTTTAGAAATAAACTCTAAAGACAGTATGCTTTAAATATTTAATTATAGTAAACTTAATTAGCCCTTCCTCCTTCCTTCTATGTTATTTATTGAAGTAACTCTATATCAGAGTGGTGTTTGACATTTTCCCTGGCAATGTGGTAGCATACATTTATTTTAATAATGTATAAAGTGATAGCCATCAATATTATTATCTTTTCTCAGCCCAGGAAACAAATACTATAGGAAGCAGTAATAGCTAATAAGATTTGATATTATATTTTTTTAAATATTATTTTTTAGTTGTAGTTGGACACGATACCTTTATTTCACTTATTTATTTTTATGGGGTGCTGAGGATTGAACCCAGGGTCTCCCATTGCGAGACGAGCGCTCTACTGCTGAGCCACAACTCCAGCCCCTTATTATTATTTTTAATCTATCGTATTCTTTGCCCATACAAGGAACACCTTGTAAGTTCTCATTAAAAACTAGAGGTTGATTTACTTCTCCCAATGGTTTGTGGGATGGAAGAGATAATTATAATATTAAAACTTTGCAGCTGGGCTGGGTTTGTGGCTCAGTGTGGAGAGCTTGCCTAGCATGAGTGAGGCACTGGGTTTGATCATCAGCACCACATTAAAAAAAAAATAGATAAAGTAAATAAAATAAAGGTATTGTATCCATCTAAGACTAAAAAAAATGAAAAATAAACTTTGTAGCTATTTGAATTTCATTTGTGGTTTCAGACACTGACTTTTCCATTGATATTTTTATTTTCATCCCTTCATGAAGAAACGACAACACAGAGAAACTCATGTCTGTTGCATTAGGAATTTAGGGTCATTTTTAGGAGTGGGGAATATTCTAGTAACTTATCTGTAGTGATATATTCTATTTCAAGTAACTTATAATTTATGATTGTAGAATAGACTATAAAAATGGGTCCTCAAATGAAAACTTTCTTAGGTAATCTGAGCCTCCACACTTGAAGGAAAGTAACCATGGAATATGAATGAAGTGTATTTTATTACCTTTCAGATTGCCATGGGGATCCCTCTGTTTAGAATCAAGGATATCCGTATGATGTATGGGGTATCTCCCTGGGGTGATGCTCCCATTGATTTCGAGAATTCTGCTCATGTTCCTTGCCCAAGGGGCCATGTTATTGCTGCTCGGATCACAAGTGAAAATCCAGATGAGGTAATCCATTACTTAAAAGGTTTAAGTTTCTTTTTCCCTTGTGAACTTTAATATTGAGATAGTATCTGGGGACATACTAATGAAATCTCTGGACTCCCTCTGGAGAGGGAAGTTTATAGAGGTTCCTCAGAGCAGATCATTCAGTGGGTGTGTAGCACTGGGTCTTGGCCTTTATGATTTTTGTGCACCATTTCTGCAACTGTGTGTGATTAACACAGAGCCTAAATATTGAGTATGTCAGTGTTTTCTTCTTTTGAAATATAATAAGATCTCTCATATTCTTCATTCTTTAACAGGGTTTTAAGCCCAGCTCAGGAACAGTTCAGGAACTAAATTTTCGCAGCAATAAGAATGTTTGGGGTTATTTCAGTGTCGCTGCTGCAGGGGGGCTTCATGAATTTGCTGATTCTCAGTTTGGTCACTGCTTTTCCTGGGGAGAAAACAGAGAAGAAGCAATTTCGTGAGTATAATAGCATTTGATTGCATATCACAGATAAATTTTTGTTAATTTTCAATGAAGTATGAGCATGGGAATCATTTATATGCTCTGAAAATATTTCTACAGATAGCCTTTTTTAAAAAATATATCTTTATTTGTATTTGTATTCAGTTGTATTAAATTATGTAGTATTTGATAGATATTTTTCTCTTTGTTGTCTGAGCCTTTTCAAGTATTTTTGCTTTCAAAAAATTTTGATAAACTTATGAAGTTAGTTGCTTTAAAGTTATCATGCTTTTTCACAGAAATTGTATTGTTATTGGGGGAGGCAGATTCTTGACCAAGAGCTTAGTATCAAATAATCATAGATTAGATCTGTATTTTTCATTAAAATAAATGTGCTATTGCACTTGTTTGTTTTTGCAGTACTGGGATCCCAAACCCAGGGCCTCAAGATATAGCTGTAAATCTGAGTCATTTAAAATTTTTATTTGACAAGTAAATGTCACACATATTTGTGTCATACCACATGAGCTTTTGCTATTTGTATACTTTGGGAAGTGACTAAATCAAGCAGTTTGTTTGCATTATCTTATATACTTATCATTTTTTTAATGGCAAGAACACTTTAAATCACTGTCCTACCAATTTTCAAGCATACAATATATACTATTAACTGATATACTCTTCTAGTCTTTTTTGGGGAGGAGGGTCCTGGGGATTGAACTCAGGAGCACTTGACCACTGAGCCACATCCCCAGCCCTTTTTTGTATTTTATTTAGAGATAGGGTCTCACTGAACTCGTGATCCTCCTGCCTCAGCCTCCTGAGCCACTGGGATTATAGACGTGCGCAATTGTGCCTGGCTCTTCTAGTCATTTAAAATAATAAAATTATTCTTTTCATTTTAGAGAAAGGGCATAAAAGAATTCCTACCTTGCATGTATAAGAAACTTTAGTGTGCTATAAAGTATGCATAGGTTTATGTAAATATACCTGGTATATCATAAATGTTAGTTAATATTTTATTAGTCATAAGCATTAAATATCAAATTAACAGCAGTTTGTTTATCTTAAAAAGCAGGCCTTTAGGACTCAAGTTTGACAGCTTATATATTTTAAAATATCTGTCTAAAATTGAGCTAGTTTGTTCTCTTTTTTGGGGGCTGGTGATCAAACTTAGGACCTTGGACATGCTATTTTTTAATTGTTTATTGCTTTATATCAGATATTTAATGCCATTTTTTTGATCTTTGAACTGTACACAGAGTAATAATCAAGTATTTATTAGTATTATTAGTTTTTAATAATGTTTCCAAAAGTATTCTTAGTTTTTAATAATGTTTCCAGAAGTCCTTTATAGTTCTTCTCCATTTATTCAACACTATAAATTGAAATTTTTCAAAATTACAGCCCTGCTATGAGAAACAAAAATATTGGTATAAAGCTGGATTTTTTTCCCTGCTTTTTCTTTCATTGTCATATCCTATTCTGTCAAAGTGAAGAAGGTTCACCCTAGAACTTGCCAATGGACAGATTTGTGGCCCGTGTTAGTTTTCAAATGTGTTTTGATTGGCTCATGGAGCTTTTTTTTTTTTTTTTTAACTTGTGAATATTTAAAAATTGGGGAGATTATAATAAAAATATGGATTTCTGTTTTCTCTTAAAAATGGGATGATGACAATGTTCGTTTTATATTCCTCTTGGTAAAAGTTAAGTCAAGTTTTTTTGTGGCTCTTCCTTTTAGATGATACTTGAAACACAATACCTCTTTTTCCCCATCCAATTCATCCAATTTGCCTCACTCATTTATATTCCCACACTGGCTTCTATTGGTATTTAGGTGTAGTCTTGATCAGGCTGACCTCTGTGTATTTTCTATTGGATATGTCCAATGACCTACTACAGAAGCCTTGATCCTTATTTCTGATCTCCTCTGTATATTTTGTTATAGTATAAAGCTAACTAGGATGTCTTTTGGCATATTCAAACTGTTATCTCTATAATATTTGCTTTCTGATACTATGTCAAAAGTTCATTCTTTGACTTGGAGTTTTCTTTGTCTTTTCTTCATTACAGTTAGACAGTTTGACGTTTAGACTCTTATTTTCCATAATAGTTCCAGTTCATATTTCCAATATTATTTCCCTTACATCATAATGTAGAAACCATGAGAACGGAACCACATCTATGTTGTTTCCTGCAGTATCCTCTGAACATAATAAGCATTCAGAAAATATTTGTGAATGAGTGTAATTGCCACTACGTCCTGTCCTCATACTCTCTGCTTTAATCATAATATTCCCTGAACACTTCCCATATTTTCTTTTTTTTTTTTTTTTTACTATTCCCTCTATTCATTTATTCATTGATCATACTCAACAGATATTTACTGAGTATATGTTATGTACTGGTTCTGGCAATATAGTCAAGACCAAATAGGGTTTCTGTCCTCATGGAAATTTAAAATCCAGAGGAAGAAAGACAAGCAATTAAAACATAATGTAGTAAGTATGATGGTAGTGGGATTATAGAAGGGCATTATAGGAGGATGTAGCTGAGTCAGCTCAACCTACAGAGTGTCAGTGAAGGCTTCACAGAAGGAAGTGATTTCGAGATTAATACTTGAAGAGTATATAGGACTAAAGTGAAGGAGGACACAGACAGGAGGATGGAGGAGGGAAACAGAATGAATGTCCTAGGCTGAGAGTATGCCACCTGAATACTGTTCCTCTCAACTGTTAGTTTTTCAAGCCCATATCAAATCCCACATTCTTCATGAAACTGTAAGGTTTTCTCCCCTCTTAGAACCTCTCTTATACTTGGCTTTAGTCTTTCTACTGGTATTTATGATAGTCTTCTATGTATTTTGAGCACAATTATCATATCTGTGTATTCTTCCTTAACAAGGCTGGTATATGTCTTGAGCATATGAATACATAGTAGTTGTTGAAGAAAGTTCTGTCCCTATGAAGAATAGACCCTGGGAATAAAAATCCCATAGTATTTGATACTCTGTTAAAATTTAATCATTTTATATATAATTGTAAAGTTATTTAGTAGTAAGTAAGTCATTTTCTGGATGTCCAAAATTCATTTTAAAAAACACTCTCATACGCAGTATCAGGTAGATATCTGACAGTACCAAGCCAGTTGTCTGATTGTAGGGAAATCTTTAAAGTATTAACATTTGTCAAAATTCATTGAACTGTATACTTAAAATAAGTATATTTTCTTGCATGTAAATTATACGTAAAATAAACAAGGTTTAAGAATAACATACTTATTAATAAATAAGATGTAAAGATGAGGAAAATTAGTGCCCTAATTTTAGTCTAACCTAACAAATGAAAGCTGAGGGTGATTTGCATATAATTATTTCTGTACTATGTGTAATAAAATGTGTGTGGTTTGCTGATACTCAAGATGGTAATATCAGTTAGAATCTATAAGTTTATTTCACCCAAATTCTCTTATCTGGAACATTCCTTACTGAGTGTACTTAACGTATACCCTCATTAGAACTCTCTCCCTCTGCCCTTCCCTCCAGAACTCCAAACGAATGAAACAGTTCTTTAAAGTGATTGAAAAACACTATAACATATGTTGCTGAAACAGGTTGTCTTCTGGTCTTTCCCTAGAAATATGGTGGTGGCTTTGAAGGAGCTATCTATTCGGGGTGACTTTCGAACTACAGTTGAATACCTGATCAAACTGTTAGAGACTGAAAGCTTTCAATTGAATAGAATTGACACTGGTTGGCTGGACAGACTGATAGCAGAAAAAGTACAGGTGTGTATTTCTCTTGCATAAGTAGCCTCTGGGAATGGATTTTAATGGGCTTGTAGTGTGATCAGTGCCTTTCATTTGATGACATTTATTTGATTCTAATGTAAATGGTTCTTGATCTACATGGGGAAATCTAGGAATCAGAGTTGTTTTAGCACTCTAAGCATTCTTGTGCTTGGTTTGGGATGTAGCTTAGTGGTAAAATGCTTGCCAGCATGTGCAAGGCCCTGGATTCAATCTCTATCACTACCAAAAAAAAAAAAAAGTTTTTGTGCCTGTGCTATGCAGTCATTTCATGTGTTCTAATATTACTTCCTGCGGTATATTTGAAGAGAGGCATGCAGAGTTTGAAATACTACTTTGCCTTTTTTCATTTGATGTTCAATCTGATTCAGAGGTACCACCTTTTATATCTTTAAGTGCTGATAAGAAAGTCTCATTTATATCAACACTCAACTCTTGTTCTTGAGCTAACTTCTGGTCTATTCTAAATTACCTAAAATGTTGTATAAAATAATTAGATTCATCTAAATTGTCTAAAGGTCCACTTTTTGGCTGTATGCCATTTTCTTTGAGATTATCAATAGCCAAATCTTTTTAAATTTATTTCTAACAAAAGTCTATTTTGGAGCTTCTTTTTGATTGACTTAGTGGAAGTCTTATTAAGAGTGGGTGGAAGGTTGTTTTTCATCTCTATTCACATGATGCCTCTATTCAAATTCTAAAAGTAAATGTATTTTATTTTATCTCAAAAATCAGCCAGGCAATAAGAGTAGAGATTTTCATTGCTCACTGTGTCTTCACAACAGATTTGAGCCTCATTTCACTTGAGGGGCCATGGTGCCAAGGGACCATGCTTTTGATGTGCCCTCTTTTTCTTCCTTTCAGGCGGAGCGACCTGACACTATGTTGGGAGTTGTGTGTGGGGCTCTTCATGTGGCAGATGTGAGCCTTCGAAATAGCATCTCTAATTTCCTTCACTCCTTAGAAAGGTAGGTTTTTTTTTTGTGACTGTGCAAGCTAACCAGTAGTCCTGGGTATAGGATTGCAACTGAAAGACCCATTCATTTTTTTGTCCCTTCCTGGCAGCTTGCAGGTGCGACTTGTTATTCACAGGCTGTGGTGGTAAAGGTGATTGGGGAAGGTAGCAATTTATGGCAAATCATTTTAGGACTCTACCATGGATTGTAGAAATTAGTTTATACTGCAATTAGAACAGGTTCCTTTTTTATTTTTATTTTTTTTTAAGATTTTTTTTTTTTTTTTTTTAGAGGGAGAGAGAGAATTTTTTTTATTATTTATTTTTTAGTTATCGGCGGACACAACATTGTTGTTTGTATGTGGTGCTGAGGATCGAACCCGGGCCGCATGCATGCCAGGAGAGCGCGCTACCACTTGAGCCACATCCCCAGCCGAAGGTTCCTTTTTTAAAAATTGAAATCCAGCTGTAGTAAACATTTCATGCTGTGCAAGCATCAAATCTCCCCAAACCCTAGTGATAAAGATCTCACATTTTTTCCTTGCACTGAACCTTAAGTATTTCTTATATTACCTGTACCACCTTTTAGGAATTAATAATTGAGGCTGATACTCAGGATGACCTCATAAGTCTTTCAAGTAAAGGGTCAGGCATGTGTGGGTCTGAACTAATTTCTAACACTGATTCTGGAGACTAAGCTCTGCCTTTGATTCCCCCGAGGAATGGTCCAAAGGGCTAATCATACTAAAGCACTTTTAATCACAGGTATTTTATTTCCTTCTGTGTTGTTAGATTTATATATCAACTCTCTTTTGAAGTGTCTGAAAGGAAGAAAAGAAGTAAAATTTTGAAAATTGAACTGAGATTTCAGTGATTCAGCTCTATGATAAATATCTTTCACAGTGTTACTCCATGCACTAAAACCTTGAGCAGCTTACATTTTCTTTCTGTATCAAATCTAAGTCCCTTAGTGTGACTGAATATATTGTCCCTTTTTGGCAAAAGTTCTTCAATATACAATCTCTGTAAATAGTTTCCCCACTGGTGCATAAATGTCTCACAATCTCCTTTATGAGTGTTCCCAAGTTAGTGTTCTTATTTTTCATTTTTTAAATATATTTTTTATAACTTTATTTTATTTATTTATTTTATGTGGTGCTGAAGATCAAACTCAGTGCCTTACATGTGCCAGGCAAGTGCTCCTACCACTGAGCTACAACCCTAGCCCCTTCATTTATTTTTAAAACTTAAATTTTGAAATAATATCTGACTTTTTAAGATTTGCATGAAGAGAACAGATAACTTCCATATATTCTTCACTTAGATTTATCAGTTATTAACGACTTTCCATATTTGGTTTATTGCTTTATCTCTCTATTTTTAAAAATTTGGTTTTATTTATTTTTAAGAATGAGTAATAGATTCACATGGCTTAAAATTTAAAAGATACGTATTTAAAGTCTCCTTTTTACTTCTGTTCCTTGACCACCATGTTACTGGTTTCTTCCATAGTCCTCTAGAGATGTCTTGCACTAAAATAAGCATATACATGTAATATTTATTTTTTTCTCTTTTTTTTAAAGATACAAATGAGAGTCTATTCTGAAACTATATTTGTATAATGGTATATTTGGAATATGTGAATTTTGTATATAAAAGATGTCCTTTATTTTTAATGGCTGAATAATATTTTGTTGTATGTATGAGAAGGTGCTTAACATTGCTAATCATCAGGAAGATGTAAATCAAGACCATTATGAGGACTGGGGATATAGCTCAATTGGTAGAGTGTATGCCTCACATGCACAGTCCTGAGTTCAATCCCCAGTACCACACACACACACACCAAAAAAAAGAACAGAAAAGAAAAAGACCACTATTAGAAATCATCTCATATCCATTAGGATGCCTGTAGTCAAAACCAGAAAATAGGTGTAGACAAGGATGTAAAGAAATCATGACCCTTGTGCATTTTATAAGTGGGAATGTAAAACAGTACAGCCACCATGGAATACAGATTTAAAATTCCACAGAAAATTAAAATGCGAATTACCACATGATCCAGCAATACCACATTTGAATATTCTGAAAGAATTAAAAGCAGAGTCTTAAAGAGAGATTTCTGTATGCATAGCAGGATTATACATAGAGGCTACAAGGCAGCAACAACCAAAATATCTATTGGTGAATGAATGAATAAACAAAATATTATATAGACATAACAATGAAATATTATCTAGCCTTAAAAAGGAAGGACATTCAGCCATGCATAGTGGCTCATGCATGTAATCCCAGCAACTGTGGAGGCTAAGGCAGGAGGATCGCAAATTTAAGGGCAGCCTCAGCAACTTAGTGAGACCCCATTTTTAAAAAAGAGTAATAAAATGGGACAGGGCTAAGGATATGGCTCAGTAGTAAAATGTCTTTGGGTTCAATCCCCAGTTCCAAATTAAAAAAGGAAGAAAGGACATCTGACACATGCTAAATTATAGATGATTTGTGAAATAAGCCACTCACAAAAAAGACAAATACTATAAGATCTCACTTACATGAGGTATCAAGGGTAGTCAAACTCAGAAACAGAAAATGCCAGGGACTGGGGGAGGGTTAAAAAGGGAGTTATTTAATGACAATAGAATTTTGTTTTTGCCAGATGAGAAGGTTCTGGAAATTGATTGCACAATACTGTAAAAATAATTAACATTATAGGGCTATGCATTAAAAAATGGTTAAGATAGTAAATTCCATGTTATGTATTTTATCACAATTAAAAATAGAAATTTTATTTTTAAAAATAATTTATGTGGCCTGGGGCTGGGCCTCAGTGGCAGAGCACTTGCATAGCATGTGTGAGGCACTGGGTTCAATCCTTAGCACTACATAAAAATAAACAAATAAAGGCATATTGTCCCTACAACTACAAAAAAATAAAAATAATAATAATAATTTATATGATCAGTCCCTTACAGATAGATGATCATTTGGGTTGTTTCTAATCTTATGCTATTTCAGAAAATACCACAATTAATAATTTTAGGGATTTATTTTTTAAAGTATTTATTTTTTAGTTTTAGGTGGATACATATCTATTTTATTTTTATGTGGTGCTGAGAATCAAACTCAGTGCCTCACGTGCACCAGGCAAGCACTTGACCACTGAGCCACAACCCCAGCCCGATTTCTTTATAAACTATTAAAACTTTCTGCCAGTAAATGTCTCTTCCATTGGTGTTCTTTCAGGGGTCAAGTCCTTCCTGCTCATACACTTCTGAACACGGTAGATGTTGAGCTTATCTATGAAGGAGTCAAATATGTACTTAAGGTATGTGAACCCCATTGAAGCCTGCACCTTATTTATTTATTTATTTTTGGGGTCTCTCTTTGTTAGCTAGTTATCTTTAGGTCAAGAGATGGAAAAGTTTGATTTAGTGCAGGAATGGGGGGTTAGTAAAATTAGTCATTATTTTTGTCAGCAGTATTTGATGATTCTATGGAAATTATTTTAGTTGTTACTTAACTTCACATTATAGCCAAGAGATGAAGGGGAGACAGGGAACAGCCGGAATAGAGAGGAATAACTAAAGTAGCTTTATTTGCTTGCAGCAGGACTGAGCCATTTTCATAAACATTGATGCAAACAGCACCAGTGGCCCCAGTGACCAATGCCATTAATTTCCTTTTACCTGACAGACTTTTTTTTTTTTTTTTTTTAACAGTATCTTTGAAACATTTAAATTTTGTCTGTGGCTCTCTCTGAAAGGTGCATACTAACTTGTCTTTTCTGGTTCTTTTTTACTGCAGGTGACTCGACAGTCTCCCAACTCCTATGTGGTGATCATGAATGGCTCATGTGTGGAAGTAGATGTGCATCGGTTAAGTGACGGAGGACTGCTTTTGTCCTATGATGGTAGTAGTTATACTACGTACATGAAGGAAGAAGTAGATAGGTGAGTGGCTGTTCAATGTCCATTTGGGTTGGACCTTTTTCTTTTATTAGTCACTAGCTCTTGGGATGTTTCCAGGCCTTTTTTGGTATACTCATTTTTAGTTAAAAACAATGACCGTACATGAACTAACAAAAATTTCAAGAAAGCAGAATTGTTTATAGTTAAAAGCATGTCTGAAGCCAGGTGCAGTGGCATGTGCATATAGCTCCAGTTACTCAGGAGTCTGAAGCAGTGGGATTGCTTGAGCCCAGGAGTTCAAGGCCAGCCTGGACTATACAGTGAGACCCTGTCTCTTAAGAATAGACTAAAGAGAAAAGAAAAAAGAAGACCTATCTCCTAACCACTCTGGTGTGGGTAGAGAATGAAAAGAAGTTCCTTTCTTTATAAAGAACTGTTAAAAGTTTCTTGTACATTTTTGTAGAACTTTTATAATGTATATACAAGTTACATATATGTGTATACTATATTTTTCCTTTAAAGATATTCACAAATAAAAATATCCTTTAAATACTATTAGTATCTTAGTTTTTTTCTTTTAACATATATTGTAGACTGTACAATACCATTCATAGTGTTGTGAGAATTTAATGAATTAACACACTTAAAGTGCTTAAAATTTTGCCTGTAGCATAGTTAGGATTTAGGCCATTATCATTATTATTAGATCATCATTATTTTTGTATGTTTGTGTTTTATAGAGGTGCCCCTTCTTTTTAATGGTCTTGTACTATTCCATTATGTGAGTGTACCATAGTTTATTTAATCTGACCCTTATTGAGGGAAATTGTTATTTAGAATTATAAACAAAGATGCAATGAATGTTCTCTATGTGTTTTTGTTTGTCTATAGAATAAAGTTTCTGAGTTTTTACATTGATACCTTCTGCCATTTCCCTTTACTCCTGAAGTGCTTTTTTGGCTTACATACTTCAACTTACCTCCTAGATATCGAATCACGATTGGCAATAAAACCTGTGTGTTTGAGAAGGAAAATGACCCATCTGTGATGCGCTCACCATCTGCTGGGAAGTTAATCCAGTACATTGTGGAGGATGGAGGCCATGTGTTTGCTGGCCAGTGCTATGCTGAGATTGAGGTCAGGGTAGTGAATAGGCTGCTGGGTCATGGGAGGGAAGTTAAGAAAAGAGTTAGCTGGAATGGACTAGAGCTGAAAAATAACAGAAAGGAAATAAAAAAGAAAGACATTAGTTGGTTTAATTGGGATTGTGAACCTTAAGATTTTAAAAGCAAAATGCTTGCTGTTTTTCAGGTAAAGGAACTGTGGCTTTAAAAATAGATGGTAGGCAGTAGCACCTACTGTTAGGTGTTGTGTTAACCACTGGCTGTACAGAGAAAATATGATAGAAGTTGGGACACAAAATAGACAAGTAATGAAATATGATGAATTCTGAGAGAGATCTAAGTACAGCGTGCAGAGGACCACATAACCCAAATCATAGTAAGGGTGCATAGTAAGGGAAGACATTCTAAAAGAGGGGACATTTATATTAGTTTTTAAAGGTAATACTAGATAAGGTGAAGAAGGGTAAGGAAGAAGGTGTAAAGTTGAGGGAATACCATGAAGGCCCAGAAGCAAGATAGTATGATAGTATTTAGGGACCATCAGTATATATTAGTATTGCTTGAGAATAGGCTAAGGTCAAATGGAATGTGGTAAGCAAACATGCTAAAGAACTAGTGTAGTGTGAGATCTTAAATGTAAGGTCATAAAAGACCTTATTCACCATGCTAGTAAGTTTCCACTTACAATGAAGGCAGTGAGGAATCATTGAAGGATTTTAAGTGGAAAAGAAATATGAGATTTGGGCTCCAGAATTACTGTTTTTTTGGGGAACCTTTTTGAAGGTATATAGCTGATAGGAAAATCTTTTAGAGGTTTTTGAAGTACTCTAGGCTAGAAATGAGAAGGGCCTACACCAAAGACATGGCAAGAGAAGGAACATGTTTGAGAGAAGATGTACTTGATTTGGGTTGGTAACTGGTAGATAGAGGAGGAAAAGGAGTGAAAAATAACCCCTAGTTTTTGGCCTCCTGAATATCTTCAGTAGGCAAACTGAGAGTGAACACCCAAATTTACTGGTATAAAGAGACCAAATTGTTCATCACTTCTAAAGACAAAACAAATATTATCACAAACTGTAGCAAAATGGATAGAAACAGAGGAAATATCAGTAATTATTATAAATCCTTAAAGCTAGGTCTTGAAAGATTTTCTACATGCTTGCTTCATCAATCCACAGGAGATTTTGGTAGATACCCATTTTCTGGGTTGAAATAAATGTAGTTCAACTTAGATGCTAAGGAAAAACTGACGTCCCTGAAACATTCATCTGTATGAAAAGAAATCAGACTACAAGTTATTTATTTTTTACTATAGGTGATGAAGATGGTGATGACCTTAACAGCTGCAGAATCTGGCTGTATTCATTATGTCAAGCGACCTGGAGCAGCTCTTGATCCTGGCTGTGTAATAGCCAAAATGCAGTTGGACAACCCCAGCAAGGTTCAGCAGGTATGGAGGAATGTACTCTTAATTGCTTGGTTTGCCAATGTTTCCTTAAGCTGTTTTTCCCCTTGATGTGATATGCCTTGTATCTGTGCCTGTGATATTGTGGAACTAGAGTTTGCAAGAGTCAATACAATACTAAGATTCTGTAATTTCCTCATGATGTTTCCTCCACTGACTTCTCTCCTGATAACTGGATTCAGGGAAGAGATGTCTGGATTTTGAATGATGATACTGAATTGCAATTGTGTTTGTGCCCTGAATAGAAATTAATGAATGACAGTCTCTCATTGGGGTTGACAGGCTGAACTTCACACGGGTAGTCTGCCACAGATCCAGAGCACAGCACTCAGAGGCGAGAAACTCCATCGAGTGTTCCACTATGTCCTGGATAATCTGGTCAATGTAATGAATGGATACTGCCTTCCAGATCCTTTCTTTAGCAGCAGGGTATGAATCACCTATCTTGGGGGAAAAGAATGTACAAAAGGGGAACAATATCAAAATCATTTAAAGTCTCATGAGATTTTCTAGAGGGAGAGAAAGAAAGCCAGTTGACCTGGAATGCTCTCTCCTTTGGTTGTTAGATTTGAAGTCTTTAAATCCTTGCTTTTTAGCTTTGTCATGTACTTCACCTTTAGTCAAGATTATTCCTTTTTAAACCAGAGAATAGGGGCAATAATTGATGCTTACACTGAAATCTAAAAATAAATACTATATGACAGTGAATTCAAATCTCTCATTTTATTTTATGGGTGTTTTTTTGTTCATTTGTTTGTTTTTTACAAATCCTCAAAGCTAGGCCCTGAAAAATTTTCTATTTGCTTGCCTCATCGGTCCACAGGAGATTTTGATAGACACCCATTTTTCTGGGTTGAAATAAATATAGCCCAATTTAGATGCTAAGGAAGGCTGTGGTGATGGATCTGCTCCAGCAGTATCTATGAGTAGAGACACAATTCCAGGAAGTGGGAGTACTGGAGATTGAATCTAGGGGTGTTTTATCATTGAGCTTTATCTGTAGTCATTTTTATTTTTATTTGGGGATAGGGTCTTGCTAAGTTGGTAAGGCTGGCCTCTAAGTTGCAATCCATCTACCTCACCCTCCCAAGTTGTTGGGATTTCAGGTGTGTACCACTGCACCTGATTAAATATCTCATTTTATTTTGGGGATTGTGTTAACTTTGGATCCTGTTTTATTATTTTTTCTTCTCAGGTGAAAGACTGGGTAGAGCGGTTGATGAAGACCCTCAGAGATCCCTCTCTGCCTCTTCTAGAATTGCAGGATATCATGACCAGTGTCTCTGGTCGTATTCCCCTCAATGTGGAGAAGTCTATCAAGAAGGAAATGGCTCAGTATGCTAGCAACATCACATCAGTCCTTTGTCAGTTTCCCAGCCAGCAGGTATTGATAGGGTAATATTATCATTATTTTCCACTGGCTACCACTGGAGTTCAGGCTGCAGCTTTCTGTTTGGATCGTCCCTATTGTCTCGATGGTGTGCTTTTACAGTTTTAAGCACTATACTTTCCTCAAAACTGCCTCAGAATATAAGTCCAGTAATGAAAATACTGCATGTGAAATGTAAAAGGTCCTTGGTTATGAGAAAAACATGCTTTGGCCATGTACTCCACATAGCTTTGTTCTTGAGGGCTAGTCCCTATTTGGAAGTATTTTCATAAATTTAAAGTGAAGGATATTGGTGGTTTTATTATCAAATACTTCCTTACTACCTCAGCAGCATCCTTGCCCTTCATCTATAAAGTAGCATTATGTAGGGAGTAAAGCTGAGCAAGAAAGGAGTACATTTACATCTTGACTTTAAAACAGATCATTCATGTGAGACCTTCTGAGTAGATGGTAATTTTTAATGTTATCATTATTACATCTGTTAAAGGGCAAAAAGACAAAAGTTGCTTGCTTATTTAGCATAAGCCCTACATTATGTCCAGTAACTTCCAGCGGTGTCTGATAAGTCATGTAAGAATTGTGTTATAACTAAAAAGATTTCCTGGTGTGATGCTCTGGAGGTTAATGCTTTGGGTCCCTTTGTTAGATTCCTTCCCCCCCCCCTCCTTTTTTATGCCTTAGATTGCCAACATCCTAGATAGTCATGCAGCTACACTGAATCGGAAATCTGAACGAGAAGTCTTCTTTATGAATACTCAGAGCATTGTCCAACTGGTACAAAGGTAATTACATATAATTCCAGATTTTCAACACCAGTCTACTCCCATGCTTTCTTTTAAATGGTCTTAAAGAGATTTACCCCAGGCCTGACTTTGAGTAAAAGTAGCTAGCAATTTATATCTCACAAAGTTCCTTATGTCTTCTAACTGTCTTAGAATTGTGACCTAACTCTCATTCTCAATATTTCTGGTAACTTCTTAATATTCTTTTTTAAAATTTTTTTTTAGAGAGAATTTTTTAATATTTATTTTTAGTTTTCGGCGGACACAACATCTTTGTTGGTGTGTGGTGCTGAGGATGGAACCTGGGCCGCACGCATGCCAGGCAAGCGTGCTACCACTTGAGCCACATCCCCAGCCCATCTTAATATTCTTTGTCAATTATTGAGATACAGAAATTGTGTTTTTCGTTTTCCTTGCCATTTTGATGAAGACCCTAATTTTTCTTCTGGTATGGAACCCAGTATGACATTTATTTTCAACTGCTCAGCAGTAGGAACTGAGTCACAATGTCATTGGATAAAGGCTATGAATATTTTTTAGTTTTGTTTTTATTTTTCTTTATAAAAGGTCATGTCTCTATATAGTGAGATGACTTTTTAGGCTTGGAATTTAAATTAATCTGGTTGGTTAATTGTAGGCTGACCCCTGTCCTGCCCTATATTTAAAGGGATTTTCAGTGGAAAATTTAGAAAGTAAATTTGGCTTCTAGGTTTTTCATTCCATAGTGTTGGCCTGTCAGGTTTTTCAGTGGAGATTTTTTTCTATCTGCTCAGGTACCGAAGTGGCATCCGAGGCCACATGAAGGCTGTGGTGATGGATCTGCTCCGGCAGTATCTTCGAGTAGAGACACAATTCCAGAATGGTAAGCTTTCTCCTGAGGACTCTCTTTCTAACAGTGTTTCTAATTCTGATGTCTAGACCAAACTATCCCTATAGGACTGTAAGAGCTAAGCCAGTTCATCTTGTCCCCAACACTTCCCATTAACAAACTTATTCCTTTTCCCTTAAAAATGGAAATCTCATATCCCACTAACACCAAAGAAAGAACAACAACAAAACACAGCTTGATGAAATTGTGAATCTAGTGTGCTTCCGAGAAAGGACTGAGATTACTTTTCTAGTAGAGATTAGCATTCCCTGTTGACATCTTCTTGACCTTGTATAGTGAGAGTTGGTTGAGTCATGACCAGGCTGAAATTGAAATTCCCCATCTGAAGAGCTTGCCTCTCAGCAGCTCATCTATGAATTGAACTACAGGCATATAGGAAAGGGTCAGATTTTCCACTACTTTTTCATGTGCCATTTAGGTGGAATTTATCCTTGGCTTTCTCTGAAGAGCTTCACTAAATGAAGTAGTTTTTAAGCATAAAATACTTTGGTTAAGACTTTAAAGCTATGTACCACTGATATTGCTTTCTACCACAAGATGGCAGTGAAACCACACAGAATTTAAAATGTTACCTAAAATTTTCTTTTATCTGTTCTGCTCTCATTTACATTCTTTAAAAAGATGGTCATGTGCCACTCATGACCAGCAAAATTCTCCAAGTAGACATTAGCACACTTAACCCAGCAATGTATGAAATAATATATCACAACCAAGTTGGCTATATCCCACTAATTCAAAATTGATTAATTTGGTGGATAATTAATGCAATTTTCATGTGTTAATAGATTAAAAGAGGAAAAAACATGGTTATCATCTCAGGATATGGGGAGAAAAGCATTTAACAAGGTTTAACATTCATTCATGATAACTCTGAGAAACTAGGAATGAAATTAGACAATTTTATTTTTTTGTGAGGACCTACAGTTGGGCATGGTGGCATATGCCTGAAATCTCAGCTCTTCAGGAGACTAAGGCAGGAGGATCACAAGTTCTAGGTCAGCCTCAGCAACTTAGTGAGGCCCTGTCTCCAAAAAAATAAAAGGATGAGGCAGGGGAAGACTGGAGATGTAGCTCAGTGGTAGAACATCACAGGATTCAGTTCCCAGTACCACAAGAAAGTGAGGGTGACACCACAAAAAATTAACAGGATATTCTGGGCACAGTAACACATGCCTTTAATCCCAGCAAGTGGGGGTGGAGGTGGGAGTGGCACAGAGCCTGGCACAGAGCCAGCCACAGCAAAAGCGAGGTGTTCAGCAACTAAGTGAGAACTTGTTTATAAATAAAACACAAAATAGGACTGGGGATGTGGCTCAGTGGTTGAGTGTCCCTGAATTCAATCCCCAGTTCCCTGCTCCCTCAACAAAAAAAGAATAAGACAAAGATTTGCTGTTGCTACTTATGTTCAGCATTATGTCTCAGCCAGTGCAGTAAGATCAGAAAAGTAATTAAAAGGTATAAGGACTGAAGAGGAATAAGGAAGTAGATCTGCCGTTAATAAATATACTATGATGTCTACTTGGAAGGTGCAAAGAATCCGCAATTTTACTATTAAATTATTTAAAACCTAACAAAGCTGCTAAATACAAAAGTCAACATAAAATTCAATTGCATTTTTTTTTCAGTAGAGCAACTCTTATGCTGGTTTATTAGAAGACATAAACAGGATTGTTTGTGTCAGCACTTTTCATAGTAACAAAAAAGACAAAACAATCTCAATATACCCATGTAGAATAGATTATTGCATTTTATAATGTTCCTACAATAGATTATTATACAGCAGTGAAAATGGATGAACCAGGGAACACACGTAGACAAAAGGATGAATCTCAAAAATACAATGTTGAAGGAAGGAAATAAGTTACATAAGAATTAATTGGCAGTGATTCATTTTTTACAAAGTTCAAAAATAGGAAAATTAAACCGTACATATATTGATGGTAAATGTAATGTAAAGCAAAAGAATAATTAAAATGAAATTCAGCTTAGTAATTATTTTAAGAAGAAACAAACGGGTATTCAAATATACCAAAGAAGTTCTGTTAAGATTTAGTAGCTCTGAAATAACACATGGGTATTTATTTCAACTGTTACTATAGATTTTATATTTTTTTCTGTGTGTATATCACAATTAATAGTTTTTAAGAAGGGAACATTTATTGTTTTCTTTCTATTAGAGTCTTCCCCCATCCCATGTAAATGTATTCTTTTTAATTTTCCTTGTTCCTAATAATTCCTACCACCAAAATATGTTTCTCTTGTCACTTCAAAGCAATGTCTCACTAGGGAAGAATATATATATATATATATATATATATATATATATAGGACAACCAAAAAAAATTTTTTTTAATATAGTGCTGGGGATCATTCAGGGCCTTGCACATGCTAGGCAAGTTCTATACCACTAAGCAACATCTCTTGCTCCACCAAAAAATAATTTTTAAACAGCTTCCATTTTTCTTTTTGAATCTTTTATGAAATTGAAAGCTCTGTAGGTATAGCAGTCTCCTGTTTTTTCAAATATATTTTAGTTTTATTTTGAAAAAAAAAATGCTGATGTCCATCTCTGATATTTAAAACAGATTAACTAGAGTTGCCCCAGTCAAATGTCAGTATTCTAGGAAACCATGGTAATGCAGTTTGAACATTACTGTTCTAGTTTATAACCCAACACAAAATCTCAACTAAAGTGATAATCCTTTAGTATTTTGATTGTTTTAAATATTCTCTGATCCTAGAGAATATTTAAATACTAATTCTTCTTTACTTAGATATTTAATTCTGAGGTAAGCCATTTTCTGATGAACTAAATATTACTTATATCCCATTGTTGCTATTACTGTAGTATACCAGAAACTTATTTTTCTACTTATTTTTCTGTTACAATATACAGCTTTCTTATCCAGAACTAGCCTGTCCCTGGTGGCCTTATGGAAGGCCAGTGAAAATATACCTAATTGTAGTCTCCCTACAGACCATTTTTTAAAATATTTTTTTAGTTATTGACAGACCTTTATTTTATTCATTTATTTATATGTGATGTTGAGAATTGAACCCAGTGCCTCACACATATGAGGCAAGCACGCCACCACTGAGCCACAACCCCAACCCCTACAGACCTTTTGACTTAATGCAAGGTTCTCCTTAATCTATACCTTGGTTTATGGAATTCCTAAGCATTGTTTAGTTTTTCCTAGCAATTAGGGTGAACCTTTTTAGTGAGTTATAGATGAACCAGAATCTCAAACTGGGGAAAACAAGCCTTAAAGATCATTAGTGTTTCAATATTTGTTTTTAAGCAGCAAAGACTTTTTTTTTTAATTGAACTCAGTAACATTCTGCCTCTGAGCTACCTCCCTTTTTAAAAACATTTTATTTTGAGACAGGGTCTTACTAAGTTGTCAAGGCTAACCTTGAACTTGAGATCCTCCTGCCTCAGCCTCTTGAGGAATTGGAATAATTAGTGTGTGCCACCATGCCCAGGTAGAGTCATTTCTTCTAAGGAATTCATTCCAGGAAGCCAAATAAGAGTTTAAAGTAAGTGTGGGGTTGGATTTATTGCAAACCCCCAGTCTTTAAAACTTATCTCTCACTCCAGTTTATAAATGTAATGAGACCCAGAGAGATCAAATGATTTGCCCAAGAGCAATAGTGAATTGATAATAGATAGGCCTTGATCTCAGGACTTATGTGCAGCTTCTCCTGACTCTAGTCTAGTGGTCCTTTTGCTAACCCACACTGCCAGTTCTGTACAAATCCATTTCAAAAATTGTTAAGATGTTTCTTTTCACACTTATCAACTGAATTATGGACATTAAGAAATAAACAAATGGCATGTAAACGTGAGCCTTTATACATGGGTGAGGACCAATTCTTTTTGCTGCTTGCAGGTCACTATGACAAATGTGTGTTCGCCCTTCGGGAAGAGAACAAAAGTGACATGAACACTGTATTGAACTACATTTTCTCTCACGCTCAAGTCACCAAGAAGAATCTTCTGGTCACAATGCTTATTGTGAGTATCATTTTTTACAATCTGATGGTTGATAATATGGAAAAAATATTTTTTTCTTCTAGTAGCTATGGTCAGAGGAAAAGATACTGTCTTCTATAATTATGGAATGAATGGAGCTTGGGTTGTAGATTAATAATTTCTCATCTCTACCTTTATCCTTGATCTGAAGGAACCTGCTATTTAGGAAAGGATTGTCCTGGTTATTATGCATATTATGTGCATAAAAATTCACATCTCTATTTAAAAGTGCCATGTGCTTTTCCATTCCTGTTGTCATTATGACAGTAGCTTTAAAATCTAGTCTTCTCTAACCAATGTACACTCATTTTAATTCTATTTGTTCAATAGATGTAAGCAATGGTTCTAATGTTGAGACCTTAAAAAAAAAAAGTTAGAAATTCAGTACTGGCCCTCCCACCAAAGAAATTGAAATTTTTTTCTGCATCTTCTTTGTTCCCTTTATGTTTTATTTATGTTAAGAATCTAAGCTGAAATTATTGTATTGGTAGTACGAATTATTTTGTCCCCCATCCTAGGAATATAGGAATTAGTAAGTGGGAATAAGGGATGAGACTGGTAAATGTGAATAGGACTGATGTACACTTGACCAGGGGGAAGAAGTTTTTTGGACTTGAGAATTTTTAAAGATGCTTTGCAAGTCCTTAACTCATAGATCTTTCCAGTTGAGTTAATTTTAGGAGAAGACGACTGAGAAGAGGACAACTCTTTAAGAGAGAGTTCTCACCCCAAGGTCCTGAACAGTTGCCTTGCTCTTACTTGTTTGTTTTGGGGACTATAGACCTCTTCACTTCCTTGAATTCTGTTTTTGTCCCTGGGAATGGGCATTCTTGGTACTTTAATTTCATCATTTCTTCCTGGATGGGCACCACAACCCAATAAATCTTGACTGCCATTTTTTATTTTATACTTGAGAATGAAGGGAAACCGTCTTCCTTACATCTCTGGTAAACAGAGTTGTGACTCATTCAGCCATCTGCCTAGCTGATTAACTCTAAAGGATATAAGATTTTTTAGAATAGCTACTTTTAAAAAGTGTATTATTATAGGGAGAGTTTGTTACTTTTGCTACCCTAGAATAGCTAGGTGATGAGGCACTCAGAAGGTGCATTTGAAAATACATATCACTACATAATGTTTTATTTTTTCCAAATGACAGCTTTCAACAAAGACATTATACCAGCAACTTGCTAATATTTTTTTTCTCAATCAAAAGAGGGAAGAAATCTGACTTTTTTTCCTTCAAATTTTAATGCAAGGAATGTTAATTCTCACTTGCATAAGGCCAAGAATTTCTAGAGGCAGGGGATAATGATGAGAGGGTAGAAGAATCTGTCAGTTTGGACCTAAAATGGGGTAGAATTTGCCTTTAAATGAAGCTAATTATGGTGAATTTTTCATCTTATTATGATTACCTTTTTAAGAACGTAACAGTTTTCTGCACTAAAAATAGACCAAAGCCCAGAATCCTTGGAGCAGCAGAAGAGTAATGATCGCCCAGGACTGTCGCTGGGTTTCTTAAATTCTAATTTGTAAGATATAGGGGCTCGGCTCGCTCCTTTTGCGGAGTGATTGTAAGTAACGCTTGCCTTAAGAATCTCATTATTGGAACACGGAGCCATATTTCCTCTGAGAATTCTGGAGTAGCTTTGAGCCGGGGCTGTTCATTTCTCAAGTAATCACGCTGGTGTGATGGAGAGAGAAAATGGCAGCTGTTCGGAGCTCAGGCCTTCAATTTTCTTCAGAGTCCAGTCACTCAAGTGTGTAATTACACGGGGGGTGCTGCAGAGGCGTTGGGCCCTGTCAGAGAACTGGTTTGAGGCTTTGCTTTTTGCTTTTGCCAGTCAGGACAGGCAGAAGCCAATGGGACTCTGGCTTGCTGTTGTTCTTTGTACCCACACCTTGGCATCTGATTACTTCTCACCTGCAGGGATAGTATCCAAACTTTCTTTCCAACAGACTGAGCTCTTTGGAGAAAAGAGATATTTCAGAGCATCTGGGTTTAGATGATAGGGCAGAGGAGAAAAAGGAGATGTTTGTGAAGCGGGAAGCTGGATTTGTCTTTTCTCTGTTTTGACATCTTCACATTTTTCTTTAAAAATAAAACAG
Source organism: Ictidomys tridecemlineatus (assembly GCF_052094955.1). NCBI lineage: Eukaryota > Metazoa > Chordata > Mammalia > Rodentia > Sciuridae > Ictidomys > Ictidomys tridecemlineatus. The sequence goes on along the minus strand of NC_135479.1, from coordinate 36,039,426 downwards.
GACTCAGTAAGCATAATAGGATCTGTAGGCTTATATATCATTAATTTCCTTTCATATATTTGTTGCTTTTGCCCCATGTCAGAGATTTGAAAATAAAGAAGTTAATTGATGTGATTGAGCTCAAGGCCAGCTAGCAGTGACTTATGGATCAGGGATAAAAGCTCAGATGGTGTTCCTTTCTGATCTGATATTACTGAATGCCAGGCATGTCTTTCATTTTTCTTCATTGACAATGGCCAGTGACCCTACCCCGACTCCATCTGCATTGATGGTAATAGCTAGTAAGAGTTTTTTTAGTTGTTAGGATTACTCTTTCTGAAGGTCTTATTGTCTTTTACAGATGTCACCGGAACATGGTAGCATTTCAATTCCCCTAGCTTGTGTTCTCTGCTAGTTCTCCTTTCTTTGCTTACCTTGGCTTCCTGATTGATGATTATGTGCCCCAGCATTCCAATCTCTGCTTTCTAGAAATAGGAATGCTGATGGTGTGCTTTGCTGAGCTAGATGATGATTTCTGGGGCCTTTGAACCTACAGAAAAAGATCAAGAAATCAGGCTGCTCCAGTGAAGAGGGGCCTTTATCCTTTCTAGGTATTAGCATAAGTTGCCTAGTGGTAACTTGTTCCATGGCATCTTGACCAAATTTCTTCTAATCTTTCACTCTATTTGGAAAGTAAAAATATCAAGTAAAAGGGTAAAGTTCTGTCCAATTTCCTTTAGATCGTTGTACCAAATATGAAAGCAAAGTCTGAAAGACAAACAGTAAATTTTTTTTTTTTAACTTTTTTTCCCCCACCCCTGGTACTGGATATTGAACCCAGGGTTCTCTATCACTGAGCTATAGCCCCAGCCTTCTTTATTTTTTATTTTGAGACAGGATCTTGCCAAGTTGCCCAGACTGTCCTTAAACTTGTGGTCCTCCTGCCTTAGTCACCCAAGTTGCTGGGATTACAAATGGGCATTACTGTGCCTGGTAGTAAATTACTTTTTGAATGCTCTATTTCTTAAATTTAACCTTATAAGTAAAAACTTAGAGTTTAGGATAATAGTGTTTGTGTTTACTTAGAGATATTTAAGGGACTCTTTGGCCAAATTAAATTATCAACATTAAAAATATCAATATTCCCATAGCTGTGTAGATAGCAATGTACATATTATATAGTCACCTTGATGCTGAACAAGAAGCCCAGGAAGATTGTCTTTCCGTTAATGCTTATGTCTTATTTCTGATCTGGGCCACATGAACATGCTTCCATATGACTAATGCTATGCATATGAAACTGATTTATGCTATGCATATGAAACTAATGCCATGCATATGAAACTGAAGCAAAGATCAGTGCCTTTTCTTATTTTTCATATCATGGCTACATATAATATATCCAATGTGTAAGTAAGAAAGAAAATTCTCAGTGGTCTCAATCAAGTTTACTGAATAAGGATGTAGCTAACAATTTATTGTTAAACCCATCCTATAAAATCTTTAGAATGTCAAAAAGTTCAATCGTGATTGGAAGAAGTTACCAGTTGCTTGTTGATGTTGGAATTAGGGCAGTAGTTTATGTCTTGAGGGTATTACATATAAGGTCACATTCTTCCCATTTTGAGTTGCCTTCCTCAGAAGTATTTAATGTCTAAGATGCTAAGATCAAGTTAGGCTCATTTGGGCTATTCTGTCAAGCTGAATAACTGACTGGTTTTGATAGTTAAGCATATGTATTATATTTTTGCAAATCCAGCATATTCCCCATAGTTAGCAACCAATGACGATGAGAATAAAAATAAGAAATATCTGTGTTGTACCAGTCTTAACTCTTGCTGAATAGTAATTTTCACTTTGGTCTACAGATTTTTGCAAATGACATGTAACCCCCAAATCAGCGGGTTGGTTCTTTAAATGATCTATTTTATTTTGAGGAAATACATCTGCTGATATAATTGTGCTTTGGTAGTGTTACAAAATGTTTACCAGGATTACATGGTGATGTTGACTTGTTCAGTTGCCCACAGGAACCCTTTGTCTAGGATAGAGGGTCATGAGCTCCCTGAGGATGAGTAGTTGTGAACACTGGTGGTTTCTTTCTAGAAAAGAAAGGTCAAGGACAAGCCTTTGGACAGTTGAGAAAGTTATTTTACATAGAGTGTTCAGGCACCAGTCTTTTTCTGAGTATTAATGATGACAGTGGAGAAAAATCATATTTGAATGGAAAACTTCCAAGTCTGGATGAATTAATGTAAGTAGTGGTTTATTCATATTGTGTTGATTTTTTTTTTTTCACACATCCCAGAAAGGTCTGGTTTCTCTGCTTTATCACAAGAAGCCCAGGAAGATTGTCAGCCTGTCGTCATGAATGAGTAATGACTTTACTTTTAATTTTTCCTAATCTCCATTGTTCACTTTTCTTACAGATACTTTCTTTTTCCCTATCCTTTCTTACTTTCTTTTTTTCATAATGGAAAGATGAAATGAGAAAATGATTTTGTATGTTTTACTTTTTTTTTTTTGTACTGGGGATTGAATCCAGGGAAGTTTTACCACTGAACTATATTCCCAACCCTTTTTAATTTTTAATTTTGAGACAGGGTATCACTAAATTACTAAGGCTTGCAATCCTCCTCACTCAGACTCACAAGTCACTGTGATAACAGATGTGTAGCACTGCATCTTTAAAAAAAAAATTTTTTTTAAAGTTGGAACATGATCAATAGTTAAGTAAGAGGACAACTTCATTTTTTCCCCTTTATTTTAGTTTGTCTTTAAAGTTCAACCCAGATTTCCTTCAGTGGAAACTCATTTCTATCAAGTCTGATACAGGTTGAAAAGGTAACTATAATGTTCTTATTTTGCCACATTGGCTTTGGTTATTAGTGTTGAAACTTTGGTCTGGCTATTTGCAGAGTTAGCTGAGTTTTGGTATTGCCCAGGACATACATGTTTTGAGATCTCCTGAGTCATTCTGATCAATGAAGAAAGTACCTCAGAAAGGATAATGTTTCTCTATTAGGAACAATAAGAAAGGAGGATTTGGATAGGAAAATGGTTTCTGTATCCATTGTTATCTATCTGTTCTTTCCTTCTGTCTGTTTATGGTCTTGTCTCTGGCCATTTATATATATTCCCTTGAAATTTATTTTGCTTATTAGTGCTCAGCAAAAGATAAGACTTTGTTACATTTTCTCCCCCCTTCTTGCTTTTATGCCTATCTAGGATAGGTGAAACAAGTCCTTTAGTATCTGGCTACATGTTCAACTGAATCCTGGGCTTATCTTTAATAGCAGTTTTTGTTTTTCACACTTATGTGGATAAAAACAATATTTGAACTTCCTTAACTATAAATCATGGGTTTTATGACCCTGGACAGTTGGAGCAGATCTCTGGTTAATTATTTGAGGAAGGAGAATTCCATGTTCTGAATCATTTTTTTTTACACACACACAAAAAGTTGGAGAAATCTTCTCAGCATAATAGGATTAAGTATTCCAAAAGTATCTTTTTCATTATGTAAAACATAATAGGGTTTTTGGAAAATTTTGGGACATGCATGTCTGCCCCAAAGGCCAAAGTTCTATGCTTTTTTTATACTGTTGTGATAAAGTACTAATCAGAATACCCCTAAGGTGGGGAAGGATGAGTATGAAATAGAGATTCTTGAAGAAAAGGGATGATGGGAGATGGCAGAGGGATGAAAAACCAGTAACAGGATGGAGACTGTCCCAGTAGTAGGCACTTGCACAAAGCCCTGAATTAATTCCCAGCTCTGAAGGAAAAAAAAAAGTCTTTCATGTCTCCTTGATAGTAGTAGAAGAGTTCTAAAACATAAATGTAATCACTTTAAAGTCCACACAGAAGGAACAAAACTTATATGTGTTGTATTAAGAAATGCTACACCCATAATTTTGTAAAATCCAAAAGGCAGACATTTATAAAAGCAGCATCCTTAGTTTTTTCAGCTTTGATGAAAATAACATGGATAATGGATGAATTTGGGGAATAAACTGATATTCTACTGGTTTCCAGTGGAAATATTTCAGAATATAATAGGGATTTTTTTCTTAACCTTTTATAATTTTTAGAGGGGAGGATCCTATACCGAATAAACTGAATCTAGTCCAGCTAAGAATTCACCATATTTAAATTCATGGAATGATTATTGGTTCAAGAACAGGATACCTGATTTTGAATGCAGAATTGCCAGAATACGAGATGGTGTTTTTAGTTAGCATGTGTTTATAAATGAATAATTTGTTCTTGTGTTTCTGTTTTGCATCCTTGGTATGGGGACAGGGGGCTGAACATTTGGTTTGTGGAATTAGAACTACCAGGATGGTTCCTTTTGCTTTATCCTACCTTCTTTTCCGAAATGAGAGAGGAAATAGAAAGGTCTTTAGTCTCTACGTTATTTAAAACCTCTTGAAACTTTGAGACATCATTTGTTATTTCTTATTCAGAATCCCCTTGACCTCTTTGAGTGGTCTCTGATGATTTCTTCTGCATATTAAAATTATGATGTTAATTTATAAAGAAATACATCAAGAATTTTGAATCTGAATGATTGTGAGATTTGGGTTGCTTCTCCTTAGGAGCAACTTCCTTTGGGTTAATCTTTACCACATTATTTAGGATAAAAATAATAGGGAGTTTGCATTTTATTAATCCAATTTTGTTTTCATTCCTTTATTTCAAAGTCCTGTCCACTGAGGTTCCTTTTTTATTTAATGTAGATGTTCATGTTCTTTTTTACATTAATAATTAGGATCAGTTGTGTGGTCGGGACCCTACTCTCACTGATGAGCTGCTGAATATCCTCACAGAGTTAACTCAACTGAGTAAGACCACCAATGCTAAAGTAGCACTTCGGGCACGCCAGGTAAGGACAATTGTAGTTTATCTTAAAGGAGGGATAGTTTTCATAGTTTGGGCAGTTCTAGAGACAATTAGCTTTTACTCAGTAACCTTACAAAGATCATGCAATTTTCTGTGTATGTCACATGCCCTTAGACCAATGTTTTCATGTGGTATATGTTTTTTTAAAGAGAAAGGAAAGGATTTATGTTGACTGTCTAAAATAGGATTCCTTTTCCCATTATAAAATCCTGGTGTTGTTCCCCACCTCCCTAGTAGCCCTATGATAGTAAACCAGGGTCAGGAGGAGAGAAAGAAACTGGGAGAAGGAAATCAATATTTCTTACTTTCCAAAGGGAGCTTAGAAGCAGATGAGAACTTTTAAGTGCATAAGAAATAATCAAGTGTGGAAAGCAGAAAGATAATGAAATGAATCTTAGGCACCAGCAATCGGAACAACCCCAGAGAAGTCCAGTTAGCTTCACCCTGTAGTGTTCATTTCCATTCCAAAAGGTTTCAGCGGGGAAGCAGAGAGTTGGTGCTCCCTTTTGTGTTTCATTGCATGGGCATTGACAAGGAAGCAGCATTTGAAGCTGTTCAGTGACCTTCTGCTTTCTCTACAATTGTATCCATGTCACTGAACTACTCAAAGTTATTGAACCTCTCAGTGACCTGCTGAGGGTATTCAGGTCCTACCGTGTCCCTGTTTGTTTGTGACACTGCTTTCACTCTCTCTGCCCCTCACATGCATTGGTGTTACTTCCTGATACCTTCTCCTTGGAACTGAGTACCTGGGGGCTGTCAAAGCAGCTTTTCCTAGTCTTTCTGCTTCGAGTTGCTAAAGGCTAGATATGCTGCATCTACCTTCCCCACAGCTGCTCCCTGCCAGACCTGATTCCCAATTAACAGCTAGTCATGCAGTCCCCAGGACTAGCAGCTTTGCAATGGTAAATCACATGCACTGATGGAACTTGATTGAAGCTGTTTTCTCTCCCTTCCCCCGACCCCCCATGGGAAATTGCCCACAACGCAAATCATGGTGAGAGTCAACTAAGATTCAGTATTTGGTGGCATTGACTTTATGTTACAGGACCTAGAAGTTGTTTTACTCAGTCTCTGTTTTATCTTTGATGCCTGCACTTACAGATTTATATTTATTGCTTTTGTATCAGAGCTACCTAATAGGAGCCTAGAATAATCACTCCCTCAGGAACTTATGCCTCTTATTTTGTTCTCTCTCAAGGTTCTTATTGCCTCCCATTTGCCATCATATGAACTTCGCCATAACCAAGTAGAGTCTATCTTCTTATCGGCTATTGACATGTATGGACATCAGTTTTGCATTGAGAACCTGCAGGTATATATAATAACTTTCTTACCACTATGCACTCCTGTCCCCTTTATTCACAAGCATAGTTCAATTAAGTAATGGATCAATCAGTTTTGATTTTCTATGTAATGAAATTTCATACCTTGACTTTTAAAAATCATTTATACTTATAAATATTTTTTCATAAAAATGCCATTAGATTAAAAATGGTTTTGCTTAATAGGCCTGCCTTGTGTCCTATTAAAATCTTTATCTCTTGTCCTTTTACCTAGAAAGTATTCTAGGTCAGAATTAAATGGTAACATTGTTTGATTTCTGATATTTGAGTCATATGTATACATAGATGGTTGTTACTCTAGAGACAAAGCTATTTAAATATCATTTAATTTTAATTTTATTTTAATGCTTACCATTAAGCTATATAAAGAGCCAATTTTGTAAGAGATTATTGGCTAATTTTACTACTAATTGGAAGGCCTTTACTATTTTTTAAACAACATCATTTTTCCTGGAGTGACTTCTATTTTTCTACTTAGAAGCTAAGATACTATTAAATTATATCTGATCAAAGGAATCTTTAGAATTTGTGTAAGATTTCCTCCTGGAGAACCTAGAGAAGAAAAAGATTGTTTTCCTATTTGATTCATAGTTGAAATCTAGGGTTTCAATGGTGTTCAAATTTAGGCTTTACCATAGTGAGGCATTGAGACAATATTTAGGAAGTGAAATACAGATAGATACGTGTCAGAAAGAATAGTAATAGTTATAAACACCTATATTATCTTACAACTAATGCTTTTAGTATATTATTCTAAGAGTTTCATATATGTTAACCCATATAATGTTCTCAGCAGTCCTATAAGGATAAGTAGTATTTTTCTCATTTTGTCCCTGAGGAAACTGAGACTCAGAGAGGTTTATGTTCATACATAGCATTCATAGACAGAATTTTTAGGTTTCACTAAATGCTTCAAATGCTAAATATTCTTTACTGAAATTGTTCACTTTTGGATGTAAGGGGTTAAGCATGTCTTTGTACCTTCTAGAAACTCATCCTATCTGAAACATCTATTTTTGATGTCCTACCAAACTTCTTCTATCATAGCAACCAGGTAGTGAGGATGGCAGCTCTGGAGGTGAGTGTTCATGGTCCTTTGACAGATCTCCTCCTTGGTTTCTAGCTGATGTCTTCTGTTTGTTTGACTATCACGACAGTTCTTTTTCACTTTCCCTACCACTGAGCTACACTCCCACTTCATAGGGCTGGTTCTTAAGGGTCCTCTTTTCCTCTGAAAAAAGTACTTGTTGCTCAAGCATTTCATCTGAACTAATCACCTGTTTCTGGTGATTTCCAGCCACTGGAAAATAGCTGCCAGCACTTTTTAGTAGTCTTTATTTTCCAGGTATTTGAATTCTCCCATTTCATAATGAATTAGGATTCCCCACAACACAATAAGTGAAAGAATATATGTCGCTGATCAAAATGTGTTAACTTTATCATTTTGTGATTTGAGCCAAATTAAAATGTATTTAGTTATATTTTTAATTATTAAACAGCTCTTATAAAATATTGCCTCATAGGAAAGAAAGAAATAGCATTTAATAGAGTGTAGTGTATTTTTTTTTCTCATTTACATTTATGAAATAAAAGAAAGTGAAATTCTGAGAGGTTATGTAACTTGTCCAAAAATCACAAGTGGAGGCGTTTGCATTTGAAATCAGGTCAATCTGACTCCACACACTTTTCTGTTTCCACTAGAGTACACTTCTACCTCATTAAGTACAAAAACTGTAAGCTCTGAATACTACCTTAAAATTGCCAAGTGGATATTTTTAAGCTGGGAAAAGGAGCATTTTAGATGATTTTATGTAATAAAACATCATCATAGAGTGTTACTAGCTCTTTGTATTGTGGGTAAAATGTAAACTCTTACTACTCAATAAATAAAAGAGACTTGAAATATCTAAGTGTTTTTTTTCAGGGCTTTCATATCACTTAATGAGAAGTCTCCTTTCATGCCTCAGATGATGACAGACTCCCATGTAGCATTTTATGTGCATGGCAAATTGAATGTACATGAGGATGGACTGTTTTTGCTGAGATGTAGTCTATTGCTGTTTCTTTAACTCTTAAGTTAGTATGTTTGAGATATTAAATGTCAAATTATACCTCATTGCTTTTGCCTAAAGTTGAGAATCTAAATAATCCAAAATTGATTTGGGGCAGTAGGGTAAAACAAAACAAAACAAACAAACAAAAAACAAGATATTTGATAGTAAAAGAGTTGAGCTATACTGCACCTGCTTCCATCTTCTATCTTCACTCCTAAGTAGCACAGAATGAACACCTCTTATTTTTCTCACTGCTTGCTTTTGTCTTCTGTTGAAATGATCATGCTTAATAAATTATTAGTCATGATTCTATAATGCTCTTAAAGATCAAACCTTCTCCAGAATTTAGGTTAGTGTGAAAGGTTTACCAAGCACTTAGAGGTGTCCAGCAGAGGCAACCAACTTTTATTTTCATTTATATTCATGGATATAGTTTTAAAATTCCATCTTTATTAATTAAAGCAAGTATGTTTGTATAGATTCTTTGGACCTGTCTCACCACAGGCCACCACCTTCTTCATAACCTTCTTCTTTTTCAAGACTCTTTTTTTTTTGGCTTAGCCATTCTCTTTATTTCTATTTTTGAAGTTTATTTACAGAGGATTACTTTTTGCCAGGTGTATGTCCGAAGGGCTTACATTGCCTATGAACTTAACAGTGTACAACACCGCCAGCTTAAGGACAACACCTGTGTGGTGGAGTTTCAGTTCATGCTGCCCACATCACATCCAAACAGGTGAGTTTGAGTTGGTATGTGTGCCTAAGCCAGCCGGAGGCCTATCAGGAGAGTTAGAGGAGCAATGAGTATGGCAGTTCCATTGTTTTTTTTAGCCAGAAATTTAGAGTGAAAAATGAACGGATTTGAACAGATTTGTTGCCTATTCTAGTTAAGATAAAAGTTTAGGATTACTCCATTCATTCTTGCGTGTATTATGTCATTGAAGAAATAATTCCTTCCTTTTTTTTTCCTTTTTACTAGTATATTCTTATTGGAGCTTTTCCAGAAAAATCACAAAAATATACCTTGAGTGGAATTGCTTTGCCTTTTTATATGTTTGCTATGGGTCAAAGTTGTACCAGAGCCAGTTTTATTTTATCCCCTAAAAATACCTGAATTTAGCAGTTGTAATCCCATCAGTTTTTTAATGAAATCACACTTCAGAACCAAACTTAATTGGCCATGCTAATTCTGTTACTCTTCCCTTCTGAAGACCTTTAAAATGTACATATGAACATTTGTTTTGGTATTTCTTTGTTTTGTTTTGTTTTTTAAGAGAGAGAGAGAGAGAATTTTATTTATTTTTTAGTTTTTTCGGCGGACACAACATCTTTGTTTTGTATGTGGTGCTGAGGATCGAACCCGGGCTGCAAGCATGCCAGGCGAGCGCGCTACCGCTTGAGCCACATCTCCAGCCCTAATTCTTTGTTTTTAAAATTAAAATACTTATTTGTCTTATCCCTCATTCTTAAAAACTATACCTAGATATTTTTAACTCCACATACATATGCTTATCCCTTCCTGTAGTTTCTTTTCTTTTTTTTTTTTTTCCAGTAATGCCACAGGAAATATAAATACACAGCCAATTTTAACCTGCCCCTCTTCATTTCTTCTTTATGGCCTTTGGTTCTTCGCTTGGTATTACAAAGTACGATGTCTTTGGGGATCCTTAGTTATAGACACCAGGAATGGTTTTGTTCTGAATTGCCACTTCACCCAAAGCAATAGAGCCTTTCTGGAGACAAAGAAGTCTGTGCTGAGACTTTTGGCCACTGGATGCCACTGTTGATCCAGCAGAGATCAGCAGATGAGCAGAGGCATCTTCAGAAAAGTATCTCTCTTCTTTGTCTCAGAAGATCCTTTTACTTCTCTACCTCAGAAATGCCTTATGGCTGGCAGAGAAAAGCATATATCCTTGATTTAGCAAGCATCTCTCGGTACATTTTTGCCTCCATGGATTTCAGAATCTCATTTTCTAGAAACGAATGGTTGTCCTTCAGCGAGCCGGGAAGTACTCATGGCACACATGGGCTCAGCACTCAGTCTTCTTTCTTTTCCTGCATTCCTTGAATAATTGTAGAGAACTACATGCTATACTAATGCTCTTTATAATTCTCAAGACAATCTCCCTTTCTTCCTGCTTTCTATTGCCTCTTCCCTTTGGGCAGTGATTTGTAGGGAGCCTGCAGGGCCGCCTCTGATTTCCTTCCCTCCTCATTGCTCCCCTGTCTTTCTGAATTGTACTCCCTGTCTTACTTTTTTTATTTGAGACTGTGTGTCCAGCTGGGTGAGGAAAAGTTGACTAAAAAATGAAGGAAATTCTTAAGTGCTTTGTTAAAAAAAATCTTATCTTTGCACATCAAGAGTATGAATTTCATCCTGATATGGTTTCAAAACATATATCCTCATCCCTCACATCTGAGATGTACACACCCTATGGATAAAGACCAGACTTAATCAATCCTGTTTTCTGTAGTCTCTAAAGTCTTCCCTGGTTAGTTTTGTGATTTTATTTTTCTTTTTTGAGGGAAGGGTACTGGGGATTGAACCCAGGGGTGCTTTACCACTGATCTACATCTCCAGCTTTATTTTATTTTTTAATTTTAAGACAGGATCTTACTAAATTACTGAAGTTGACCTTGAACTTGTAATCCTCCTGCATCAGTCTCCCACTGGCAAACGTTAGTAATATTAAAGCTGCTGGAATATTATCATTATCATTATTATTTATGTAGGTGTGAAGGTAAAGATGAATGCAAAATAAGAAAAGGTAAAATAATATTTTTGAAAGCCAGAAAAGTCTTAAAATTGCTTTAATCCTATTTTTTTTGTTTTGTTTTTTAAGATCTGTAGTATTTTTGGTAATTTAGGATCAGATAATCAGATTTGATCAGAAAATAATATACCCCATTGGGAGATTACAGCAGGAAGATCACAGGTTCAAAGCCAGCCTCAGCAATTAAGTGAGGCCCTCAGCAACTTAGCAAGACTCTGTCTCAAAATTAAAAAATAAAAAGGGCTGGGGAATGTGATGTGGCTTGGTGGTAAAGCATCCCTGAGTTCATTCCCCAGTACCCTCCCCCCCAAATATATATATATCCAGTTTTAAAGGATAGTTTATTCAGATAGTTAGTACAGATTTGCTGCTTGAATTTAGTTTTCTAAGACTCTGTATTTGCTTGCAAATACAATTTAGAGTTAGATCACATGCCACAAGTTAAGGGCTCAGTTTCTACAAAACTGCTCAAAGTTCAAAGGATCCACAAGTTGAGTTCCCTAGTCACCTGTACTTTTATTTATTTTATTTTATTTTATTTTATTTATTTATTTTTTATTGTTGGTTGTTCAAAACATTACATAGTTCTTAATATATCATATTTCACAGTTTGATTCAAGTGGGTTATGAACTCCCAATTTTACCCCGTATACAGATTGCTGTATCACATCAGTTACCTTTCCATTGATTTACATATTGCCATTCTAGTGTCTGATGTATTCTGCTTTCTATCCTATTCTCTACTATCCCCCTCCCCTCCCCTCCCCTCCCCTCCCCTCCCCTCCCCTCCCCTTCCCTCCCCTCCCCTTTTCTCTCTCTATCCCCTCTACTGTAAATCATTTCTTCCACTTGTATTATCTTGTCTTACCCCTCCATTCCTCTTGTATGTAATTTTGTATAACCCTGAGGATCACCTTCCATTTCCATGCAATTTCCCTTCTCACTTCCTTTCCCTCCCACCTCTCATCCCTGTTTAATGCTAATCTTCTTCTCAAGCTCTTCATCCCTACCCTGTCCTTGGTTACTCCCCTTATATCAAAGGAGTCATTTGGCATTTGTTTTTTAAAGATTGGCTAGCTTCACTTAGCATAATCTGCTCTAATGCCATCCATTTCCCTCCAAATTCTATGATTTTGTCATTTTTTAATGCAGAGTAATACTCCATTGTGTATAAATGCCACATTTTTTTTTATCCATTCATCTATTGAAGGGCATCTAGGTTGGTTCCACAATCTTGCTATTGTGAATTGTGCTGCTATGAACAAGGATGTAGCAGTATCCCTGTAGCATCCTCTTATTAGGTCTTTAGGGAATAGACTGAGAAGGGGAATAGCTGGGTCAAATGGTGGTTCCATTCCCAGCTTTCCAAGAAATCTCCATACTGCTTTCCAAATTGGCTGTACCAATTTGCAGTCCCACCAACAATGAACAAGTATACCCTTTTCCCCGCATCCTCTCCAGCACTTGTTGTTGTTGGACTTCATGATGGCTGCCAATCTTACCGGAGTGAGATGGTATCTTAGGGTGGTTTTGATTTGCATTTCTCTGACTGCTAGCGATGGTGAGCATTTTTTCATGTACTTATTGATTGATTGTATATCCTCCTCTGAGAAGTGTCTGTTCAGGTCCTTGGCCCATTTGTTGATTGGGTTATTTGTTATCTTATTGTCTAATTTTTTGAGTTCTTTGTATACTCTGGATATTAGGGCTCTATCTGAAGTGTGTGGAGTAAAGATTTGTTCCCATCACCTGTTCTTTTAACCAACTGGCTACAAAGATGGGGGTTCCCATAATCCCCCCAATTCAGTAATTCCCTAGAATAACATAACTTTAAGCCTTATCATTTTATTATGGAGATTATATAGTTCAGGGCCAAATGAATGAAGAGATACACAGGAGGAAGTCTGGGTTGGGGGGATCCTCAAACACAGCTTTCTTGTTCTTTATGGAATCAGAATGTATCACCTTCTCAGTACATCTATGTGTTCACTGACGAAGAAGCTCCGTGGAAATTCAATGTCAAGTTTTTATCAAGGTTTAATTTCATAGGCATGATTGATTAAGTCATGGTCTACATGATTAAACTCAAATCTCCCCTCCCAGAGGTCAGGCTGACTCAAAGTCCCAACCCTCTAATCACATGCTTGGTCTTTCTAGTAACCAGCTACCATTCTGGGTCAGCTGATCTCATCTGTTAGCATATACTCATGTGTGATTCCAAGAAGCTTATGGATAACAAAGACACTTAGAAATTCTAAGTGTTTAGAGTCTCTCTCCCAGTAACCAAGGAAAAAGACCAAATTCCTTATCATATAAATGGATCTACTCACTTTTAAAAAGGTTTAGTTACTTTTGAATAAAGTACTTTTCTATTTTTACAACTCCATTTTCTCCACCTTTTTTATTGGTGCATTACAGTTGGACATAATTGTGGGATTTGTTATTACATATTAGTATGCGCACACAACATAACAATAGAATTTGGCCAGTTTGGCTCCCTAGCACTTCCCTCCTCCCTCCCCACCTCCTACTCCTATTCTTTCCTCTGTTCTACTGCTCTCTCTTTGATTTTCATAAGATTCCCCCACATTTCTTTTCCTTTTTCCTCTTTAGCTCCCACATATGCCAACTCCATTTTTTTTTTATTCCTTTCTATTCTAATGAGTCTCGGAATATTTGAAGAGTATTTTGAAAATACATGTATTAGGGTCCTGGCTGCCAAGGTCTGATTCATTTTGTATTAGAGTCCATGTGACCACTTTTTTGCAGAACTCCTTTAATAATTCTGATAACACTGTAATTGAGAATTCACTACTTCTAGACCAACACTGTCCAGTAGAAGTCTAATGCAAGCCACATATGTAATTTTAAATTTTCTATTGACCACATTTAAAAGAGTAAAAGAAACATCATTAATTTTAATAGCATTTATTTAACCCAATATATGCAAAACACCATTTCTGAATAAAGTAAAAATGATCAATGAGATATTTTATACATAATTTATAGCATATCTCAGTACAATCACATGGCTAGTTACTGCCATGTTGCTCTGCTCAAATCTAGACCAAAAATTAATTAGGGCAATCACATTGAGTCTTCTGTTTTGTTAATGGTAGAAGAGGGAAAAAACAAACAAACAAATAAAAAAACCCTCTTATTCTTGCTTGTCTTGGTAGTTATAGGAATTATTCAACCTAATATTATTATTTACTATACTGCATATTTTAAAAATTATTCTGTGAGAATAAGAGAACAAGCATCTAAAGAATTTTCCTGAAAAAATACTCTGCTCCTGTCAGTTTGCAGATAGAAAGCTATATTTCATCCCAACCCATGGGGATTAAATAACTAGCCAAAAACAAATGACAAAACTGGAATTCCATCAGGTGACCCCATACACAGTAAGAGATTGTCATCTTGCTTTCACATTACAACTTACAAAGATACTTCTAATGACAAATTTCGTCTACTTCAAATGAACACCTAGCTAGGAATGTGAAGATCAACTGCCAGAAAGAATGATGCTAAAAAGTTGGTTAAAAAATTGTACTCTTTCCAAAGAATGTTTGGTCTGTTAACTCCAACTGAGAAAAATACTATAATCTGTTTTGTAGATTAGATGCCTTTTGGACAAAAGACCTATATCTTATTAGTACCTGTTTCAATTTTTAAAGAAGTAATCAAAATACATTTGCAAATGAGTATGGCAGCTCTAAGAAGGTAGAAGATAACAAACCTCCTTTTAGCACATTCAGGCAATTACTGTGTAGCCAGCATGTTTGGAACCTTTTTATTTTAATAATCTATGGTAGGACTTTATGTTACTTTATATATATATTGTATACTTTGTATTTTTTCTAGCATTTCTCTCAATATTTTCTTAAAAGGCTGATTATTAGCTTATTTTTAATCTCCATAACTCTCCTCCTCCTCCTCCTCCTCCTCCTCCTCCTCCTCCTCCTCCTCCTCCTCCTCCTCCTCTTCCTTCTTCCTTCTTCCTTCTTCTTCTTGCTAGGCATTCTTCTGTCAGAGTATGTTATCTTCTTGACCTTCTACCCCAAGACTTTAAATTTTTTTTCTGAGAACTGTAGTTATAACCTATTTGGTATTCCTGGGTGTTCTTCATCAGAGGATCCTATCAGAACTTCACTCAGGGAAGCTCCTGGTCTGGATTTATCCACCTCTTCCTAAATTCCCTTCACTTGAATAGCAGTTTAAGAATTGTTAGAAACCTGGGCTGGTGGTGTAACTCAGTGGTAGAGCACTTGCCTAGCATGTGTGAGGCCTTGGGTTACAATTCTTAGCGCCTGTCTGAAGGAGAAAGAATAATATGGGCTGGGGTTGTGGCTCAGCGGTAGAGTGTTGGATCCTCAACACCACATAAAAATAAATAAATAAACAAAATAAAGGTATTGTGTCTAATCAAAAAATAAAAATATTTTTTAAAAAGAATAATATTAGTTAGAACCCTGTGTATATGTGTGACACATGTGTATGTTTTTATGTGTTTCCTTTTTTACCTTCTTAGCATTTAAAAGTTATGTTCTATTATACATGAAATGTTTTGAAGGGAGAGGATTTTTTTTTTTTTTTTTAAGATGACTTGTAGCCAGTTAGCAGTTGTTCTTTAAGGAGACATGTGAGTTTCTTCAGTCATTTTCTTGGTGCAGGAACATTCAGGACAGCTCGTCTACTTCTAGGACCTAATTCTCTTGTCTAAGATTCCATAAGCCCAGCTCTTTAGTGAGTTCAGCTAGTTTTTTATGGATTAATTCTGAAGGTTAGATTATATGATTCAACATTCCCTTTTCTCTTTCTTTTAATAGTGAGTCTCAGGGGTCAGAGCCCAGGATGTGTTGTGTCTTTTCCCCCCTAGTATTACTCACTGATGCTAGAAAGGCAAAAGCTTGTTACACTGAGGCAGCATCCTGAATGCCTTTGTTTTTGACAATTTACTGAATCATTTGACATTCAGGATTTCACTTAGCTTTGGGCATATTAAATGCCTCAGAATAATCTGGAAACAAATAAGTATTTCAGTCTTCCTATGAATTTAGTACTCTAAAATATAGCTGTTTTATACAAACATGTAAGGTAAATTGCCCCATAAACACTGTTGCTATGCATATGGCTCTGTATATTTGAGAGTCTGGGAGTAAAAAATTTAATACTCCAAATGATTTTTATGTGTAACACAAACTAACAAACATGGGTTATTTAAAAAAAAACTTTGAATGTCTGATTCAAATAAGAACGTCAGAATTGATGCAGGAGATGGGAAGAATATGTTGTTGTACATTTCTGTACATATATAATCGATAAGGATCTATTGGTGTTCATTTCCACTTCTTAGATGGAAATCCACACTTTGGTTATGTTGGATTGCATTGTACCTTCTTTGCTATTTGCTCCTTGTGAATTTGGCCTTCTGTTTTATGTTTTAATTCAAGTACTTTCCTTTTCTTTTTCCTTTTATCCAGAAGAGGTTGGCTGTGTTCTCCCCTGATAACACATATTTTGGTCATGGCTGGATTTAGGCTGCCTGGCATTTTCAATGTTCAGCTGTCGGTGGATGGCCTCTGGACCTTCTTTTCATTTGTGAGGAAGGTTAGAAATCAGAAGCCTTTCACATGACTAATCAGCAGCCTGCTGCCATTCTTGAGAATTCTGATAATCTTTGACATCCAGAGATTAGACCCTTCTTTGGATAGTACTAAGACATTCAAAAGTCATCCAACTTGTAGCAATTTTTTATTTTTTTTTAAGCAGTGGGAACACTTGGTTGTAGTTAGCTGGGCAGAATGAGCTATAAATAAATAAAGTCCTACAGTGTTTGCTTTTGTGATTCAGGGTAGTCTGCTGATAAGATGCAAGCATCTGGCAGAAGAGAAGATTCTCAGCAGGTTTAAGTGCTTACCAAAGTGCTTTCCTGGATCCATGGCTCAGCCTCTAGTCTCTGCTGTGTTATTTTGGCACTCTAGACTTGTAAGATTGGAGAGTTGAGTTTAAAACTCTCAATATATCATTAGGGTAGCCCAAGGTCCCTTCTTGTCAAGGAAGACTAGCTGATTCCAGGGGGGAAGGAAAAGCAGAATCCAGGGCACCTGTAAATCCCTGTAGTTTTGTGCTGTGGGTTTGTAGCTAATTATACGGCAGGCAGCCGTAATATGCTGTAACCCTGTTGGCGTGCTTATTTCAGAAAGAGCGAAATCTTCCAGCAGAGCAAAGAGGTGGCTTTGTAGGGGCTGCAAATGAATGAAGCAACAATCATTTTATTGTAAACTAATACTTTGCTGCAGAATCTGGGCATCTGAACTTCAAGTGTGTATGGGGATGGGGGTGTGCCAATAGAAATACATGTTTCAGATGTGTTTTACAGCTCTTGATTTGGATTCTCCTGCAGATACAGTCACACAAGGAGACCACCACTGGTCACAGCCAGTCAAATTGCTCTTTCTCCTATGGTACTGCTGTTAGTGACTGCTAGTAGGTTATTCAGCCGACCTCTTCTGATTCTGCTTTGCTGCCTGATTTCAAAAGATTTGCCCTATACTGGCTCTCAGTCACAGCTTGATGTAACCACTGCTTGTTTGCATGCATCCTCATCATTTTCATATAGGTCTCTTTTTTTCTTCTTCAAGTTAGAAGGCAAAAGAATAGGGAGCATTTTTATATAATAGAAGATTTATGTAGGGCCAGCTAGACTCAAGCAAAATGAAATTCAGTTGGAAGGGATGGTAAAAAGGCTCAGAGAACTTGTGACTGCCAGAGAAGTCAGTGTTTCTTAAATTAAAGAAGGTTCAGCTAGCAGGCTGCAACTCCGACTTTGCATTCATATTGAAGCAGGCTTTCTAGCCATGCTGGGCAAGGCAGATCAATAAAATCAGAGATGACTTAATGCCAAGAACCTTAGAATTCAAAGGATTTCGCTTGTCCTTCTTTAAAGACCAAATTGATGTGGAATGCTAACTTCAGGAGCAGGAATGAGAAAATGCCAGGTCTAGGTTCTGGTTTGTTGACACCATGTTGAACATGTCTTTGGAAAGCATTCACTTTAATTTCTCAGTTATCATATCTGTAAAATGGAGCTAATTTACTAGAAGGAAAGTGATTGCAATATTTTAAAACATGAGAAGATTCATCATAATAAGTGCTTTAAATAATCCAAATAGCAGATTTGGGAAGTGAATTTATATTTCATTTATATACTTGAAAATATAGTTGATTGCCTAATAGAGATGGAGCACTTTTGCTACTTTTGCATGAGGAGTATACTGTGAAACATGGTAGATTTTATTTTATTTTTAGCCACATAAATGGAATATTTTACTCATCTTTGCACAAACTATGGATCTAGCCTTCTGATGTAATACTGTAGTGTGCAGTGTGCTGAATTTGTCATATTGTTAAGATGATAAAAGAGCCAGTGTAGGTGGAAAAAAAATTGCCTGTGTAGGATAATAAAATATATAAGTGAGCAACATGGACACCGTTAAGCATTTACCTGTTATATAAATAGTTTATCTTTCCTTCTCTAGTCATCTCTTCTCTGACCACACTAATTTTCATTCTACCAAAGAGGATAAATTCACCTCTTACATGATTGATTTGGAGGCCATCCCTTTAAAGATTGTACATACTAGGCGTTTTAGTAGTTTTTTTTTTTTTTTTTTTAACCCCATACTGTGTGTAAGGTGTATAATTCCCATAACAAAGCAGCAGGGGGCTCCCTCTGAGAGCTGGATACTTGATGATGTAGAAGGGCTGGCTTTTTCGTGGTGGTGTTCTTTTCAATTTAGGCCCTTTTCTCAGAAAAACTTGGCCATCATCCTGTGAAGACTCCCAAAGGAATTAGAGTGTAGCTATAGAAGCAGTAAGACCTTTTTATTAGTTTAAGAAATTGGTTAACAGTTGAGATGCTACTGGTTTCTAAACTCCAGAAACCTGCATGAATGGTCCCTGAAATTGCTTTGGTTGTAGGGTTCTTTCTGAACTGAGGTTCATGGTAAGAGACTGTGCAAATAGCCCCATTATTTAGAATCTTTTGCATCTTAAAAGGAACACTTTTCTATAGTCTCATTACCACCTGCAGTTTTAGTTTTTTGTTCAGTTACACCTCCCTTTCATCTAGAATCTTTGCATACTTTTCTTGTATTTATGAGGGCCCAGTGTGTTATGATGACTAAGAATTTCTTATAAAATAAGACCCATTCTCCTGAGTGAGAGCTCAAGGAATCCAGGTAGGAGAGGTTCAGGTTTTTGTACTTGGAGTTTGCTCTTGCTGTCTTATGAATTCACTCTGTGATAACAGGTTTGATGCAAGGAGCATTGCTACCCACAAATCACATGAGGTATACAGTTTGTGTGCAGTGATATGTCACAGCTTTTTATTTATATGGCCAGCTCAGTCTGTTCTGCTCCTTTCACTGCCATGGCAAGTGCATCACTTTCCTCCCTCTATCCTCCTTCCCACATATCATCAGCACCACCCACTATGTTCTGCCCATTAAGTCCTCTGTGTGCCAGAAAACTCCAACAATGATTAAATGCTGATCAAAGAATGTAAGGTTAAGATAGCAACCAATCAACCACTTTTTATTGCCCCAAAATTGTGGGTGGTAAGTATAACTTTGCCCATTTAACATTGAAAATAAGGATTTTTATTTGATTCTTTATCAGTTGAGGAAATGACTGACATTAAGATTTTAAGAAATAGTGGCAAAGAGAACACAAGAGCCTTGCCTTATTTCCCATTCTTATTCTAGTCTTTCTTTGATGATTTTGGCATATTCTTTATGAGAAAGTTCTAGGACTAGTCAGTTTTCAGTAGGGTTTTATTTATGAAGAGTCCTAGAATTTTTAAGCTAATATTAAAAAAATAATTATTACCCTAAATTCATTTAATTAAAAAGTATTAATTAATTTTAACCAATTATACCACTCTAGTGATAGAATCACTTATCATGATTTTCAGTTTAAGCTCCTATGGCACAGGGTACCCTCCATTCCTCTCCCCACAGAAGCAAGAATATGACTGAAAAACTGGAAACTCAGATCACTGGATTCTTTTCTTTAGAAGAGCATTTGTAGGTCCATTACAAATTGTAGAAAAACAATTAAGGTGTAGGAGAAACTGTGTAATCAACTTCTCTTATTACACCTTTAATAATAGAAACAAGAAATGAGTCTAAGAATCTTGTCAAGAATTGTATTTCATGTTGCAGCTTAAGACAACATACCATATCATATAGCTTGAATTAATTTTCATTAGTCTGTGTTTTACCAATACTATGAATAATTGTTTTATAATAGAGTTATTTTGAAAACTCCATGGCAAATACATTTTGACCCTTTCCTCAACAGCTGCTGTGGAGAGGTAGGTCAGGAGGCATGCCTCTTTGGAGGCACCCTGGGGGTTGAAGGGTAATGAGCACTTAATTATGTCTGCTGAATGCTAGAGCTGCCAAACCGGAGCTCCTTGTGACTGGTCTGTATCTAATCTGACAATTCTTTTATTATGGCTTTCACTAACCTATCAGTAACTAACTGTGGTTGTTTAATTACAGAGGGAACATCCCCACGCTAAACAGGTACCGTATGTTTAGTTTCTTTTCCAATTAAAAGCACCTCTCTCTCTCTCTTTTTTTTTCTTATAACTTTTTAGAAAGCGAAACCAGGAAAAATAATGCTACACTTGACAAGTTAATGTGTTATCTTCTGCTAGAGAGTCCTGAGTTCCCCTTTGGACAGATTAAATTACTATTTCTGTTTGAAAAACGTGTCTTCAGCTTTTCTTCAGCTGTTCTAAAAGCAATACTTGAACACATCAGTATGGAAAAACTCCTATTTAACTGTATGTGATAGGGAGTTTGTCTGCCTGATGTTCAGCTTTACTGAAAACATCTTTTGCTGAGTTCTGTTATTTGGGACTTTGAGGAGAAACCATTAAGGGTACTCCTATCTACAAATTGTTCACAGACTTTTCAATTTTTAGTTGCTCTAATTTGTTCCTCCTTTAAGAGGAGTACAAATCTAGATATAGTTGAGTTCATGTTTTAAGAGTTTGTTAGCTAATATTTTCTGAAATATTAGTTTTATAATGATTTGAAAGTCAAGTTTTAATTTTAAACCTATAATAAGATGAACATTGGAAAAATATATTTAGGTTTTGATATGTTCAGCCCTGTGAAGAGGTTTCCAGGCCAATATAACACAAGTGACTTTTAGTATTTACTTTGTGTTCCTCCTGCCTTTTGAGCCAAGCAAGGTAACACAATGCAAGTTTGAGAGAATAGCAGTTCTGCTTGGAGTTGAATCTACAAAGTGCGAAGGCAGTGAACTCTTTGTAGATAATGTTAGATGTGAAAATAATTATAGGTTTACATTTATTTTGTACCTCTCCCTGTAGAATATTAAACAATCAAAACTGATCATAGCTTTTAGAGTTCAGTTGAGATGTGGAGAAGAAGGCAGTGTTTTTATAGGATCCTCCAGTCTCCCCTTAGAGAGTGAACTTGGTTCATTCTGCCTGCCCTTAGCTGTGCTGGCCCAGGAGCATAGTAGTGAAGGGAAACTGAATAGTATATATTTCCCATGGGGTTCAGTCTAGGGTAAAAGATATTAACCCTATGTTTGCTACAAACACAGCCTGTTGATTTTGTAGAGGAAGTTCCATTTAAATGTTATCGGGAACCCTTATATCTTTTCTGTCTAATACCACATGGGTAGAAAAATACCTCAGAAAGTTGCTCCTTTAGTAAATATATTTGGTGATCCTAGAAAAGAACAGAATGATAGCATTTCTAGGTTAATACAGCTCATAATCCCAGTTTCTAGTGAGTGCCACATGTAAGACTTGCTTGATGTGTGTTTCATTTGTTTGTTTCACTCATGGTATCCATGGTTTCCTCTCCCACTCTGCCTTTCTATTCCCTAATATTGTCAAAAGATGACATACCTTTCCGTAGTCATCATTTACCAAAGGAATGAAAGCCAGGAGTGTCAGTCTCTATAGTCTGTGTGAGCAGCATTTCCATCCTATAAAGAATTCCATTGCCTTTTACAAGTATGATTTGCAATAGGGTGCAGTAAATACCCAGGTCTCAAGTTCACGTTGCTGGCTTTCTTCCTCCTGCAGCACTGCAGGTGGTATACTTTAAGGAGATTTTTGGGCAGTTCCCCAAAGTACAGGTGCCATGGCCTCACTCTGAACTTGCTTCAGATCAGTATGTCAGTAACATTTCAGGCAAATCCTGGAGGCATCCATTAGCTTGGTCCTTCCTAACAGGCTGTCCTGATTGACTGGGCATTCAGAAATACCTTGCAGTATTATTTATCAGTGCGTACTTCTGAGGTGCATCAAAGAATATTCAGATTCATTACAGTTTAGATTGAACAAATCAGTTCAGTTCTCTTTAAGCATCTTCATTTAGCAACTATTTGTCATGCTTACACATACTTTGAGACCCATGCTCTGCTTTTCGTATCTTGCTGGAAATTATTAAGAGCTCTCAATGAAGATATTTTTGCTTTGGTATAGAATTGTTTAAATATAAAAAGGAAATTTTGCAATTTGGGGTTAAAAAAATGTCTCTCTTTTAAAAAGAGAGGACTATAATTCTAACTATCCCTATCAGCCCATTAAAGTAAAAGGTAAATACCTCAGTAAAGTTCATTTTATAGACAGACTTGTTTCTGTACCATAAATAATGCTTTTTTGTAATGATTTACTAAACCATTTTATTCTTCTTAATTAGAATTCTTATTTTATATACATGTGTTTACCTATCTATGCATCTGTGAATACTTAACCTATCACAGTTCCTAGAGAAAAAAATGCCTGAAGTGTTGCATAATTACTCAGTTTGCATATTTCCTTTTAATGGAGGGAATGTTTGGGGAGGGGGAAGATGCAGGATGGTTTTTAACCCCTATGTGGTATTCATTCATCAGACATGTCATGCTGTGAAATTCCTGACACAACTTAACATTTCTATTTAAAGAAACTTTGATGAAAATTTAGTTTGTTTGGGGAAATTCAAATGAAACATGAATCTAACAAAACAACCTTGTCTATAGTGGGCAAAAAACCATACCTGCTCTGAACCTGACCCTACTTAGAGTTTTCTCCTATCTTCTTTTCCCTGTTGTTACCTCCCAATCCTCATTCCTACCCTCCTTGTCTAATGAACTCGATTGAATTGCCATTTAGAATGTCCTTCTCCTCCAACCTCAACCACTATGGCATGACTCATGTAGCTAGTGTCAGCGATGTGCTGTTGGACAACTCTTTCACACCACCATGTCAGCGGATGGGTGGAATGGTCTCTTTTCGGACTTTTGAAGATTTTATCAGGTAAGATATTGTGGAACTGTGTTTGTATAAGGGGAGCCATGGATCTGTCTATTTTGGGGTCTCACCTTCCCCAGAATGGCCATGAACTAGTTAAAGAGGTATCACCCTTATTGTATATGCCTTCAGAGAAATATATATCCTTTCATTTCCATCTCTCATTCAGACTCTTCAAGCCTCTGCTTGTAGTATGAGCCTGGTCAGAAAAAAAAAAAAAAAGAAGAAACAAACAAAAATCATCTTTTCCTTAGAAGCTAACAGAAGAAGCTGTCTGCTCTGTGATGAGTGAAATGTCAGGAGAAATTAAACACAACACTAGAGTGAGCCCCACCAGAGACGATACATCTTTTGATTAAATGCATTCAGCATCTATCTCTTGATGTATACTGATGCATTACCCTAGGGGGAGGGGTAATTACATTGGTCTGTCACTGCTCCAGTCCCAGGCTCTTTCTGTTACTTTAAGACTGATGATGACAGCAGTGCTCATATCTTACATATAGCGAAACAAACAAAACAAAAAAAGCACTAGATCTTTCTTTTTTAAAAAGAAAATATATATATGGTTTATTAAAGTTTAAACAATCTATCCTCCTAATTTCTGCCACTTGGTGAAATTTTGCATGTCATCTCTAGCCACTGGTGATTCTATTCAGTTGACTATTGAGCACAGGGCAGCATAGATTATTCTTTTAGACTGAGCTGCCAATGGTAGCATTAGTTTCCTGCCACTTAGGTTTTCTGCCACTCAGATTTTCATGGTGGGTGTTTCTCTGTATTTTTCAGAATATTTGATGACGTGATGGGCTGCTTCTCCGACTCCCCACCCCAAAGCCCCACATTCCCAGAGGCAGGCCATACATCTCTATATGATGAAGACAAGGTATAGTGAGTAACCCCTTTGGGAGACTGCTTTGTTCTTTCAGATACAGGACTTGTACTATATACTATCTTTCTGACTTTGGAACATATGGAGACACAGGACTTGTACTGTCTTTTTGACTTTGGGATATGATAGAGAAGAACTTACTTTATAAGCCTACTTTACATTTTTAAATTTAATGTGCCTCATCGAAGTATTTTTGGAAACAGGTCATGAATTTTTTTTTCCTTTTTTTTGTGGTACTGGGGATTAAACCCAGGGGTGCTCACTACTGAACTACTTCCTCAGCCCTTTTTGTTTTTGAGGCAACCTAAGTTCTTCAGGTTGGCCTCAAAATTTCAATCCGCCTGCCTCATCTTCTGTAGTAGCTGCAGTTACTGGCATGTATTACTGTGCCTGGCTAAATTCTTAATTTAAAGAAATACTAATTAATCTTAGAACCCATAGTGTAGAATGGACTCAGCTATATCCATTGCAGCTGCCTCTCAGTCTCTGCATGTTGTTTTAAAGATTTGAACCTTGATTGCTGAATTTTTACTCAGTTATGGTTTGTATCTTTTCATCTTGGTGTTATTATAGTCCTCAGGGAATAGTAGATTTTTAGACTGCAGAAAAATAGATATTTGTTTAAAACTTCATACTTTGATGAAATCTCTTCTTTTCATTTCTTAGTGAACACATTGTTCTGTTCTTCACCTACAACATTATTTTCCCATAGTTTGGTACTTCCGATGTTGGATGAACCATAAGGAGATATTTTACTTGAGAATATGGTCAGATGGTTTCTTTCACTCATTTCTCTTCACATTCATTGAAGAATGGTGGCAAATAAAATGGTTTAACTCCCATTTTGGTAGTGAAAAAGTTGAGACATGGTAGTCTTCAAGTTCATGTCAAGTCAAGAAAAAGCTAATTCAAGCTAATACCTTTGCTGGCTTATCTTTTATGTGTTTTATTTAGTTTCTTTTGTGGCTGTTTGGCAGTACTTCTGTTTGCTTATTCCTACTGATTAGAAAACCAGAACAATCTATGGAGGTGGACTTCTTTTTATGTTATTCTGCCAGGTACTATAACTTATTCCTGCTTCTGTGTTAGCCAGTGTCATCATTTCTTTGGTTTGTGTTCTTGGGTTCCAGGTCCCTAGGGAAGAACCAATTCACATTCTGAATGTGGCTATCAAGACTGATGGTGATATTGAGGACGACAGGCTGGCAGCAATGTTCAGAGAGTTTACGCAACAAAATGTAAGTCCTTGATTAAGCGAAGCTGGTGGTGGCCCTTCCTGCTGGTTGTCAAAGGCATCCCCCACCCCGCACCAGAATGGGGATTGAACCTAGGGCCTGGCACATGCTAGGCAAGTGTTCTACCGCTGAACGTTTTTTTTTGTAGGGTGGCACTAAATTGCTAAGACTGACCTCAAACTCCTCATTATTTACTGGAATTATGAGTGTGCAACACTGTGCCTGACCAAAACCATCCTTTTATCCGTTGCTACTTGTAAGGTTTATCATTTATAATGGCTATGTCTTTTATCATAACCATCAGAATTGTGGCTAGTTCTGCCTATAAGGATAAAATTCTAAAGAAATTTGGAGGGGGGTACTGGGGATTGAACTCAGGGGCACTCAGCCATTGAGCCACATCTGTAGTCCTATTTTGTATTTTATTTAGAGACAGGGTCTCATTGAGTTGCTCAGCACCTCATTTTTGCTGAGGCTAGCTTTGAACTCGCTATCCTCCTGCCTCAGCCTCCTGAGCAGCTAGAATTACAGGCATGTGCCACCATACCCAGCCTCTTTTATTTCCTAATTCCACATGTGTAAGCCCAAACACAACACAAATCCCTTCTTTGTCTTTCTCTTCTTTCTTAGTTATGCTTCCATCCTCCTTTCAATTTATATCAGTTTGATATCTCACATTTATAAACTCCATAGTCTGAACTTAAAGTCTCATCATTTTCCTTCACCTCTCACCTAGAAAGTTTTTTCCTCCCTTTCTCCCTTCTGCTTAAGAACTGTCTCAAATTTTACCTCTGGTGAGGACTTCTGAGTAACTCATTAACTCTGAGTAACTCCCTTGAATTACTCATTACCATATATTTATTAGCAATAAGAATAGTTTTTATTTGGGCTTGGGTGGTAGCTCAGTGGTAGAGCACTCGTCTAGCACGTGTGAGACCCTAGGATCGATCCTCAGCACCACATAAAAATAAATTCATAAAAGGTATTGTGTCCACCTACAACTAATAAATAAATAAATAAATAAGAATGGTTTTTAACTATAAAGATTCTTATAGTGAAATTGAGGGGACAGGATAGGCATGCTGAAAACGATAATCTGTAGTTAATTTTGTTGTATGGTGCTGAGGATTAAACCTAGAATTTCACACATAGTAGGCAAATGTTCTACCACTGAACTACATACATCCCACTCCCTACAGTTAACATTTCGTTATGGTATGTCATAAATGCCAAAGCACCCTCTTAAACTGCCTTTAATTTGGTGTAGCTTGGTGGTAAACTGTTTGTCTAGCATGTGTGAGGCCCCTATTCAACCCCCAGTACTGCAAAAAAACTAATACAAAACTGCCTTTAATGGCCAGACCCATGTGTTCTCTTTGAATGGATAGCACTTAGTCTACAGTGCTTGTTTTAGAGAAAAAATTCAATAGATGTTTCAAAAACTTAATTCAGCAGTATAAACAATTAGTGCCACTAGCATTCAAATCATGTAATTCTAATGATAGATACCTAGGGAAAAGTTGGAAACTTTGTAATTAACATGCATCAGCATTTACTCCATAATACTCTCAGGGCACATAGACTAGCTATGCCATCAAGGATCGCAGTGGCCGACATGAGTAAAAGGTACTTTCAGAGAAAGAAAAGTAGGTGACATGCCTGGGAATTTTTCTTTAGAAGAGCAATTTACCTTCCTTCTTGTTCTTGGTCAGTGACCCCATAAGGCCAGTGAGGCCAGTGACCTTTAGTGGAAGAATCCAAAGTTGTATATGGTGGCTGCCACTACTGCTTCATGAAATAAATCTATGAAAGTTTCTTCCCAGGTTTTGAAGCACTGATTGCCTGTATTTGATTTTTTCCATAATTGACCACAACTTTAGATTATTTATCACCTTCAGATCTAAATATTGTATATCATCACACAGATTTAAAGAGGTAGGGTCTTTATTTATTTATTTATAAAATATACAAATTTATTTAACATGAATAAGCAATAAGGGATTATTTTTTCCTTTATTTGACTTATAAGCTGTGACACAGAGAAATCTAGTCTTTGCCTAAGGTTATTCAGAAGGGTCAGACTGTGCTGACATTCCAGGCCAAGAGAAGCTATTAACTGCATCAGGTATTGTGTTTATCTAGAAATATTTGGCATTTTCATCTCCTTATTTAAAAATATATATGAAAGAAGAAAAGGAAGGAAAAGCAATTTAAGAAAAGAAAGCTGAAGTGATAACTAGTTTTGTTTTTCACTTCATGATCATGCTCATAGCAGTTTAGAAAGTTTTTTTTTTAACATACGCATTAAACTATCAAATAGGTTGATCCAAATTGTCCAAATAATCTTCTAGTCCCAGCATGTCTTTTTTTCTCTCATAGAAATTAGGATCATATATTTGTAAATGACTTGTGGAGGAGATTGAAGCAGTCAGTGTAAATGGAGTTTCTCCAGGTGCTGACGCCTAATCGCTGGGTAATAGCTGTGGACTTGCTGTGAGACCCACATTATTACAATGTAATCAGAATCCTGTTGCTCTGCTGTTATTGTCAGCCACTTGTGGAATTTTAAAAGCAATAACAATTTTGATTTTAAATCATGGCATTATTAAAGTTATTTTCTTCCCTTGCCAGAACATAGCTATTGATGCTTGCCTTTGAAGGACCTGACTATAGTGGAATTCTTTGTTGGTGTCAGAAGGAATGCTTCTGTTCCTGGTTACCACCACACCCCTTTTCTTTCTACACAGTTTTTTCCTTATTGTAGTGTCAGTATTTGGTTATTTATGCTAAGGAGCATGATGATAGTATGGAATATTTTTTAAGTGTGGTTGGATCAAAACTTACATTTGACCTAGGAATTTATTATTAGAATTTATATATAAAAAATTTATTTTTCCTGTGTTTTTTGCTTGTACTGTTAGTAAGGTCAATTTATTACTCAGCAATACTGTAGAAGAAATAGAGAAATACGAGAAAATGTCCCAGAAACATGCTTCTTTATAAGGGGAAGCAAGTTTGGATTTAAAAAAAAAAAAGGTGGGGAAGCAAATTTAGATTTTAAAAAAAAATGAAAATTAAGAATTGGCTTGTGTCAAAACACATTCTACTGTCATGTATAACTAATTAGAACAAATTTAAAAAAAATAATTGGCTTTTGAACATATCTCTTGGTTAGAGTTATAGCAAGAAATGTTATCAAACTTAAGTCTGGATGTAGGTTGTAAAAGGCCATGTATTTTTTTCTGTTTGTACTATTAATATATTCTCTTAAGTCATTCAATTGGTGGGATCGTTTTTTCTATATGTTGCCATGTAGCCCCTTTGTTAGTACTCTTAAAAGCATGTCTTTCATTTAATTCACTCTGTTTCTTTGCTTTTTGAGGTAAGTGAATAGTAAAGGATAGAGAGAGGCTAATTTCCAGAGGTCCAAGACTCTCTTAAGAGGCTATCTTGAGATTTCTAGTCTTTGTTTACTCCTAATATACCATTTGCCTATGCCAAGAAATAACTCCATGTAAAGTAAGTGGGAATTGTTTTAGAAGAACTGAAAGGTTAGGATTTGTTAGATTCTAGAAATGCTATATCTAATGGTAGGTAATATCTATATTCTAAATAAAAGTTTAGAACCTATTTTCTGTTTCATAGAAAGTTCTTTATTTTCATCTACTTGATTTCATTTAGCTTATACATCAGTAGTATTAATCTTCACATTTAAATACACAACCAATTACTTTAATTTCTAAAAACATGAATTGTAGGCTTACTTTGGTGTGAAGCAATTCTGACAGAACTTAGGTGATTTCATATAACCCTTTCTCTTCCCCAAAGTTTTCTTTCAATTTTTTTGCAAATCAATATAAAACCCATTCCTTAAGACTTAGCCACAGGAGCCATGTTAAAATCTGTTTATTTGTAAGTTTGAAGATTCAGAGCTGAGATTACAAATATCCAAATAGGGTGCTTAACCCAAACAGAGTGTTACAAGGATTGAACAGGGTAAAATTTAGATTGAATGGAGATGTCATCTATCTTATTTTATGTGTTTGTTCATAGAAAGCTACCTTGGTTGAACATGGAATCCGACGCCTTACTTTTCTGGTTGCACAAAAGGTATTGATTGACATGGAAATTGTATGTGTATTTCTTGGGCTCTTACCACAATTTTTAAAATAAAGTGGGATTGTAGTAATATGCTTATTTACAGAACTTATGCAGAGAAATAACTTTTCCTATAAATTTAATTTTTAATAAACATTAGACAAAACATTTGAGATTCTGGGAAGGGCTTTCTAAACTCATTACTCAGTTCATTTAAAATGTTATTACTAATTGGTGGTTTCTATTGTTTTTTTTCTTTCTGTCTTACTTGAAAGGATTTTAGAAAGCAGGTCAACTGTGAAGTGGATCAGAGATTTCATGTAAGTAAAAGGAACAATTATGAAAGACGACTTATTGTTTTATCTGTTTGCCACCAATAACTGAAATAGAATATATCTGAGTTATTTAGAAGGGTTTAGACTGCTGATGTTTGGTCTCTCTTCATTTAGAAAGTATTATGATGAATATTCAATCCTTCTATCAAGTGTTCCAGCAGAAGTTTTTTTCCTTTTTTTAAAAAATCTTATAATGAATTCTTAATGTTTCTCTGAGAAATAGTTAAGGATGAGCATATGCTTTTCTTCAGATGAATAAGGTAGAAGTAGGAACTAATAATTTCTTCTGTGCACATAGTGAATCAATAATCAAAAATAATCAGTTGTACTTTGAGGTTTTGGCTTCTACCAAATATGGATTCAAATTCTATTATCAAGAAATCTCACTTCTGAAGAATAGTGATTTATTATTAAAAATGCTGTAGCCGAGCCAAAGTTTCTATTTTTATCTTATGTTAATTCTTTTTTTTTTTTTATTTCTCCACCCACCCCCATCTTATGTTAATTCTAAGAATAAGAAATAAATAAAAATTAGGTATTCTTTTGTTTGTAGTTCCATTTAACTGAATTGACTTAAAAAAATTTTTTTTGTAGTTGTAGATGGACAGCATTTCTTTATTGTTTGATTTTTATGCTAAGGATCAAACCAGGGCCTCACAAATTCTATGTGGTGCTCTGCCACTGAGCTAGAGTCCCAGCCCTTGAATTGACTTTTAATATGTATGAAATTAAAGTTTTTATGTGAAAGACAACTAAGTTAATAGCCTGGTATCTCAACTGTAGTATACCCATGTGATCAAACCTAGTATGATGACAGCAGTAAAGTGAAAGATCTAGTTCACAGTCAAGATGTCATTCTCAAAATGACTGATTATAGTCAAAATATCTCACTAAAAATTAATTCTAATGTAGCTAAGAAAGATTCCAGAGGATGTTAGGAAGTCTCAATTTTTCTGATGAAAAATTTTATTTCATTTTGCTTTTCTGTTTGTTTTGTTTTAGCAATTAAGATAATCTAGTTTTCAAGCCCTACTCATTTGTAATAATGAAGATAACATTTGAGATTCTGGAAAAGACTTTCTAAATTCAAGGACCTATGTGTGATTGCTTTTATTGCCCTTTTGTTTATTAAGTCTCTAACACTTGATATTTTGTTTCTCCTCTTACAATTCACCTTGCTGAACTAGTCTGTAGAGAACCAAGAGAGCCTACCCTGCAAACTAAAGAGCTAGGATTTTCTGAAATGCTTTAGGAAATGTTGTGGACTATACAGCTCCCTTGTGTTATTGATGTCAGGAAATCAAGCAGAGTGCAGATATATATCAATCAATAACTTTAAATAGGAAACTGAAGTCACTGGAGAAGTATGAGGAGCTTAAAGAGAACCCTGGGGCTTTAGGAAGAAAAATCAGGAGCTTAGAGAATAAAATTGTTATTTGGGGACAGAATATGAAAGCCCATGAATAAACACTGTGACTGGTCAGAGCTAAGATAGACATACCATAGTCATCCCTGGATTTTGGAAAAGTATCGGTCAAGGTTCTTAAATGTTAGTGTGCTTTTTCTTTTTGTCACTGAGTTTGGAATAATAGCATATTATTTTGGGGAATGATGCTGAGTTTGTAAAATTCTTTTCCTTATTGTTAATAGTGCAGACGGAGTCTTCATGTCTCTAGTATACTAACTGGTTTCCTATAATAAGCATTCCATGATCAGTTACAACAGTTCACTAAATTTTTTAACTTAAAATTACTCGTTCTCACTAACATTTTAAAAAATTATTTTAGGCTATTAACTAACACACAAAATAAAAGCCGATTCTTATCTCTCTGAATCTATGTCATGTCCTAGAGTATGTCTAACAGCTTGAAGACGTTTCCTCCCCACTGTCCTAATATTTCTGGATTTCTGTTCAATGGGGACATGTTTAGGCAAAATCTGTTAGGAAATGAGATCAGCAGGAGGTCTTGCCTGGCAATCACTGTTCCTATTTATAGTGGCATTGAGTGGGAAATCAGTGAAATTATCAAGTGACTTGATTTGTCCTGAGTGTAGGAAAGTCTGCTTTAGAGCATAGAGAACATTAAGGTTTAAGTGTAGACTAGATTTGCATTAAAGAATTGAATGTCAGAGTAGTTGGGGTGCTTTATGTTATGTTCCTTAGAAATGGTTAGTGATTTCACTGGGGACAAGGGCAACTATTACTGAATTCTATCCAGGATCTACAATGGCCAGGAAGCCTTGGCAGAAACTGTACAAATCCAGGGCTTGCTATCATAGTGCTCCTGTGAATTTGTCTGTTGGTGGTAGCTTGCCATTCATGAAGGATGCTTAGCCTCTGTCATGTCATTTGATATGTGCTTGGCCATAGTTAGTGTAGTGTGAAAAATAGGAAGCTTTCCAGGAGTGTTAGAGATGAATCCCTTGATCTCTCTGGCTTCTTGGTAATCCACTGTGATGTATGCAGCCTACCTGTTCTACACTGTGAAATCCCTATATTATTGAATAGAAGAGAGAATGCACACGTGAGGGGGCAAGGAGAGAAGGAAGGTTACCAAGTTTTGTTCAGTGTTGTTATGGAATGAAGCAAGCTATGCTATTTCATAGTCATGGTCTTTCAGACTGCTTCAGAACTAGAACAAGGCAAACGAGGACCAGAAGAGAAGTTCCTGGAGAGTGTGTATATTTTGAGGTGTTTATTCAGATATCAGTGCTGTCTCTAAGCATTTCCAGTACTGTATAGTCACCATAGTCCCCAGAAAGCCAGCCACTCTAGCCAGCTTTACTCTAAGTGGGGACTTGTTCTGAGATGGCAATGCTCACTGAAATGCCTTTATTTTATTTATTTTTATTTATTTATTTATTTTATTTATTTTTATGTGGTGCTGCGGATCAAAGCCAGTGCCTCACATGTGCTAGGTAGGTGCTCTATCACTGAACTACATCCTCAAGTCCAGCAAAGTGCTTTGTAAGGAGACTAAAATGCATATTTTCAGGATTTCTTTCTTTCCTTTGCGACTTAAATCAAAACATCAGGTCCAAAAATTGTGAAAAGATTCTAATCAAGCAGTTTTGCATCTGTTAATAAAATGTTTTTTTTTCCTTTCTTACATGTAAGATTTGATGAGACTTTTTAAATTTTTGCGCATTTCCCAAGAAATAATTGTAGTTTCATAATTGTTATATGAGTGACTCCCACTTTAAAATTAAATGTTTTGGATTATTTAAGTTTTGAGGGATGAGCTCACGAACAGTTGTCAAGTTTCATAATTCATGTATTTATGTGTATATTTCTGTCTATTCTTCCTTCTTTCCTTCCTTTCAACCTTTCTTTCCAAAAAGGTAGTTCTGTTTGCTAGTGGACCAACTATGAGTTTTCAGAGGGTTTGGTATGGGTTTTTGTTTTAATTACAGTCTATATAATTAGTTCTCAGCATGTTGAGGTAAAAGAGAATTGCACCAGCAAGCTCCCAATTTCTTCATCTCATTAGGTTTTTAACACGATTATTAGTATCATAATCAGCTATGATGTTTTCTGTTGCAGGTTTTCACATTCTCTGATTTGCAGGGTGTCTTGATTGGCTAATTTAGGCAAATTATTTTGATTGTCTTGATGATGGTTGGCTGATTAGAACACAGCAGGGGTATAATTTCTTCCTGAGAAATGTTGCATTCTTTTGTTTTTGGTACCAGAACACTAAGAGGGTTTTTCTTTGTGTACATTCAATTATGATATTTGCCCATAACACTAGTAGAATGCCTGGAAAGCAATTACATTAGTGATGGAATAAGCATGAGTGTTGTTAGTGGAAAAATTGGCAGTATGAAGATGAGGTGAGATGAAGGATCAGACTTTTGGATTTCTTTTCTGTGGTTCTGTGGTGATGTTTTTTGTTTGTTTGTTTGTTTTGTTTTTTGTTATTGTTGTTTTTGTTTTGTTTTGTTTTGAGTGGCTTTCTATAAAAGTCTTCAGACTTCTGGTCTCCCAAAGAATTTCTCAATGGTCCTGCTTTCCCATTACATGAAAGTTCTTACCACCCCCCTTTTTGAATGTTCGATATTTAAATTTACTGTGGAGCTAAAAATTTGCTCACATGTTTGAAAAAAAAAAAGTTTGCTTTTATATCATCTCATGATGTCTTTTTTTTTTAAGCTAACCTTAATGAAATTTTTTTTTTAACAATTTGCTCAGTCTTGTCACCTACACATAGTTCACCCTCCACCAAAATCATTTTCTTTCATTATTTGCAATAAAAGTATTTCCATTCAAACCATTTGCTTTTGTGCCTGCTATTTACTATAAATTTTCTTAATTCGTTTAGTGGAAAAGAAAGCATTTTTTTATTGGTATTGTTTCTGAAGGAAAATGGTTTTGTGTTTGAAGGAAAATGTAATAATGTGTATGATTGGATAAATGATATACTAAATAATTATTTTAATTAGCTAATAATAGTTCAGGCAGAATAGAAAAATATATACTTAAAAATTATATTGTCACTCTCCTTGATGACTTTTCTTTCAGGGAGTTAGTTCCATGGAAAGATTTTGTTACCCATCCTTTTTGACATGTGTTACTTTCTAGGTAATACAGTGAAAGCTAAAGTTCACTAGAATAAAGCCAAAATTAGATTATATAAATCCATGAGCATGAAATCTACTGACAACTCAGCTGAATGTATTCCTGCTTCACCTTGAAGTTATCCCCATGTGCTTCACTGTCACTGGGGCAGGGGGAGGGGAGAACATCAGAGAATTATTTAGAACAAAATGTCATTAGTAAAAGATCAGTTCTGTGTAAAATCCACCTTCAAAGGGCTTTTAAAGACCCAACTCTGGACAAGTGATATCCCTGGGCATAGTAAATGCACTTGTAGAAGTATGTTAAAATCACTTTTATAGTTAAAACACCGAGAAAAATATGAAAAGGTGTATTAACTGTGCAAGGTAAGGATACAGTATGATACCTGTGGAAAGTATTCAAGTTTTCAGTAAATTCATAAACCACAAGTTTTTAGCACAAGTTTTGCTTTGTTCGTTTGTTTTCTGCCTCCTCTCCACCAAACAAAGTCTGAGTTTTCTAGGGGGTCTTTTTGTTGTTCTGTTGTTTTGTTTTGTTGTCTCATGAAGCTAAATCCTCTAAGGAGACGTTTGGATTATAAGAATATATTATAAGAATAGAGTAATGATGCCCTGCACTTGAGAGGTGGAAGGGTATGGCTATTGCATCAGAGAGACCCTAGTTTATGTTCTATGATCCTGGGCATATCACTTAAACCAATACTTGCTCATCTGTAAAATGGGGGTCATAAAGACTCCCTTGAGGTTGTTGTAAACATTCACTGGGATAACATATGAGAATGACTGCCATCTAGAAGATTTTCAGTACATCTTTTCTTCATGGCTTCTAAAGCCCACTGAAGGATATGTAGGCAGCTAGTCCTGGTCTCTTTGCCTTGTACCAATAAGTGATTATATTGCACTCATAATGAAGAAGATGCCTAATGAAACCTCCTATCGAGGCAAATAGTAACGACTTGATTCCAACACTGCCAGTAGAGCTTTCCATCCGAGAAACAGGGGTATTTGGTGTTAATAAGTTAAATTTCAGAAACTAATGAACTCTACTAATTGAATTCATCTTTGTTAATTAATAAGGTTCTAGTAAATTGGTTGCTTTCTTGTGTAATGCTCTGCAAAAGAGCGTTAAGACCTAATGATTATAAGTTCACTAGTTCTACCCTTTCTTTCCTATAGAGTGGTAGTGTCCAAAGTAGTATCTAATAGTTTTCTTTGTCTTGAAATATTTTTTATACTCTTGACATTATTGACTTGAGAATGAATGTAGTAGGGGAAAAACACCACGGACTGAAGATTCTATGCTGTCTATCTAGTTTGCATTAAGAGTTTGTTTAGGAGAAACTTGGGAAATCATTCTAGTAACTATTATTGCAGTGTCTGCAGCATAAGGGTAATGTTGGTTTTATTTGCCAGATTTTGCCAAGACATCACCCAGGAAGTTTTAGTTTGAGACATGAAAACATTATAAATTTTTTTACTTTGGAGACAGGAGATACTTCAGATATCTAAACTTAGGTAATGTGGTAATTTGAGAATTTGAAAGTGAGGTCAAAGTGATGATTACTCAGAGGACCATTCACATTCTATGGACTAGGCTTAGATGAGGAGCACGTTTTCTGGAAAACTGTTCTAGATGCCCAGCTTCTTCTATACTGTTTGTTTGTGGAAGGCCACATCTATGAAGGACTGACACATTTTACCCACTTCTTTAACAGAGAGAATTCCCTAAGTTTTTCACATTCCGAGCAAGGGATAAGGTAAGGACTGATTGCTAGATTCCTACCCTTTGAATTTTTTTTTTCCTGTTTTCTTATCTTTCCCATTCTTTCTCTGATTGAACTTGTATTTCTCTTTGTTTACATGTGTTTTAGAACTAAAGCACACTCCCTTCAGAACGAGTTTGATTTAGGAAACAATCAAATGTGTTGAGCTACCCAAAGAAAACAATAACTTTCAAAATCATCCCTATCCTTCAAAACAATCCTAATGATGTGATATTAAACAATACTGCATTATAGAATTATTCTTGTCACAACTTATGTTCAACTCTTGTTCCCATGCATTTGTTTTTCAATTTTAAAGTATAGTAGTTCATACTATGTTGGTTTCTTCTTGTTACCAGCTTATATTTTTGGTGCTGGCTCACTTTTCACTCAGTTGACATGTACTCTGGAAAAACAATTTAGTTTCAAGCAAACACACAGTAAATGTACTAATAAAACTTTTGAAAAAGATGCATAATTATATATCTGTGGATATATTAGGTTCCAAAGCCAAATACCTTTTTTGAAAAATGATGTTTATTTATTGGGCATTTACTGTGTTCTTTGTAGTGTGTCATAAATGGTAAGATTTAAGTTCTGTCTTTTAGCATTTTAGACTTCTTGGGTAAACCTAAAACATCAGCATGTGAATAAATGTTAATGTGAAGCAGTTTGTGGTTAAGGGTAAAAAATGAGTTACAACATTAAATGCCATAGGAGTTCCAAGGGAATTGAAATTTTTTGCTTGTTTGTAACTTTTTGTTTGTTCATTTTTGGTTCTTTAGTACCTGGGAGTGAACATATGAGTCCTTAACCACTGAGCCACATCTTCAGCTTTTTATTTTTTATTTTGAGACAAGGTCTCATTAAGTTGCTTAGGGCCTTGCTATGTTGCTGAGGCTGGCCATGAGTTTTCAATCCTTCTACCTCAGGCTCTCAAGTTGCTGGGATTATATACATGACCAACATGCCCAGTGTCTTTGTTTTTAATGGGGAGCATCACCACTTGTAAAAGCATATATGTTGAAAAGTTAAGTGCATGGGTACCTTAGTCCCTAATCTTACATAAGTTATAGCAGTAGCCTTGGCAATATCTTATATGTAGCTCATTTTCTTTTGCTTATTAGTGTATCATACCTTCATTGCTATTTTCAAGCATCTCTTTTACCTATGTAATCATAATCTTATAAGTACCTCTTGTGAGCTATTTTTTGTCTGATTCTTGTGATCAGTTTGAGGAGGACCGAATCTATCGTCACCTGGAACCTGCTCTAGCTTTCCAGTTAGAGCTGAACCGGATGAGAAATTTTGACCTCACTGCCATTCCATGTGCTAACCACAAGATGCACCTATATCTTGGGGCAGCTAAGGTAGAAGTTGGCACAGAAGTGACAGATTACAGATTCTTTGTTCGTGCAATCATCAGACACTCCGATCTGGTCACCAAGGTAGGTGCTGTACTTCAATGGGAAGTTATCCCTGAGGGAAGGGGTAGAGAAATAAAAAAGGTTCAAAATCATGTTTTCATTGTTTGAATCAGGCTCTTGTTCTATTTCCTTTCACTCTCCAATAACCAGCAGGTGTCTGAGAGTCATTTCATTCACAAAAGTAAATATTACAAATAATAAAGGCTTATTTTTATTTAATCTGATTTTTCTTGGTAATGGAAACATGATAGCACTCACTTGAGAAAAAGAAAAGTGTGCTAAGAGAAAAATCAAAGGGAGAGTTGAGTGATAATAGAGAATAAGGAGAAGAGTTAGGAAAGAAGTAATCCCACCATAAACCTGTCTAGCAGGATGGGTAGTGTCTAATATACCAAGGACTTCCTGGTATGTGGTTATTATTGAATTGCATAGCCATGAGTTTTCTTCAGCTTCTCATTTCTAAGCAGATTTCTGTTCTAAACAATTTGTCTGACATGTATGAATTATAATCCTGTTGGTGTTACAGCTCTGGGGGTGCCCAGCATTTCCACGTGTTGGAAGGAAACGATACACTAAGAGGCAAGAGAAAGGGCTAGCAAGGACTCTGTGGCTTTTGCATGCCCCTGCTGCCTGTGATCACTAGATGGACTCTAGGGAGAAAAACAAATAATGTCTTCACCTTGTGCCTTATGATTTATGACATACTGCTGTTAAGTAGTTATAATAGCCATTTATTTATTGTTTCTTTGAAATCACATTAATGATGGTGTTTTCTTCCTGTATAGGAAGCTTCTTTTGAGTATCTACAAAATGAAGGGGAGCGTCTGCTCCTGGAAGCCATGGATGAGTTGGAAGTTGCTTTTAACAATACAAATGTTCGCACAGACTGTAACCACATCTTCCTCAACTTTGTGCCCACAGTCATCATGGACCCGTCAAAGGTACATTTCTCCTAGCTTCTCTCCAGGACTCCGAACATAAGCAAAAAGATTCATTCATATATATCTTCCTTGGAGTTGGAAACAGGTGTTCTTGTCCAGTGGTTTGAGCCTTTTAAGTTTACACACTACTTGAGACTAAGTTTGCGAGATAGTGGCAAAATTTTGCTATAGGCATTAAGAAAACCCTCAGTATTGAAGGTGGCATGGTGTTTGTTTGCTGATCATTTATAAAAGTATGAAAATTCTTTTCCTCCATTAGGACAAGTTTTATATTTTCTGTGATTGTAGTTCTATTTTATAGTATCTTCTAGAATTTCTCATGTGAAATAATTTTGCTATTATTAGACATTTAGTGCACTGTTTCTGTGTTTTAACATACTTACCTAGTGGCCTTACCAGGATAAGACACCTTCCCAAAATAGCTAACCTATTTCTCTTTAGTAGTTTACTACAGGAGAATTTGGCTGATAAGAAATATCACATGTAGGGGCTGGGACTGTAGCTCAGTGGTAGAGCGCTTGTCTCACACATGAGAGGCACTGGGTTCGATCCTCAGTACCACTTAAAAATAAATAAATAAAGATATTGTGTCCTAACAAAAAAAAAGAGAGAGAGAAGAAAGAAATTTCACATGTATTATATATATTATGTCTAGTTTCTTCCCTGAGGTTCTATTCTAAAATGCATTCAATATAATTTAAGGAAAGAAAACGAGACAGTCCTGTACTTGACCTTTTTATCCTAGGTGTGTAAAACAGACTGCTCTCTATTTTGTTCCCTCTGATTCTGTATGAGACTGAAATTTGGATAGGATAACCAAGTATCTCCTTTCTCAAGGTCAATTATAGGCATAGACTTTTGCTTTTTTTAACCTTTATTTTATTTGTTTATTTTTATGTGGTGCCAGGAATGCAACCCAATGCCTCATGCATACTAAGTAAGTTCTCTACCACTGCACCACAACCCCAGCCGAACGTTTGGTTTTGAACTTATTATCTAAGAACTGAGAAACAATTCTTTACTTTTTTTCTTGAAAACTTGAAGCTAACAATGGGTTACTATTTTCTGTTGAGGTTTGAGCCCTATTCATGTAGTTTAAGCAGAATTTATCCTAGGCCAGGCATGGTGGCACATGCCTAAAAATCCCAGGAGCTCTGGAGCCTGAGGCAGGAAGTTTGCAAGTTCAAAGCTAGACTCAGCCATTTAGTGAGGTCATAAGCAACTTAGTAAGACCCTGTCTAAAAATAAAAAAGGGCTAGAGATGTGGCTCAGTGGTTCAGTGCCCCACTGGGGAGATTGAACCCATGGGGCACTTAGCCACTGGAAAAAAATATATATATTAATATATATAATTATTATTTCTCCTAATATATGTATATTTATGTATTCCTCTAATATATGTATATATTTGCCCTAAGTATTTTGGGACTGATGAAGCCAGAATGCTAAAACATGACCAGGATACTGTGTAACTATATATATTTTTAGGTTTTGCTTGACTTTTCTCAATGAATTTTTAATATTTACTTTTCAGCCTCTAACTCTTAACATCCATATGCCCCAGCTCTGCTTTTCTAATCAGATAGCTGTCAATTTTTTGTACATAGAGATTGTTGGCTTTTGTTCCCTAAAGAAAATAATGGATAAATACCTCTTGGTTAGCAAACAAGTGTGGGGATGAGAAGTTAACTTCTTAAAATCTATTTTGAGTTAAAATTCTGTGTTAGAGAAATAAGCTGTAGGATTGCACGTACTGCCTAAGTGTACCACAAGAGAAGGAAGATGTCAGATAATCTTGAGCTGTTCTAGGATGTTGATGAAGCATTTTAGAAAGATAGTTAAGAAAAGATTAAATTTGAGTAGTCTGGCCTAGCTGCTTGCTAGGAAAGAGCCTATTGCCTACTGGAAACAAAGTTTTGCATTAGCATGTCAATAACAAAATTGCCTTTCAGTCCATTCAGTTAAAATGATTCTTGTAACTCTGAAAACTAAGTGTTAAGCTGCCTTGGTTTAAAGTTTAGAAAAACTAAGAAACATTTGCCCCTTCTCCTTAAATCCCAGTTGGACTTGACAGTGACCAAACTTCAGAGCTCTAATGTTTAGGAGAGAACATTCTAGCACCACCTACAAATTGCCTTTCTTTAATTTCTGCAATTTAGCAAGAGACATATATTATAAAGTTTAATAAAATTGTATGGAAAAAAGCTCATGGTGGTAATTGCTGTGTTGATTTAAGGTCCTGTAAGTGCAATGAAACATAGTTACCATGCATATAAATGCTACTTAATAGCTATTTAACTAGGGATTTTATTCTTATTTGGGGCTTTCTCTTAAATCCTATAGCTTTTAATTTTAGATATTGCAGATCTTAGATGTAGAGTACGAATATAATTGGGAAAGAGGAAGGAGTTATACTGATTTGGATGGCGTGAGTTAGAGAAAACCGCTCTCATCCCAGACCAGCATGAAATTGTCCCTGTCTTGTTCTAAGCAAGAATAGTTTTAGGGAGAAACATCTGCCCACTTTGTGTAAGGAATGTATATGGTGTATAGATCTCCATAAAACAGATTCCGTTCCTCCTTTCCCAAAGACAGACAGACCTGAAACAGGTTCTTAGTTACAAGGTATTTAAGTTTTGTACTTGGTGATGTATCTGTGTCAGATTGAGGAATCTGTGCGGAGCATGGTAATGCGCTATGGAAGTCGGCTGTGGAAATTGCGCGTCCTCCAGGCAGAACTGAAAATCAACATTCGCCTGACACCAACTGGAAAAGCAATTCCCATCCGCCTCTTCCTGACAAACGAATCTGGCTATTACTTGGACATCAGCCTATACAAGGAAGTGACTGACTCCAGGACAGCACAGGTACGGTAGTCAAGCAGGCTTCTCTGAGTTTTGATTTGGTCCTAAAAATGAGCCACTTGTTCTTGTTATAGAAGACCCAAGCTCACAAACCCCATTGGTTTATCAATGAAGTTATTCTCTTTAGCTTAACTGGTTGTGCAATTTGGAAAATATTTGCCTTATAAGAAGTGCCCCTGTTCTCAGTCAAGGATATTATAAAGCCCTCAACCCTTTGTCACATATTAATGAGCACAAATATGCCAAGTGAACCTCACTCCAGGCTTAATTCTTCAGTTTAGAGCTCTGTTTTTTTCAAGGGCTCTTAAGCTACTTTAGTAATCTAGTCTTCTCTGGTCTGATTTGAACTTTCTGTTTCCTATGTAGTTAGACCACATATTGACAACTGAGGAAAGGAGAATTGTGAGAATGTCACCCACTTCTCCTATATTATAGAAGAAAAATTTCAAGTTAGTAAAATAACATGAACAGTATTAAGTATTAACTTTATTTATCCGTTATATTATTCTGCTTATACACACACACACACACGCACACACACGCACACATTTTTTCCTTCAAGAGTTCAGAGTGTTATATATCTATATAGGAATAAAGTATCAAACTTTAAACCATTTTTTTCAGATTGGAAAATGCAGAAGTGGAATGTAATGCAGACTGATTATGTGGTAACAAAGAATTCACTTGTAATTTGTTTGAACTCCTTAGTTTCTAAATATTTGGGCCATTTTCTATGATATTGGGTGTAGGTAGCTTCACTATTGCTCACATCTTCTTAAGAACTAGGACATTATTTTATTTTTAGGGCTTTGGCCTGATCTTGGGAAGTAGATTCATTCTAATAAAAGGATGAAGTGAACTTGCTACAGGATATATAAACAGGGCTTTAGTCTGTTCTGTGTATTTGGGTGCTTGGAAGAGATTATGTTTTTATCTATGTCCTTTTCAAACTGGGAATAGAGGTAGGAAAAGACATTTTTTGCCAGTCTTTTCAAGATGCATTTTTAAAATCTCAGTTTGGACAATTTTTATAGTGACCTTTCATGTTGTTCTTTGATTCCCAGTTAGATGACCAGAGAAATCTATCCTGTGAGAAGTGAACAGTTAAAACAGAGTGCACAAGAGCACAAGGG
Source organism: Ictidomys tridecemlineatus (assembly GCF_052094955.1). Classification (NCBI taxonomy): domain Eukaryota; kingdom Metazoa; phylum Chordata; class Mammalia; order Rodentia; family Sciuridae; genus Ictidomys; species Ictidomys tridecemlineatus. The sequence continues at coordinate 35,996,750 of NC_135479.1, read as the reverse complement.
GTGAGCAAGAGAAAGAGTATTCAGTGATTTTTGCTGCATTTGATGTTTTTCAGGACAACCTTAAGGACATTTTCAGTCAAAGCTTTCCATGGGCAGGGATATTTTTAATTAACTTCTACAGTGGCTTTGAGGCAGGCCTATTCTTATGAAGAATAAGATGGTCACTTGAGATTTTAATGTTTTGATAAATATGTTTGTTCTTCATAACTACTTTTTCCCCCTTTATTTTATTAGAAAGCTTTTAGATTTCCCTTAAGCTGGTTAGTGGCAACACAGGATCATGAAAGGTACTGATGTCTTCAATCATGGCATGGTGTTATATCAGGCACAAAGTAAGCAATTGCTAGGCATCTGAAAGAATGAATTGACTCCCTCAACTTGAGAGGAGAGCCCTTTTATCAAGGGCCCTGCATATTTAAGAAGCCCTGAAGAAAGAGGTCTTTATCAGGTTCTTCAGTTGAAAGTTCAAGAACCACTGTGTCATTGGTACCAGTTTGTGAGCCCAAAGCTGGAGGTAGGAACTGACAGAAGGAGCAGCCTTCACCCAGTTCCAGTGCTCCCAAGTGCCTAGTTGGTGCTTATTGCCAAACCTTTTTCCTTTCCTTTTGAATTACTGGGGCTTGAACCCAGAGCCTCACACATGCTAGGTAAATACTCTACCTACTACACTACATACTAGCCCCTTTTTTATTCTTACTAAATTGCCCAAGTTTAAACTGCACATGTTGTTGGTACATGCCTATAATCCCAGCAGCTCTGGAAACTGAGGCAGGAGGATTGCAAATTTGAGGCCAGCCTCAGTAATTTACTAAGGCCCTAAGCAACTCAGCAAGATTCCGTCTCAAAATAAAAAATAAAAAGGGCTGGGGTGTGGTTCAGTAGTTAAGTGTCCCTGGGTTCAATCCCTAGCACCTAAATAGATAAATACAAAATGGATGGATGGATGGATGGATGGATGGATGGATGGATGGATGGATGGATGGATAGATAGATAGATAAGCTAGCTATTCCAAGTTGGTCTTGAACTTTCAATCCTCCTGCCTCGGCCTCTTGTAGCTGGGATTACTGATTTTTTTTTTTTTGGCGGGGGGAGGGGGGATACCAGGGATTGAACCCAGTGGTGCTTAACCAGTGAGCCACATCCCCAGACTTTTACTTATATTTTATTTAGAGACAGGGTCTCACTGAGTTGCTTTAGGACCTTGCTAATTTGGTGAGGCTGGCTTTGAACTTGTGATCCTCCTATCTCAGGCCCCCGGGCCACTGGATTACAGTTGTGCACCACTGCATCTGGCCACTAATTTTTTTACCTTTCAATTTTTGTTTCTCTCTCTTTTTTATTTGCAGTACTAGGGATCGAAATCAAAGGCGCCTTACCGCTGAGGTACATCCCCAGGCCATGCCTCCACCCAACACCCAGCCCTGTGCCCAGCCCTTTTCTGGTTAATTTTATTTTACAACAGGGTTTTACTTAAAACTGTGTTCATTCTGCTTCACCTCCCAAGTTGCTGGGTTTATAGGCATTCACTACCACACCCAGCTAAGAGAAGCCCATTGATGTCCTCTGGTGAAAGATGTATTTTATGTAAAATATATACATATTTTTGTGAACTTGTAAAACATACTCTTTACCAAGTTTTAATTACCAGGTTCATTATAGTAAAAAATGAAACTAGCATAAGTAGCTGGTCATTCAGAGTCTTCTATTACTGGCCATTATGATCATCCTCTGGCCCTAGCACATCATTTACTCATTTTTCCATTAAGAAGTAAGGCTGACTGACTTGAGTTTCATTTTGTTTCACTTCTCTTGTATAGTCTTTGTGGTACAGGTTATAATGAATAATGATGCCATGTAGTCATAATAGGGAAAAGAGATTTGGGTAATCCATTGCATAAGTGAATTGATTCCTAATGTGTTGTATAAGAGAAGAAATAACATTTTGAAACCACTTATTGAGGTATAATTTACATATAATGTGACAGACTCATTTTTTATGTACAATTCAGTTCATTCCAATAGTTGTATACACTTGCGTGATGCCATCACAGACATTATAAAGACCATTTCCTTATCTCACAGAGTTCTCTAATTATCCTTTGCAGTCAAAGGTAGAGTACCTACTGCAGCCTTAGGTAACCACTGATCTGCTTTCCATTATTATAGATTCGTTTTGCCTGTCCTAGAATTTCATATAAATGAAATCAGACAAAATGTGCTATTTTGTGTCTGGATTCTTGTGCTCAGCATAATGTTTTTGAGATTCATTGGTGTTACCCGGATTATATGCATGTTCCTTTTCATTGCTGAGTAGTATTCCATTTTGTGGATCTACAAAGAATTTTTTTTAATCTATTCTCCACTGTGGAAGGACATATGAAGTTTTATTTCCCAATTATAAAAGGATGAGATGCACTTCAAGCAATAAAGCTGCTATGAACATTAATTTATAAATTTTTGTGTAACTTTCTCTTAGGTAAATATATGAGTATAATTGCTATTCATAGTAATTAGTTTATACTTAACATTATAAGAAACTGACAAACTGCCAAAGTGGTTTTACCATTTTAAATTTGTAGCAGTAGCTTTCTCTAGCTCCCTTCCTCAGTGCAAAGTTCTGTTGCTTACCTGTGGCCAATCTAACTTTATCCCAGAACATGGAAAAAGCTGAGTTTCAAATCCTGAGGTCTTGTCTCTCTTAATAGACAAGAAATTTAGTTACAAAAATTTCTTTTTCTTATTTTGATTTGACTGACTGCCTCTGAATCTAGTCTCATTCTGTATTCTTGCCTTACTTAAATTTGAATCTCTTAAAATTTTACTATTTCTACTCTTAAATTCCTAAGACATTTTTAATTCTTTTTCTCACATGGTGACTTTTCCCATCAATTTGTGGAAAAGGACTGGGAGCTTGTCTGAGAGCTTTAAGCACCCTGAGACAAGTTTTGCCCAAAACAGGACCTAATGGACAAGTCAGCAGAACATTCCTGTTCCTCTCACATAAGGGACTATGGAATCATTATCCCTAGGATTTTAGAAAGTACTTAATTCCATTCCTGTGCGTGTATATCAGGTCCACAAATCTATTCATTAGTAGACTTGTGCTCTTCCTTAAGGCCTCGATGCATATGTGGGTGTATACATACCCTTTCATCTCAGTCTCCATTGGTATTCATTAGATTGGGAATCTATATTATGTACAAATTCATACATAAAGTGCCTAGTTCAGTGTTATACAATCTATGAGCACTCAATAAATATTAATTGAATTGAAATAATGACATCCCTTATAAATATTCATAAGCAAATAAAACTAGCTAAATATAGAGTATGGAGTACTCTTCTAGAAATATTTGAGTTAAAATGATTAAAAACTGCTGTGGTGGTTTCATTATGTGACAATACAGGTATTGTAAGAGTTACTAGTTATAGACAGTATACTGGGGAGAAATTATATATATAGTTTAAAATAGTTATTTTATTATATGGGCTAACAAGAATTAACTATCTAGATGGGTGAAATCCACTTCTGGCAGAAATCTTTGAAGCTTTTGTGTGGCCAGTAGTACTTATGAAGCACCTTCTAATCAAATGGACTAAAGTACAATGAATTGGTAGAACCTTGATCTGGCCTAATAATAAGAATTATCTTCAGTGCATAGCTGCTTTTCAACTTAAATACTAGAATTGCTCAGACTACTTACTAATTACTTCATTTCTGAGCATATGGGATTCAAATCACTTCAGAAGGCAAGCTTCATCAGTCTGTCTCTGAGATGTGAAATTTATGCTGTGTTTTCTTATTGATTTTAAATAATCCAAAAACAAGAGTAGTAGCCTATTATATATTAACTTTTTTGGAGTTAGTTAACCTGTAGAGAAGTGGGAACACCAAGTACCCAATGTTAAGAGACATGTCTCAGGTACTCAGCCCACCAAAAATATCTTTCAAGAAATAATATTTGTGGGGAAAAAGCCCTCTAGGCAGCTATTTGATTTCTTTTTTTCTTTTCCCTCTTTTAACCTGTGATGCCATTCTGTTTTTTCTTGCAGATCATGTTTCAGGCATATGGAGACAAACAGGGACCACTGCATGGAATGTTAATCAATACTCCATATGTGACCAAAGACCTGCTTCAATCAAAGAGGTTTCAGGCTCAGTCCTTAGGAACAACATATATTTATGATATCCCAGAGATGTTTCGGCAGGTAAAGGTGGCTAAAGGGGAGGGGTTATGACATGTACCAAAAGGCAAGGTTTTCCTGAATTTCCATCAGATGCAACTTTGACTGGAAAAGAACACTCTCAAAGAGCAGGAAATATCTTGACACTTCTCATTTCTATCTCATTTGAAATTCAGTGACTGCCAACTCAGATTTTGGATGATTCTTTATGAATTAACAGGAAGAATGATGTGAATAGAAGTCTCTCTTGGATAGAAGAGAGTGAACCAAGACCACAGGACTGTGATGATAGTTTACAGTGACCTGTGTGAGAAGTTACATATGTATTTCCTAAGTCTGTGTTCAAATTAGGGATATTAAAAAAGAGGTATGGAACTCTAGTTCTCATTTTCCTATTTTCCAGGATAACTCCGGTCCCTAGCTGATAGCCTAAGCTAATATGATGAGAATAAATATAGATAGCATAGACAAGTGGATATAGAGTTCATGGTACACAGTTTATAAGTTCTTTTGTGGGAGATTTATTATAGCTGAATAAAAACTAGCATGAGAAAATATGACATTATGAATTTCATCCTCTATATGAAAATAAATTCCCTTGATCTGTATGGTGAATCACTTCTATGCTGCAGATTTTTCTTCCATCAATAGAAGGCAAGAAAAGTATATCACCAGCAGAAAATGCAACAGATAAAGAATAGGGTTTCAAAAGAATACTGAATTTGTCTTTAAAAAAAAAAATTCTATGAATATAGGATTTTTCCAAGTCTCCTAGTCAATACTACCAGTATCACCACATTTGAGTTTTAACAAAGTAATATATGTAGACTTGGTAAATAGTTTGTCTATAATTCCTGTATTATTCACAAATACAAGAGATTACCTTTATGCAACCGTTTGTGTACAAGCCCTATCTCTTGAAACATAGCTACCTTCGCTCATTATTTTCCTTTTGTAGCATTGTTAGCCTGAAAGCTGAGTGTTCATTCTGTTTCCCAACATCAGTGCTATAAATAGAAATCTTATTCTGTGTAATTTTTCCTATATGATAGATATCAGCATAATGATTAGGACATGTAGGTATATATGAGTCATTTGGGCCTTAGTTATTGTTTTGAGGCAAGCAAAGAAAGAACTAACCTGGTTCTCACTTCATAAAGGATTTGTTTTATTTGTATAGGAAGATGGAAATGAAAATCATAATTGTTTTTAAAGGGATAATTGTGTTTGTTTTCTCAAATTTGAGCACTGTTGATCTGTACATTTACAAAAAGCCATGCATGTCTTAGTGAGCTAATTCCTGTGTAGGGACCTGTAGCTATGAAAAATATTATAAAGAGGTTTCTACTGAACCTCTAGTGGAAACCTTACTCTGACCTCCCTAGATTTTGTTCGTTTTAGCTGAGCATCATGTCCTGCTTTCATGGATAGTCTTCTATTACCAGGTTTCTCTAGGATTCTTCCCCCACCTTTTTTTAAAGGTAGCAATGCAACTTAGTTTTTATTTTAATTTTCCTGGGTAGTGTCAGGTCTTTTATGTGTATTAATGCTTTACTACTGATTCAAATTTGCTCAATAGTTTGAATTTGTTGAAAAGTTCTTGACTTTTGGCATGTAAAAAGTATTATGTAAAAAACAATTATATAAATCTATATTGACTGAGAATGGGAGCTGGAAGGTTTAGTCTGATGTTTAGAGTCTCTGCAAAACACTTGGAAAAGAAAATGAAACCAGATTGATGACATCTTAATAATTATTTTTGTCTCTATTGAAAGGTTAATGTTATTATTGTCAAACTTCTCTCCTCTACCAGTCCCTGATCAAACTCTGGGAGTCCATGTCCACTCAAGCATTCCTCCCTTCACCTCCTCTGCCTTCTGACATGCTGACGTATACTGAACTGGTGTTGGATGATCAAGGTCAGCTGGTCCACATGAATAGGCTTCCAGGAGGAAATGAGGCAAGTAGTTGAAACCTTCTCTCCTTTTCTATATCTGTGCCCACCAGTACCAGCTTTCCATGAGAGTGATCATTATATGGTATTAAGATCCAACCGATGTAGGCAACCTAGTTGTCCTGGTATGGTTTTTTAGCAAGAGAACACTAGATAGATGTCAAGGAATTATTAAATTATTGAGTATGATAACATTATTACAATTTTGCTTTTTTAAAAAGAGTATTACTTCCTGCTAGACATACATGCTAAAATATTTACCGGTGAAGTGATCTGATGTCCAGGATTTGATTTAAAATGAAGAGAAATGCAGGTGGGAGTATAGATGAAATAAGATTGGTCACGAGTTGATAATTGAAATTAGGTGATAGGTACATAAAAAGAGATTACTTTCCCTTTATATATATTTGTATTTTGAGTTTGTTTTGTAACAGAAACATTTAAATATTGTTTTGCCTTATTTTTTACTTATTTGCATAATAATTATGCATTTTTTCCATGCTCAGCTTATTTGGTCTGGTGCTGTTATGAGCATAACGAATATGTTCTTCTTAAAGGAGCTTGGTCAGAACCAGGGATTTAAACGTAAAAGAAACATAGAACCCATTTATTGATAGTTAATCTAAGATGTGTTTTCTAGCCTTGGCTTCCTTTCTTGTATAGTGACATTTTAATAATGATGTAAAGTCATATTCTGCCTTATACCTTTATGCCTTTCTCTATGTGTTGATATTCCTCCAGTTTTAACTATGCTTCTAAAGCACAGTTGTAGCAATTATAAAAATAGTAACAAACATAAAAATGGAAATATTTTATTTCAGCTTTAGATATAATTCATAGATAAGTCTCATTCCTTAGAAAGAGTACACTTTACCTGGGTGTCTGCCATAGACAGACCGGGTAGACCACTGGAGATAATATGCAGACCTTTTTTTCCATTTTATTCAGAATCTTTAAAAATTTTTTGCCCTCTATTTACGAAGTGTTTGATTCTTTCAGTAGTACACTAGGAATAGCCAAGATCAGATGATTTAGTGTTAAGCATTGGACCAGATGCAGAATATTAGGCTTTTAGGAGTTCTACTGATCTAGTACCTCGACAAATAGCAAAGGCAAGAGGATGGGGAGAGAGGATGCATAGAATTTTGATAAGAATAGATATATACTCATCAACACACAAAGTTGAAGCAGAGATTTGTGCCACTATGTGTAGCATCTGCCCAGTGAGCCTTTCAGCAGCAAAGAAAAGCTTCATTGTGCCAGACGTAAATTCCAATTCACTGAATCGCTGTTCAGGAATGGAAGGCACCCTTGTGAACATGGGGCTGAAAGCAAAACGGTTTTAACTAATGTAATTAAAACACAAAATGAGATTTTTGGCCACGTGAAAGCTAGCTGCAGTGCTATGTGAAACCTCTTGCCATGATCTTTCTCTCCTGCTTTCTCTCTGCTCTCATTCTGTGTTTGAGCGAATGGAGACTGGGGGAATAGTGAAGTCCCAGAGGGACAGAGCTCTGTTCTTGCTGAAATTACAAGCACAGAGCTGCCTGGGCATGAACATGTAGTGTTTACTCTGCCAGTATGAATACAAATAGTCTTATTATACGGGACTCTGTACCCAAAGACCACACACACACACCCCCACACATACACACACACACACACACACACACACACACACACACATGAATAAAAAAAAAATTAAAGGTTTTTTTTAACCCTTTTAAGACCTAACAAACCTTGATGTTAAAGGGCTGCCTATGCCTTAAACAGCTACATGGTACTATGGCTGTAAGTATTAATCTAGTATAGCCATCACTTTCTTTCCTTTGCCTAGTGCTTTAATATTGTTTGTTCAAATGTTGTTTTGCTTTTTTTTTTTTTTTTTGTCGGCTCTCACTTTCTTCTTATTTTATACTTTCTCTCCTTAGTTGCCTATTTTCTTTGTTCTCTTTTCCTTTTCTTCAAATGATTGACTAGGATTGAGACTGAGTGTTAGCTTGCTGTTTCTGAGCCTTTGAGCTCAGGAGGAGTAAGACTGGTGTTCTTTTGTAAGCAGTTAGTGACTAATGCCCAGGATGGCTGGTGAAGTCAGTGGCCTTAGCTAGATTATAGGGCACTGCACAACAGGAATGAGGTTAGGGTATTAGTATCAGACTCTGCTACCAATAGCTTGAGCATACAATGGAGCTTGTCCACTGAGAGACTGACCAATCTAAGGACGGAGTTTCAACAGTCAGAACTCTGAGGGACAGCTGTGCCTAAGAAATGACGAGGTGTCAATAGGATGTATTTCCTCATACTGAGCCCGGTTTTATCAAGGCACGTTGACTTTCAGCCACTGCAGTTTAATTTTCTTTGGCCAAAGAGACAAGTTTGTCATGAGTCTGGCACTCTACATATTACCCCAAGAATGATGTGAGGGGAACAAAAAGGGCTCATGCTGATGAGATTTGGAGCAAATCTGTCCTGTCCCAAAGAGAATGGGCATCTGAACAGAGCCTTGAGAAATAGTTTTATTAAAAAAGGAATAAAAAATTGACCTGTTAATGTTCTGAGAGCCAAGGCTCAATGTAAATGCATTGATGCTACATAGACATTAAATCATGATAATGTGGTGTTCTCCAAAGGTGATGGCTCTACCAGGTCATCACTGTGGGTGATATTGTATTACCTTGAAGGATGGGAGTTTCTGAGTTTAAAAGCTAGTGCATGGATATAAGGAATAAGGGTAAAATAAGAGATTCTTGCAGAGTTTCTCCATGAATTGAAATGCTTTCCCCTACAACCAAAGGCAGAAACCTGCACTTTATTAGACTGTCGGCTATGTTGGTGGCCTGTCTTTCTTCCCTATTTTTTGTTCCAGGACAGTAAATAGGTGAAATGGTGATGGGACCAAGATTTGGGCCAATTCAGTTCCATTTAGTTTTAGGTAACTTGTTTGCCATTTGAGGAAGAATATTGGCTATTTCAGCAGAGATGTGACCTGCATTTTGAACATTGGAGCCTGTGTTAGAAGCAGGAGAAAGAGAGCTTTTCTGATCTCATGTTAGTTTTCTTTCTATTTTCCTAGTACTCCTTTCCCCATAAAGTAAGATGTGACTAAAGGAATGCCGCCTAATGCATGACAAAATACACAGGAGAACACATCTTTCTCATTGCCAGATTTGAATGGCATTACATTTAGTATGAATTTGGGATAGGAATAAAAAAAAAATTTCAACCAAATCTATTAAATTAGAATTCTAAAGATGAGTTGCCAGAATTTTCATAATAGTTTAAAGAGGAAAATGTGATTGCAATGTAGACTAAACTGATTTTGTTTCTACCTGCTATTGATGTATAGTGATAGCACTATTTATAGATGAATGTGTGTTGTTGAGCCTGAATTCAGAAAAAAATGTAGCTATCCAACAATTTTACGTTACTGCTTCTCTATTTCGGAGGAATTGTTTTCATTTTCCTGCCAGTTTGCTAACCTGTTTTGATCATTTGGTGGAAGCTATAATTGTAGGTGGGAACATTTTGAGTAACAGTTCGCAATCCAGTGTAGCTGCTCTTCGCACTAAATCCTGTTATTAAAAAGCTCAGGCTGAGATCAAGCCAAGGGCTGTATCGGACTTGACAGAGAACAACTTAACTTTGCCTGGTGAGATAAAGAAAATTCTTTTTTGAGTTTGCATTCTTATTTATTCTGAAGTAAATTATTAGCACTTTGTTATTTTATATTTGTGTAGCAGCTCTGTGAACTATATCAGGAATCTAAATCAGGCAATGATGAAAGATATGATAGAGATATGATAGAGAGGTAGATTTGATAGTATTTTAGTGCTTGTAGAAATTAGGTCCGTGTTTTCCTTACCATTTCAGAAAGTGGGCTTTTTATCATTCCCTCCTATCACTTCTGTCATAATGAAAAACTGAGATGAGAAAACGTAGTGTTTAGAAGCAGTTATAATAATTGGTACAGTATATATTTCCAAAAAAGGACTGGTAGTCAGAGATTGGAACTCTCATGTGGCATAAAATTTTTTTTCAGAAAATTTTTCTGGGAGGAAAGTATATTCCAAATTGAATGCAATTTGATGGTTCCCTCGGCATTACATACTACCACACTTAAGAACTGTGGTGGCTCAGAGGCTTCATTTTTTCATCTGGGCACTAGGTGTCAGGGTTTTTCCTTCTCAACAATTTAGCATTCAAACAAGCCTCTTGAATCGCCGTTTGGTGAAGCAAAGCCACTTGTGTCTTTCCTTTTCTTTCACTTGGCATGGTAGGCTTTTCCAAATGTTCCTACAGTATATAATTGCAGTTTTACCTCTTTAGTTGGAGATGTGTTGAACCCACATCAGGGCTTTAAACATTCTTTTAAGAAGAGGAAATAAAGTAGTGTAAATTTAAGTTTAAAGACTAGCTGCCATCGTGACTGTTGGTTTCAGTTCTGCTTTATTTTCTCGGGGTTGAAATTATGGGGATGGTAGGGATTAGGAATTCAGTTCTGAAACTGATCAACCCTACCAGTAACTATATTTAATTGTTGTTCAATTGTTCACAGTGTCTGGTACCATCGAAGCTCATGTCTCTTTATTTTTTGATTATAAGATATTTTAAACAATACAGAAAAATATAAAGAGATATGACAAATACCTCTATATCAGCGACCAGCTTGAACAAATCTTACTGTGATTCTCACTTACATGTTGCTATAATCCTTTGAAATTTTTAATTGAGTGAAAAAATTTTAGAAATTGGGTAGGGAAAGGAAGTTGTTAAGCTTAAATAAGCCTAAAAGATTAGAAGAAATTAATTAGTAGATCTATTCTGACAGTTCTTAGGCTGGACCTTTTAACCCAAAGGACCTCTTATTTTAGAAAAACTACCATAACCCTCTGTCTTAATTCACTTGGTTGACATTTTCCATACTCTCAGAGGAATTGAATAGGTTATCCTGGACTCGGATCCTAGTGGAACCCATTATGGTCTAAAACTGCCTGGAGAGAACATGTATATGCTTGTGAGTTTGATTAAAGAAAGGGTTGACTATTGCTCATGAACATAGGACCAAATATTTTTCTAGCTGAACACTAGATTTTTGTACATTGTTTTACTCAGCTTAACCCCAAAATAGCTTCTTAAATGTAAAACTAATTTGGATGTGTTTTACTGGGCTTTTGTTTCATTCTTTTGAAATCAGTTTAACTTCTTGTACTAGGTATGAAAATTAATTCAGTGTCAATCTTTTCAGATATGTTAGAAAAGCAGCATATTTGAATTATAGTATGCTGAAGGTGAGCTCTGAAATAGATCTAAGAAAAGCAGGTCTAAAAAAGATGAGCACAATCTATGCACTGATCAGGGACCATCTAATAGCCACCAGTCTATCCTTGAAGACAGGAGGAAGTTTGTAAGTGCTTTGAGTTCCTCAGCAGAAAAGGGTCCCATACCACTAGTTATACATAAACAGTCATAATTTGTGCTTGCCTTATTGTTTATTAAGGGCTTCAAAAAAACAATTTTGAATCTTTTTAGGCATAGCAAGATAGGAATTCTAAGTATAGAGAAAGATATGCAGTATTATGAAGAGATTTTTTTTTAAAGACATTATACTGTTTTGTTTTTTTTAGCCCCATTCTAAGTTAGTATATTTGATTACAAGTAATTGTCTGAAGTTATCTTTCATTTGGATCCTTCATTAGAAAAATTTTGAGGCTATAGAAAATATACAAACAAAAAAGGGCTAGGAATGTGGCTCAGTGGTAGAGTATCTGCCTAGCATGCAGGAGATGAAATTTTGAGGCTAATTTTGAAAAAATACGTCTTCCTACCATGGAATTGCTTCTCATGAAATTCTAACACTGTTCTTTTGGGATGCATATGGGCTTCTCAGAATTCTTTCTGAATGACTGTTATTACTGTTGGAGATTTCTCACCAGGTTGATTAGTTGGTTTTGACTCACTTCATTGTTAGCAACTAAGCTTCAGTGAACTTGATCAATTTTGAAAATCTGAAATTGTCCGTTGGCTCACTAGAGAAGTCCTTGTGGAGAACTCCTATTTTTTTTTTTTTTCCAAAAAACAAATCCTAGAAATAACCCTTAAATAAAGAATGTACTTGCCAGCATTTTCATACATGTCTTAAGCTTTAAGGTTTTACTGGAAAAGAGTGTGACATAGTACCCTATGTCAAAAAACTTTACAGCTCCAAGTAGAAGCAATAATGAACATCAGGACAGCAATAGATGTCACCAGAGGATGAGGTGTAGCGTGGAGCACCAGAGTTCAACATTCCTTCATATGATTAATGGGCAAGGCTCTAGAACTATGTAGGCCAACTTGGTTAATTTCCATATCAACAAATTAATCCTGTGTCTCATTTCTCAAATACCACTGGCTTCTGTGGGCATGTTTAAAAAATAATAATAATAATTGGTATGCTTATTAGGTTACTGGGTGTTCAGGAAAAATCATTATTTTAAAATTATTATTTCTAATCTTTGGAAATGGTGGCAAAAATTACCACCAGAATAAATTCTTTTTTTGTTCTAAAAATTATACTTTTCTTACCCTCTTACCATATCTTAGAGGGGCTAAGTCTCTTCAGCCATTTTTTAATCACCCAAGCATGAAAAAAATTTTTTTCAATGATTAAGAAAATTGTTTTGGGGGCTGGGATTGTGGCTTAGTGGTAGAGCTCTCGCCTAGCGCGAGTGGGACCCAGGTTTGATCCTCGGCACCACATAAAAGTAAAGGTATTGTGTTGTGTTCATTTACACCTAAAATACATAAATAAATAAATATTTAAAAAGAAAAGAAAAGAAAATTGTTTTGGGCTGGGGTTGTGGCTCAGTGGTAGAGGGCTTACCTAGCATGTATGAGGCACTGGGTTCAATTCTCAGCACCGCATATGAATAAAGTTCATTGACAACTAAAAATAAAAAGAAGAAGAAAATTGTTTTGAGCTCTTTTGTGTGACCATATAGCACTAATGGAACATGCTCTATCTGACAGATAGTGTAGTATACAAAGGTATTGGTATTTTTTTCCACCTGGTTTTCACAAATAGAACACATGAAGTTAAATGTTACATTACTTTATAGCTTAAAAATTTACCTTTTAAAACCTATACAGTATTTTATGGTATTTCATTGTATGTTTTATTATGAGACTAACATGAGTTAAAATTTCTATGGCAATTATTTTTTATACTTTTGTGAAGATTTAATATTCCATACAAAATACAAGAGGGGGAAAAGGTCACATTTTGTTCTGTAGCTAAAAAGGAACTCAAGTTCCAATTCCTTCTCTGTGGGTTTTAGTTTTCTCATTTTTATGTTGCAAATAATACCTAAATCCATTTCAGTTATGACATACTAGAATTTTTTGTATTGCTGCCCCAGGGCTCTGTAGGGTGGTCATCTTCTTGGCATTAGCAGAATTAGAACAACAGCTACTAAAGGCTTTGCCAAAAATCACTCAAGTTTTAGACTTTTAGCATAGAAAATAACATTTCAGCCACAGTCTAACCTGTATTTAAATCTGAATGGAAAGACATTTGTTGCTACTGACAGAACTTACAGTGTGGAGATAGAACTTATATTGTGAAGATAGAAGAAAGGCAACTGTGGCAATGATGTTCTCTTCCTGCCTTCTACAGCATCGCTAGAGTCCATGGATGCATCTTACACCCACAAAAAACAAAATCCGGTCATGTTTTGCCCCTTAGCTTTCCCTTCAGATTTCCTTGTTGAGCTTATCGTTATTTTATTTTATAGCAACTGATTCCTTGGAAAGTTCCTGTGGTGCTTGCGCATTCTATTCACATCGATAGTACAATTAATGTTGATGTCAATTTTGGTGTTAATTTTGGGTCATGATTAGTGTTGACACTTTGTGTCAGACTAATGGCATTTATGGGTACCACCAGAATAAATGTTAATATTATCATGTTTTTAGTGTCTGTTATAGTAACATTAAACCAAGGTCCTCCCAGGAGAAAAAATACATATATGGATAGATAGATAATGCCTTTCTGTATTGCTGGTGTTACTCAGCGAGAAAATGACATCTCAGGGCAGAATCCTAATCACTGTTTGGAGCATCAGAAATAATGATCACCTCTGATCGGAGGTTGTGAATAATTCATTTGGTTTGATTTTCACGTCCTGTCCAGTGATACTTTTCAAACCAAATGTGTTTCTACAGGAAAATAATGGTCCCACTTCTTATGGAAATACTGTGGCACAAATCATTTTACCCACATAAAAACAGTTAAATAAGACTGTTCTCTTCTGCTTGCTTTCTCCTCCCTCCTCCCACCTCCCTCACTTGAGTGTATTTATTCCAGGATTGGAATGTGGCCAGAGAAATATTTTCTTTCTCAGTACTTATATAAGGAAAACAAATACTTATTTCTTCTAATCCTTAGTTTGATCACTGTAGCTTTATTCTCTTCCCTTTTTCACTTTAAAACAATTAACTTCGCTTGATATCCCTTAAGAAACCTGTGAGTTGAAATGACCTGTTATGAAAATTTATCTGAAATAAAATATTTTAAAACTTATCCATGGCAATATTAATGCAAAGACAGTTTTCAGTAAGTACTTACTGAAAGGACCACTCAGATAGTCAGTTCTAATGCAAGAAAGTGATCAGGGAAGATTCTGGTGCTGCCAGTATCAAGAAACCCGAGTCTGAAACTCAGTAGATCACAAACCCACCCACTATCTCAGATAGGCTACAGGTTGCCCTTTTGTTGCTTCCTTAGCTGGTCAGTCCTTATCCCTGAGTAGTGGACTGTCATTTTTACCAGGTTTCATTTGAGTAGAAATGTGGGCAAGAAAAAGAAGACAGAAAAAACGGAATTCAATGAAGGGATTTCCCTTGGTTGTTATTCTTCAGTTACTATACAAGGCAGCTTGGGCTTAGGTGAAATCAATGAATGTCACGTTCCTAATCACATTGTCACACTTGTGACACTATACTTTTATAGTGATTGCAGAATTTTTGCAATATAAAATCTTCATTGTTTATATAACATAGACTCCTCTATGTAATTTGACTGAAAAACTTACGGTGTCCTAATTAGATAGAGGGGGAAGAAATATGCCTGTCTTCGAAATAATACCAAATCCTCTGAAACTAAGCTATTCTTAGAATATTTTGAATATTCTGATCCTGAATGTTGTGATCCCACCTCTGCCCTTTTTTTCCCCTAAATCTAACAAGGGCCGGGGGGAGTATTTTTCAACCTAGTGTTCATCATCAGGCAGAAAGTGTTTTGCATTCAGAAACCACTTCCAGTATCAAATTCAATTTTGTCAAGTGATTAGTTGAATTTGGTAGAGAATAATTTAAAAACACAAAGCTGGAAATGGCTGTGGTTCTTCTGCATTGGAGGAGAGCAGTTGTTATTCCAAAGTTGCAATCCTCCTTTCAGTGACTATGCATCGCAACTGGATTATTGTGTTACGTGTCTTTGCAGCTGTTATAGACCTGCATCTGTTGACACCATGTGTTCCTACCGAGGACTGCTGGAAGAAATAGGGGAGTGGACGAATTATACCTTGCCTGCCTATCAGTGCAAACGTCCTTTATGTACATATGTTTGTAAAGCTCTTTAGCCCCCTTCAAGATGAAAGGCTCTGTATAAATATAAGCTTTCGATTTTAGTACATGTTTGTAATACATGTGGTACAGTCCTAAATATGTATTTAGCTGATAGGCACTGTTCTTGTCTATTGTACAAATATTGACTTAAAAAGTATAAATATGTATTTAACCATCAGAGCAGAAAAACACTGAAGCAGTTACTTCTCAGGTAGAGATATTAATATTGTATAAACCTATATATACATTCTACCACATCATTGCAGAGCATTTCTTTTTAAAAAATGAAATGATAGCCCAACATACTAAGATAGTTTTTTTGTTTCTCCCCCAGTGCTAGAGAATGAACCCAGGGCTTTATATATGCAAGGCAAGCATTCTACCATTGAGCTACACTCTGAGCCCTAAGATAGTCTTTTTCTTTTTCTGTTTTTTTTTTTCCTCGTACTGGAGATTAAAGCTGGGGTAGGGTGGGGGTGGGGACACTTTATCACTAAGCTAAATGCTCTTACCTTTAAAAATATATTTTATTTTGAAATAAAGGTCTCACTAAGTTACTAAAGCTGACCTTGAACTTGCAGTTCTCCTACCTAAGCCTCCAAGTAGCTAGGATTACAAGTGTGTGCCGCTGTGCATTCCCCTAACATAGTTACTGGTATTCTTTTAATTTTCATATATTTATTTTTCTCTTTTTAACATACATATGATAAATAAAATTGAGAATTAAAACATAGGAAATCCCTTAAGCTGATGAGATTTTCCCCCCCTTAAAAATACTTTTTTTTTTTTTTGGTATTGAGGATTGAACCCAGGTGCTTGTTACCACTGAGCTACATCTTCAGTTCTTTTTATTGTTTGAGATAGGGTCTCAATCAGTTAATGAGGTTGACTTTAAACTTGGAATCCTCCTGCCTCAGCCTCCCAAGTCACTGGGATTATAGGCATGTGCCACCTTGCCCAGCAAAAAATGTTTTTTTTATTGTGGAAATACTCAAATATGTACCAAAGTAGGAATAATAATATAAACTACCAAGTACCTGTCATTTAGTGAAAAAGTACTTGGTAATATTTTCACACTGTGTGAGTGTGTGTGTGTTACTAGGGATGGAACCTAGGGATGCTCTACTGCTTGAGCTATATCCTCAGTCCTTTTTTATGTTTTATTTTTGAGAAACGGCTCTCACTAGTTCTTAAGGCTGGCTTCAAATTTGTGATCCTCCTGCCTCAGCCTCCCAAGTTTCTGGGGTTGCAGGTGTAAGTCACCATGCCTGGCTCATTTTAAATTTTTGTGAATTAAAAAGTAAATGAGGGCTGGGGATGTGGCTCAAGTGGTAGCGTGCTCACCTGGCATGCGTGCGTCCCAGGTTTGATCCTCAGCACCTCAGCACCACATACAAACAAAAGATGTTGTGTCCGCCAAGAACTGAAAAACAAATATTAAAAAAAAAATTCTCTCTCTCTCTTAAAAAAAAAAAAAGTAAATGAGAGGGGGGCTGGAGTTGTAGCTCAGTGGTAGAGCACTTGCCTTGTATGTGTGAGGCACTAGGTTCGATTCTCAGTACCATAAGTAAATAAAATAAAGGTTCATCAACAACTGAAGAAAAATGGTTCTCTTAAAAAAAAAAAAAAAAGAAGAAGAAGAAGGAAATGAGAGGGGGGGACCAGAGCTGTGGCTCAGTGGTAGACTGCTTGCCTAGTATGTGTGAGGTACTGGGTTTGATCCATGGCACCACAAAAAAATAATCAAATAAAATAATTGAAGGTATTGTGTTCATCTACAGCTAAAAAAAAAAAAAAAGTAAATGAGAAAGATTGTAAGTTCAAGGTCAGCCTCAGCAACTTAGTGAGACCCCTGTCTGAGAATAAAAACATACTGTGCATTTACTATGTGCATTTGCCATTCTTGGACTTAGTATACATTTAATCCTCACACCAAACTTATATAGAAAATTGTTATTACCTCATTTTGAAGAAACTGCAGCACAGAAAGGTTAGTATCTAGGATTATATGACTAGTAACTGACTGACTCTCTGTTTTATTAGATTCAGACTGAGAATCTCAGAATCTGGCTCCAGAGTCTGTACTCTTAACTACAAGATTATTTTGCCTCTCACAATTTTGCATGCAATTTTGTGTCCTCCTTCTTCTAATTTAGTATTACATTTTGATGTGTTAGAATGTTATTCACAGCCACCACTTTGTAAGACTATATGGACACTACCGTGACTCACTATCCCATTTACTTCCTTCCAAAAATGTGGTTATCATGACATTTGTATGGTGCTATAATTGATGTTCACCTTCCATATTGTGTTTAGCTAAAAGCAGTAGCACTAGTCTGGAAAATATTTCCTTAACTAGTAAAGAAATATCACTTCTTTTTCTGTGAACTTTACTTTAAAAAATAAACAATTCAGGCACAGGCATAGGCACAGGTGTGCATAACCTATAATCCCAACTACTTGGCAGACTGAGGCAGGAGGATGGCAGGCAAATTGCAAGTTCAAGGCCAGCCAACCTGAGCAACTTAGCAAGATCCTATTTCAAAAAGAAGGTGGGGGTGGGATTCCTTCTGTGGCTGTAGTTCAGTAAATTCTTGCAGAAACAGTGCCTACCTGGAATAAGCCAATAAGGAATGTTTCCAAAGCCCACATTCACCATTATATGCAACTCATACTAGCTATAAGAACAAGTTACTTAATTACCCAGTGCCTCAGTTTCCTCATGGCAATAACAACTACCTTTAAGATAATAGGGTTTTTTTTCCTGCGGTGGTGGTGCTGGGGATTAAACTCAGGGGCACTCAACCACTGAGCCACATCCCCAGCCTTTTTTTTTTTTTTTTTTTTTTTTTTTTTGATTTTATTTAGAAACAGGGTCTCAGTGAGTTGCTTAGCACCTTGCTGTTGCTAAGTCTGGTTTTGAGCTCACAATCCTCCTGCCTCGGCCTCCTGAGCCACTGGGTTTACAGGTGTGCACCACTGCACCTGGCAATAAAAATAGGGTTTTTTTAAAAAAACAAAAATCATTTTTGTTGTCAATGAACCTTTATTGCATTTATTTATACATGGTGCTGAGAATTGAACCCAGTGCCTCACACATGCTAGACAAGTGCTCTACCACTAAGCTACAACCCCAGCCCAATAATAGGGTTTTTATATAATTTAATGTGGTGTTTGTTACAACAGTCCCTTCAGAAAGGTATTACCATCTCCATTTTATAATTGGGAAAAGTGAGTCTATTAAAGATTGACTTGACTAAAATTTTACAACTAGCATAAAACGGACAGTTTGACTCCTCCACTGAAACTCTTAACCACTATCAGTATTGTCAACTTGTAGTACAGTGTAGCATATAATAGATGTTCAGTTAATAATAGCTAGTAAAGAAAAAAAGTTTAATGATATTTAGGACTGTGATTCTGTATCTCCAGATATCAGTCATAGATGCAGTGTTCATTACTCCCATGTTATGTTCAGGGATCTTGCAAGGCACTAGAGGAGGAGATATAATGGTTCAAGATGGTGAGCTAACAGAAGTCCTAGGTATTATATGAATTAATTATCAAATGGGTTCTCTGCATGAAGGTCTTAGTTTAAGAGACTGGAAAAGAGAAAGGTTACTTTGTGCTTGGGAAGCTTTACTGAGGAATTGGGATTTGAACCAACTTTTTGGATTAGATAGAATATGGACAGGTTGAGAGGAGAAAAAAGGGTAAACTTTATGTTAAAGTTAATATAATAGAATTCCGTTTCTGATAGTTTGTTTATCAAACCCATGGGTATTATTTCCTTTACTTTGCATCTGAGGACATTGAAGTTCAATAAAAGTTAAATAATGTTCCCAGGTGTCAGAGTTAATAAGCAATAGAGCCTAGATTTAGATCTAAGTTTGGTTGACTCCAAAGCCCATATTCATCATTATATGCCTTACTGTTCGATTAGCAGTGAAATCCAAATTTTAATGTAAATTGAACATCTTTCTTAGATGTTTATCCGTTGTGCTGGCTCAAAACTAAATCCCTTCTAGTAAGGAATCTTGCTGTACAAAGATTGGGATAATAGTATCCATTCTATAATAGTGCTTTTTAAGGCAGTGGGGGCAGGGGGATGATAAAGAACACACTTCAGAAAGACATTGATAAAGAATAGTGTGTTCTTGGTGCTGCTGTGTTGACACCTAATTAGAAGTCAATATTGTAAGCATAATGACCTGGCCAATTGCTGAACTGACTGCCCAAGTGACACAGTTAGAGTCCCCAGATAATAACGAAAGATAAGAGTATTATTTGCCTGCCCAGTGCCACATTGTCACAGTATTTACATTAGCACGCAAATGCTGAAGTAGATTCTTCAGGGCTTGCATCTAAGCTGCTTCTGGCCTAGGTGGCTAAGGGTAATATATCACAAAATTTGGTGTAAAACCCAATCTTCCTAACTACAAATGCATTTAGAGGAAAATAGACAGAAAATAGCTTTTCTTTCTTGAAAAACAAAAGAGTGGTTGGGCTAAAGCAGCACACGTAGAAAGCAGAGAAAATATTCCTCCCCATATAGTCATTGTATTAACTATCTTCTTAAGAACAACAGCCAAAATTATCCTGATATTTGGGGTTTCTCTGTGCTATCTTTTGGGTGATGTGTTTCTCCTTCTCTTATCTGTCTTTAATGAGCAGATAGAGTAATATCTCAGAAGGCAATTGGATTTTTTCCGGTGTATTATATCCATTTTGATTTGTGTTTGGCCAATGGTATGATATATTAAATAGCTTATATTTATCTGTGGGTGTTTCACATATATATTTCTTAATGCTGAGAATCACAAATAGCTGTGTGGAAAGCTTCAACCAGCCTGATTACAGTGGATGTGCAATTGGATTGAGAAATGTGTACTCAGAGCTTATGATCACTGGCCCGGTTGAGTCTGGGTGATGCATGTGGCTTTCCAGGGATGCTGCTATTTACATCTGTTAATGGCCCTTCTTGATGGCCAGCTCCCCAATGAGGTGATATGCAGCAGCCAGGGGATGAGGGACCAAGGCTACAGATGTGGCTGGGCTCCATTAGGCAGGACCAGGAATACTCATCTGGTTGGCTTTGTTTTGGGAGGTGAGTGGTGGGGGCAGGGAGGGAAGCATGAGCTAGAAAGGGGGGCATGAAAAGCGTGATTTATCCAGGTATATGGAAAACAGACAGGCAGACATGAAAAACAGCAGCTGTAACTGGATTGTAAGTGAATAGAAAAGAAACGGAACTAGCAGATAACAAGTAGAAGGATTGACTAGTTCTCACATAGGAAGGGATTAAAAAAGGAGAGGGTGGTGAGGGTTTGGGAAGAGACATGTCACTCTGCCTTTTAAGCCATTATCACTTATTGTGTGGTGATCAGATGCTACTAAATAGAACAGAGATTTACATGCAAGAGATTAGTTCTGTGCATCCTTTAGTTTCCTGATATTGGAAAAAAGCAACAAGAATTGCTCTTAAGAATACATTGCTGAGTCACAGTAAATTCTTGCAGGAACGGTGCCTACCTGGAATAAGCCAATAAGGAATGTTTCTATTCCTGTCAAATGGTAGAGGACAGTAAAAGGACAACAAAGTTGTACAGTCCATGAGAGGTGATTCTCCTTCTGCTCCCTTATGAGTTAAAGGTTTCTTGGAATGAATCTCACTAAAACTAGAAACAATGGCTCAGTATACAAGTTAGTAAAATGGGAATTCTGGATTTAATTACCACTGCCAAGGCATTCTTCCACACGTATCTTGAGTAGGACCAAAGAAGGAATTGAGACCACTTTGGAATAAATTGTAAACCACCCATTCTTAGCAAAATCTATAGGGAGTAGTTTACTGGAGGATTTTTAAAAAAATTTTTTTTCTGGCTTTCAACAGGGAGTTTGGCTCTTTAGCACTGCCTATTTTTACATGAATGATGAGTCCTGGGTATACTGTCATACCTTCAAGGAACCTAAGAAAAAATTCTGCATGTAAGAAGCTTGTGTTTATTCATTTGTTTATATCTTTGCAGATTGGCATGGTAGCTTGGAAAATGAGCCTTAAAAGTCCTGAATATCCAGAAGGCAGGGATATTATTGTTATTGGCAATGACATTACATACCGAATTGGGTCCTTTGGGCCCCAGGAGGACTTGCTATTTCTAAGAGCTTCTGAACTTGCCAGGGCAGAGGGTATCCCACGCATCTTTGTAGCAGCCAATAGTGGAGCAAGAATTGGACTGGCAGAAGAAATTCGTCATATGTTTCATGTGGCCTGGGTAGACCCTGAGGATCCTTATAAGGTACGGACTAAGAAGAGATAATATTTCAAAATACTGTATTGTTATGCACATGTGTTTGTACATGTGAGGGGTAGGGGAAAGGAAATGGTTTAAGTTTGAAAGTCTGCACTTATGATGATAATTAAATATAAACAAAATTACTGATGAAAATTCCTTAAGATACCATATTAGGACGTTGTGTCTAACTGTGTTTTTAGTATGCTCACCTGATTTTTCCTTCAGCTTTAAAACAGATTGCTGTTGCTTGAACATTAGATAATTGGAATGCATTTAGCATGAGACATGCCAAACCCAAAACATACATCTTAAAACTATTCCACTGTGGTTTTTAGGACTTACAGCCAGTCATGAACAAAATTCATTATACCTTCAGCTTCTTTTCTAATCTTCCTGGTTCTACTTGAAACCTATTTCTTTTCTAAAGATACCACTTCCCCTATAACCTTCTTAAGTACTGACTGATTTCTCTCTACTCTGCTACTGAGCCTGAAGGGGGAATACTGTTTTCTTTGATCCTCATTGCTACTTTGAGTCCTTTTATTCTCCTTTTTCCAGGAAAACTCTCCACTTTGAGTCTCACGTCATCAGACTATACCATACTATCACTACTCCTTATTACAGTGTTTTTCCAACCTTTGGTCACAGCCTCTCATTCTTTATATGTTTTAGTTCCTGGCTTATTGTTGCTTTCTCCAGTACTCTTAGTTATATGATAATTCTTGGTGATTGCTCTATCTACATAGACAATCCTTCCTATAATCGGGCTTCTTGGATCCTAGAGTTTCTCTCCTTCTCTGGTTCCTCTCCTCCACCCTAGTTCAGCCTCTCATTCCACATAATTTCAGTTTCAAGCATCACTTTGTTTTCTACCCTCATTCTTTCTTTCCAACTCACTTTCTCTAGTTCTCTTGAGTCCAACAATCCTTTAAACCCACCAGGACTTTTTTTTTTTCTTCCTGGTACTGAGGATTGAACAAGAAAAAGAAAAATCCCCGCGTAATCTAGGACCTTCCTTTCTCTTGTACACTTGATGTCCCTTCTTGCCAACTTAAGGATGTTAATCAGCACGCCTCGTGCCTCTCCCCTACATCCCCACTTTCCCTCTCTACTGGATCTACCCCTTTAGCATACAGATACTTATCCCTCCACTGACTATCCCTACTTCATTTTCTCCTTCCTTTTAGAGCAGCACTTTTTAAGAGTTTTCCATATACTCTTCTCTTGTTCCTTCTTTAGTGACCGTTGCCCCTCACCATTCTACTGTAGTTGCTTTTATCAAGGTCCCCCGTGATTGCATATTGCTGAATTCTTCAGTGAATTCTTGTCCTCATCTTAGTTATTTGATGATTCAGCAGCATGTGACACAGTTGGTCTCTTTCATTCTTTTTTTTTTTTTTTTTTTTTTTTTTTTAATATTTATTTCTTAGTTCTCGGTGGACACAACATCTTTGTTGGTATGTGGTGCTGAGGATCGAACCCGGGCCGCACGCATGCCAGGCGAGCGCGCTACCGCTTGAGCCACATCCCCAGCCCGGTCTCTTTCATTCTTGAAATACTTTCTTCTCTGCTTCCAGTATCCCCTAGTCCTCTTTTTGTCTTTCTACCTTCCTACCTCCTCTTTCAGTTTCCTTTGCTGCCTTTCATATCTTTACCTGTGAAACTGTTTCAGAGAATAATGAAAGTATTCTGTATTTTGATTGTGGAACAGTTGACAGATTTTATTGCTTAAAAAATATAGTTCAATTAAATTTGTTTTAAGAATGTAGGGAAATTGGTAGTGACCACCAACAGTTATGGGTTTTGGGGGTGGTGGTGGTGAAAGTGTTCTGAAAATTATGGTGATGGTTGCATAATGTATGAATATACTAAAAACTACTGAATTATACACACATGGCATGTTAAACACATGCCATGTCTCTACTTTGTATGTGAGTGTATATATGTATGTATACAAATAAATCAATTATAAAATGTTAATTTTTTATAAAATGTTAATTTTTAAATGTAAATAGGAATTTGGAGTTATTGAAAAAAGCAGGAGGCATGTGTTCAGTGTTCAACATTAGTACCACATAAGCTTCTGATTTTAATTCTGAATCTCTTAGATCTGTGATCTCATATATATTTTGATGATAACCATGGAGTTGAGAGAGTGAAGAATAGTAATTAGCATAATTCTTTAATTTTATATTCATATCTTTAATAAAGGTATCACTGAAGATCCAAAAATTACCCATTAGCCTGTTGAAAATAAAATATACATGGAGTTGCAGTAAGGGAGTATCTTGTTTCAGGACAGTGAATAAAAAATAGGCACTTTTGTCTTTCAAAGAACCATCTATGGCTGGCATCAAATCAGACAGTAACTCTAAGAAGTGATGTAGCAATTCAAAATTACCTTTGGAACAAGTTTATTATGCACACTTTGCTGTATCTTCTGGTTATGTCACAGTGGCAAATAATGAGTTTAAAACTACTTGTGCCTTACAGGGATACAAGTATTTATATCTGACCCCTCAAGATTATAAGAGAGTCAGTGCTCTCAACTCTGTCCATTGTGAACACGTGGAGGATGAAGGAGAATCCAGGTAGGTATTTATGAATCAGAATAATTTGGTCATGACTAAAGAAAGGAGAATATGATAATTTTTCCTTATTATCCTGGTAGTCGTGACCTTGGAGAGCACTGAGCACTGAATAGTGCTTTTTTTTTAGTTGTTAACAGGCCTTTATTTTATTTATATGTTGTGAACCCAGTGTCTCATACATGCTAGACAAGCGCTATACCCCTGAGCTACAACCCCAGCCCTGAAAAATGCCTTTTAAACAACCTAGATGCCTTAGGTTTGAATCCTGGCTCTATCACTTACTAGCTGACAGACCTTGTTATTGTTTGAGGTTTGAAAATGTTATTTACAATACTTATTCATTTTAAAAAATTGAAACATGGAAACAGGAAGAAAAAAAATGAAAAGTAGACACAATCATACCCTAAGACCACAACTTTGAATTTGTTATATTTTAACTGTCATTTTACATCTCTACCTTTTTTTCTATGTAATTGGGATTATAATAGGAGTTTCTTTTAAATTCTTTTCACTAAAAAGTTTTTTTGGGGAAATTTCTTACATTCTTAAAATATTATTTGAAAATATGAAATTTCATGGTTGCATAGTATTTCATCACAATGAACAAATCATATTTGAAAATTCAAGCTATTTCTAATTTTTCATGATTATATCCTTAGGCTGAACATTTTTTAATATTAATTTAGGAATATCTCCAATTGTTCTTTTTGGATTAATTTCTAGAAATGGAATTACTGGTCAAAAAGTCCATTTTGGAGCTGGGGATGTAGCTCTGTGGGCAGAGTGCTTGCCTAGCAGCATGTGCAAGGTCCTGGGTTTAATCCCTAGTACATTAAAAAAAATAAAATAAAAAATCTCCATCTTTAAGGGTTTTTAAAAATAATCTCCGATTGCCCTCCCAAGATCTGAATTCCTAATCAGCAGTATGTGATAGTGCTTGTTTCCTCTGTTTCCTCTCTTTTAATTTTTCTCTGCCCTTGCCAACATTGATTACTGTCAATTAATAAAGTAGGATAAAAACAGCAATTGTTATTTTAACTTGTAGTTTTGATTACCAGTGAAGCTGAACATTTTTATAATCTCTCTGCAAGTATTTTCTAGAATGTTAATTGCTCCAATACTATTTATTGAATAATTCATGTGTTCTAATTTTTTGTTCTGTCTACTCTTGGGTTAATGCCATACTGTTTTAACTATTCTAGTGGCACATATTTCCTCACACTCTGAACACTTTCTCAAATTATATTATCTGTTTTTGCCTTTTAAATGTAGGCTCGTGTGTGTGTGTGTGTGTGTGTGTGTGTGTGTGTGTTTTCCTGGGGATTGAACCTAGTACCTCATGAACAAGAGGCAAGCACTGGTCCACCACTGAACTACATACTTAGTCCTCTTTTCCTTCTTTATTATTATTTTTTTAATTCCCCAAATCTTTCCATAATGATTTTAATTCAGATTGTATTAGGTCCACACACTAATTTGTGAAGGCTGACATCCTCAGTATTAACTCTAACCAAAAAAGAAGCATGGTATATTTTTTTCATTTATCCAAGTGTATTTTCAAAAGGTTTATAGTTTTCATATAATTTATTCCAGAAGTTCCCAAACTTTCTTGGTTCATGGCACCCTTCGCATCTCAGTAATTTTTTCACATCACTCCTAATCTAAAAGATACACATAATATTTCTGTTAAATAAATATTTCTAGTTAAACCCTAACAATTTCATAAGTGTTCCTGTCCTAACAACTTAATAATAACTTGAATAAAATAATACATATGAATTGAAAAAAATTACTTCATTTTTAAACCATTTACTTACTATGGGATATTTGTGTCTGTATAATATCTCAAACCTTAGAGTCAGCTTAGCTATAGCTACTCACTTTTCTTATTCTTCATTGACTTTTGTATAGAGCTTGCTTTTTCCACAGAAACTGCAAAAACCTGGCTTTGTAAAGATAGGACATTATCAAAAGAAATATAGCACTATTTTGTGTTAAATCACAAACAACCTAAAGCTAGTTATTCATGTGGGATCTGACAAATATCACATGTTTCTCTCAAATTAAAAATATTCTTCAGTGCCCCTAGAGGTTCACTGTGGTGCCTTGGTCGTCTTGGGACACAGTGTGGCCAGTTTCTTCGTGTTTATTTTATTTATTTATTTGTATGTTTATTTATTTTGGTGCCAGAGATTGAACCTAGGGGCACTTAACCACTGAGCCTCATCCCCAGCCTTTTTTTGTTGTTGTATTTTATTTAGAGACAGAGTCTCACTGAGTTGCTTAGGGTGTCACTAAATTGCTGAGGCTGGCCTTTGAGCTTCTGATCCTCCTGCCTCAGCCTCCCAAGCCACTGGGATTATAGGTGTGCGCCTCCATGCCTAATGAAAGCTGTTTGTTTTGTACATTGCTTTTGTTACAAGACAAGTCATTACTTTATTCTGGGGTTCCTCATATGAAAAAGGAAGATCAGGTAAACTAAGGCTCTTAGCTCAGTGCTAAGCATATAGTAATCAATCAAAAATCCTGGTAGTATTGTTAGTGGTGGGTTGTTGTTGTTGTTATTATTGTGGGTTGTTGTTATTGTTGTTGTTATTATTATCATCATCATCATTATTATCTGTAATAATGGCAGTGATATTACCTGTCACACTGGACTGTTGTGAGGATCAAAAATCATATGAATGTTTTGTTAATTATAAAACACTGTACAAAGTTTTTAATTGTAACATTAAAACTTAGTAACACTTTAAAGAATGGTAGCCCTCGATGGTAGAAGACTCAGGTCAGAGAGCAGAAACTGGGAAGTGTGTATTCTTTTTTTCTCATAATGTAGTAGAAGAAGATGCCACTTATCACATCATGAATACTTGTGAAGCAATATGCAGCCCTTATGAGAGGATATGCTTCACAGGAAAGGCTGACTGGGCCCATGAGTACTTGATGACTATATGGCATGTGGACCTTAAAAAAGAATGTATTACCCCTTCCTCAAATTAATGTGGTTCATTGGCCTCTTAAGGAAGATTAGCTTCATCTGTTATATAACTCTAGAATCTAAGGTCTAGATAAAGAACAAAAGGAAGAATTGGGGAATTACTGAAATAGGATAAGCTAAAAATAAAAAAACTAGAGAAATCTGGAAAGCAGAGCTGCAGCATCATAAATGAACAGCAAGAGCAAAGGAAGAGAATTGATGGAGGGCAGACAGAAAAAAAGAGAGCAGAGGAATATGGCAATGGGGGAAAGTAGTTTAAGAATCACTATGGAATATTTATTTATTATTTCAATTTTTAAAATTTTGCTAAGCCTCTAGATAGATGTGGAATAGTAAATAACATATGCCCATCTCTACTTCCAACTCTGTATTTTTCCTTTCTTTTATTAGTTGCATTTCCCATTATTAAGTATCACTCCTAATCCCCTACCAGGAAGAAAGACAGATGAGTACTCCCAGTAGATCATAGGATATTTTCTGGACAACTGGGTCAGCATTTCACTTCTACTTGTATTCTGCCTTCCCCCCTGGAGAACTATAGCCAGGAACTCTTACGTATGCACTTGGTATTTGAGAATGAGCAGGAATGGGAATATGCTGTTTTGGTCTTCCCTTGCATCCCTATCTTGGAAAAGAAAAGGAGTTTTGATTTGAGAAACTAGCTCAAGCGTTCTCATACCCCTCTTTTTGGATATTTTTTTTTTTTTTTTTTTTTTTTGGTGGTGGTGGTACTGGGGACTAAACCCAAGGGTACTCTACTGAGCTATATCCCAGCCCCTTTTCTTTTTTTTTTTTTTTTTAATTTTGAGATAGGGTCTCACTAAGTAGCCCAGACTGGTCTTGGACTTGTGATACCCCTGCCTCAGCCTCCAGAGTTGCTGGGATAATAGGCATGTGCTAACATGCCTGGCTTAATTTTTTAATTCTTACGTAAAACTGTTGATTTGAAGACAGTTAGAGATATACATTGACCCTGCTTTAAAGAAAGAAAGGGCTTTAAAACCTGAGGGCCATCTTGTAGCTTTTGAATGTTCTTTCAGCAGTGAACCTTTAAGGTTCTGGAATGATTGGAGGGACATCATTGGCCTTTAATGAGATTATCACCATATGTCAGGCCCTTTTCTTGTTGTCAACCCTTAGAGATAGGTACTACTGTCCCCATTTTACAGAAGTTACTATTATCCTGAGGCATACCACTCTATCAGAGCAAGAATTTGCACCTATCTGCTTAATTCTAGATTTTGTGTTTTATATTCTACCATACTGCTTCCAATAAGATAAGAACCAAGCTAAGAAGGAAAAACATATGAAGAATATAAAAGAAAGTGTATAAAGGTCTTATGTTAAATATAAATTTTCAATATGCTTTTAGTAGCCTTTTAATGGTAATATTTGTTTAATAGGTTGTGTTACTATGTTTAACCTTAATACTTTGGCATGACTCTTATCTACTAGGTATAAGATAACAGATATTATTGGGAAAGAAGAGGGACTTGGAGCAGAGAACCTTCGAGGATCTGGAATGATTGCTGGAGAATCCTCATTGGCCTACGATGAGATCATCACCATCAGCCTGGTAAATCCTCATAGAATGTAAATTAATTAATCTGTTTATTTATTTGTTTATGGTGCTGGGAATTGAACTCAGGGCCTCCAGAATGATAGACAAAACTCACTGTGTAGTTAGGTTATTTGTGCCCCATTACTACTATTCAATCCCAGATAAAAGCATTGCTTGCAAATGTTATTTTAATTATGCAAAATCATGGGAACTTAGGATAATATAAATTAATGAAATAATATAAATTATTTCCCATGTAAACCTAGGTTTATTTTAGCCTTTAGTTTAAGTTCTTATTTCTCTAAATATCCTATTAGACTTTTAACAACTTAAATTTCTTCTCTTCATAGTACTTTTTTTGCTCATACCTGTAGTGAGGATGCCAGGCATCTCTGAAATAGGCAAGATACTATGATCCTTAAAGTTTCTAATATTTGAAATATTGAGTTGATTTTGTCTCTTCTTTGATTGAACGTGTGTTTTTTTGTATTATTAGTCAAACAGACTTCATAAAATGCAATCTTTATTTCTGTTCATGTGGATTTTACACATTTTATCTTTTCCTTAGTTCTTAAAGCTTGGGAGAGGACACAAATATGTGACATGCATAATTTATTCTTTTTTAAGGTGACATGCCGGGCCATTGGGATTGGTGCTTATCTTGTACGGCTGGGACAGAGAACCATCCAGGTTGAGAATTCTCACTTAATTCTGACAGGAGCCAGTGCCCTCAACAAAGTAAGTTTCTAAGGCTTGGGAGGAGTATATGAAGTTTGAAGCTTATCATGAATTCAAAATTCCAGACCTTGATTGAGCACATGCCTATAATCCCAGCTACTCAGGAGACTGAAGCAAAAAGAGCTCAAGTTTGAGGCCAGTCTTAGCAACTTAGTGGGACTCTGTCTCAAAATAAGAAAGTGGTAGAGTATCCCTGGGTGCAATCCCCAGCAGTACCACAAAAAATATATCATCATCATCATCACCATCATCATCATTATCATCATCATCTTTATTAAGGGGTCATTCTACTTATGACTTCCTTAGTTTGTATCTTCCTATCTTCCTCCATTATACTTACCCATTGACTTGCTTGCCTTTTTATTCATTCATTCATTTCATTTAACAGATACTTTGAGTAGCTGCTGTCTTTCAAGCATTGTTCCAGCCTAACTATATAACCTCTGCTCCAAAGAACTTACATTCTAGTCTGTCTCTAGAAAGATGGAATTAATTGAATGCTTTTTGTTCTGGCCCACAGCCCCTTACTTCTTCTTACCTATGTTACTACGAATAAGGCATGTGGGAACTATTCTCATGCATGGAGCTATCTTTAGTTTTAGTTGTATTCGTTCCCATTTCAGGTCTATAGTGTGGACTAGGCAATGGGCTAGGTGTTTAGGATATCTAATTCTAATGGTTTGAGAAATCTGTCGATAAACCTCTAAAAAAGAAAAAGAGGGCACTTATAGTGTTCTCTTGTATATAAAGTAAGTACTCAGTAAATATTGAGTGGGAAGATAGGTGGATGGGTTGCTGGGAAAGGATATAACGTAGACATTTATCTTTCCTTCCAAAGAAAGACTTTGTATTTTTAAACCAAGTTCACAGGGACTTTTCTAAAGGCAGAAAAAAAAAAAATGGATGATGAGACTGCTGCTTGCAAAAGTGAAAATTGTCTGAGATAATCTGAATATACAAGGGACAATGCAGTTCTTACTTCTTTGTAGGCATAGAAAACTTGTTTTCTTTTGAGAGCTAAAAATGCATAATGAAATAGTGAGGGGCTGGTTGTTCTCATGCAACTTATATAAACTTTTAGCTCCTTAACTTTCTTTCTTAGCTGTCAAAGAGGTATTATAAAGCCAAGTATGGTGGCTCATTCTTGTAATCCCAACTTCTTAGGAGACTAAGGCAGGAGAATCATAAGTTTCAAACCAGTCTTGGCAACTTAGTATTACCCTGCCTCAAAAAAAAAAAAAAAAGGACTAGGGGTGTAGCTCAGAGGTAGAACACCCCACTTTCAAGCCTTAGTGCTATAAAAAACAAAAGGAGACAAATTATAATTTATAACTTTAAGTAATGTAGAAGCTGAGCAAGGTGGAGCAGATTTGTAATCCCAGCAACTCAGAAGGCTGAGGCAGGAGGAATAAAAGTTCAAGGACAGCCTCAGCATTTTAGCGAGACTCTGTCTCAAAATAAAAAGTGAGAAGGGCCAGGGATATAACTTAGTGGTAAAGCTACCGTTCAGACCCTAGTATCAAAAAAGTAATGTAGTGCTCAAATGAGAATACATAAGTAAAAGTACTTAATAAAATTAGCACAAAGTATTGGTCCTGGTTTTTTAGGTTTTTTAGACAAATTCTTATTGAATTACCCAGACAGGCCTTGAACTCATGATCCTCCCAGCTCAGCCTACTTTGTAACTGGGATTATAGATTACAGGCATGTGCCACTGTACCTGGCTTGTTGGTCCTCGTTGAAATTTCATTCCCCTGTCCCCTCTCACATGGTTTGGTGATTGAGTTTGTAGATTTTATACACATACTAAATTATGTTGAATTTTGTGTTTATCAGGCTTACAGGAACTTTTATCAAGCCCTGAGTTTCAAGAGGAAAGATAGGGACTAAGTATCCTGTCCTATCATATCTATTTAGAATAGTTGATAATTCCATTAGTCCAATTAAATTTTGGATATGTCATAAATTAGCAGAATTGTTTGATATGATCATCTTGTTCTCTGCTGTCATATGAACTCTCATTCTTTGAGTTTGCATTTCTCTCCAAAGAAAGGCAGAGTAGTGCTAACAATAGCGTACTTGGCCATCTTCCTCTTTTTGGAGACTCTACTAGAAATGAAGATTATAAACTGCCACACTACTAAAGATTATTGCAATGAGGAAAAGTGCTGAGAATCTCAAATTTTTTTTTAAGTTGCTCCTTCGGATACCTTCTTAGGATGAGATATTGATAAATGTTGAAGAGAGTTTTAGGTACCATTACCTGTGAGGATAGGATTTTCAAATGACACCTGTATTTCCATGATGTTTTCATAAAGAGTGTTAATCTCTAAAATATATATCGTTACATTGTCCCCCCTCCCCCCACACACACCCAGATTCTATGTTTTGTACAAGGAATATTACAAAAAGTAAAAGTTGTTGGGGTTTGTTTTGGGATTTTTGGTTTTGTTTTTTGTCTAAAAAATTGCCAGTTGTGGTTTAAAGAAAAGTATTAGGTTTTGTTTTGTTTTTCCCATAAAATCTGGTTGAATTGTTCTGATCAAATTCAACATATTCACCTTTTTCCTCGCCTGCAGGGATGCTTGCCTTGTTGCAAAGGGAAAGACAAGTAAAGCTGCTATTGTAACTTACCAAACAGTGCTTATTTTCAGAAGGACATGATCATTTTTAGCTGAAGGGAGTGATCACTAGTAGAGGATACCTAATCTTGCTTTGCCTGCTTCACTGTCTCATGTCAGCACCTCTTAAGTACAGTCATGTTGTTAGAAGACGCCGATTTTATGCAGATTCACTAAGAATGTTCATTCAGCCCCTTTGCTTATTACCTTGTATGAAAAAGGAAACTATTTGGGAGCTACCATGCTCAGATTGCTTCCTCTGACTCACCACTTGTGCATATTCTGTTTTCATATGTGCTGATGTCTTTGTAGTCTCTTTGCCTTTCTTTCTGTAGGTATCTCTGTCTCGCTTACTGTGTGTGCAAGTCCCTCTGAGTGCACGCCTTTCTGTGTAAGTGCTGATCTCTCTCTTTGTTTCTGTCTTGCTTAAGATTCCTCTCTTTTTCTATGTTCCTCCCTGAATGTCCATGTGTGAGAAAGTCTGTGTGTTTGAAATACTGTAGAGGCTCCTTTCTTAGCCTTGACCATTTTGCTCATAGTATGTGTGTACCTGTGTAAAGTGGAAATGTATGTAGTACATGCAAGCTTATATATGGTCTCAGACTGTAAACATTTGACCCCCACCTTTTTGAGTCTTCATCCTTTATGTTAAACATTGAGGTGAAGAATAAGAAGGGGGGAGTGCACAGAGGTTGTAGGAAAAAAAATCTTGTGTGTGCAAGTGCCGATCCCGTTGACCCCTTTGAAAATTGAAATAATGATAATGCGAGTCTCCTGACTGCATCAAAGTATCAGCACATCAAAAGCCAGGAGGCATGAAATGCAAATGATAAAGTGAAAGCAGATGGATTGTGCATGATCGCCTGATGCCCAATGAATTTTAAAAGGTGCTGGTTTGCAAAGGGAGGGGTGGGAGGCTGGGGGTGGGGGGACTGAAATAAACACGTTATCCCTGCAATTTTTTTTGTTCTTGACGCTCACTCCTGACAATATTTTTTCACACTTGAGTGAACACCCACTTCATCTCTCTCTCCCTTTCTCCCTCTCTCTCTCTTTCTTTCTCTTTCTGTCTCCTCTCCAATTTCCCCCCCACCCCCCAATCCCACCTCTTACACGTCTCAGGTCATGTCGCTGCAGCTCCGGTGGAAATAATAAGATATAAACCACGAGGTTGTTATTTGCATAGAAATAGCATGGAGCCCCAGGCAGCAAGAGAGAAGGACACAGGGATCATTTGTCTAAAATTTTAATGAAAACTTTTGCTGAGGCAGAGATTTTTTTAAAAACTTTCTTTCTTTCTACTCTTCCCTAACCCTCCCCACACCCTCCAACCTCATCACTGGTCTGACTTAGCCTGATTTGATTTGAAGAGAAAGGATTGACACTCCACATATCATACTCACCTAATGTAACAACATGTAAATTGTTTGTTCCTTTAATATGAAGCTGAAAAGACACACATTCCCAACTTAGTACATCACATGTGCGCTTCAAGCTTTTATGGCTACATTGTATCTCAGCACATGCATGATTAAGGTGACCTGGTTTTAATCAGTTTACATTGCCCTCCCTTTTGCTTTCAAAAACTTATTTTTAAAAAACTCTTCCTTTTTTTTTATAGCCTCTATTAGTAATCTACACATAAAATATACATATTGCAAGAGTTCCCTGGATTTTCCCCCAACTCTCAGCAGTTTTACTATACATGTTTTCTTTATGGGCATTATATCCTTTGTTCCAAAAGTAGAAAGTGCTTCCCACATTTGTATTTTTATCCCTCTCCCTTCCTGATTTCAGTATTTATATTTTC
Organism: Ictidomys tridecemlineatus; assembly: GCF_052094955.1. Classification (NCBI taxonomy): domain Eukaryota; kingdom Metazoa; phylum Chordata; class Mammalia; order Rodentia; family Sciuridae; genus Ictidomys; species Ictidomys tridecemlineatus. Next base: position 35,962,386 of record NC_135479.1, on the reverse strand, counting down.
TTTTTGCATCTGTCTTCCTTTGTTGCCTGTAGTTATTTGTAAAGTCCAGAATATTTCCAACTGGAGGAGAAGTATAGTTTCTGGATTTTCTTGAATGATGTCATGCAGATTTGAGATTGAAACTAAAGGCAGTGGCTGGGCATTAGAGGCCTCACAAAGCTTTATAATAGCCTCAAAATCAAGACTGTTTGTCTGATTCCTTGTTATCTTCTGGGTTAAGCCAGTTGTATCAGAGCCATTTTATAGACATGAAGAGTAAAACAGAACTGACAGAGACAAGATCAGAGTCAGAACATGAATAATATCCCTAAGTTTTATGGCAGAAAGGGCTCTTAGGGTTCACAAAGTCTACAGTGAGAAGACAATGTGATCATTTTCTTTTTGACCAAATGTCATAAGGGAAAAAAATATGTCGTGAGAGTGAAGTTTTTAAGGGCTTGCTGTTTTATGCCTCTCAAGGAAGTAGACCATAGATTTCTAACTCCAGAACTATATGCAGGTGACGGAGTTCTCAGAATGCCTCACAAAGTGAAAGAGTAGAACTGATAAGTGTGGCAAATTGCCTTGTGTGTAAGGAGTCATTCTGGCCTCACAAAGACAGTAACCTATGTACTCAGGGTATTGATAAGATGGGTCCTTAAGGAGATGAGGTCCTTTGCAGAGTCATAAACTCTTAAGTCAGGGTACCACTCCACCTCCTCACTTTCTATTTTATATGTTTAGCATAGTGTCAGGTGGCAATGAGACTGGAAAGTCCTATGTTGTAAGGGAACACCATTACAGACTAGAGCTTCTAACTCTCAGCCATTGCACCAGTCTTCTTGAGAGCCTACTCCCTGTATACAGACATCAGAATTTGCAGTTTATTCGTATTCTATGGACAAAAACTGCTTATGAATGTAAGGCTTCTGCCAGTGACTGATATGATGTGGGTGCTAGGAGGTGATATGTGACTTCCTTGTGGTAAACATTTTAAAGAGAAACAGAAGCTTCTCTTTTTGTGGAGGGGGGTGTGATCCTATGATCCCATCCCCTTTAGTAAGATCAGGCTTCTGTTTTCACTGAATCTGCCAGGAAAAAAAACAAGTTACATGCTGGATTCGGCTAGGGCTCTTAGACCTTTAAGGGGTCTAATTCTGCAAGCCTGGCTTTTGAGACTTAATACAAATAAGTCACGTCTCTCTCAATCCTTCTTGGCTTCCATGGACATATTTATATGTAGCTGTGCAACATGAACTATGAAGTTGTCACATTTTACTCTATCAGGGATGATACCAGAGTTACTCCATGAGTGGGTCCTTTTTGTTACACCAGGGGCTTCTACTGTACAGTCCCTGTGTTCACCCTTTAACTCTGTGCCACACAAGTAAGGGACTCAAGAAGGGAAGGGGAGTTTACCCAGCTCTCACGTGGGGTGGGCAGCACTGTCACTTTCATGTTACTTAAGGAGGTTGAAAGCCTGGACTCTACAGCCAGGCTGCCTGGGTTTAGTTCCTGGCTGTGTGACCTACCAATTGTATAATCTTTGTCAGTTTACTTAACCTCTGTGGGTTGCAGTTTAGTAACTATAAAATGATTGTGGAAGTGGGGGTGTAATAATAGTACCTATCTACAAGGATTAGAGTGGAGATTAAATGAGTCAATATAGGAAAACACTGACACTGTTATAGTCTTCTCTGAGATACATTAGGGTCCTTTCTCATTGGACTTCATTATCCAGGCCCTGGAAAAGAAGTAAAAACACAATATTCTATATACTTACTGATTCTCTGAAGGCAAAAATTCCTTCAAGAAAATGTTAGATGGCAGCCTTCACTGTAGCAGTACATTCATGTATTGACTTTCCCAATAGATGTTATCTAAAGACAATCAACACACTTCGGAAAGCCATTAATGTAAGAGGCACCATGTTCGGTCATGATAGGGTAGTATATGTGTCAGTCATCTGTCTACAAGAGTCCCCAAGGACTTGTTGATACAATAGCCCATAATCACTCTAAGGATCAGTCCAGCAATTTGCATTTTTAAAAGTCCCTAACTACCTATTTTCACAATAGACAGTCCCTGTACTCCCGTAGCTGCAGATGGGATCACTCTTCTTTCTAAAGAGGGCCTTTTAACCTCCCTTCTGAATAAGCATGCTTTAACAGTATGAATGAATTCTCAGAAAGATTTGCAATGAGCAGATCTCCTTAGTTTTCAAGCATCACCACCCCGCTACACACACACATATTTAAAATGTGGGTAAATCTGACCCCATTTGGAGGTTGTATTTGTTTTTCATTTGATGTTCTTCAGATTCAGCAGAAAACCATACGGGGTATGTTTGATTCTGTTAGTGAGTGTTGGTGATGTGCCAGCAGCCTGGTCCTGAGTGTGCTGGTTTGGAGATCTTGCAAAGTAGCATTGCCATTCATAGCTCCATTATAGAAGTTGCATCTGACTTGAAGAGAGTCGAGTGTGTGTGTGTGTGTGTGTGTGTGTGTGTGTGTGTGTGTGTGTGTGTGTTGTGGTGGTGGTGGCAGTGGTGACAGTGGCCATGGCAATGGCTTAGAGCCTGAAGTCTTGGGAGAACCTACATGTTCCAGTTCATGGCTCCTAGATAAAGTGAAAGCTCTGGAAGCTCTGCTTGGGGTATTGAATGCACTCAGGAATGATCAGTTTGGATGACCTATTATAAATGTTCTCAAACTTTTTGAAGTTAAAGAATCTTTAGGTTAAAAAAAAAAAGCAACAACAATAAACTTGATCAATCTCCTCCTTGTCATTTACTAGGTAAGCAATTTTGGGCTTTAGTCTGTTTAGGTGTCAGTTTTCTCTGTGTAAAATGGGAAATGTAATACATTTCCTGCCTTAAAATGGAAGACGAGAGGATCTCTTAATCTTAAACTCTCTTTAATTTTTAGTTCCTCTGAAGTGTGTATTGATCTATAGCCAGGGAACCATGTTGGGCTGGGGCACAGAGAGGATAAATTGAGGGAGGGGAGTTTAAAAAAAAAAAAAAAGATAGTACATATTATGGTGTTAATATATTGGCAATATTACATATAGCTATAAGTGAGATTTGTTGTGTATTAGTGAGATTAGGAATGGAAGCTGCAGAGCGTAATAAGTTAAAATTTATCTTTTTTTAATCCAGATTACAGAAGAATAAATGCTATATGTTGTTCACAATGCAAGTGGAGATAGAATTGTAATTATGGAGAGTATAAGAATGCTCAAAAGGGCTGGGGATGTGGCTCAAGCGGTAGCGCGCTGGCCTGCATGCGTGCGGCCCGGGTTCGATCCTCAGCACCACATACCAACAAAGATGTTGTGTCCGCCTAGAACTAAAAAATAAATATTAAAAATTCTCTCTCTCTCTCTCTCTCTCTCTCTCTCTCTCTCTCTCTCTCTCCCTCCCTCCCTCTCCCTCCCTCCCTCCCTCCCTCCCTCCCTCCCTCCCTCCCTCCCTCCCTCTCTCCCTCTCTCCCTCTCTCCCTCTCCTCTCTCACTCTCTCTTTAAAAAAAAAAAAAGAATGCTCAGAAGTATCCAACCATTTCTTAAATTTTCTCTGACACCATTGTCAAATATTCATTCTATCATGCTTGTAAAACTTGGCTACAGAGGAGTTCAGGACTTCTTAAGTAAATTTATCCCTTTGTTGTATATAAAATTCTTCCTTATATTTGGCCAAAGTCTATTTTACTGTACAGCCAGACTGATTGCTTCTAAAAATAGTGTTCTAAATCAAAAAAGAACCCCTAATTTTATGACATAACCTATAGGAAATTGAATGGAACCAGAGTCTCTCCCATATACTTTTACCTCCAGAGACTGATCTGGTCTTATCTTTTTTTTTTTTTTTTTTTTTGTACTAGGGATTGAACCCAGGGTTTTACCCCTAAATTACATCCCCAGTCCTTTTTATTTTTATTTTTATTTTTAATTTTGAGACAATGCCTCACTAAGTTGCTTAGGGCCTCACTAAGTTGCTATGGCTGGCCTCAAACTTGTGATTCTTCTGCCTCAGCCTCCCGAGTCATTGGGATTACAAGTGTTTGCCACCTCACCCGGCAAAACTGGTCTTGTGTTAAAAACAGATGTAGTTAAGGGCTAAGGTTGTGGCTCAGTTGGTTGCCTAGCATGTGTGAGGCACTGGATTTGATTTTTAACACTACATATAAGTAAATAAATAAAGGTCAATCAACAACTAAAAAAAAAATTTTAAAGTAGTTAAAATGAAATTGCTAGTCAAGCTAGAAAAGAGATTAGAGTTATAAATGACATTCTTGCTAGTTAAAAGTATAAACTAAGTAGAAGTTAAAAGAAAAACAGTTAAAACTTAGTTTTGTGTTTTTTGTTTTTGTGGTACTGGGGATTTTGTGGGTACCAGCCCTTACTCATGCTAGGCAAGCACTCTGTCACTGAGCTGCATTCCCAGTCCTTAGTTCTACTTTGAAATATGTTGTGGAACCGTAGGCGTCCGCTACACAGGATTATGCAAGACCTTTTTTTTTTTTTTTTTTTTTTTTTTTTTTTTTTTTTTACTATTTTTCCCTTAGTTGTTTATAGATCTTTATTTTATTTATTTATACATGATGCTGAGAATCGAACCCAGTGCCTCACACATGCAAGGCAAGTATACTACTGCTGAACTACAGTCCCAGCATTATGCAAAACTCTTTAAGGCCAATTATCTGCTGCTTTTCCATCACTTGCCTTGTCCAAAGTTAGGATCCTGGTAATATGGTGGAATGATAGGTCTTTTGGAGTACCAGCTAAAACTCATTGGGCCCAAGATTTGGAAGAATCACCAAAGGTACTAAAGCTCTGAGGGTTACACAAACAGAAGCTAAACTGCTAGAATTCATTACCCTGTCATCTTAGTGAGCTGCCTCTGGCTCACTCCTGTGTGGACTCCAATATATCTGTACCCTTTCTCCAGAGTATCTATGTAAACCTGCAGGATTCTGAGGTATCTTGAATATTAAAATGAAGAAATGTCTCTACCTCATACATTCTGTGGCACACAGGGTCTTTGCACTTTGTTCCTCTACTGAAGCATTGCCCCTGAACTCAAGCTAAGTGCTCACTTAGTTATGTGAGCATGGTGCCTTAGCAGATCTATTTCCTCAGCTTCTTATTTTCTAGTGAGTCGTATGTTGTGCCTTCATATGGTGGATTTCCTTCACTTTTCTCTTTCTACACATGTTCATAACTCTGTCTTTGCAGATCAGTGTTGACTTGAAGCTTGCTACTCCATCAACCCTCTCTTCTCCCTTCAATCTTTCTTCTTCCCCAACCCCAGCCTGAAACTCAAGTGAATTAGCTTCTCACCCCTGCCCCCCAGTTTAAAAAAAAAAAAATCCCATACTCCTCCAACAGTGTCTGCTCTTAGATTTGCAGTCAGCAGCCATCTCCAATAACCATCAGGCTGTCAGCTTTGCAGCTCCCTACTACCTCCCACCTCCCCCATCACTCACCAGAGGAAAAAGAGAGCCAGAGCAAGAGCTTGAAATATATCATGCAATAGTGTATCATGAATTTGTTGTGAATCACAGCGGTGAAGCAGGTTTATTTATTTCTGAGACCTTAAATCAATACAAAGTAGGTCTCTTAGTTCTGAAGCTGGGATGGAGTGTGAAAAAATGAGCCCATTGTACTCTTAAAACTTTGGGGAAAGGAGATGACAGCTATATAATTCCATTTACCAGGCACTAGGGGCTTTAATGTGAAGGTGACAGGGAGCTCTTTGTGCATTTAGAGCACCATATCTTCTAAATAAAAGATCTGTAGACTTGATAGTGGAGCATAGCTCCAAGTTTAATAATCTCCAAGCATTAGACCAAGCCAATATGTTCCCAAGTCAGAGAGGTCCCCCCTAAACACTCATAAATTAAAAGTGCAAGAACTGCACATGTTGGTAGATTAGAAATGCAAGGACTCCAGTCTCTTCTAGGAGGAAGACAGACCTGGGCCCTCGCTTTGCAGACTGCTGTGTGAATATGATAAAGGCTCAGGAAACGAGTCTGTTTAGAAACCTGACTCCTGGCTGTTCATCATTCTAGGAAAGGTCCCCTGTGCATGGATCCAAATCTAGCTGTGTCCCCTCTCATTCAGAGTGGCCATGCTCACACAGACTAATCAGCTAATGTACACAGTCAGGAGTGTTGAATTATGAAAGGAGAAGCTTTAAGAGCTTTTTAGATTGAACTACAGATTACCTAGCATGCCTAGGCTTAAAGTTTTTCTGGTAGATTCTTGACTGGCTCCTAATTTTAATAATGTCTCAGTGTCTAGAATTTAAGCCCTTTAAAATGGTATGCATAACTGAGAAATTGAGATATCAGTGTTATTAAGAAAAGAACCCACCCAAATTAACCAACAGCATAAGATGAGAAGTCAAAATCATTGGGATAATCGATTTGTGGATATCTTCATTTTTATCTGACCCATTGATATACCCTTTTTCCACAAATAAAGCAAGTTTACGCAGCTCAGTAGAGCAGCCCTAATATAATGTGACTTTAGAGTACATAGAGTTACAATCTTAATTGTAGCCCAAGTAAAAAAGCAAACAAAACACCCACCTTAAACCACTTGTTTTTCTTAAGAACACTGATACACATTGTAACACTAATATGAAGGATTCTTTGTTTATGGTAATTCAACTTGCTGAAAATATAAGCCAAAGTTGAGATTTTAGAGAGCATATTAACTACCAGTATTAAAATCTGTGGTAGTTCACATGCATTTACTGAATACCTGTCATATGTAAATCTGTTCTTATGTTATAAAGATAAAAAGATAATTCCTGCTTTCATGGAGCTTAAAATTTAAGGGGAAAAACTGCTGCCCACCAGATATAAAAGAGAAAACACACGAAGGGCACAGAGATGAAGGATCAGTGCTAGTTGCCAAGAAGCCAAGCCCCAGCAAGCTCTGAACTCTGGTGCCTGACCACTATGGGCATAGGCGGTTACTCACACAGCCACCCGCCTCCAGCACCAACCTATTTAGGAAAAATAATAGGGAAATGACTGAAAACAGGAATTTCTTTTTAAATTTTCTATCTTTAGAAAACATCTGATAAAAAGACGTATTCAGAATACATGCAGAATTCTCAGAATTCAATAAGAAAAAAATTCAATAATTAGAAACTTGGGCAGGAAATTTGAAGACACTTCACAAAAGAAGATATAAGGATAGTAAATAAGCAAATGAGATGATATTTATCATCATTCATTAGGGAAATGCAAATTAAAAAATCAGTTTGATACCACTAGAATTTTTTTCAAGCAAATTATTACAGGTTTTTGTTTGTTTTGTTGTTGTTTTGCAATGCTGGGGGTTGGATTCATGCAAGGCAAGCATTCTTCCACTGAGCTACATATCCAGCCCTAAATATTTATTTATTTATTTATTCATTCATTCATCTTTAACTGAAAAATTCCATGTGCTGATGAGGATTCAGGGCAGCCAGAACTCTCCCACATTATTGGTAGGAATCCAGAATGGTACAGCCACTTCAAAAAGGATGTATTCTTTTTTGTGTGTGGGGGGGATCTTTTATGGAGTTAGATTTTTGCTTATCATTTAACCTGGTGATTCTATTCCTATATATTTACCCAATAGAAATGACAATGTCAAAGGGGAATAAAGGGGAGGAAGGGAGGATGGGAATAGGAAACACAGTAGAATGAATCAGGCATAACTTTCCTTTGTTCATTTATGAGTACAAAACCAGTGAAAATCACATCATGTTCAACCTCAAGAATGGGAAGTTATACCTCAAAATATATTCTACTGTCATTTATAACTAAAAATAACATTAAAAAAAGAAACAAATAATAATATACATCTATACAACCTGTACATGAGCTTGGTGCGGTGACCCACACCTGTAATCCCATCTAATCAGGAGGCTGAGGCAGGAAGATTGCAAATTCAAGACCAGCCTGGCAACTCGGCGAGAACCTGTCTCAAAATTAAAAAAAAAAAAAAAAAAAAAAAAGAGCTGGTGATATACCTCAGTGGTAGAGAGCTCCTGGGTTCAGTCCCCAGCATTGCCCCCCTTATTAAATATCTATATATGAATGTCTATATCAGCTTTCTTCATAATCCCTCCATATATCCCCCAACAAACAGGTGAGTGAACTGTGGTATTTCTATAAAATGCAACACTACTTAGCAATAAAAAAGGAACACTTGACACTTGTGTGAAAAGATGCATTGTGTTAACTAAATGAGCTAAACTTAGAAGTCTACATCTTATGTGACATTCTAGAAAGGTAAAATTGTTGGGGCCAGAAGCAGATCTGTGGTTGTTAGAGTAGAAGGAAAGGATGGATTACAAAGGAACATAGGGAAATTTGGGGGATGATGAAGATGTTGTCTTGATTGTGGTGGTTGACATATGACTATATGTGTTTTCAGTATTTATAGAACCATAAACCTTGAAGTGGACATTTTTGCTATATGTAGATTATACCTCAGCAAACCAAACTTTATTTAAAATTTTAAATATTTCTATATTTGGAATTCATTTATTATCAGTATTTCCAAGTCCCTAGCTAAATCAGCAGTTGACGGATCTCAGGATGTGATTAGTGATTGCTTTTGGCATTCGGCTTTTTCTACAGAAGCTTACACGTTTTTCTCCTACATTTGACAAGCAAACTATCATGTGGCTCTTCCCTTCCCCTTTACATTAAAAATGAGTCTCTGTTCCTTACCCACTCTACCTTCAATACCCATCATCCTTCTGCCATCTAACTCATTCCTTTGTTCTCCAATGAGGCCACACCTCAGTAAACAGAGGTCATCCAGTGTTATTTCTGGCTTATATCTCATTCTCTTTTTGGCTAAAAAAATTTTTTTTCCCTACAGTGGTAGCACAGTCCCTTTGACCCAATATATTCTTCAGCAAATCTGATTGCTTTGTAACATACTACTTATAGAAAGATTTTTGGTCTTGTAGGATGGTCTTGAATCCAACTGTGGCTCAAGTCAGGGACTTTTCTCTCCTCTGCCAACGAATGGCACTAAGCCTTTTCTATATCCCCAAGTCTAATTTACCAACTGCCAACCAGTGCTCCAGTTTGCCATTGACAGCAGTAGTAATAAAGAAGGGAGAAAAAGTTGTAACCCTATGGCTTTGCATTTTGGAACACCCAAATATTTTTGATCATGGAGGCACTGGTCTCGTTTCCCTGTAGATTTAATTCCATTCACCCTTAGATGTATTCCTTGTGAAACATTTACACAGTAATATGTGCTACACCATTTAAAATTGTTAATTGGAGATTGAATTACTTGTCAGCTTTTAAAAATGTAGTCCTCTCAGGTCAAGGAAGAGGATGTTAGCAGCACTGAGTAGATGAGCTATTACATTTTTTTCTTCCCCTTCCTCCCCCTACCCTTCATTCTTCCACCTCTTTTGTTCCCATCTTATCACTTTTCCCCTACTTCCACCCATTCTTTCTCATTGTCTATCTCTCTGTCTGCCTTAGCCAAACCTTTATCAATAACCTGACGGATCTCAGAGTGACTTTAATACCTAGAATCTTGGATGAAGTCCAGTGATGATGATAACTCAGCAAATTTACCAAAAAACCCTCCTGAAATTCTCTTGAGAATGGAAGTGTCCTAATGAGGATTGCAGCAAAGCTTGCATAGCTGAATTCATGGGTGCAGGAGGAATTTTGTACTCTGATTCTTTAAATATAAGATGTTCTAACCTACTGAGGTTGTTTAAGAGGGGAAAGCAGCAGTAGCTTTTCTCTTTTGTTCCATTGTTTATACATCATTATTTTTCACATCTTAGCACATGACTGCAAATATTTGTATATAAGTCTAAGAGTCTTAATGTGTATATCAGGATAAGAGCAATTTTTTAAAGATTGAGCTAAGTTGCATCTTTGAAACTGGTGTATCTCAATGCCTGTGCTGACAAATATCCTGACAAGTAAATACTACGCTCATTCAGTGTTACATAGTGATTTCATTTGCACAAAACCTCACAATGCTTCGCCACTTCAGTCAAATGTCTGGAGTACTGGGGAAGGGAAGAACATGTTTATCTTGATCTCCAAAAAGGGATTTAAGGGCGAGAGCAGGCGGTATATTAGACTGTTTTCATTGCCTGTCAGCTGTGGTAAACCTTAGCTGTCTGCAATGTCTCTAGATAAGCAGCAACAGCAGCAGAGGTCTTAGCATGTGTGTATGACTGCATTCATTTGTACCTTTTACACATCTGAACATTTCTAAAGGCTCTGTGGCATCTTTGGTGGAGCCTTTAACAATTGCCTCTCTGCTAATCAGTAGCTTTTATGTGGTGCCCTTAATTCTCAAGTCTGCCAGCTGCAATGAATGAAACACTGGATGAGGCTTACATTTATGGAGAGGCTGGGTAAAGATCTTTTCTTCTCTCAAGTTCAGCCCTTATCAGTTCTGTGGCCTGGGTACCCTTTAGCAGAGGACCTCAAGATGGTGTTGTTCTTCCACTTAGATCTGGAAGGGAACAAAGCGGGCCTTGGGAGCATCTCCTCTGTTTGAATGGCTCCTATGTTTAATAGTGATGCTTGGGGGCAGATAAATTAAAATTTATTTCAAATAGTAGAAAATGTGAGAGGAATAATTTGAAAACTCTGGCAAGCAACTCAACTAATACAGAAATGCCTATGTCAAAGTTTAAAAGAGTGACAAATGAAACCCACCTAGTTCATGAAAATGTGATGTGGGCTGTTGACCCCAGGTTATTCTGTAGATGGTTGGTAAGACAACTTACTGAGGAATAAAACAGTGGTTCTTTATGTTGGGCCATCTTATCTTCCTAGGTGTCGATTAGGGTCTGCGTGACTGTTCTGGCATCATCATTTCAGAGTTAGGCAGAATGAATTTTGTCCTAGCCCAGATTCTGCTTCCTTGGTTGGAGCTTTTGTTGTGAGGTATTCTAAAATCATTAAAACCACTTGAGTCAGCAACGACCCCTATAAATCAGGAGCCATTGTGTGCACTCTCATCCTACTGTGCGTACTCCAAAACCTCCAGCCTTTGAAGATGAGCCGGCGGCACTGCTTTCCCCTTGCTGATTGTTAAGTATCTGTGATTGTTGGCATTTGTAAGTGGACAGATTTCATTTCTGTGTGTTGGTCTCCACCCCACCTTCGTTTCCCTAAATAAGGCTGGTCAGAGAGCTATTAGATAGTCTGTTACTCTATCCTATGGTTTTTCTCTTTCATTTCCAAATTAAATGAATCTTCACACATGGCAAATATTTCTTTAGCCCAGAATTAATGTTCTTGGTTGTGTTAAACCCTAGTTGGGTTTCTTCAGAACCCAGAGGAGAAGAAACAGAAATACCGCTGCTTTTTCAGAACAATGCCAAAGCATCAGTCTTGAGTTTTAGCTTGCTAAAGGAAGATGTGCTATGTTATTGAATCTTGCTGTTTCAAGTTTGTCTCCTGTTGTAAAAACACAAGATAGAGTTGCTGGGAGTGTAACTCAAAAGTAGAATGGATAAGTGGCAGAAGGTCTCTGGGAGTAGCCTAGTTCTGAATGCTTTCCTATCCTTTGAAGTGAGGGGGCAAAGACATCTGAGAATGGTGCATTTAAACCATGAAGCAGCTCTTGGTCTGCTTCAGTCCTTTTTTCTGAGCTTTGTCCTTCGCTGGTCCATTACTGATTGGACATTATCAAGTACTAGAGATTGGACAGAAAATAGTGTTTCTTAGCAGAAAATGGTACCTCTCTTACAGGCAACAAGGAGTAGTTGGCTCCTGACATAGATTGTGAATATCAGATATTCAGGGTCAGCACAGTGTCTCCTTTTTATTCCTTTTCCCCCTTTCCAATTTTATTTTAATAATTAAAAATACTGCTGATCACACTGAATGACTTCTAGCAGAGAGGCAGTCTGTCCCAGAAGGACTAGTTGTGGGCCATCGGGTTTATGACGACCATAAAACCAGAGCCAGATCAGAGCGTGGCCTCCCTGAGTGACAGGTTTTCTGCCTCCACCAAGATCTCCCATCAACTGACTGCTTTGGATATTTGTTTTGGTTTGATTTTTCTCTTCTGTTTTGTTTCCTGATGCATGTGTGAGTGTGCATGTGTGCGCACATTTAAAGATATAAATGAAACAGGTATGTAATGCCCTCTGCCTGTTAGAAAGACTAAAGCCATAAAAATAACAAACGGCGTGTATTTGCTAGAATGTCAAAGTTATGAGTTTATTTTGTAATGATGTGCTCCTGCCTTCATGAGGTAAACTGGCCGTGGCGGAGGTGTTATTAGTAATATGGACTCAGTGGAGCAGAAAGCCGAGTGACCGAGAGATCAGTGTATCAGTCAGAGAGAGGGCAAATGGAAAGAGACAGCAGGAGAATGAGAAAAGAGCCGCAGCGCCTGGGCTGAGATTAAAGATGGACTGAGGGGAGGATGGGCGCCCAGTGGTCAGATATGTTCTCCCCTGTTCATGGGGCTCCTTCAAAGGAGCTGCCAGCAGCTTGCTCAGCTTGGGGCTGCCTGTAAAGGCTTGTTCTCTGTGCTTCCTTATCAAGGAAAGCAGTAATCTGAGAGCAATTTTGCTTTCCATATTCCTTTCAGAAAAGTCTCTAATGCCCTTCCTAGCTGAAGTTAAATGGAAGCAAGGCCAGCTGGGTCACAGTGAGGTTATTACTTTGGTCACCAACTTCCACAGCCTTGGGAAGGTCTTGATGTAGGGGCTGACCCAGCACGCAGTGGAACCTCTCAAAGCTCCTAACAAGAAGGGGCCAATTGGGAATATACAGGTACAATTTGCCAGCCCTCAATTTATTAGGTTCTCCCCAGAGACTGAAAATGAATAAAAGTTAGTAAGGAAGAAATTTTGTGTTGTCGTTATTTTTTAAAGGAGGAGGAGAAAGGGAAAAGAAAAGGGAAAATACAGTAAGTGCTCCACAACTGTTTAGCGCTCTCCAGGGCTACCCTAGATGACTGGCAATTACTATACACTGAGCAGTTTGCAGTAGTCAGTGATCAGGCCGCCCGGCTTCCGTCTGCTGGGTCAGAAAACCTCCCTCCCTGAAAGAAATTATTAACCGATCTTCAAGGAGAAAAGAACCCTACAATTTCTAAGTCCAAGAATTCTTTTCCCCTTTTTCTTCTTTAAAGGAAACTTTGTGGTTTGCAATTGCAGGTGCCCTTTGACCTGACAAGGGTTAAACTCCTCCAGAGAGACAGAGAATGAGGCCCAGAATTTCCTACAGCCTTGGAAGGGAAAGGCAGAGGAGAAGCAGGCTTGGGAATAAATCATAGTCCTGCACCCAGCACACAAAGAGGATTTGAGACTCAGGGGTTTGTGTCTGTATCATTGGTTGCTTCAGGATTTTTGCCCCCTTTAGGGCTTTTGAATGGGAACCTGCTTTTAAAATCAAACACAAGGGAACTGGGGATATAGTTTGTTGATAGAGCACTTGCCTAGCATGCACAAGGTTCCTGGGTTCAATATTCAGCACTAGGGAAAGAAGAAAAAGAAAAAACCAAAATCAAATGTGAAGAAAAAGGTAATCCTTTAGGAAACAAATGAGGAACCCAGACCCCCACAGGGTTTCTTTAACTGCGGCTTGTCAAAAGACAGGCATGCTGTCTTTTTTGTTTATGTGCATAACAACTCTGCCAGACCTACACATGACAGGATGGCCTGTGCCTCAGGGTCCCAGCCTACCCATCACTGCAGTTTCAAGTCAGACTCCAAGAATGCTATTTCTTTTTCTTAAAGACATCTTTTGCCTTCTACCTGTCTATGGTCGCTAGTAGAGAGAAAAGCTTGCTGGATTTTAAATTGCAACCGTATATGTGATTGTTTAAAACTCTTTTGTTTTCTGAGTTTTCTTTTTAGGAAGAAGATCCTGGTAGTCACTCAGAACAACCCACAGAGTCTGGGATCTCTGTCTTGTGATGAAAAGAACCTATTTCAGTAAGAATTATGAAATAAACTATGTCTTTACTTTTTTAGAGACAAATGTCCTTTCTCTTGCTCATTTCTCCAGGTCCTTGGACGGGAAGTTTACACCTCCAATAACCAGCTTGGGGGCATCCAGATCATGCACAACAACGGGGTAACCCACTGTACCGTTTGTGATGACTTTGAAGGAGTTTTCACTGTCCTGCACTGGCTGTCATACATGCCCAAGGTGAGTCCTTCCTTCCAGCAGAACCTGACATTTCTAACATGGCTCACTGTCTCTATGTTTGAAGTCTCATCTTTAAGGCAGAGGAATTTTTTATTATGAAATATTTCTCTGAGAGCTCTTGATTTCTTTTTCTCAAACACATCTTTTCCCTTCTACCTTTAAAATGTCTCTGGATTTCATTAGGCCTGTTTCTGGTATTTTCCAGCCAAGAATGCCTTCATGTCCTTTCTAGACTCAGATTCCAGCATATTAAGGTTTCCTACTCATTGTTGGGTTTTCTCCTTTTGTAATAGTCATTCTTTCTCTGGAGAGCTTCCCAGAAAGCGTGGACACACTGAAATCAAGAGTCAAAATGCACCACTTTGTGCCAGACTTCTAAATGAGATTAAGACCTGTGCATGTTCCTCTGTGCCTGGCACATAACTAGGATGCTTCTGGCTGGTGATTGGGACCAATGCATCTAATTTCTGAATGTGGAACCTGCTATCTTTTGTCTGTAGCTGTTGCTGAGTTGGATAAGACGGTTTTTCACTGATGGCTGTGCTCTTTCTCTCCCAATCTCCCTTTAGAACGTGCACAGTTCAGTTCCTCTCCTGAACTCCAAGGATCCTATAGATAGAATCATTGAGTTTGTTCCCACAAAGGCTCCATATGATCCTCGATGGATGTTAGCAGGTCGTCCTCACCCAAGTATGTATATGTTTGAAGACTCTGTGGTGCCCTGGCTCTCAAACTTTTAATCGTCTTTCAATCACAATTCCTACATAAAAGCATGTGACTAAGAAAGCAGCCAAGCCAGGTGCAGTAGCACACACCTGTAATCCCTGCTACTAGAGAGGCTGAGGCCAAAGAATTGCAAGTCTGAGGCCAGCCTCAGCAATTTAGTGACCTCATGTCAGAAACAAGTAAGGGCTGGGGATGTAGCTCAGTAGTAGAGCACCCCTTGGTTCAGTCCCCAGTACTGCAAAAAAGAAAAGAGGAAGGAAGGAAGGAGAAAGAGTACACACTAAAGCCGGATCAGCTGGAAAAAAATTCATATATACATTATTTGAGAGAGAATGAGAATGAAAGTTCACCATTTTACAATCTCAGAGAAGTTGAATGATCTGTGTACGGCCACACAGCTATTACTTTAGAGCTCAGGCTTCATTTTACACCTGACTGTAGATATTCTAGAAAAATCAACAAGTTAATGTTGATTTCAATGCCTTTTCTTATTAATCTTAATAAAAAATTTCTTACACTGGCAGAAAAATCACTATAGTAGTTTTCTCCTTGCCTCTTACTTTTTATACATGATTATGATAAGAAGTATGTGCCTAGCCCACCTATCAGCCTTAAAATTCAGGACTTTTATGGAAATGAGGTGAGCCTCTTTTCTCCTGAAAATCAGAACAGTTCTCCTGAGAAATCTAGGGAACCATCTTAACAGCTTCTAAGTTCTATGTCTGACTGTCTCATCTGCATGGTGGGGACTGTGAAGCCCAACTACAATAACCGAGAGTTCACTCTACCCTAATCAACATATAAGGCAAGAGGGTTTTTTATTTTATTTTTATAGTGATTAAAATAAAGTTTAAGCCTGGTGCAGTGGCGCATGCCTGTAATCCCAGCGGCTCTGGAGGCTGAGGCAGGAGGATCGTGAGTTCAAAGCCAGCCTCAGAAACAGAGAGGCACTAAGCAATTCAGTGAGAACCCTGTCTCTAAATAAAATGCAAAATAGGGCTGAGGATGTGGCTCAGTGGTCAAGTGCCCCTGAGTTCAATCCCCAGTACCAGGAAAATAAAAATATAAAGAGCTGCAACATGTTTAAAAATAAAGATAAATAATGACAGAAAATTATATTGGGGGGTCAAAATAGGAACAATAGATTAGCATTTTCAGGTGTTTTAGTCAGCTTTTTTGTTGCTATGATTAGGCAAGAAGGTTTATTTAAAAAAGTAAACATTTTCAACCAGGCATGGTGGCACATGCCTGTAATTCCAGTGAAGGCTGTGACAGGAAGATCTCAAGTTCAATGACAACATCAGTAATTTAATGAGATTCCATCTCAAAATGAAAAGGGATAGAGAGGTAAAATGTTCTACAATACCCCTGGGTTCAATCCTCAATATCAAAGAAGGGAGGGGAAGCTGCAGATTTTTTCACTTGAAATTAATTCTGTACTTCCTAATCATTATTAAAGAATTATAAAATGATCTGGGCATGTAAAGTTAAAATTTGGTTAGAACCTTCATCATTCCCCTCATTCATGGTGTGAACAGAAGTGTGGGTGTAGATAGGGGTTATCCCCGTCATTATTAATGAGAACCAGAGAATAAAATGAAATTTGTGATAAACTAAGTTTTCTATTTTTTTGTATAATATTTTTTCATCGACTCCCCAGTAATTCATCCTGCTGTCTCTGTGTAGCTAACACTCGCTCCCAAATCGAGTGACTTCAGATTTTAATTTAGTGGAAGCGTTAAAGAAAGCAGATGATTCCCTGTGATAAGTTAAAGCAGATATCTTCTAGGTGAAAAGTTAAAGTCATTTATTAGAGAAGATAGTGCCATGATATTCTTCAAACTGACGCCCAACACGAGACCAGAATCTAAACGATCGGCTTTGGGCTCACGATGGAGAGATAATTTTGAAATGGATGATCACATTTTACACTGGGGCCATAGAGGCAAGGAATGTAGAACACAGTAATTACAAGTTTAGTCTTGATAAAACACTCTCCATCCTGTTTAAGTCAGCAGAGGTTAGCTTGCTCGAATCTTCACTTTTAATTGGTTTTGGACTTGAGTTTTTACAGGGTGGAGGGCTGTGTTCAAATTAGAAGAATCACAGAGAAACCATGAGCTGAGAGGGCAAACTAGGAAACAGTTATTTGCAGAAGCTTTCCTAGGGCCTTGGTCAAACATTTATACCTGTGGAACGAAAGTTTTTAAACTAGGATATTGAAAGTACATGTCTTGCCAATGAAGGGAATTTTCTGTGCAAGAGAGGTTAATGGCATTAAGCATTATGCATCTGAACCATTATGTTTTTGCTCTGTCAAGAGTATGTGGTCATGACCCTTTCTTGTAGAAAAATTATACTTTGGATCTCTTACTTTTCTAGCAGAAACACTGAATCCCTTTTCTTTTCCTCAAATTTGGGTCCTCATCTGATCATTAATACTTATTTGACTGCTTTCATCTTTCCATTAAAAGAAAATCAATGGAATCAAACAAAATTGTAAGACGAGTTTCAAAATAGAAATAGACATTTTTTAAAACATCTTTAATGACTTGGCTGCCTTTTGACAAATGCTTGTGGTATCTTGAAAAAAGCCAAGTTATTTATTTAAAAGCATGCAAACTCTCTGTGCTAGCTGAACCCCATCGTTTAACAATAAATGATGCTTTTGCTGATAAATGATTCTTTTTATGCAGACTAGCAAATGAAATAGGAGACGATGTCTGAAGGCAGATGAACATTTGGCTGCCTAATGCTTCCATCTATTATAATATGGTTAGAAACAACAACAAACTCCCCCAAATAATCCCCCAGATCCCACCTTAAACTCATCAGTTCCAGCACACTGTCAATGGATTGACTGTCTTTATTCTTTTTTTTTCCTTCTGTAGCCCAGAAAGGTCAGTGGTTGAGTGGATTTTTTGACTATGGATCTTTCTCAGAGATTATGCAGCCGTGGGCACAGACTGTGGTGGTTGGTAGAGCCAGGTAAGAGCTCTTTTATTTTGGAAGCTCTCTTTTCTTCCATCTGAAAATAAGAAACAAAAGGGCCATGGCCATATAGATTTTTATCAGTAATGTTCTCTTCATCAAAACTTTCTAAGAATATTGGATTATAACCAGGCCCAAGGTGTTACTTGCTTCCAGTAGTCATTTAGAGTGTCACTCCAGTGATGCATTTAATACAAAGGCTGATTCTGACAATATTTCCTTTTAATAATGCTGCGAGGAAAACTCTTTGGGGGTGTAATGCCCAACTACAATAGCCAGAGCCTACCAATGTCTTCCCCTCCCCCATAGACTACTTTCTTTTAGGAACAGGTGACAAGTGAATCAGAGACTCATCTGCTTCTTATGTAAACTGAGAGAAGTTCCATCATGGCATCAAGATTACTTAAGTGACTCATGTACTATATTGGATTACAATCAGATTTGAATTGTACCCCCTCCCCCCTCAATAAAAAAGTTTACCTGAAACAGGAATGAGTAAAATAAGCTGGTACAGGTTGCCGGAATACCCATGTTTTGTAAGTGGGAAATTGAAGTTTCTATTAAATTTTAATACCCACTCTAAGAAGTGCTTCACTCAACAGCAAGCTCTGTGTGAAATAATCTGCAGCTCTCAGTATAACGAGCACCTGCCAAGGCTGATCTTAATCTAGTTCTGCACTGCGGAGACATGCTGCCCGAGGGACCTGCATCTGGAGCTCACCTTCCTCTCGGGGGCAATCAGTTTTCCTTATCTTGGTGAAAAGTGGCACCTGCTCAAGATTCTCAAACATGCCACATTGGGTTGAGATTTAGATTCTAGCCTTGAAAATAATTCTAGGCTTTGTGGTTTGCTCAGTACAGCAGGTCAGCACGCCTCATGCTGCCAGTGACAGGGAGCCATCAGATGGCAAATCCCACAGACAGGGTCTTCCACTGTGACTCTGAATAGGATTCGGGTCTGAGTTAGCTCAGATGGAAACTCACAGAAACTAGCTGCTTGTTTCCTTTTGCATCTCAGGTCTTTTACCTCACCCCAGGCTTCTGGGTCCCAGTGAGAATTATTTTTTGTGCCATTAAAATTCCCACTGGGGAGGCAGTTGTGGGGCATGCATGAGAGTTTGTGTCCTACTACCCAGGACCTATCAGCTCATTACAAAGAGTCCTCATGTCACACTAGGGCCAACTTTTTTGAGAATTTGTCTCTTATCTGTTCTGCTTCAGTTTTCCTATCTATTGAAAACATGACAGATTGTAAGCCTCACAAAACCAAGCCTTTGTTAAGGTCTTTAAGATTTTCCCTTGGGAAATAAGAGAACAATGCTTTACACTTATGATTGGAAGAACAGGAATCATTCTGCAACCAAGATCAGTCAAGCTTGGCTGTGGTTAACTCTGCCATTGTTTATTCTGACACTCGCTCTGACTTCTTCCTTTCTTTCCATCTGATGAGTTTTGGGTTTCTTACTCCAAACATGCACATACTCACAAGTATATAAAACACAAGTACAGCTACCTTCTTTCAAAAGCAATGGCATTTCAAGAAATAAATATAAATGTATTCTTCTGGGATTGTTACTGTAAGTGCTGCCAAAACTCATCTTTGGTATGTATGTTTGGAATACGTGTGCTATTGGCTGTAAATTGTCTTTTATTATTCCATGGCACCTTGTCCAGGGACACACTATAAAACAAGATGTAGCATCTTCATGTGCTAGCCTGATAAAATTTATATGAAGTATAATAGAAAACAGAAGTTGTTCTGAGCTGTTTTCAAGTTCAATAAATAACTGTAATACTCGGATAAAGATGTTCTTTATTAGGTCACATGGGCCCTAATATATAAGTTATAAGTTACCGATTTAGGGTGGCTTTTGCAATTACAAGTTTCCAGTTGGATTGTTAATCATTGTGAGCAGAAATATTTCTAAGCCCTCCTGTGTACCTCCTGCTCGTTGTCTGGTTGTCTAGAGGGCTTTTGATTCTGATTCAGTGCGGGCAAGTGACAAGGGGGTGGGTGGTCTCCACTCAGTCCCCCATTAGGCCTGTTGTGATGACAAGAATCCATTTCCAGTAGCCAATGTAACAACCCAAAACCATCCTTCATGGAAAAGTTTGTTATGGAGATGGTGTGGGGAACAAGAGACTAGCCCATCCCAGCCCTAGGCCCAAGTAATGCAACTGAGAGTGAAGATTGAATCACATTTTCCAGAGTAAAGACTCACCCTGTCTTTGCATTTCTGTATTCTCCCTTCCCTCAATCTCTCTTCCTTCCCCCATCTCTGCCCCTCTCCTCTCCTGCTCTCTGATTTTCCTAGGAAGTCTTTATGAAGACTAAGTTTAGAGCGTCTCATGGAGTATAAATGTAAAAACATTAAGTACCTGAACAGGTTTTTTAATTAACTTAGCTTTGAGATTAAATATATGCCTCCAGTGTAGATTCTGAATGATTTCTGAAATTGTCCCTGTCCCATTGTTCTTTTCCCGTGAAAGAAAAACTTAAGGGCCCATTTAAACCACTTCCCTACTCTTTGTACATATTTTTCATCATTCTCATGACACACCAACACACAATCCCCACTGACACACCCAGTGGCAAAACCTCTGTACCTTCAAATCTTGCACCACATTATTCATATTCCACAAAAACTACAGCTCTACAAGCCATGGTGGTGCATACCTGTAATCCCAGTTACTCAGGGAGCTGAAGCAGGAGAATCATGAGTTCAAGGTGAATCTGGGCAATTTTGTGAGGCCCCATCTCAAAACAAAAATTAAAAGAGCTTCGGATGTAGCTCAGGGATAGAGTAGTTGCCTAGCATGTACAAGGCCCTGGGGTTCAAATACCACCAAAAAAAGAAAAGAAAACTATAGTTGTATTTTCACAGGACCAGGACTCATGAAAAGTTACCAAAAGTTTCAGATTCCTACTACCTTCCAGACTATTTCCCTCCATATTCACCAAGAGATGCTCTAGAGTGAATAGAGAAACTTCATTTGGTAGATTTGTATGTGCACTGAAATGAGTCTAAATATAGAAGATCCCCTTGTTACAGCCCTGTTGGCGCTATCCAGAATAGGAGTGATTCCAAGGATAGTTTCCCACCATATTTACAGAATAAATACTAAATCCATATTCTCACATTTAGCCCCTAGAAGTTAGATTCCCCCCTGCTGTCTGATTTGCTTCTAGTTTTAGTCCCAGTGATGATGTGGGATTGGAAAATAAACGACTAGCTATAATTTTGACATGCATTGGGTTCTGATGTGGCTTATTTTTTATTAGGCTAGGAGGAATACCTGTGGGAGTAGTTGCTGTAGAAACTCGAACGGTAGAACTAAGTATCCCAGCTGATCCTGCAAACCTGGATTCTGAAGCCAAGGTAGGTCACCTAGAGTGCATTGTGTGCCTGTGCTTAGATCTTGTTTCCCTTCAGTGCCTGTGGATGCAAGGGACAATTTTAAAGGGAAAGGGCAGCAGCAACCTTGAATGATTTTAGACCATCATGTGTTTGTGTGTGTGTGTGTGTTTCTTTTTTGTTTTTTGGTGTTTTTTTTTTTTTTTTGGTATTGGAGACTGAACCCAAGGGTGCTTAATAATTCTCCCACATCCCCAGCCCTTTTTGTTTTTTGAGTCAGGGTCTTGCCGAGTTGCTTAGGACTTCACTGAGTTGCCGAGGCTAGCATTGAACTTGCAATCCTCCTGCCTCAGCCTCCCAAATTGCCAGGATTATCGGTGTGCATTCCCATGCCTGACTCATATGTTCACTTTTTTTTTTTTTTTTAAGAGCTGGGGAGCGACCTCAGGACCTTGTACATGCAAGGCAAGCACTCTACCAACTGAGCCATATCCCCAGCCCTCATGTGTTCACTTTTAAGATGACTCTAGATAGACAACAAGTCAAGTTCTATCCCCCAAATGAAATAGGCCTTTACATTGTTCTTACTGAAATCAGAAAATGTTCTGATTTTGTTGGAGAGATGCTGTTACAGAAAGGCAACTGAGATAGCACTGAAGCTCATCTGTTGTAGATTCTCTGAACACACACATGGAAGAGCTACAATTAGAACTGATAATGCAGTCTGCCCTATCTCCCGGCATGGACACCACAACCCCCCCACTCACTACCCCTCTTTTTTTTTAACCACTCAGCTGCATCCCCAGTTCATTTTTTAATTATTTTTTATTTTGATATAGGATCTTGTTGAGTTGCTGAGGCCTTGAAATTAGGATCCTCTTGCCTCAACTTCCTGAGTGTGATTACAGGCATGTGCCATGGTGCCAATTTCAAGTTGCCTTCAAGAAGATTGAATGAGCGCTGGGGATGTGGCTCAGTGGTAGAGCACTTACGTAGCATGCATGAGACCCTGGGTTCCATTACCAGATCTGCCTTAAAAAAATAAATAAATAACAGAAATATGAATGGGGGTTGGTTCCTAGGCCTGTATTCTCTCATTAGTAAGTTAGGTTTCCCCCTTTTTTCTAAGGAACACTCAAAAAGAAGAATATTTAAAAGGTCCAGGATCCTTTCTTTTTCTCTTCAAAAGTGGTCTTGGGGGTATACTGCTATCAGTTCCCCTCCTGTATTGTGGGAGTTCTTCTCTTCTTACTTAAGTAAATACTACTCTGTTGATGTTGAGACTGAAGAGATGGTGCATGCCTATAATCCCAGCGACTTGGGAAGCTGAGGCAAGAGGATCTCAAGTTTAAAGGCCAGCCTCAGCAACTTATTGAGGACCTAAGC
Source organism: Ictidomys tridecemlineatus (assembly GCF_052094955.1). Lineage (NCBI taxonomy): Eukaryota > Metazoa > Chordata > Mammalia > Rodentia > Sciuridae > Ictidomys > Ictidomys tridecemlineatus. The sequence continues at coordinate 35,939,767 of NC_135479.1, read as the reverse complement.
CACTCAGCGAGACCATGTCTCAAAAAATAAAAAGGGCTGGGAATGTGGCTCAGTAGTTGAACACCCCTGGGTTCAATCTATAATACACCCCCATCCCCCAAAAAAATGATCTTGATAAACTAGTTTTCTTTCTTTTTTTTTTTTTTTTTTAAGAGAGAGAATTTTTTTTTAATATTTATTTTTTGGTTTTCAGCGGACACAACATCTTTGTTTTATATGTGGTACTGAGGATCGAACCTGGGCCGCACACATGCCAGGCAAGCGCGCTACCACTTGAGCCACATCCCCAGCCCTGATAAACTAGTTTTCATTTGGTTTTATTGAATTTTCAGGTTTGTTTGTTTTGCATTGCTGAGTTTGAATCCAGGACCTTGCACATGTGTTCTACCTCTGAGTATATTCCCAGCATCCCCATTTTTTATTTTATTTTGAGACAGGGTTTCACTCAATTGCCAAGGCTAGCCTCGAATTTGTGATCTTGTTGCCTCATCCTTCCAAATACCTGGAATTACAGGCATATGCCACCTCATTCAGCTTGACTTTTCATTTTTTAATACATAAAATCTTGTTCACCTTGGAGAAGTTCTCCTTTAAGCTGTGTTATTAATTTTTTTTAAGTTGTCAATGAATCTTTTGTTTATTTATTTATATGTGGTGCTGAGGATCAAACCCAGGGCCTCACACATTCCAGGCAAGTGCTCTACCACTGAGCTACAACCCCAGCCCTGTGTTGTTAATTTTATCTTCTTTTTTGACCTTCCCCAATAGATAATTCAGCAAGCTGGCCAGGTTTGGTTCCCAGATTCTGCGTTTAAGACCTATCAGGCTATCAAGGACTTCAACCGCGAAGGGCTGCCCTTGATGGTCTTTGCCAACTGGAGAGGCTTCTCTGGTGGAATGAAAGGTGACTAATTTGGTTGTGGGCTAGAGGGACAACACTGATTACTGGATACCACGTGACATGGGGAGGGAGTAGATCCTGCAGATTCTGGGGGTATGATGACAGCCCATCACCCTAGGCTTTTGTGGGATTATGCTACTCTAAGATTCCTTCTGAATTGCAATTCAAATGGAAAAATATGGTATGTTTTATTATTCCTTACCAAATTACAGAATAATCTGTTAGTTACGAAGGTGGGCTACTGTTGTAGATTTTGCTTTCATAGGTAGATATTGTACCGTTCTGATGGTCCTAGAAAGTAGGATTGTACTTGTCCCTGTCCCTCTTTCTGGGCATGTTCTTCATTCATATTACTTTCTAATGTTGTATACTGACTAAGATAGATACTGAAATTAGCACAAACTAGAAGAAAATGAACAAATTCTGTACCAGAGGCTGTTCTTTGTGGTAATTTGTGATACATTTTATTATTATCCACCAACAGCCCTGGGCCAGTGGCTCTAGCAGATTAGACCATTATTATAAAGGCTCTACTCTGTGCTATGGGAATTGCTTAGTGATTAGGAAGTCCATATCACCATTAAATGAGAAACCTCCAATGAGCAAAGCCACTATGGATAGTACATGGAGGGCCAAAGAAAACACTCCACCTCTTATAGTGGTAAAGTGTCCTCTCCAATGCAGAGATCCATGGCCAGGCTAAGGGCAGACTCTATATACATCTGGAGGCTGAGAGAGTATTCTGATGGGTACAAATCTCATTCATCTCAAGATTCAGAAATAGTAGAAGGAGGAAGGAGCTGACACACCTAGGGAAGTTCCCCTTTTATAGATCATCAGCCATGTGGTTAGAGGTATTTATCATTTTCCCAGTGATTTTCCCTTGCCTGGCTAGGAAAAAGCCCTGTATGATCAGGCTTGCCTCGTAAAATGTAGACTAGGTTAATTTTTGTTTGGTTGATTTTAATTTGAAAAAATTCTTATTTGCTAGAGAACTACCACATTTTGTGTTTTTGTGCTTTTCTTGGGGGAGATTTGACTATACATATAAATTGTGTACTTTTTTAAACTGTGAAGGTGATTTATTTTTTGACCAAGATAATAAATCAGTGGAAATACTGTGAGACATTGAGAGTGTAGGTTAAACAAGTCAATCCTACATATCTTTACTGAGTTTCTGAGTGCAAGGAATTATGTCAACCACCTCAGAGCTAACAAAAATAAGTAAGAAACAGATATTACCTCAAGAAGTCAGGAAAAATGTCCTGGGCAGAATGGCAAAGTGATAACTATAAACACAATAGCAGGGTGTTCAAAAGGGGATAATATCATGTGGAAGCCAGTGGGAGGGAGACCTAACACCCCTTTCATTGCTGTATTTGAGGTTCACATAGTGTCAGATTTCACTCCATCTCCACTTCCTTGACTGTAAGATGTATGTTAAGCCCTGACCGGGAAGCAGTGCCAAAAATGCAGTCTTGATGAGTCAGCCTGGAGATGATACGCTAACTAGAGTTCAGAGTTCAAAAGTTTCAGAAGTGTCACTTCTAGGAAAAGCTTCAACTCTGCTACATCTTTTGGCTCAGGCCCAGATTGGCTGCTAGCCCTGTGACAATAAGAACAACAACAATTAAGATTCACTGAGTGGGGCTGGAGTTGTGGCTCAGAAGTAGAACACTCACCCAGCATGCATGGGGCACAGTCATCACAACCAGCACTGCTAAGGGATAACTTATATTGTTATCCATGTTTTACATAAATTGGGATGGAGGGTAAGTGAATTTCCCAAGATGGTTTAGCTAAACAGTGACACTTGGGAGAGTAATATAGTGATGTAGTATTGTAGACTGACTTCTTAAAACTCAGTTGGCTGATCTGCAAGCCCAGAACCAGAACCAGATCCTAGAACATTCTGGAGAAAGTTATGACCCACCTGCTTCCCCCTTCCTTTGGGGATATCCTTGATTATTGTGAAAAGAAATTTCAAAAGCTCAGAAATATTATATTTTATTATGGTAAAATATATATTGCATAATATTTATCAATTTACCATTTGTAAGTATGCAGTTCAGTAGCATTAAATACATTCACAAGATTGTGTAACCAGCCTTAGTATATCCTAAACTTTTTAATCATCCCCAACTTACGCTCTGTACCTGTTAAATAACAAGTGCCTGTTCCCTTTTCTTTCCTGCCTTTGGTCAGAAATGAGTTCTTGGCTTAATATAGAGCAGGACCAGTTTTTGTCTTCTGAATTTTGGTACTAATGAGTCTGTTTACACATCACATAAGACAGATAAGCTTTAGGGAAGATAGAGATCTATGTGGAAGTAGGAGGGGGAGAACAGCACCATTCATATTTACATACAGGTCAGGATGTTTCCTGCATATTATCTCATGTAAAGGGACCTAAACTGAGAGCCTCTTGTCATTCTCCACATCCCTTGGGGAGATGTTTGCAGTTTTGGTTTCAATACTGGCTAGGGATTATGCAGGGAGGGAAAATAAACAATTATGCCATCCCTCAGTGCACACAAACACACAGCCAGGAGCCGACTGCACTGTGGGTAAAATGACTCCAAAATTGTGTGTAATGAGTAGGAAAAGATTAGAGACAGCTCTTGCTATGCTGAAAATTGACATTAGTGGAGGGGAAAAAAAAAACTCTTTACTAGTCGGCCTAGGAGGTCTAATTCGAGCAGTAAAAATATAAATAAATAAATAAAAGCTTGTCAAGATGGTATTGGTGCTTTTTTTCCAATGAGCTCTATCTGGCTGGAAGGCTATTCAGCATAATGCAAAATTAAATTATAAAAATTGGCTGAATATTTAGATGGAAGAGCCATTTGGAAGCAGTTTATTTAGACGAACCGGCAATGACCCACAACAGGGAGACATCAAGCGTGAAATTTACTAGAAATTAGCACCAGGGTCCCAGCCTCAGCATGAATAGCTTGATAGGATGCAAATCCCAGTGATATTAAGCCGCCTCACTGCTGGTGCTACAGGGTCACTCTCAGTTGGCTTTTCATGTTATACTTATTATTTTTTTCCTGGGACAGGTTATAAATAACAATAAAAAAACACATTTATTGAAAACTTTAACTGGAATGAAGTCTATTTTAAAGTCTCTGATTATTTGGATGTTGAAATACAGTGTCTGCTGGCCATAATGAACTCGTGAGAGACATTATGTATATTCAGCTTGTGTATGCCTAATGTTTACCTTCAGCTTCTAACAGATAATCTTGCCCAAACCAACAAGATCTATTCTATTCCAGTTTTGAGAGTGTGGGGCACTGTGGAAGCATTTTCAGTCACTCTGCTTCCTTGTTGGTACATGTGGCTGCCACAGTTTATCCATGTTGTGTAACAATGAAAGCCTTAGGCAGGTTTGGTGCCTGGATGCTGAGAACATGCTCCAAAGGCTATTTGTGATCACCATTCATGCAGATGTGCTTTATTTACCCAGAATGCTAGAAAACTCTAAGCTCCTGCCTCTCTGGTGAAGAACCTATCAATATATTCCATTCCAGTTGCATTTCTCAGGGCCTGAGAACTGACAACATATGCATAGCTTTGAAATTCCCTAGATTGATTTCTAGTGTAAACCCTTGGGGATCCCCTTCCCTGCTACTCTTGACTGTGTCTTCACTCTGTCTGTTAAATAGGAAGGGATTTTAGACAATTTTATGTCAGATTGTTGCCAAGTATTTCAACCTGCCTTTCAAAATATGTGATTTGGGATACCTGGAGTCCAGTGTAAGCATACTGATTTGTAGAGTTTGTTTATGTTTGTTTATATTTTAATAGCTTGCTTTATGTTGATGCAGGTGTTGATGTTTACATTGTGGGTCTGTTGGTGTTCCAGGTGAGATCAACCTGGTGCTCTTTTCCTAACAATAAGAACCTGAGTAAAAATTAGGTAGTAGAATGTGGACTTTAGAACCAGAAAGACCTGAGTTTCAGTCTTCTCTCTGCCACATAACTCTTATTTAACTAAGCTTCCATTTACTCACCTATAATTTGGATATATAAATTAGATGATGTTCTTATGACTGCATGATTCATATGTTTATGTGCCGTCATGATCCCTGGTACACAGTAAGCTAGCTATGATGTCAAAAAAGAGGAACCAAAATCATTACACACAAATGAAAAATATACACACACTCAACTTCATTCTAAACTATTTCCATATAGCATGAAATCAACTGGGTTTCTTTATTTTTTTTTTAAATTAAGTGAATGAGCCTGTAATCCCAGCTACTCAGGAGGCTAAGGCAGGAAGATCTCAAATTAGGGGCCAGTCTGGGCTAGCTAGTGAAATCCTATCTCAATTAAAAAAAAAAAAAACTGGGGAGATAGCTCATTGGTAGAGCACTCCTAGGTTAATCCCCAGTACCGCCAAAAAAAAAGGCAGTGGGGGGGAAGAAAGGAAAATAAATTTTAAGAAAAGTCTTCCCCTTTTAGGAGTTAGATCTGTTCAACACAATATAGAGATAAATTTTAGTATAGATATGTATGTTTTTTGGTACTGGGGATTGAACCTGGTACACTTAGTTACTGAGCTACATCCCCAGCTCTTTTTCATTTTTTGAAATAGGATCACACTCGGTTGTTTGGGCCTCCCCAAATTGTTGAGGCTGGCCCTTTGAACTTATAATCCTCCTGTCTCAGCCTCTCAAGTTACTGGGATTAGAGGCATGTGCCACCATGCCAGCTAGGTATGTTTTTAACAAATATAAATGAATAAAGAGGCTGGAAGCTTTGTCTTCATTTACTTGTAACTTTTTTTTCTTCCTTTTGCAGGTAGAATGACTTTTTGTGCAATCTTCTTCTATTATTTTGTTTTCACCTTTTATCTACACCTTCCATTTCTTCTCTGGACAATACTGACAAGGGCCACTCCTTTCTGTTACTTGTTCTGAAACTGTACTCTTGGCAGCACTGAAAAATGTACTGCTAATTAGACAATTATTTTATTATGTAGCACTGGTTGAAATATCCACTAAAGAATTAATTTAGTTAAAATAATTTGAACTGAGCAATTATTTTCATAACCACAGAATTAGCGTAAAGCGCTTAAAGTCCTTTATTCCCTGCTCTTCATACAGCAGTTGTATAATTAGCAGTAAATTTTTTTGGTCTTTACTTTTCTCCCAAAGGAATAAATGTCTTTGCTCTGATCATATATACAGAGTATATAACCATACACCATCCATGTAGAGTAGGGTATGTTTCCTGGGCAACTTGAAATTTCTGGAGCCTTTACAACCCAGATTGGGGCAATGGAGAAAGGCATGTGCCATGGAGTGGACTGTGCGCATTGATAGTTTGTATATAGAGTCATTTTTACTTTGGGGAAGGTGGCGGTTTAATTTGCCAGTAACTACAATGAAAGCAATTTCTATTTGGCTTGCTCTTAACTTCCTGAAAAATGCTTCTTTGCCTTGGATTTCCAGAATTGATTTATTCCAAATTGAGATCCTCTCTTTGATAGGAAAGTTTGAATTCAGTTAAACCTGTTATTTGGTGTTTAGAAAAGATCCATTGTGGCTCTACTGAAATACCCATTAAACACCTGGAATCATAAACCTAAGACTTTAGCAATACTTTAGGGAACTGGGAAATGGATAGTGGTCCATAAAAAAGTTGGGAAATAAGCCAGGCATAGGCACGTCTGTAATCCCAGCTATTCGGTAAACCGAGGCAGGAGGAGCACAAGTTCCAAGCCAGCCTAGTCAATTTGGTGAGACCTTGTCTCAAAAAATATAAAAGGGTTGGGGATGTAGTTCAGTGGTAGAGCACTTGCGTAGCATGTGTGAGACCCTGGGTTCAATCCTAATTGCCTTCCAAAAGAAAAAGTTTGAGTAATAAATAAGTTCATCCAGCTTTCCAAGGGCTCACTTTATTTATGCACTAGCAGTCCTTTTCTTCAGGCTACTATTGGCCTTCAGGTTTAAAGTATTCTTTAGCAGAATGAAGAGTTAACTAGGCACTTTATGTGGCTGTGTGATATTTTCTATACATTTATATTTAATTTTCTCTCATTGATATGCTATAAAAATTCAACTATTAAAGAATTAATTTGTTTTTCTTTCTTGTTACATTTTTTCCAGAGTATGTTATATGCTTATTCATTCCCTTATTCATTCAGCAGATACTTATTGAGCACTAACTGTGTTCTAGGCACTGGGTAGGATACTGGGGATACAAAGATGAAAAATAGTTTTCAAAGATAAATTTTTGAAGGATCCATTTCCACTAGCTGCACATTTTAAGAGCTCATCGTATGCTAAGAATCATGAGAGGAATTGAAAAGAGCTAGAATAGTTCCTTCCTTCAGAAAACTTAATGTAGTGGGAGAGATCACATATTGACATGAAAAATACTCAACGTTTGTAGAGCAAGTATGAATTAATGTGGTGAAACCTGAGAACAGAAATTCAGGGATGATGTAAAATGGATATGCTGTCTGGAGGGCTTGCACACTGTCTTATGAAAAACAGTACAATTCTTTCTTATACTTTGGAGGATCCTCCAGAGTCTTGAGTGGGATACAGGGAAAGAAACCAATCCCGTTAGTCTTTAACGTGGCCACACAGGACATGAGGTGTCTGAAACCTGTCACCTTCAGCAGTGAGCAGCCTCTCTTGGAGACATAGTGTGCAGTAACAATTTTTTTTTCTGCACATACCATGGTGTGAACAATGTTTGGCAGCACTACTTTGGGAAAGATAAGTTTCATGATTTCTAATTTGTCTCATTCTCTGCAGATATGTACGATCAAGTGCTGAAGTTTGGTGCTTACATCGTGGACAGCTTGCGGGAGTGCTCCCAACCTGTGATGGTTTACATTCCTCCCCAGGCCGAGCTGCGGGGTGGCTCTTGGGTTGTGATTGATCCCACCATCAACCCCCGGCACATGGAGATGTATGCTGACCGAGAAAGCAGGTAGCGTGCCTTCCTTATTTCTATTCACTTTCTCTCAGGATCCTCTAGCTTTGGCTTCCTCCTGAAGAAAATTATAACCAAGGAAACTTCATTGAATCTGTCCATTCCCAAAGGACTCCAAGGACAGAAAAACAGGCTTTCTAAATAGTGTTTGCTGGCATAAGAAGGAAACCAGGCTAGAGTCAGGCTTTCTCAGTATAATTCCCCCATCCCAGATTCTTTTACTTAGTCTTCCCTTCCAGAACCTCCAAACTCAGAGAAATTTCTCCTCCCACTTGTTATTCAGATGTGCCTACTCACCGTCTCTTTTTTAGGTGTGTGGCAAAGGGGACTTAGAATGAGTTGACATGGAAAGACTGGCCTGTAAATCTGAAGTTCTAGGGGTTGACGATCAGGAAACAGAGCAGTCTTCACACTTCCTGGGCTATTTCTTATAATCTGTTGAATGAGCTGGCTGGTCACTGATGTGCACCACAGCACCCTCATCTATGATTCCAAACCAAAGCTTCTTCATTCCTTTGGAGCCTATGACTCTGCTCTAGCATTCCAGAAGGCTGGAGAACACAGTGTTTGTAGCACCCAAAAAACTTCAAGAGAGAAGCCCAAGTTTGTTGAGAGGTAGTTCCTGAAACTATTTAAGTAAAATAGATCAAATCCAGCATCCTTTCATAATGTGTTCTCAACCCTTTCTTAAGGAGGTGAATGCCACAGCCCATCTCCTTTACATTTTCTATGTGCATTATTACATCCAATCATTTTATTAGAGCATCTCTTATTCCCTTTTTCTAAAAAATTCAGCCTTCTAATTCAAAAGCTATTTAGGAAAATACCAGTAGTTTTATCATCAAATCCTTAGGCTAGTGTTCTACATTGAGGGGTTTATTTTTACAGCCTAAGCTAGGCCCTAATCAGATCTCAGATCAGAGATAGTTGTTCTTCAGACTCTGGAGAGTCCAATCCTTTCACTTGCCAGGTTTAGGCAAGTCTCTTAACTTCCTGTACTATAGTTTTCTCACCTGTAAAAGGCGAATAATAGCAACATCTTATATCACAGTGGATATTCACTAAGCAAAATATTGTGAGGATTTTAGATAAGCACTTAGAACTATGCCATGCACATAGTAGGCATCGACTCTAATTTTTTATAAAATACTAAAATCTCTTTTTTAAAGGTGTTTAGAACAAAGTTACTGGTGATAGAACACCGTTAGTATTCCCACTGGTATTCACTAAAAGCAACCCTGAGACCTTTCACTTTGCACATTCTCATAGCAGTGGGAAGAATGTTTTACCTACTGCTTTGCCTGGCCTACTATCTGATCCAAGTCCTACTAGCAGACTGACAGCTGTGGTGTAGGGTGTAGGGTGATCAACATCAACCCCTCACTTATTCAGCCTAAGTGCCGGAAGTGGTTGTCCTACCCCTGTGCCTACAGCATCTCCTCACCCCCCACCCTTGAAAATAATATGATTCCTGTCACCCTTATCAGCTATCATTGGTGGAATCTGTATTCTCCTTTTAAAATGGAAGTCAACTGTCGGCTAATGAGAATTATTTTAATTGCTTTTTTTGCCAGGCCTTCCTCATACCTCACTTAGATACTTCTCTGGTGCTTTCCTTTCTCCCTGGGGTGACTTTTGTGAACCATGGGTGGGCAAAACCATAATGAAGCTATTTCCTGGTCCACAAATTGTAACTGGCCTCATTCTGTTGTGTCTTTCCTTTAAAGTGCCTCTATTTCTGTTTTGCTTTCTTTCTTTCTGATCCAGGGGATCTGTTCTGGAGCCAGAAGGGACAGTAGAAATCAAATTCCGCAAAAAGGATCTGGTGAAAACCATGCGTAGGGTGGACCCAGTCTACATCCGCTTGGCTGAGCGATTGGGTATGTCTGCTTGTCCTCCTGGCAAATCAATGAGCCATTCAGCTGATTTGTAATGAGTGCATTCATAGGCCAGGGGAGGAGGCACTGAAGCATTTGATCAAATTCATGATAATCTTTATTTACTGTCCTCTATATGGTAAGAACCCTGGTAGAATGAAATAGTGTGTGTAATAGGAGGGAAAGTGGGCTCTCTAAAAAAAGCAAAAGTCACACGATTTTTCTTTTCGATATTTTCTCACAGTTACAAGTAGCCCACCTTTCTAGGACATTCTTATTGAGAATGCCCAGCTAGCTGTTGCTGTTGAGGGCAGGCTAATCAGGCGGAGAATATGTGGGATTTAAATATGTCCTGGTCTGCTTGTCTCTTTGGACAGCCTGTCTCTTTTCTGAGGGATGTGAGAGTCAGTGTCATGTATAGAAAAGCTGGAGTCTCTACTTAGGCAATGTACTGGGGTCATCCTGGGCTAGAGAAATGGAAGTAAAGGTTGTGCACTGTGTGCTTCCAAACAGTGACTGCCATAGCTATCACCCTGGGAGTGTCCGCACTTGATGCTTCCAGACATTACTCTGTATTTGTTTATTTTCAGAGATTTTGGAAGGGACTTATGACTGCAACAGGACTAAACTGGGAACCCTACGTTGAGTCTAGAGACCAAACGAGTATAAAAAACTGCTTTTCTGCTCAGGTCTCCCATTGTGCCCCTTGCTATGTTAGTAAAGATAATCGCTTAGGGTTCTTTTGTTGGCTATTTGGGTTTGGTTTGGTTTTTCTAAAGGAACAGAAAAAGTATCCTTAAAATATAGTGAATCTCAGTGAATACAAGGAGCAAAAGAGAGATGTTAGCTCATTTTTGTTCCAAAGAGTAATTTAATTGCTAAATACCATTGGTGGACTCTATGTCTCCCCATCTAGGGACAGAAAAAACTGCCATGTTTGCCTGTAGTGTGAAGACTGCCTGTCCAGGCAGTTGGAACCCCAAGCCAGGCTGTTTGCCTAACATGGTGACTTGGGTTACAATAAATTCTGTTTCTGCCCCATTGTTTGCCTTTAGGTAACTGCCACCAGTAACTCTAACCTACTGCAGTTTGATCCGTTTATGGGAAATGCACACATACAAGAAGAAATTGGCAAAGTTGTTTCGAAAATCTATTGCCACCCAGAATTGTTGAGGTGTTTTTTTTTTCCCCTTTCTTTTCCAAACAGGATAATTACTTCTGACCAACCCCATACACTTTAATTAAAGTAACTGCAGCTCCAGAGCAAGTTACTTACAACTGTACATAGAGAGAGCTCTAAAAGCTTCAGCCACTGATAAGCATCTCACTTAGATGGCTCATAATTGCTCCCAGCATCCAGCGATCGTTGCTGCTGTTTCTACCACTAATTCTGTACAAAGACAGCAGTGCCGCAATTGCAGGACACAGTGAATTACAGAATTTCTTTTCTTTTTTTCTTTCTTTCTTTCTGTTTTTTTTTTTTCTTTTTTTTTTTCTCCTGGTTTTCTTTCTGGCCAATTTAAAATTTGTCAGAGTCGGTCTTCTTCTGGATCACTGCCCTTTGATATTTCGCGCACTCCATTTGCCACAAACAAGCCGCAGGGCCGCAGTTCATGCTGACTCTAGCAGAAGCAGAGAGAGCTCCATTTATCTTACACTGCCTGCTGAATTCCTACTCATTAACTGGGGGTTCACTGCCTCTTTTTAACCCCCCAATGGCTGTTATCATCCCTTCAGAGTAACTGGGTGGTGGGAAGAGGGATCCTTTCTACATCTGTTTGCAGAACAACTGAACTGTGAGGGGTGTGGGGCTGAAGCTTCCTTCTCTTCAAGTAAAGTGATATTGCTCCCACCTTCACCCAGCACCTCTTAACTTTTGAGGCACACAAAGGGGAGAGAGAGGAGATTCCCAAGTGATGGCCGTTTAATCATTTGTTACAAATCATCTCATTATCAATTTCTTATCGACACTAAAGAAAATCATATTTGTTTAACCTTGACCAAAGTGGTACTCAAGAAGGAATCTGTAGTCTTCGAAAGCGAAGCAGGCTTTGGCCCAGGGCAGCTTGGGAACATGAGCATTGGATATGGAATAGAAATAACTGGTGCAAGTCTTGGATATGTTGCCAGCAGGAAAATTGTTGAACTTCTCTGAACATCAGTTTCTTCATCTATAAAGTGGGGATAACACTCCCACCTAGCTAATGTGAGGATCAGATGAATGTGCCTTTGCTTTGAATCTCAAAGCATTTTTCAAACATGGAGGTTGGCGTTATTTCTTTTCAATAATAATCAGGAACAGTGATGGCCGTATTTGGTATTAAAAATTCTCTGTGGCTTGGGCCCACGTTAAAAAAATACAAAAGTGGATCCAACTCTCTGGCATTTGCAGTTTTTGAGGAGTCATACACCAAGGTATGTTGATGACAGAGCAGATTAGCACACATGCACCAGAACATACTATGAACCCAGTTCTTTTGGGGTTCGCAATGATTTTTATCTCCTTTCACGATACCTGTAACCAAAGACTGTCAAAATGCCTTTTCACAAAGTGGGAGAAAATGACTTTATTTTTTAAATAGGGAAACTGAGGCAAAAGAGGGGTTAAATGAATCTTCCAAGAAATAAAATAAAGGCATATAAAATCCAAGAATAAAATTCTCCTTCCCTATGTTCTGCTCTTCTCACAATTTCCTCAGATTTTACCTCAGCTGAATACTGAGCCTGATCTAAATTAAATGGGGATTCTTTCCCTTTGTGATCTAAAGCCAGTTGCACTGAGAAAATCTGATTTAAGGAGAAAGCCTGTAGAAGTGGATTTTATCTTATATTCCTGATCTCTTCCCAAATCAACCTCTACACTGGGGAGCACTCACAGATCTCTTCGACAAACCAGTACATAACTGATTGTGTTCAAAAACATAATTATGATTTTTTTCTCTAAGGATAGTGAATAATATTTAATTTCTGAACAGTTATCTTCATTTCTTCCAGAATTTTTATTTATTTATTACTTATTTGTTTATTTTGGTTCTGCACATTTAATTTTTTTGGCGGGGGGTAGTTATAGATGGACAGTGTGACTTTATTTTATTTGTTTATTTTTATGTGGTGTTGGATCAAACCCAGTGCCTCACACAAGCGTTCTACCACTGAGCTATAGCTCCACCACCTCCTGTACATTTTTTAAAATGACCTTTTGCCATTTTGTGTGCCTGGTTTGGGTAAAAAGGTGGTAAATTACTAGTTTGCAGGTCTGTGATTTTAACAGTGTGAAAGGTCTGTGATTTTAACAGTGTGAAAATAGTGCATACATTGGTTTCTTTTTTTTAATATTTATTTTTTACACAATACCTTTATTTTATTTTATTTTATTTTGGTGCCAAGGATCAAACCCAATGCCCCACACATGCTAGACAAGCGCTGTGCCACTGAGATGCAGCCCCAGCCCCATACATTGGTTTTTGATTGACATTAAAGGGAAGAATTACTTCAAAAAGACAAGTAAAGAGCTCAACTGGTTCTGACTGGATTCTCAGAATCAGGGTTTGGTAGAGTCATTACAGAGAGGTTACAATCCCACTATTTTGGTTGCCTTAAGGAAATTAAATTCCTTCCTGGAAATAAAGCCCTAGCCCTCCTAGGCCTTTTTGTGTTCTCACTATAATCCTTCTACTGCCTCACAGTGCCCAGAGCAGGGGGATGGCTGTGGAATAGGACTGTTGTGCTAGTCTGGCCTCTCGAGTGCCTGACCTCAGCTCCTCTCCTGGATCTTTACCCTCTTCTTGTGTTCAGAGAGAAATGATAAATCAATTTAGATGGAGAGGAGAGTGGAACAGTTTTAACTTCCCCACTGTCCCTCTCCCTCAATACAGAGAGGACTGGGGCAAAAGAGTCTGTTAGGGGAACCTTGTTCTCCATCATGGACAGCTGGGCAGCCCACCATGCAGTTCCTCAGCTATGGCCACACAGAACCAGCCCTGATGGTGATGCAAGCCACAGCAGTACCAGCTGAGCTCCGCTGTTGGCCCTTGTTTGGTCCTTGCCTGGGCACAGATGGAGTTTGTGGCAGCAGATGGGGACACACATGTCTGTAAAAATCTTCCTTATAGGCCTTCTTTTTAGCAGTTAAGAAAGGACTATTGGGGGGCTGGGGTTGTGGCTCAGCAGTAGAGCACTTGCCTAGCATATGTGAGGCCAAAGACTCAGAGGGTTCATCTGAACCACGAATGTTTTTCCATCTCTTGCATCCATATTCAAGGTATAAGTTAAAAAGAGCCATTTTGTTTGGGGCAAAAAGTGGTGCCCTTGCATGGAAAGTTGAGATGAGGACAGAAAGAAGTTCCAATATACATGCCTTGGAAGTGGCCTCTCACCTACTGTGCAGTGTCCTAACTGCCACTATGGCCTCTGTGGCTAGGAGGTTGATGAAAAACAACGAAAGTTTTCTCATGAGGGTAGATGGGGGATCCTGCCTCCTGCCCTAAGTTGGCAACAGCTGAAAACTCACCTCCTCACTTAAATTCAAAAGCTCTTTTGCTTGAGGTAATTTAGTATGATGGTGACAACATTTTCTAGGAAGAAGACAGTGGTCTTTGTAGTTGGATCCCTTAATCTTGATTGTATTTATAAAAGCACCTGGGCATGTCCCTTCCAGGAAGCAGTGATTCCCAATTGTGTTAGGCCCCAGACTTGGCAAGCATTTTGTTAGAGTGAACCCAAGTTTCTCCCTGCCTGAAATCTATCCTCAGAAAATGTCTGAGACCCTATTCCCCACTCAATCTCAACTGACTCAGATACCTGTATTCTCATCTGTCACATTTAGGGAGAGTAAATTAGGGAAGGGAAATGATAAAGATTGTAGAGGCAGTTCTCTTCCAGAACTTAGAGAATCCTGTGCTGTTTCTGAGTTCTTTGTGTGGATATGTTTGTGTGAGGGCACAGGGGTAAGAATGAAGAGGGAGTAATGAATGTTTTTATTTCTAGTTGGAAATCTCTGGGTTTACTGTAATGATTTTTTAAATATGAACAGCAAAGCACTAACAATATTGCAAGGAACTTTAGAGTTAAACATCCCTCAAGAATATTGCTGTTAAAATCAATATGCAAATGCAGTTGTATTTAGATAGGTATGGCCCCCTTTGAAGAAAAGCAGATATATGAAAATGGGATTTAAAAAAACTAGATACATTGGGAGAAATTATTCCCATTACAAAAGGATTATTTGCTTTACCAAAGGATTCACTGCAGGGTTCCTTCTAAATAGCTCCCTTAAGGCATTTAAAACAGGATCTGATTTACGCAGTTTTTCAAGAATGCTTTTGTGTAAAGAAAGGCACACCTGTTATGGATACAGAAGTAGTTTTGCAGGATTTTTTTTTCACTCTTACTATCTTTGTAGAGAAATTTCTTTCAACATAGAAAATGTGATTACATAGATCTTTTAAACAGCTACTTATGTTTGTACGTTTGAATCTTAATAAGATTCCAGTCTTTTTTTATGTTGATTTTTCAGTCTCAAGGTTGAGGTATGGATGTATGTTTTAATATCTGAGACATTTGGGTGCTTTGTGCAGAAGGTAATCTAACTCTTAGCTCTAGTGTCATATATATTTAACCAATCAAAGCAAATCGCTTTTTTAAGGGAAAGAAGAAGGGCCCATAAAAGTTAAAATTAGGTTTAAATTTACATAGGCTTCATAGTTTAACTTAAAGAAAAGTTAAGAATGCTCTTAAAAACACTTTAATATTACTTTTTTTTTTTTTATAAAAACATTTTCCTGTTGGCTAGATTAGGATTGTTGTTACATAGATGAAGAACTGAGCTCAGAGAAGGAAAGATACCTACAAGGTCACCTAGTGCCTTTGGCTGAAGTGAGAATTTTAGTCTACCAGTCTGATTTTTATTTTAAGCTTCAAAGGTCTTACCTCCCTTAGATGCTGCTCCCCAGGACAAGGTCTGCTTATATGTAGGTTGGGGTGGCTCCCTCCCCTCCCTCAGTTTCAGGGCTGATAAAAACACCTCCTATTGTGGAAATCAGCTACTCCAGGAATTTCTCTCCAGCTTTGACCCCATGGAGGAGATTTGGCTCTGCCTTGTATTCTGACTCAAGGCACACCTAACTGGGCTGCTGTGTTTGGGGGACTTGCAGGTCAGTTTAAGAAGTTTTGTTTAAGGAACCTGGGCTCTTAAACCAGACTACCTAGGCCCAAGTCCCAGCTTTACACTTCCTGGCTTCATGGCCTTGGACAAAGTACTTTTTTGTGTCTGTTTCCTCATCTATAAGGGTAGTGATCTTTAAGGTTGATATGAGGATTAAATAAGATGAAAAGTACTAAAGTACCAGCATAGTAATATCTCAGTGTTGGCTCCTCATACTTGATCATCTTTGTGATGGATGCCTCTTCTGTATTTAGCTCTTTACATTTAAAAAAATTTAATGATAGGTTTTCATTTTGAGTATTTCATGGTGACTTCTTATGTTGATAGGAAAGGATAGGAGCAACCCACCTTTCTTCTCTCGTTTTAGCCTTTGCCTGAAGTAGGATTCTAGGGAAGAATGGCTTTTCCTCTCTGTAGCATATTCTTACACACATGTGGGCGCGCGCACACACACACACACACACACACACACACACACGCATACACACCGACTTGGTTTCCTAAAAACCCTGAGGCCCTGCAATCTGGCTGGAAAAGAAAGAAAACCATTCCAAGATATTTAATTGTACAGGGAGCTTACAGGATTGATCGAGAGCTTAGCTTTTTACAATAGTCCAGTGAATAAGAAATGCTCCTGACAAACGATCAATGATAGGATAATCACTCTTTATCCCCCTCCTCATTCTTACCTTCTTTCTTTCAGGAGAACAGGGTTCAGAAGTCAAAAATCTTTATAGACGCCGCTTTTAAATTAAGCAGAAAATAGACATTGACATATTTGTTAATCTCCCCTAAATCATTACCGGGGCTGGCTGCTTTGCTGTACAAGGAGAGAGGGGCCCTCAGTGCACAACACAAGGGTATAACTAGCTAGCTGAAGAGCAGCCTTTTGTTTTTAGAAAACAAAATTTTAAAAAACCATTTTCCCCTAAAACAAAGCACACAAATTCTTGGCTTTCTTATATACATTTTAAAACACATACATTTTCTACTTCTGTCTTTGCTTTATTTTGCCGAGGTAGGTCTTCAGTTGTGATCAGAGGCATCTCTGAAAGAAATAAACAAGGTAGCCTTTGGGAAATGCTCTGTGGTCTTCCTAGTTTCAAGAGGGCCAGAGCAGGCTGGGGGAATGGCTCAGTGGCAGAGCGCTTGCCTAGCATGTGTGAGGCACTGTGTTCGATTCTCAGCACTGCATATATATAAATAAATAAATACACAAAATGAAGGTCTATCAACAACTAAAAAAATAATAGTAAAGTGGGCCCGAGCATTAGAGGTATTTGTTATTCTTTCAAAGTTTTAATATAGTTTGTTGTTATTGTTGTTGTTGTTATTATTATTATTATTATTATTTTTGCAGTACTGGGGATTGAACCCAGGGGTACTTTACCGCATACTCCCAGTCCTTTTAAGTCAGGGTCTCACTAAGTTGCTGAGAGCCTCACTAAATTACTGAGGCTGGTCTTGAACTTGCAACTCTCCTATCTCAGCCTCCCAAGTCACTGAGATTATAGGCATGTGGCACATGTCTTTGGGAGTCACTGTACATTTCAGTGCCTCCATTTTCTTGCTTGTAAAATAGATAACCCATAAGATTGGGTTCTTATCAGGATCACAGATGACATGTGTAGCAACATGGAAAATGCTTAGTTATGTTGAGATGTCTGGCTTGGTGACAGTGTTAACAGGTGACCAGACCTAGGTCTGAATTGTGTGTTGTAACTAATGAGATATATGTGTTCCTGAAAGATTTGAATGCAGTACAGAAAACACTCAATAAATGGTGCTATGTCTAATCTACATACATATATATGTGCCTTTAAGCTCAGTGTCAATTGTTTATGCAGAGTGAGAATGCTGAAAAGGCTTGAAACTCCTTGTTTCACCATGACCCTCATACTGCCATCTCTTGGCCCCCAGCAAGGCTGCTGTTGTATTAATTATTAATCTGCAGTAATAAGAGAAGCTACTTAAGTCTAAGGCCTGCATAGAGCATTGCATCTGACCTACCAAGTGGGTGGGAATTATTGGAGATATTGTCCTGGCCTCCTTTATGGAATGGGATTAAGATGGAGAGTCAGCTTTATCAGACAGGAGTCTGGCCAGCATCATTAAGCCTTTTCTGAAATGGAAAGGGTGCTACTCCTGCAGTGCTGTTCTTCCACCTCAAGTGAGCAAGTAGAGATCGTGATATGATGTTGAAAAACTTTGGGGGCCAAACTTCATTTGAGTCCTGGCTCTATCACTTCTCGCTTTGTGACCTTGGCAGTTAAATAAATTCTCAGTGCCTGTTTTTTCACCTGTAAGATGGGGACAATGAGAATGCCAATCTCGTAAAATTATTGTGACAATTAAATGAGCCAACAGATTTAAAGCATGTACAATGTTGTCTAGTTCCCTGCAAATATATATTTTTTTAAGTGCTGAGGATTAAACCTGGGGCCTTACATATGCCAGACAGATGCTCTACCACTGAGCCAGATCCTCAGCTCTTTAACTTTGATTATTGATTTTCTGCATTAGATAGCCAGGAACTGCCCCTCTCCCCAAGCTTTGCTGATTTTTTAGAACTTTTCATTTGATACTATTTCATAAGTGACAAGAATAATAGAGTGTCTTTCTCAAATCCACTTATTTTTAACATCTTGCCCCATTCACTTTATCACTTGCATGCTCATGAGCATGTGCATGTGTTCACTCTCACTTGCCACACACATTTTTTTTGAAACATTAAAGAATAATCTGTAGACCTCATGCTCCTTTATCCATAAGTATTTAGTGTGTGTTTCTAAGAACATAACTTTCTCTTACATAGCTGTAATACATTTATCAAAATCAGGAACTATAAACATTGATACCATACTATTATCTAATCCATGATTCATATTAAAATTTTACCAGCTTTCCCAATAATATCCTTTATAGCTTTCTCTTTGGGCCTAAAATCAAATCCCAAACTACACATAACAG